>NC_066634.1:2034153-2634153 GCF_025201925.1 Gopherus flavomarginatus
AAAGTCAGAAACTGACAGTATAAAAATTTATTTGGGCATAAGCTTTCGTGGACATCTGATGAAATGGGTTCTAGTCCACAAAAGCTTATGCCCAAATAATTTGTTAGTCTCTGAGGTGACACAAGGACTCGTCCTTGTTTTTGCTGATACAGACTAACAGGACTACCACTCTGAAATCTGTCAGTATATACCTTGGGGTTGGCAGATGCCTGTTAAATGGCCTTATTACCCCTTGAATGTCTCTTTAACAGTTTCAATGTTGTGCTAATAGGTCAGGCAGGCTGGAGGTTTTTTCATTTTTAACTACCAGATTCCCTCCCAAGGAAGACTCGCCAGGGTAGAGCAGCCATCTGTGGGAGCCTGCAGGAAGGGTCAAAACAGGGATAGGAAAACAGGCGGTGGACACTAAGACCCAGTGGTGCCCCAAATTTTCAGGTGCCCTACGCAGCTGCCTATGTTGCCTATGCCTAAGGACGGCCCTGCACAGTTACATCCCCCCCCCGCAGGAAACACCCCAAACTTTTATTCAAAAATGTCTGTAGCTACGAGGACAGCGCGGGGGGGGTCTCTCGGGGCACGGGGGGGGGGCAGCGAACTGCAAATGACCGTGGCGGGGGGAGGGGGGCTGCCATTCCCACTTTGGCCACCTGCGGGTTCATGAGTCTGTAGCCCCCACAAAGCGGGTTTAACAGCCCCCCCCGTGCGATGCCTGCTGGGAGGGTGGAAGGGGGGGCGCACAAGTTCCCCCCACATAAAGGACCCAGTGGGCTAAATACTCCAATGTCATTTAAACCCTGCCTGGTGCCCCCCCTCCCTGAGCAGGGAGCCCCCCCATTGTAACGACCCCCCCTTGGCCTTTTGTTCTTCGCCTAAAAAAACGTGTTACAAAGTTTTTTCCCACGGGGGGTGGGTGGCAGGAACCACCCCCCCCCGAGAGCCCCCTTTGCTGCGGAGGAGAAGGATGCTCTGATTTGGGGGAGTCAAGTGAGGTACCAGTGGAGGGGTCACGACAACCCCCCCTTTCCTCTGTGACTCGACACTAAAAGGGGAAATCGGGAGGCAGGAGCCCCCCCCATGGGACACCAGGGACCGGGAACAAAGGAACCGTAATTTCAGGGAGTGCAGCATGTAAAACCGCCAACCCCCATCCCCTCCAGAAACAAAAGGCCGCAGCATCTTGGGACCCCCCCAGCCCCGCTGCCAAGGGCCCCAGCTGCAGATGGGGGTTCATGGGGGGCTGATACAGTGAGTTCCTGAAACCTTGGTGGGCGGGGGGGGGAGCCTGGGTCTGGAATAGGCGGGAGGGCAGGTGGGAGGTCCAGCCCCTCTGGAGCAGGTGGGCTGCAGTGAGGGCACAAGATGGGCACAACCCCCCCAGAGCACCGTGGGGCTGCCCTACAGCCAAGTGCAACTGTGATTATCTCCCCCCCCGCCACATGGGGCCCCTAGGGCCAGCCCCCCCCACCAACCAGGCAGGGAGCCCAGGGGCCCACATGGCAGGGGAAAACCTGGCCCAGGATTCAGTGGGTTACAGCACAGGGAGGGTTGGGAGCCAGGATTCCTGGGTTCTCCCCCAGCTCTGGGAGGGGAGCAGTGGGGGGATAGGTGCCCGGACCCCTGGGTTTCCACGCAGTCAGGGGACACAGGACACAAGCTGAGTGGGTTTTATTTAGAGCCCTTGTCAGGTCACGCCGGAGGGTCTGCCCCGTGCAGCGGGGGGGGTGTCCGTCCCACGCCGGGGGGGGCCGTCCATCCCGGGCTCAGGCACTGCTGGTGACGCACTGGGCCCCCAGGCTGCCGAAGGAATCCCGCTCCCACTCGCTCATGAGGGCGAAGTGCAGGGGCCGCTGGCAGAAATGGCAGGCGGAGGACGCGGGGGGGCTGCAGGGGGAGCCCCACATCCTGCCAGCCCTGCACCAGGCGCTCTGGGGGGGGAGATGGGATGAGACCTCTGTGCCCCCCCAGGTACCCTGCCAGCCTCCCTCCGCTGCCCCAATCTCCCCTCCCCCTGGGATCTTCATCCTTCACCGACTGCCCCCACCCAGGTACCCTCCCAGCCTCCCCCCGCTGCCCCAATCTCCCCTCCCCCTGGGATCTTCATCCTTCACCGACTGCCCCCCCCCAGGTACCCTGCCAGCCTCCCCCCGCTGCCCCAATCTCCCCTCCCCCTGGGATCTTCATCCTTCACCGACTGCCCCCCCCAGGTACCCTCCCAGCCTCCCCCCGCTGCCCCAATCTCCCCTCCCCCTGGGATCTTCATCCTTCACCGACTGCCCCCACCCAGGTACCCTGCCAGCCCCTCACTGCACCAGCTGTGAGTGTGTGGGAGGGGGACTGGCGTGTAACCCCTGACCTCTGTCCCCAGCCCCCTCCACTGCCCCAATATCCCCTCCCCCTGGGATCTTCATCCTTCCCTGACTCCCCCCCCAAGTGCCCCTGCCCAGCCCTCACCTCGCTCCCATTTACCCCCCCCAGCTCCAGATGGCCCGTCCCCTCCCCCCAGCCCGCTGCCCTCACCCACGAAGTAGTCCATCATGGGGGGCGTGTGGTGGGGGGAGGGCGCCAGGCGCAGCAGCTCCTCGCCCCGGGGCACCGTGGGGTAGTTGATGGCTTGGACGTAGATGTTGTGCTGGGACAGGAGAAGGTCACAGAGCCGGGAGTTCAAGGCCGCGTCGCCCACCTGCAGGGGGACAATCGGAGAGACAAGGGTGGGACCCAGGAGTCTGGGAAATACCCACTCCCGCCTCCACACCACATACACCTCCCCGCTCTCCTCCTGGGGTCCTGGCTCCCAGCCCCCCTGCTCTAACCACCAGGCACCACTGCCCTCCCAGAGCCGGGAGAGAACCCAGGAGTCCTGGCTCCCAGCCTCCCTGCTCTAACCACCAGGCCCCACTGCCCTCCCAGAGCCGGGAGAGAACCCAGGAGTCCTGGCTCCCAGCCTCCCTGCTCTAACCACCAGGCCCCACTGCCCTCCCAGAGCCGGAAGAGAACCCAGGAATCCTGGCTCCCAGCTCCCCCTGCTCAAGCCCCCCGCCCCGAGGACCCAGGCGTCCGGCCGTACCCGGATGGGGATGATGTGGCTGGGGCACCTGACAAGGGGCAGCCCCGCGTCCATCAGCAGCTGCCGCATGTGCTTGACGTTGCGCTGGTGGGCCCGGCGCAGCCCCCGGCCCTCGGGCCCAGCCAGCACCCGCAGCGAGGCCAGGGCGCCGGCCAGCACCGGGGGGGGCAGCGAGGTGGTGAAGATGAAGCCAGCCGCGTAGGAGCGAACCGTGTCCACCAGGGCCGCCGTGCTGGCGATGTACCCCCCAACGCAGCCGAAGGCCTTCCCTGGGGGAGAGAGCAGGGTGAGACAGTGCCCCTGGCGCCGGGGCCAGGCCCGCTGGGAGAGCCCCCCGCCCCACAGCACAGCGCCCCCTGGCGCCGGGGCCAGGCCTGCTGGGAGAGCCCCCCGCCCCACAGCACAGCGCCCCCTGGCGCCGGGGCCGGGCCTGCTGGGAGAGCCCCCCGCCCCACAGCACAGCGCCCCCTGGCGCCGGGGCCGGGCCCGCTGGGAGAGCCCCCCGCCCCACAGCACAGCGCCCCCTGGCGCCGGGGCCGGGCCCGCTGGGAGAGCCCCCCGCCCCACAGCACAGCGCCCCCTGGTGCCGGGGCCGGGCCCGCTGGGAGATCCCCCCAATCCACAGCACAGCGCCCCCTGGCGCCGGGGCCAGGCCCGCTGGGAGATCCCCCCGCCCCACAGCACAGCGCCCCCTGGCGCCGGGGCCGGGCCCGCTGGGAGATCCCCCCAATCCACAGCACAGCGCCCCCTGGCGCCGGGGCCGGGCCCGCTGGGAGAGCCCCCCGCCCCACAGCACAGCGCCCCCTGGTGCCGGGGCCGGGCCTGCTGGGAGAGCTCCCCGCCCCACAGTACAGCGCCCCCTACTGCCCAGCCCCCACCTGCTGGAGAGAGCCCCCCGGCCCACAGCACAGCGCCCCCTGGTGCCAGGGAGATGCCCCCTGACTAGGCCCCTGCTCAGTCTCCTGCCCCCCAGCATCCCCCGCCCTAGGGTGCCTCCCCCCCCGACTCACCCAAGGTGCCGGAGACAATGTCGACCTTGCCCAGCACCCCGTCACGCTCCGCGATGCCAGCCCCACGGGCGCCGTACAGCCCCACGGCGTGAACTTCGTCCACGAAGGTGAGGGCGCCGTGCTCATGGGCCACGTCACACAGCTCCTCCAGGGGGCAGATCCCACCTGCGAGGGGAGAGGGAGCAGCTGTGGGGGGTCCCTGGGACACAGGGGCAGGGCACAGGGGTTCTGGGATGCAGGGGGGGGGCCCTGGGATGCGGGGGTAGGGTGGGACCCTAGGGGGGCAAGGGTGGGTCCCTAGGACCCTTGGGGGCAGGGCAGGAGGGGTCCCTGGGATGAAGGGGGAGGGTGCCACCCTGAGGGGCAGGGCAGGGGGATCCCTGGGGGGCGAGGTGGGGGGGTCCCTGGGATGTGGGGGCAGGGTGGGGGGGTCCTGGAGGGAGGGGCGGAGGGGTCCCTGGGATGGGATGGGAGGGGAGGGTGGGACCTGGGGGGCGGAGCAGGGCGAGGGGATCCCTGGGATGCAGGGGGAGGGTGGGACCCTGGGGGGCAGGGCGGGGGGACCCTGGGATGTAGCAAAGGGGGCTGGGGGGGGTCGGTGGGCTGCAGGGAGGAGGACGGGACCCTACCGTCCATGGAGTGCACAGTCTCGAAGGCCACAATCTTGGGGATGCCAGGGGGGCTGCGGCTCAGCAGCTGGGCCAGGTGCTGGGGGTCGTTGTGCCGGAAGACGTGTTTGGGGACCCCGCTGTTGCGGATCCCCTGGATCATGGAGGCGTGATTCCCCGCGTCTGAGAAGATCTCACAGCCTGGGAGCGGGGCGGGGGGGTGTTAGTGCTGTGACTAGAACCCAGGCGTCCGGGCTCCCAGTCCCCCCGCTCTAACTCCCAGCCCCGACTCCCCTCCCAGAGCTGGGGCAAGAACCCAGAAGTCCTGGTTCCGCCCCCCCCCTGCACTAACCACTAGCCTCCACTGCCCTCCGAGAGCTGGGTAGAGAACCCAGGAGTCCTGGCTCCCAGCCTCCTGCTCTAACCACTAGCCCCCACTCCACTCCCAAAGCCAGGGAGAGAACCCAGGCGTCCGGGTACCTGGCATCATCCTGGCGAGGGTGAAGAGGGTGGAGTCGTTGGCAACGTAGCAGGAGGAGAACAACAAGGCGGCGTCTTTGCGATGGAGCTGGGCCAGCTCCCGCTCCAGGTCCACATGGTACTGGCTGGTGCCCGAGATGTTCCTGGTGCCCCCGGCCCCCAAGCCATGGTGCTGCAGGGCGTCCCTAGAGGAGAGAGAGAGGTCAGCACACAGGGCTGGGCTAGCAGGGGCTGTGGGTCGGGAGTAAGGGACATTGGCAGAGCCAGGCGGGGAGCCCAGGGCTGGGGCGGGGGCAGGGGGCTGCGTGTCAGGAGTGAGGGGCACAGGCAGGGCCTTGTGGGGGAGCCCAGGGCCGGGCTAGAAGGGGCTGCAGATGGGGAGTGAGGGGCACCGGCAGGGCTGGGGGGAGCCCAGGGCTGGGCTAGCAGGGGCTGCGGGTCAGTTGTGAGGGGCACCGGCAGGGCTGGGGGGAGCCCAGGGCTGGGCTAGCAGGGGCTCCGTGTCGGGAGTGAGGGGCACCAGCAGGGCTGTTGTGGGGAGCCCAGGGCCGGGCTGGCAGGGGCTGCAGGTCGGGAGTGAGGGGCACCCTCTCACATGGCAGCCTGCAGCACCCGTGGGTGGCGGCTCATGGCCAGGTAGTCATTGCTGCACCAGACCGAGACCTCGGGGCCCGCGGCCTCCCGGGCGAAGGGGAAGGCATCCGCCCGGCGCGTCACTGTCTTGAAGACGCGATAGGTGTGATCCCGGCGCTTGGCCTCCAGCCGCCCCTCCAGGAAGGTATCATAGGAGAAAGCTCCGGATCCTGGTGGGGGACAGACAGAGTCGGAGACAGACCCCCCAGACACAGCGGTTCCCCCCTCGCTTCCCCCCCAGACACAGGGTTCCCCCCTCCCTCCCCCCCCAGACACAGCGGTTCCCCCCTCGCTTCCCCCCCCAGACACAGGGGTTCCCCCCTCACTTCCCCCCCAGACACAGGGTTCCCCCCTCCCTTCCCCCCCAGACACAGCGGTTCCCCCCTCGCTTCCCCCCCAGACACAGGGTTCCCCCCTCCCTTCCTCCCCAGACACAGCGGTTCCCCCCCTCGCTCCCCCCCCAGACACAGGGGTTCCCTCCCTCGCTTCCCCCCCAGACACAGGGGTTCCCCCCTCACTTCCCCCCCAGACACAGCGGTTCCCCCCTCACTTCCCCCCCAGACACAGGGGTTCCCTCCCTCGCTTCCCCCCCAGACACAGCGGTTCCCCCCTCACTTCCCCCCCAGACACAGGGGTTCCCTCCCTCGCTTCCCCCCCAGACACAGTAGTTCCCCCCTCGCTTCCCCCCCAGACACATGGGTTCCCCCTCACTTCCCCCCCAGACACAGGGTTCCCTCAATCGCTTCCCCCAGACACAGGGGTTCCCTCCCTCGCTTCCCCCCAAGACACAGCGGTTCCTCCCTCACTTCCCCCCCAGACACAGGGGGTTCCCTCCCTCGCTTCCCCCCCAGACACAGCAGTTCCCCCCTCCCTTCCCCCCCGACACATGGGTTCCCCCTCACTTCCCCCCAGACACAGGGGGTTCCCCCCTCGCTTCCCCCCCAGACACAGGGGTTCCTCCCTCGCTTCCCCCCCAGACACAGCGGTTCACCCCTCGCTTCCCCAGCAAACACAGCGGTTCCCCCCTCGCTTCCCCCCCAGACACAGCAGTTCCCCCCTCGCTTCCCCGCCAGACACAGGGGTTCCCTCCCTCGCTTCCCCCCCAGACACAGTGGTTCCCCCCCTTCAGAGCAGTGAGGAGAGAGGGGGGCGCAGAGCAGGGAGGCACAGAGCGGGAGGGCACAGAGCAGGGTTGGCACAGAGCAGTGGGGTGATGGGGGCCCGCAGAGCAGGGGGGTGCATAGTAGTGGCGCGAGGGGGGGCGCAGAGCAGGGGTGGCACAGAGCAGTGGGGTGGAGGGGCACAGAGCGGGGGAGTGCATAGCAGCGGGGTGAGGGGGAGCACAGAGCAGTGGAGGGGGGGGCCCTGAATCCACGGGTCCCACTCCCACAAGCGACCCTGGCGTCTAGGACCGGGCCGGGTAATCAGCTAGGGAATATCCCCGGCTCCCATGAGCTCTGTTCCAATTGGGAATGGTGCAGAGACAGGCCAGGAAACAGATCCAGGGGCTGGAGGAGCCACCGCAGGAGAGACTGAAAGTTCAGCTCGGAAAAGAGTCACCGGAGGCAGGAGGCGAGCACGGGCTCTGAACTTGGGACTGGTGCAGAGAGAGGGAACCAGGGGGCGTCATTCACCCCTTCCCATAACACAAGGACCAGGGGCCCCCCACGAAATCAAGAGGTGGCAGGTTTCATGCAGACAGAAAGCCAGAGGTCTTCACGCGGCACACGGCCAACCTGCGGCACTCCCTGCTGCAGGATGTTGTGAAGGCCAGAACTATACGTGGGTTCAGAGCAGTTCCTGGAGGCGAGACCCAGCAATGGCTGGTAGCCAGGATGGGCTGGAGGCAACCCCATGCTCTGGGTGTCCCTAAACCTTTATCGGGCTCACAGTCAAGCTGGGCTGGTTTTTCCGAAGGGATCCGCTCCAGGAATTATTTGGCAGGGGGGACGTTCTCTGGCCTGCACTATGGGGGTGGTGGTGTCACTTCTGCACTGTGGAGTGTCTATGAAGAATGAGGGGAGATTTGATAGCTGCTTTCAACTACCTGAAGGGGGGTTCCAGAGAGGCTGGAGCTCGGCTGTTCTCAGTGGTGGCAGATGACAGAACAAGGAGCAATGGGGGAGGTGTAGGTTGGATAGTAGGAAACACTATTTCACAAGGAGGGTTAGAACTGGTGAATGAAATTGTTTTTAACTGTTCACTTTAGTCATGTAACTTCATAAGCAAAGTTTTAGGAATGAAACAAGGTTCGTTCATGGAACCGGTTCCCCCAAGACCTGGCTAATTGACAGTGGAGATGCTGGCTAAGAGCCGGAGCTGTTCAGTCAGCTGCCCTTGTACGTTTCACTAGCAGTCCAAGTCCTGCTTAAATCACTGAGACTGGCACTGTTTCACTATTGTAACTTCTGTTCACCATTCGCTACATGTGCCTACATTGTAACTTCTGTTCACCATTCGCTACACGTGCCGACACTGTAACTTCTGTTCACTACTCACCATTCACTACACGTGCCTACATTGTAACTTCTGTTCACCATTCACTACACGTGCCTACATTGTAACTTCTGTTCACTGCTCACCATTCACTACACGTGCCTACATTGTAACTTCTGTTCACTGTTCACCATTCACTACACGTGCCTACATTGTAACTTCTGTTCACTGCTCACCATTCACTACACGTGCCTACATTGTAACTTCTGTTCACCATTCACTACACGTGCCTACATTGTAACTTCTGTTCACTGCTCACCATTCACTACACGTGCCTACATTGTAACTTCTGTTCACCATTCACTACACGTGCCTACATTGTAACTTCTGTTCACTGCTCACCATTCACTACACGTGCCTACATTGTAACTTCTGTTCACCATTCACTACACGTGCCTACACTGTAACTTCTGTTCACTGCTCACCATTCACCTACACTGTAACTTCTGTTCACTGTTTGCCATATTGGAATCCAAACCCCATTTTAAAATACTCATTCCATTTCATAAAAGCTTCCTCCAACCCTCCTTTTTGCAAACCCTGCTGCACTCTCATTAGTTTAGGTTAGATGTGTGACTGAGGTGTGGATGGACGATGGACTCAACCTCCAGCCCCAGCCTGTCCTGATGAAACAGAGTTCACACCCCACCAGCTGAAGCTGCAGACAAGAGCCCTAACAAAGTAAGCAGAGTCCACCCTAAACAAAAAAGCTACAACAGAAGGAAGATCAAAGCCAGGTCCCAGGCTGACAGTCAGGCCTGCAATTGATGGCGATCAATCACCAAACCCAGAGGCAGTGACACAGCAAGACCTATAGACTCTGGATTCAGACTAAAGCCCACAAAAAGGATGGGTGAGATGGGAGACTTTAGGGTGTAACATTCTGCTGCCAACATGGAAGGGCATTGGTGCAGGCCCAACAGAGACTCAGCTCATCCTTGTGCCCGGCCGTCCTGGCCAGTTACCGCCACAAGCTACGAACCCAAGCTGGGAAATCAAGCCACGAACTCAGGCTATGTCCAGGACTATGCAGCAGCTGCAGAACATCTGATGGATGTGTGTGTGAATGTGTGTGTGTGTGTGTGCACGTAGGTATGAGGTATAATATGTGTGTGTGTGTAGGTATTAGGTATAGTGTGTGTGTGTATAGGTATTAGGTATAATGTGTGTGTGTGTGTGTGTGTAGGTATTAGGTATAGTGTGTGTGTGTGTGTGTAGGTATAATGTGTGTGTGTATAGGTATAATATGTGTGTGGCTGTGTGTAGGTATTAGGTATAGTGTGTGTGTGTGTCTGTGTGTCTGTGTGTAGGTATTGGGTATAATGTGTGTGTATAAGGATTAAGATATTAGTTACTGGTCATAAATCAAGTTGTTATCATAATAAATGTGGCATCTTTGTCTTGTCCCCTGAAAAGCTCCTGTGTAGTTTTGTCTGTATAACAGAGGGTGGTGAAGCACTGGAATGGGTTCCCTAGGGAGGTGGTGGAATCTCCTTCCTTAGAGGTTTTTAAGGCCCGGCTTGACACAGCCCTGGCTGGGATGATTTAGGTGGGGTTGGTCCTGCTTTGAGCAGGAATGTAAGAACATAAGAACGGCTGTACCAAGTCAGACCAAAGGTCCATCTAGCCCAGTATCTGTCTACCAACAGTGGCCAATGCCAGGTGCCCCAGAGGGAGTGAACCCAACAGGTAATGATCCAGTGATCTCTCTCCTGCCATCCATCTTCATCCTCTGACGAACAGAGGCCTGGGACACCGTTCCTTACCCAGCCTGGTTACTAGCCATTTATGGACTTAACCTCCATGAATGTATCCAGTTCTCTTTTAAACCCTGTTATAGTCCCGGCCTTCACAACCTCCTCAGGCAAGGAGTTTCACAGGCTGTGCGCTGCGTGAGGAAGAACTTTCTTTGATTTGTTTTAAACCTGCTGCCTATTAATTTCATGTGGTGACCCCTAGTTCTTGTATTATGGGAACAAGTAAATAACTTTTCCTTATTCACTTTCTCCACATCACTCATGATTTTATAGACCTCTATCATATCCCCCCTTCGGCTCCTCTTTTCCAAGCTGGAGAGTCCTAACCTCTGTAATCTTTCCTCATATGGACCCGTTCCAAACCCCTAATCATTTTAGTTGCCCTTTTCTGAACCTTTTCTAGTGCCAGCAGACCTTTTTTGAGGTGAGGAGACCACATCTGTACACAGTATTCGAGATGTGGGCGTCCCACGGATTTATAGAAGGGCAGTGAGAGATTCTCCCTCTTATTCTCTATCCCCTTTTTAATGATTCCTAACATCCTGTTTGCTTTTTTGACCACCGCTGCGCACTGCATGGACATCTTCAGAGAACTATCCACGATGATGCCAAGATCTTTTTCCTGACTCGTTGTAGCTAAATTAGCCTCCATCATATTGTATGTATAGTTGGGGTTATTTTTTTCCAGTGTGCATTACTTTACATTTATCCACATTAAATTTCATTTGCCATTTTGTTGCTCAATCACTTAGTTTTGGGAGATCTTTTTGAAGTTCTTCACAATCTGCTTTGGTCTTAACTATCTTGAGTAGTTTAGTATCATCTGCCACGTCACTAAAAGCAGCAAAGAATCCTGTGGCACCTTATAGACTAACAGATGTTTTGGAGCATGAGCTTTCGTGGGTGAATACCCACTTCTTCAGATGCAAGATGCCACGTCACTTTTCACCCCTGTTCACCCCTTTCTCCAGATCATTTATGAATAAATTGAATAGGATTGGTCCTAGGACTGACCCTTGGGGAACACCACTAGTTACCCCTCTCCATTCTGAGAATTTACCATTAATTCCTACCCTTTGTTCCCTGTCTTTTAACCAGTTCTCAGTCTATGAAAGGACCTTCCTTTTTATCCCATGAGCAGGGGGCTGGACTAGAATCTCTCGAGGTCCCTTCTGATCCTGAGATTCTCTGAGTTTGTCACCCAGCGTCAGACCTCACCTGGCAGATTGTCCTGGAGCAGGTGGGTGGGGAGGAGCCGGGCGTCAGGCCCCGGCCCGTCACGGCCCAGGAATTTCTTTCGGAGGCTGGACTGGACCTCGAGGAGCAGAGAGCTGAGGGGGTCTGGAGGGGCACACAGATGGGGGGTGAGTGGGTTAGAGCAGGGGGGCTGGGAGCCAGGACTCCTGGGTTCTCTCCCAGCTCTGAGAGGGGAGTGGGGGCTACTGGGTTAGAGTACGGGGGTCTGGGAGCCAGGACTCCTGGGTTCTCTCCCCGGCTCTGGGAGGGGAGTGGGGTCTGGAGGTTAGAGCAGGGGGGTCTGGGAGCCAGGACTCCTGGGTTCTCCGATGAGGTCAGAGCAGTCCTCACCTGCCTTGTAGACCTTCACATCCTCCTGCACCTCTGGCCCAGCGCGCTGAACAATCCGGCTCCGTCCGTCCCGCACCTCCAACTCCATGAAGGGGCAGTGGGTCTGGGAAGGGCTGGAGGCTGTTTCTGGGGTCTCCGACTCCCGGGGGACAGATCCTGCTGCTGGGGAGAGAGAGCCAAGCCAAGGGGATGGAACCCAGGAGTCCTGGCTCCCAGCTCCTCCTCCACCCCCGCTCTAACCACTAGACACCACTCCACTCCCAGAGCCGGGGAGAGAACTCAGGAGTCCTGGCTCCCAGCCTCACCACTGCTTACCAAGTGGGATGGGGTTGTCCGTCCCCCTCTGCGGGTCTGGGGAGGAGCCCATCAGGGTCCGGGCCACCATGATGGGACATCGCTGGGCGCTGCTCACCAGCAGGGGGCGAGCTTTGAGCAAGAAGATGCTGGGGTCCCGGGTCAGGAAGGGGCAGCGCTGGAGGAAGGAAGCCATCGTGCCGGATTGTGGTGCTGCCCGGGAGAGAGAATGGGCGTGAGGAACTCAGGAGTCCGGGACCCCCGTCCCGCAGCATGCCAGCCCCCCCAGCTCTTCAGGGGATGGGGGAAGATGCAGATACAGCTGGCCAGTTGTGCCTGGAGGAAAACGGCGGTGGTGGAGAACCTCCTTCCTGACCCTGGGGAGCCCTGAAGCATGTGATTTGTCTATTGGCCAAATTTGCCCCTCCTGGATTTTCTCTGACAAGGGGCAAATCTGAAAATGGGAAGGGGGGGGACACCTTGGCTCAGTACAGCCACACCGATAAGCACCTGTCTGCTGACAGATCCAGGTGGGCAGAAATCGACACCTTCCAGCAGACCAGCCCCCCGAGTCCCCCCATGGAGACGCCTCCTGAATGTATGATCCCCACTCCCATCCCAGAGGGGACAGGTGGAGAGGGGATCATCCACCGAGCGGGATTGGAGGGTGGGCGCAGGCGGGTGGACGGGACCCATCTCCGTCCCTCATCCCGTTGGTCTTTATGGACCGAGTGCGAGGTTGTGTGACATTCGGACACCCCGGAGCAGGGTGGCGCCGTGTCTGTTGGAGGCTGATAAGAGCCATGGGGTGGCCCCACCCATCGCAGCTGTGGGGGATGGGTGGGCTTGTGGTGTGGAGGCAACAGATGGATGGGGGCCAGAGGGGAGGCCCTAGAAGAATGACGCCCCGAATGCCCAGGGGATTTTATGGGGGCAGCATCGCCCAGGCCCTGTTCCCTGCCCCACCATGAGCCAGCCCCCCCACCGTTGCCATGGGGCCAGACCAGAGCCGGTGCCCCCTCGAGGGGCAGGGCCCCCTAACATGCTCGAGGGGTGAAGCCATGGGGCTGAGGTATGGTGTCTCTGGGCTGCTGACATCCAAAGGCTGTCTGGCGCCCCAGCAGACCCCCCCGAACCCCTCCAGCCTTCATTGCATCCCCCCAAAGCATGCCCTCCTCAGCTGCCCCTTCCCCTTAACCGCCCCCCCAGCTGAGTCCTCCATTTTTCCCCCCCAGCAGCCCCCAGTCCTCCCTAACCACCCCATCATCCCCCCACTGAACCTGATTCCCCCCAGATGCCAGATGACCCCCCCGTTACCTGTTGTCCTGCACTGAGGACGAACAACCAGCACTGACTGACACCTCCTGAGAGGCTGTCTGGGCCCCCTCTCGCCAGCCCCACCCCATAACGGAGCCGCCCAGGCCCACAGATAAGGACAGGCTCTATAAGGCCAAGGGAAGGGACCATATTGCAGCTCGGGGGGAGCGACAGGCCCCACAGAGGCTGAGCCCCGGATACCTGGATTCTATATCCCAGCACCCCGGCCCTGCCCCCGGCCCCCAAAGTCGCCCTCATTGGGAGGAATGGGGCTGAGATCCAGCAAACTCATTTTAGACACACAGGCCAGGTCAGAACTAATCACTTTCCAGTCAGAAATACAAGGAGACCTGGTTCCTAGCCCTCCTCCCCACTAGACCGCACTGCCCTCCAGAGCCAGGGAGAGAACCCAGGAGTCCTGGCTCCCAGCCCTCCCTGCTCTAACCACCAGCCCCCACTCCCCTCCCAGAGCCGGGGAGAGAACCCAGGAGTCCTGGCTCCCAGCCCTCCCTGCTCTAACCACCAGCCCCCACTCCCCTCCCAGAGCTGGGAGAGAACCCAGGAGTCCTGGCTCCCAGCCCTCCCTGCTCTAACCACCAGCCCCCACTCCCCTCCCAGAGCCGGGGAGAGAACCCAGGAGTCCTGGCTCCCAGCCCCCCTGCTCTAACCACCAGCCCCCACTCCCCTCCCAGAGCTGGGGAGAGAACCCAGGAGTCCTGGCTCCCAGCCCCCCTGCTCTAACCACCAGCCCCCACTCCCCTCCCAGAGCCAGGGAGAGAACCCAGGAGTCCTGGCTCCAGCCCCCCCTGCTCTAACCACCAGCCCCCACTCCCCTCCCAGAGCTGTGGGGAGAACCCAGGAGTCCTGGTTCCCAGCCCCCCTGCTCTAACCACCAGCCCCCACTCCCCTCCCAGAGCCAGGGAGAGAACCCAGGAGTCCTGGTTCCCAGCCCCCCTGCTCTAACCACCAGCCCCCACTCCCCTCCCAGAGCTGTGGGGAGAACCCGGGAGTCCCTGGTGTTTGGGGGGGGCACTAGGCTCGCGAGGGGCTGTGGGTCGGAATGGGGGCGGGGGCAGAGCTATGGGGGCCTCCGGGCTGCAGGTGGCCAAGGGCACGTGTTACGGGACCCATGTTACCCCTCAGCACCCGAGGGACGGGGGGGCTGCCGGGAGCGGGACAAGCAATGGGTGGACGGGAGGGCTACAGCAGAGGACGGAGGGGGGAGGAAGCGGGGGGGAAGGGGCGGGTTAGGGGGAGGAGGGGCCGGAGGTGGAGCGTGAGGACGGGGGAGGAGCTTGGGGGGGGTCCAAGGGAGGAGCGGGGCGGAGCGAAGGACAGGGCGGGTGGGGGGAGGAGCCGTTGGAGGACCGGGGGGGGAGCTGCGGGGGGGAGGCGAAGAAGAAGGAGGAGCAGCGGGGGGCGGGGGAGGAGCAGGAGGAGCAGGGGGGCTGGGGGAGGAGCTGCGGGGGGGCGGAGGAGGAGGAGGAGGAGCAGCGGGGGGGGCTGGGGAGGAGCTGCGGGGGGGCGAAGGAGGAGGAGGAGCAGCGGGGGGGCTGGGGGAGGAGCTGCGGGGGGGCGAAGGAGAAGGAGGAGGAGCAGCGGGGGGGGCTGGGGGAGGAGCTGCGGGGGGGCGAAGGAGGAGGAGGAGCAGCGGGGGGGCTGGGGGAGGAGCTGCGGGGGGGCGAAGGAGGAGGAGCAGCGGGGGAGCTGCGGGGGGGGGGGAGGAGGAGGAGGAGCAGCCGGGGGGGCGGGGGGAGGAGCTGCGGGGGGGCGAAGGAGGAGGAGCAGCGGGGGAGCTGCGGGGGGGGGAGGAGGAGGAGGAGCAGCCGGGGGGGCTGGGGGAGGAGCTGCGGGGGGGCGGAGGAGGAGGAGCAGCGGGGGGGCTGGGGGAGGAGCTGCGGGGGGGCGAAGGAGGAGGAGCAGCGGGGGAGCTGCGGGGGGGGGAGGAGGAGGAGGAGCAGCCGGGGGGGGCTGGGGGAGGAGCTGCGGGGGGGCGGAGGAGGAGGAGCAGCGGGGGGGCTGGGGGAGGAGCTGCGGGGGGGCGGAGGAGGAGGAGCAGCGGGGGGGCTGGGGGAGGAGCTGCGGGGGGGCGAAGGAGGAGGAGCTGCGGGGGAGCTGCGGGGGGGCGAAGGAGGAGGAGGAGGAGGAGCAGCCGGGGGGGCGCGGTGCCGGTGCCGTCACCAGACGATGTTCACCCGGGGGTCTCGGCGCCGAGGCTCCTCCCGCCCCGTGAGTGCTGGGGGGGACCGGGCTGGGGGCCTCCGATCCCAGACACACGGGCTGGGCTGCCCCCCCCACCCCCACCCCGCGCAGCGTGGGGAGGGGAGAACGGGGGGGGCGCCGTGCTGCGGGGGGCTCCGGGGTGTCGCTGTCCCCCGGCAGTCAGGGCCGGGCGCTGGGGGGCAGGAGGCTGGTGGAGGGCAGGGGGTTGGGGGTCGCTGTCCCCCGGCAGTCGGGACCAGGCCGGCTCTGGGGAGCTGTTTGTTTTGCTGTTGACAGGTGGGGAGTTTTCTGGTGGACTCAGTTTCCCTCCCCTAGGGCAAACCAGCTGTGACACCTGCCCTACATGGGGCAGGGCGACTACTGGTTACGATTGCCCCACTTCCCACGCTGCTGCCCCTTGTCAGACCCCCATCTACCCTGGTTTCCCGCCTCCATCACCCCAGGTCAGACCCAGGGGCCCATCTACCCCGGTATCCCACCTCCATCACCCCCACTCAGACCCAGGGGCCCATCTACCCTGGTATCCTGCCTCCATCACCCCCACTCAGACCCACGGGCCCATCTACCCCGGTATCCCGCCTCCATCACCCCCAGTCAGACCCACGGGCCCATCTACCCCGGTATCCCGCCTCCATCACCCTCAGTCAGACCCAGGGGCCCATCTACCCTGGTATCCTGCCTCCATCACCCCCACTCAGACCCACAGGCCCATCTACCCCGGTGTCCCGCCTCCATCACCCCATCAGACCTCCCAGGTGCTTCTATCTCAATATCCCCCCCCAATTCCCTCCAGGGGGACAGGTGAGTGGGGGTTATGGGAGGGTTTTTAAATGTACCCCCCATGGTTGGAGTTTAGAGCCGGGGGTGGGGTAAATAATCCAGGCTGCTTCACCTGACAGCACCACCTCCCCGATGTTGGGGGTGGGGATTGTCTCTCATCTGGGTCAGGATTAACTCGCTGGTGGTATTAAGGGGTCAGATTTAATGCAGCTTTGGGGTCAATCCCCTGGCGAGGGGTGTGGGGAGGGGGCTGTGGAGTGGGAAGAGGTCTGTGTGTGTAGGGGGAGGGGGCCATGTAGTTACGGGGGGGGGCTGTGGGGGAGGAAACGGGGGCTGTGTATGTATGGGGGGGTCGAGGAGGGGGAGGGGAAGACAGGGAGCTGTGTGGGGAGTGCCAGGGAGCTGTGTCTGAGGGCAGGGGGACAGAATGGGTGGGGGAGATGGGGGCTTTGGGGGGAGGGGGATGGGGGGCTGGGGGCTGTGGGGGGAGAGGGTTTCCTGAGTGGAGGGTGGGGGGATGATGGGGATCTGTATCTTGGGGGCCCTTGAGTTGGGAAGGGCAGTGCTTGGGGGCACTATGCCGGGGAAAGGGGTCCTGAGTCAGAGGCCGTGGGACAGGAAGGGAGGTTGGGGGGCTGTGTATGGGGACCTGGAGTGGGGAGAGTTGGGGAGAAGGACAGTGAGGGGCTGGAAAAGGGGCACAGGGACTCTGTGGGGAGCGGGGCAGGAGTGCAGGTTGTGGGGGGAGCTCCCAGCTGCTCCAGCCCCGGCCTCTCCCAACAAGGGGTGCTGTGGGGAGTGGGGTGGGGTTGCTGGGGTGTGAGTAGGGTTGGTGGGGGGCTCGGTCTTTCTCTCATTCAGTCCCCTCCCCCCTGACAGGCCAGAAGCTGCCCTGACCCACCCCACCTCTGGCATGAACCCCCCAAATTTGGTGTCCCCTTGATGTGCCCTTCCCCAAGGGGAAGGGGTGGGGACCCCAATTACACATTCCCAATTACACCCCCACCCCCTCCCGCTCTCTGTCCCCCTCCCTTGGCCATGGCCCAGCTCTTGGCGTGTCACACTCCGCTGAGCCGTGCTGGGGCAGGTCCTGGCGTGTGGGGCGGCTCTCGCCTCCCACAATGCCCTGGGCCAGCCCGGTTGGCGTCTGAGCTCCCACAAGCCCCAGCGTGACCCAGGTGGCCCGGCACCACAGCTCCCACGAGCCCCCTGAATGGCTGAGGTTAGCTCGGCTCTCACAGTGCCCTGGGGTGCCCGGGTTGGCGGGATTTGCACCCACAATGCGCTGGGGCGTCCTGGTTGGCGCCTGGGATCCCACAATGCTCTGGGGCACCCTGGTTGGCAGGTTTTGCACTCACAATGCCCAGGGTGCCCTGGTTGGGGTCTGGACTCCCACAATGCCCTGGGGCAGGGGTTGTGGCTCTTGTCCCTGCCCCAGACCTGCCCTCCGGGAGGGTTTGGGGGTCTCCAGCCTCTGCCTTGGCAGCTCAGGGACAGGGCTCGTGGCTGTGGGGCTGGAGAGAGACCCCTGCCCCATCCAGAGCTGGCCATGGGACCCAGGAGTCCTGGCTCCCAGACCCCCCTCCCCCGCTCTACCCACCAGACCCCACAGTTTCAAGGTGGGGGGGCCATGGCGGGTGGTGACGCTCTGTGTCTGCACCCCGCAGCCACCTGAAGATGCCGACCCCGACCGGGGGCAGCCATGCCACGCGTGTGGGGATCAGTGTCCAGGCTTCCTGGTGCACGGATGGAGGTAGGGACCCTACACTGGCCTGCTGGCTCCACAGCACCCACCCTGCTGCCCCCCTGGCACCCTCCCTATCCCATCCCACTGCCCTCCCCGGCTCCCACACTGCTGGCCCCTGGCACCCACCCCTCTGCCCATCTCACCCGCAGCCACCCTTGGCCCCCCGCCGCTCCCCAGCACCCTGCCCATCCCACCCTGCTTACCCCCAGCTCCCTCCATGTTGCCCCCCACTCCCCCGCCCCGTGAGGCGGCCCCAGAGCAAAGTGCCTGGCCTGGTGCCCTGGGTGGGGGGGACTCAGACAAGCTGGGCCCTGCTCCCAACGCAGTAGCGCTGTGGGCCCAGGTCATTGGGGTTCATGGGGCAGAAGGAGACTCTCTGCACCTGCTGAATGGAGGGGAGGGGGAAGAGCCCTCAGGGCCCCTCCCCCTCCAGAGACCTCCCCTCCCCAAGAGACTCCTCCTCAACCCCCTCCCCTACCCATGCCCAGCCTACAGCCCCACTCCTGGTCCTCCAGGAGTCACCCTCTGCTTCAGTGTATTTATTGTAGGGTCTCTCCGGTGGGGGAAGGGGGTGTATTATTGTAGGGTCTCCCTAGGGGTGGGCAGTGCATTGTTGTGGGGTCTCTCCCGAGGGGGCTGGTGTGTTATTGTAGGGTCTCTCTGGGGGGGGCAGTGTGTTATTGTAGGGTCTCCCTTCCCCCAGGAAGATCTGCCAGCACTGCAAGTGCCCTCGGGAGGAGCACGCGGTGCGGGCGGTGCCCGTCGACCTGGAGCGCATGATGTGCCGGCTCATCTCGGATTTCCAGCGCCACTCCATCTCTGACGACGACTCGGGCTGCGCCTCCGAGGACTACGCCTGGGTGCCCCCTGGCCTCAAGCCGGAGCAGGTGAGCCCCGCCCACCCTGGGGGATACCCACCCCCTGGGGGAGCCCTGCCCCTATAGCCAAAGCCCTGTCTCATGGGTCGGGATCCCAGAGCCCCACCCCTCTGGGCATAGCCCCGCCTCCTGGAGGGAGGTGTCCCATAGCCCCACCCCTTACCTCCTGGAGGTGGAAACCGCGCCCACATAGGTACATGGACGCCGCCCCCCATTGGGATCCTAGACCCACCCCCAAGGGGGCCGAAGCCACGGCCGCATAGGAGCCAGACATACCCTGGGGGGTGATTCTAGCTGCGCCCCATATTGGGATAGAAGGCATGGCACTGCCCTTCCGGCTCCTCCTCCTGTGGTCTCCCAGCCCCGCCCATTTGGCTTCAGGCTCCTCCCATTGCAGCCCCAGCCCTGCTCTGTGACTCCACCCCTTGGGGTGGCCAGGCCACGCCTCCTGGGCCTGACACCTCCCCCCCACCCTTCTCCCCACGCCAGGTGTATCAGTTCTTCAGCTGCCTCCCTGAGGACAAGGTGCCCTATGTGAACAGTCCTGGGGAACGGTACCGGATCCGCCAGCTCCTGCACCAGCTGCCCCCCCACGACAGCGAGGTGAGGGACCGACTCTGGGGGGCTGGGCAAGGGGGTGCCCTCCTCTGGCAGGCCGGTTCCATGCTGCAGGAGGTGTCCCTAAATGAGATCCTGATCTCGTAAATATTCCCCTGGCATGTTTTCCCCAAAGCGACCAGGAGCAAACCCTGGCGTCTGGGCCAAATCCCAGTTCAAGGGATTCCAGTCGGCCTCCTTCGGTCGCTCTTGCTCCCTGAGACTGGTCTATGGTGTCTCTGTGTGGCTGTTCCCCACCTGCCTCGCCTCAGAGCTGGCTGCATCTCAGCACTGGGCGAGCCGTCCCCATGCAGCGTTATGTGCAGCTGTTCCCTAGCTGCTTTGCCTCAGAGCTGGCTGCAT
Organism: Gopherus flavomarginatus; assembly: GCF_025201925.1. NCBI lineage: Eukaryota > Metazoa > Chordata > Testudines > Testudinidae > Gopherus > Gopherus flavomarginatus. The sequence goes on from NC_066634.1 coordinate 2,053,988, forward strand.
CTCAGCACTGGGCGAGCTGTCCCCATGTGGCGTTATGTGCGGCTGTTCCCCAGTTGCTTCACCCCAGAGGTGGCTGCATCTCAGTACCGGGCGAGCCGTCCCTGTGTGGCGTTATGTGCGGCTGTTTCCCAGCTGCCCCAACCCAGAGGTGGCTGCATCTCAACACTGGGGGAGCCGTCCCCATGCGGCGTTATGTGCAGCTGTTCCCCAGTCGTCCCGGCCCAGAGCTGGCTGCATCTCAACACCGGGCGAGCTGTACCCATGCAGCATTATATGCAGCTGTTCCCCAGTTGCTTCGCCCCAGAGCTGGCTGCATCTCAACACCGGGCGAGCCGTCCCCATGCGGCATTATGTGCAGCTGTTCCCCAGTTGCTTCGCCACAGAGCTGGCTGCATTTCAGCACCGGGCGAGCCGTCCCCGTGCGGCGTTATGTGTGGCTGTTTCCCAGCTGCCCCACCCCAGAGCTGGCTGCATTTTGGTGCTGGCTCAGTCTGTCTCTCTGTGTCCCAGGCTCAGTACTGCAGCCCTCTGGAGGAGGAAGAGAAGAAGGAGCTGAAGCTTTTCTCCCAGCAGCGGAAGCGGGAGAATCTCGGGCGGGGGACGGTCCGGCTGTTCCCGGTCACCATTACTGGTGCCATCTGTGAGCAGGTACCCAGCACAGCCCCTGCCTGTGCCCCATCTCGCCACCCCCACCCACACTCCACTACCCCTAGTAGGATTTTGGGAGCAAGAACCCACCCTCGTGGGCTGTGCAAAGTATTGTGGGAGCCGGGATGCCAACCTTGGCAAGGCAGGGAGTTGTGGGAGAGGAGTGGGGGCTAGTGGTTAGGGCAGGTGCGCTGGGAGCCACGACTCCTGGGTTCTCTCGCGGCTCTGGGAAGGAGGAGGGGCTGATGGTTAGAGCCGGGGGGGTCTGGTAGCCAGGACTCCTGGGTTCTCTGCGCTGGCAGCTCTAATCCCATGCTGAGCACTCAGTCCTGCCCAGGCTGCCCAGACCCATCTGTCAGGTGTGGAGGGGCGGAGCCTGCGCCCAAAGTCCCGCCCAGAGCTCAGGCTCCCCTCCCCCTGCCCTTGGAGGCCCTGACAGCGAGCAGCTGAACAGTGACACCTACAGGCCAGAGGTGGCATTGCAGCATCTGACAGTATCCTACCCCTGCCTGCTCTGGGGCTGGATGGGAGCCAGTGCCCCCTAGAGGGGCCAGGCCGGTGCCCCATTCCCTATCCCCCTGAGCCAGCCAGTCCCTGCCCTGGGGCTGGATAGGAGCTGGCGCCCTCTAGAGGGGACAGGCCCCTGCCCCATTCCCCACCCCCTGAGCCCGCCAGTCCCTGCCCTGGGGCTGGATGGGAGCTGGCGCCCTCTAGAGGGGACAGGCCCCGTGCCCCATTCCCCACCCCCTGAGCCCGCCAGTCCCTGCCCTGGGGCCGGATGGGAGCCGGTGCCCCATAGATGGGAGAGGCCCTGTGCCCCATTCCCCACGCCCCTGAGCGAGCCAGTCCCTGCCCTGGGGCTGGATGGGAGCTGGCACCCTCTAGAGGGGACAGGCCCCTGCCCCATTCCTCCCCCCCAACTCAGCCAGTCCCCGCCCTGGGGCTGGATGGGAGCTGGTGCCCCCCAGAGGGGACAGGCCCGGTGCCTGGCTCCCTGTGACCCATCTCTCTTTCTCTGCGAGGCAGTGCGGGAAGCAGATCCGTGGTGGGGACATCGCGGTCTTTGCCAGTCGGGCGGGGCACGGGGCCTGCTGGCACCCCCAGTGCTTCCAGTGCACCACCTGCCAGGAGCTGCTCGTGGATCTCATCTACTTCTACCAGGAGGGGAAGATCTACTGCGGGCGGCATCACGCCGAGCACCTCAAACCTCGCTGCCAGGCCTGTGACGAGGTGAGGGGCAGGGGGCCGGCTGGGAGGCTGGGGCCTGGGGGGCCAATACAGGGGGGCTCTGGAGGTGGCAGGGGGCAGGAGTATGGTGGAGGGGATCTGATGGTCCAGACGGGTTCTCTGTGGGTGGGATTGTGGGGTCCGGGAGGGTGAACTGGGGGGGAATCTGAGGTGGTCCCCCCAGGGGGTCAGAAGGACGTGCCTCCATCTCCCCCCTTCCCCCCAGATCATCTTTGCCGACGAGTGCACGGAGGCCGAGGGCCGTCACTGGCACATGCGCCATTTCTGCTGCTTCGAGTGCGAGGAGGCGCTGGGCGGGCAGCGTTACGTCATGCGCCAGAGCCGCCCCTACTGCTGCCGTTGCTACCAGGCCCTCTACGCCGAGTACTGTGATGCCTGCGGGGAGCCCATCGGTACGGGGGACCCCGGCGTCCGGGCCGCAGGGGGAGCTGGGGTCTGGGGACCGTGGAGAGCGGGGGGACCCCGGCGTCTGGTGTTAACCTGATTATATAGGGCTGATTTATTGTAGGCTCGCTAGTGATCTGAGCTGCAGATACTGTCCCAAAATCAGGCTACATTGAGCTAAACGAGCGAGTAACTAAAGCTCCGAATGACAGAGGCCCAAAGATGTCATCTGGCGCTTTGCTCTCTTACAGCGTCCTGGCACTAACCAGAATATCCGTGTCTGTGCCCAGCCGTCCATGCCCTGATCTGATCTCCTCTCCCGGATAAATCTTAGGGGACGCTCACTCCACGGGCTGGCACGTTCTCACATAGTCCTACGTAGCTCGTTCTCGAAAGCGTTTCCTTTGGCCTGAGCTGTTACTTCCATGCCCTTGCGGTTACCGGTCCGTCCCAGAGTTTTGGTAAACACATTTGGTTCCCCATTCAGAGTCACAAGGGGTAACCGATGGGCCATTTATCTCTAGGCCCAAGATTACAGGCACTGCGCTAGCTCGCTGTAGCTAATCAGACAGGATACAGGCCTGCAGGTTTCTTGCGTTACGGCCGAGTAGGATGAGATAGTGGCTGCTGAAATGGAAAAACCGAAATCATATAATTGATCAAACCGATTAAAAAAGCCAAACAGATTATATAATGTAGGAAGCAAGGAAAGTAACCCCATGGGCTACACCGGGCAGTGGGGGGACCTGGTGTACAGGAACCATGGAGAGCAGGGGGACCTGGGCATCTGGGAAGCAGGGAGACCTGCTGTCTGGGGACCTGGAGAGCAGGGCAACCCTAGTGTCCAGGGGGACCTGGCATCCAGGGACCATGGAGAGTGGGGAGACCTGGTATCTGGGGACAATGGAGAGTGAGGGACCAGGGGTCCGGGCAGCAGGAGGACCCAGGCAAGCAGGGATTCATGAAGCAGGAGAGCAGGTGCTTGGGGAGTGTGTGGGGGAGGTGTAGGGTGCACCCCGGCATCAAAATAGAACCCAGGAGTCCTGGCTCCCAGCCCCCTCTCCCCTCCCAGAGCCGGAATAGAACCCAGGAGTCCTGGCTCCCAGTCCCCTGTTCCAGCCCCCTCTCTCCTCCCAGAGTTGGAATGGAACCCTGGAGTCCTGGGTGACGTTGTGTCCCCATCTCTGTCCTCTGCAGGCATCAACCAGGGCCAGATGACGTACGAGGGCCAGCACTGGCATGCCACCGATGCCTGCTTCTGCTGCACTCGCTGCCGGCTGCCACTGCTGGGCAAACCCTTCCTGCCCAAGGGAGGGCAGATCTTCTGCTCCCGGGGCTGCAGCCTTGGTGGGGATGAGGCTAGCGCCTCAGACTCCTGCGACTCGGCTCTCCATGGCCCCCGCCCCCAGGATGGGCGCCGGGCACCCCCCCGCCATCCCCCCGTCGGCCGCTCCATCTCCTTCGCTGACCGCCCTGCCCCGGCCCGGGGCATGAACCCCGGCGGGCGCCGCAGCTGGAGCGGGACCCCTGGAGCGGAGGAGGGGGGCGAGCCGGCTGGATGCACCTCACGGGGCACCTCCACCTGCCCGGGACCCCTGGAGGAGGAGGAAGGAGGTGAGACTGGAGAGGGGTCCCAGTGTGGGGGGAGGCAGGTGACATGGGGTGTGCAGATGGGGATCCCAGTGGGGGGGGAGGCGGGCGGTGGGGGGTGTGCAGATGGGGGGGATCCTGGCGGAGCGGGTGGCGGGGGGTGCAGATGGGGAGGGATCCCAGTGGGGGGGAGGCGGGAGGTGCGCAGATGGGGGGGGAATCCCAGTGGGGGGGAGGCGGGCGGCGAGGGGTGTGCAGATGGGGAGGGATCCCAGCGGGGGGGAGGCGGGCGGCGGGGGGTGTGCAGATGTGGGGGGGATCCTGGCGGGGGGGGGCAGGTGGCATGGCAGCTCCTGTCTCTAACACCCCCCCGTCTTTCCCCCCACAGGTTCCGAGTCTTGGTTCCACCGCGGTGTGCCCCACCGACACTCCATGCCCGAGCTGGGCCTGGCCCCAGCCAAGGGGTCGGACTGGACCAGCAGCTCCGCCTCCAAGCTCTCAGTCTCCCCCCGGCTCAGCCAGGGCCCCCCCCTGGAGGGTGGGGGGGTGGCAGCGGGGGAGGGGAGCTTCCCCCGGGGTGCCGCCCCCCGGGTGAGCTTCCGGGAGCCCCTGGTGGCGGGCGAGCTAGGGGGGCCCCTCAGCGCCCAGCTGCATCAGCGTCGGCCCCGCGCTCGGCCCTGCTCCTCCTTCGACAACGCCCTGCACCTGGCAGGGGAGGGGAAGTCCAAGGGGGGGCTCCCCCCGGAGGAACAGGGCCGGGGGGGGTGGCGCTTGGTCTACTCGGCCTCGGAGGGGGCCTTCCCCCGCAGCCACCGGTGCCGCTACCTCCGGGGCCGCGGTGGCCCCTGGCACGACTCCTCCTCCTCCTCTTCCTCCTCGGACTCGGAGGAGGAAGGCTACTTCCTTGGGGAGCCCATCCCCATGCCTCCCCACCTGCGGGGCGGGGCCGGCCCCCCTCCGGCCACTGAGGCGGGACCCCCCCGGCAGGGAGGGGGCAAAGGGCGCCAGGGGCTGCGGTCGGCTCGGGACAGGAGCTGTGTGGTGGCCTGAGTCAACCTTTGAACTTTGACCCTCCTGCTGGCAACGACCTCTCCAGTGTGACCTGTCCACGGCGTCTCTGACCGGCACGTATGACCTTTGAACCCTGACCCCCCTGTTGGCAACCTTTGACCTCTGCTTTCATCCTTTGGTCACACCTTTTGAGCTTTGACCTCTCCAATGTGGCCTCTGACCTTTGCTTGTGACCGTTAGACTTTGACCTCTCCGCTGTGAGTTCTGACCTTTAGTGGTCACCTTCCATGAAGGACCTTTGAGACTTGACCTTTTGTGGTGTCACCCCTGACCTTTCACCTGGGACTCTCAGTGATTGGCTTCTGCATTGGAACCTCTGACCTTTGATCTGTGACCTTTCCAGATCTGTGACCTTTTGTCTGGACTCCTTAGCCAGTGACCTCTGTGGTGACTTCTGACCTTTGCTGTGAATGCTCAGTAGTTGATCTTTCCACTATGACCTTAACCCATCATGTTTCACTGGGGACTTTTGGACTTTGACCTTTCGGCTGTGACCTTTAACCTTGTTAACCTGGGCCTTTGCACTGTGACCTTTCAACTTTAACCTTTGGCCAAGGATCCTGGGGCAATGACCTCTCAACAGTGACCTTGCCCCTTGTCTTTGCCCTGGGGCTGTGGATGGTTGGACCTTGGCCTTGTGATTTTTGACCTCTCCTCAGGGACCTATGAGCACTGAGCTGCCCGTTGTGACCTTTGAACCCTACTCAGGATCTTTGCATTGGTGACCTCTGAACTCTGGTTGGCACTTTTCCACTGTGGCTGGTTAGATTTGGTGGCGACCTTTGACCTGCTGGTGGTGAGCTTTCCCTTGTGGCCTTTGACCTTTCCACTGTGCCCCTTGACCTTTGGCTGGGAACTTTGACCTCTAACCCCTGAAAATGCCTTCCCACCCTGACCTTTGCCTTTTGGATGGGACCTTTGCACTGTGACTTTGGGACCCTTGACCTGTTGACTTTTGTGCTTTGACCTTTCATCTCTCTCACATGATATTTAGGGGATCATCAATGACCTGTGACTTGTCCATTGTGACCTTTGAACTTTGACCTGGGAGGGGGTCAGCAGGATTTTGGCTGTTTTTTTTGTGTGTTCCCCCATTTAGATCAGGTTTTTTTGATTGTTTAATAGTGGAACATTTGAGGGGTTCAGTTCCCACTCTCCAGACCCCCTTGGGGGCTGCACTGGGAGGAAGGGGGGGTTGCAGAGCATGGGGGTACAGTTATGTATGGGGGTACACCCTGTACTGGCCCCAGTACAGAATTGGGGTCCTCACTGTGTCTGGAATTTAACCTTCCAATTTGTTTTTCTATTAAAGGGTTAATTTAAAGAAAAAAAACCTTTTTAATAAAAGAGTCTTTTAAAAGTCTGAGCTGTCCCCTTGTGGCGTTATATGCCACTGTTCCCCAGGTGCCCCGCCCCAGAGGTGGCTGCATCTCAGCACCGGATGAGCAGTGGAGGGGGTTATTCCTTTTCCTGGCAGTAGAGAGTGCCAGTGTCATTGTAATGTGATAATTTATAAGGCCGGATGTGACCTGTGTTTTAACAAAAATCAGGGGGTAGCCGTGTTAGTCTGTATCCACAAAACAACAAGGAGTCCGGAGGCACCTTAAAGACTAACGGATTTATTTGGGCATAAGCTTTCGTGGGTAAAAAAACCCACCTCTTCAGATGCATGGAGTGAGAATTACAGCTGCAGGCATTGTTATACTGACACTTGAAGAGAAGGGACTTACCTTACAAGTGGAGAACCAGCGTTGACAGGGCCAGTTCGATCAGGGTGAATGTGGGCCACTCCCAATAATTGATGAGGATTTGTCAATTCCAGGAGAGGAAAAGCTGCTTCTGTAATGAGCCAGCCACTCCCAGTCCCCATTCAAGCCCAGTTTTTTTAAATTTTTTGTTGTTGCAGGATGGCTACTTTCAAATCTCTTATTGAATGTCCAGGGAAATTGAAGTGTTCTCCTCCTGGCTTTTGTATGTTACCATTCCTGATATCTGATTTGTGTCCATTTATTCTCTTATGTAGAGACTGTCCGGTTTGGCCAGTGTACATGGCAGAGGGGCATTGCTGGCAAGGACCTCGGAGTATTGGTTGATCACAGAATGACTATGAGCGAATGTGATATGGCCGTTAAAAAAGCTAATGCAGTTTTAGGATGCATCAGGCGAGGTATTTCCAGCAAAGATAAGGAGGTGTTAGTACCGTTATACAAGGCACTGGTGAGACCCCATCTGGAATACTGTGTGCAGTTCTGGTCTCCCATGTTTAAGAAGGATGAATTCAAACTGGGACAGGTTCAGAGACGGGCTACTAGGATGATCCGAGGAATGGAAAACCTGTCTTATGAGAGGAGACTCAAAGAGCTTGGCTTGTTTAGCCTAACCCAAAGAAGGTTATGGGGGGATATGATTGCTCTTTATAAATATTAGGGAGGGAGAGAATTATTTAAGCTTAGTACCAGTGTGGACACAAGAGCAAATGGCTGTAAACTGGACACTGGAAACTAGGAAGTTTAGACTTGAAATTAGACTCCATCAGAGGAGTGACGTTCTGGAACAGCCTTCCAAGGGGAGTAGTGGGGGAAAAAGACATATCTGGCTTTTAAGACTAAGCGTGATAAGTTTATGGAGGGGATGGTATGATGAGAGAGCCTAATTTTGGCAATTAATTTGGCAACTGATCTTTGATTATCAGCAGGTAGGTATGCCCAGTGGTCTGTGATGGGATGTTGGATGGGGTGGGATCTGAGTTACTACAGGGAATTCTTTCCTGAGTGCTGGCTGGTGTGTCTTGCCCCCATGCTCAGGGTTTAACTGATCGCCAGATTTGGGGTCGGGAAGGAATCGGGGCAGATTGGCAGAGGCCCTGGAGGTTTTTCGCCTTCCCCTGCAGTGTGGGGGCACGGGTCACTTGCTGGAGGATTCTCTGCAGCTTGAGGTCTTCTAACTACAATTTGAGGACTTCAATAACTCAGACATAGGTCAGGGGGTTGTTACAGGAGTGGGTGGATGAGATTCTGTGGCCTTCGTTGTGCAGGAGGTCAGACTGGGTGATCATAATGGTCCCTTCTGACCTTAAAGTCTATGAGTCTATGAGATGGCGTATATCACATTAGTAAACGTGCAGGTGAATGAGTCCCTGATGATGTGGCTTATGTGGTTGGCTCCTCTGATAGTGTTGCTAGAGTAGCTATGGGGACAGAGAAGGCAACGGGCTTTGTTACAGGGTTTGGTTCCTGTGTTGGTGTTTCTGTGGTGTGGTGTGTAGTTGCTGGTATTTGCTTCAGGCTGGGGGGCTGTCTGTAAGCGAGGACTGGCCTGCCTCCCAAGGTCTGTCAGAGGGAGGGATCGTTTTCCAGGATAGGTTGTAGATCGTTGTTGATGTGTTGGGGAGGTTTTAGCTGGGGGCTGTACAATAGGTTTCAGGTATAGGGTGGTGGTTATGTGACCATCGCTTATTTCCACTGTAGTGTCCAGGAAGTGGATCTCTTGTGTGGGCTGGTCCAGGCTGAGCTTGTTGGTGGGGTGGAAATTGTGGAAATCCAGGTGGAGTTTTTCAAGGGCCTCCTTCCCATGGGTGCAGATGATGAAGATGTCGTTAGTGTAGCACAAGTAAAGGAGGGGCGCTAGGGGACGAGAGCTGAGGAAGTGTTTTAAGGCAGCCATGAAAATGTTGGCAAACTGTGGGGCCGTGCGGGTACCCGTAGCCGTGCCGCTGACATGGAGGTTGTGTTTTAACAGACCTGCGGGGTTGGGGGGGATCCAGGCTGGCTGGGCCCATGGGTGTCATCTGGGGTGGATGGGCCCTCTGACTCCCCCCCCGGAGTTCAGAATCCTTTTTTCCTCTCCCCCTCCCCCAACATCACTGGGACCAAACAAAACCATTGATCAGTATTTTTATTAACCCTTTCCCCCCCAAAAATAAGCAGAAATTAACACAGCCACATGCAGGACCGGGGAGTGGGGGGGGGGAGAATTTGAGGGGTTTCGGGGGGGGTCAGTGCCCTGAGCATAACCACACGAATCCCCCCGTGTGCCATTCCCCACCAGTCCCCCACCCTGAGGCCGGTTTCCTTGCCTTAAGTTTAGTTCATTTAAAAAAAATCTCCTTATATTAAAATTTATTTCCCTTGAAAACATCCCATGGGCTCCGGTTCTGGTAGGCCCTATGTAAACACATGGGTCCTTCTGCCCTGAACAGCTGGCAGTGTAATACCTGTTAGCGCAGGAGAAACTGAGGCACAGAAAGAGTAAAGGCACTTAATTAGGAACAAGTGGTAGGGACAGAACCCACTAGACCCCGCTCCCTGCCCTGGACTGGGGATAGAACCCAGGAGTCCTGGCTCCCAACCTTCCCACACCCCCCACCCACACCTGTTCTAACCACTAGACCCCACTGCCCTCATCCTTGCTTCAGCCAACCGAGGAAAGTGGAGGTGGCATTGCCATTGTCAAGGCTTCTAAACATGGGTGTGGCCCTGAGGTCAGGGCAGGAATTGGGGATGGGGAGCTGGAGAGAGACTAGTGGGTGGAGGGTTCCTCTTCTTTGCCCCCCCCCCAGCAGTATGTACAAGAATCCTTAGAAACAGCAACATGGGGTGGGGGGACGAAGGCATCAAAGTGGGGGCCGGGGTCGTGCGACTTCTCAGACACCCTCCGGGGATTCTGTAAGGAGAGAGAGAGACCACAAGGGGGTGTCAGAGAGTCAGGGATCATCCCCCATCTTCCCTTGTCTAGCCCCCCCTGACCCTGTGGTGGGGCAGGGTCTCCCCCTCCCGTCTTACCCCCCCCCGGCCCCATGGTGGGGCAGGGTCGCCCCCTCCCATCTTACACCCCCCCCGGCCCCGTGATGGGGCAGGGTCACCCCCTCCCATCTGACTCCCCCATCCCAGAGTGTGGGGGCACTTACCAGTGGGGGCAGCTGTGTGGGTTTTCCGAAGGGTGGGGAATGTAATATAGGCATCGTATGCAAACAGGATGCCCGCCAGGAGCCCAAAGACCTGCAGGGGATGGGACCAAGCGGGAGTTAATTGCTGTATCAGTTGATTGCTGGTAACGAGCAGAGGATTTGCAGTGGGGGTTCAAGGCCCCTGGATCAAGAGGAGCAGAAGATCCCCCCCTCCCCAATTTTGTGCAGTTTCTTCCCCCACCCAACATTATGATGCGGCCACCTCTGGGGTCAGGCCTGGCGGCTGATTGCAAGGAACGAATGACAGACATGCCGCAGCACAGTGCCCCCATTGCCACGGCCAGCACTGACTGCTGGACAGTGTCCCCTCTTGAGCCCCACGGCGCCCCGCAGCGCCCGGCCCTGACTTGCAGGGGAGAGCGCCCCCTGCCGAGCCCGCGGACCCCACGGTGCCCGCCTGATCCTGGCTGCCAGGGAAGCCAGTTGCTTTACCCCAGCTGCGATCCCAGGTCCGTCCCTGTGGCCAATGATGACGATGATGGAGGTGATGAGGAAGAGCAGAGCACCAATGAGACTGCGGACGAAATCCTGGGGAAGGAAGAAACAGAAGGTAAGAAGCAGAGAGAGGCATCGACCTGTCTTTGGTACGATGCACTCGACCTACAGTAACGAAGTTTTTGCCACAGGAATGTGCTGGCACATTAATAATGACATGGGATTGTCAGTGTAACAAAGCTTCCTGCATAGAAATGTCTTGCATTTTTATGGAGTTTTCCATGGGAATTTCTATGCGTAAGATAAATTCATTAACTCGTTTGCACAGAAATTTCCTGGCAGATGAATAACTTGGCCCAGAATTTCTTTGCATTTTAACAAATTTGCCATGGAAAATCCTTGTATATTAAGAAATTAACCAGGGTTTCTTGGGGGAATTTTCTCAGTATATTAACCCCTTTAATTGACTTTTTTTTTTTTTACATTGGCATTCCTGGGTATGTTTGGTTTTAGCGTAATATTTTTCCCCGTGGCAATTTCTTAGTTTATTTATTCTAAATTACCAGTTTGTGTGCGCAGCAATATCTTTGTGTGGTCTCACATCCACCTTTTAGGATCTGATTGCATGTTAACTGTTTTCTTGCTAATTCACCAAGTTCTTTTGCACAGTGAGGTCCGTGCATTTTAACAAAGTTTTTTGCACATCTATTTCCATGGGTTTTAACTAAGTTTTTTGCATGGGAATGTCTTTGCATTTTAACATAGGTTTTTGGGCCGTTCTTGTCTTGCATGTTAATAAAATAAAACAAATTTGTTAGGGGATTCCCCCTCCCCCCTTTTTAAGGGTTATTCAGAACAGCAAATTGTACAGAAGATTCCAGCTGTCCTGGCAGGTGGTATGTTATAGCTTCCCCCAATGGCACGAATGGAATAAAACTCCTTACGCTCCAGCCCCAGTGCACAAAAGCCAGCTGCTTGTTTAATCCTAGCATATAGATGATGAAGAAGACGATTGAAAACACCATTTCGAAGATGGCCACACCCGTGTAACCAGGGGTCCGAGAAGCACCATAACAGATCAGGATAACAATACAGAGGCCCTGTGTGGGGTGGAAATGGACAATAGTTAGGAAAAATTGTTCGACCAGGGCTAAGATGCAGCTATCTCTGGGGTGGGGCACCTGGGGAACAGCCGCACATAACACCACAGAAGAATGGCTCGTCTGGTGTTCAGAGGCAGCTGCCTCGGGGGCAGGGCAGCTGGGGACCAGACATACACCTTTGGGACAGGAAGTGAAAGAGAATCTTGTTTCCAGTGGCAGCTGCAGGGGGATGAAAGGAAACAGAATGGGAGTGTCCCTAAACTGGGATATGGCCCAGACACTGGGGTTCCCATCCTGAACATAAGGCAGAAGGGATAAAGCGGGTAATGAGCAGAGGAGGTTGGAATCTCATGTTTTAGATATTTAAATAAGTACAGGGCCCCCCAGCACCCAGCTCTTCCTGCCAAGGAACAGTGTCCCCTGCCCAGGCCCCCGCCTTGCTCCCCGCAGCATGGCACCCCCCAGCACCCAGCTTTTCCTGCCAAGGAACAGTGCCCCCTGCCCAGCCCCCTGCCCTGCTCGCCGCAGCACAGAACCCCCCAGTGCCCGGCCTTGCCTGCCAGGGGAGAGCACCCCCTGCCCAGCCCCCCAGCTCCCTGCAGCACGACGCCCCCCAGGAAGGGCAAGGGGGTGGTTGGAGAGTCTGAGTCACGCTGTAATATTCCATTAGCTGCAAGATGGGGCATCGGCTGCTCTGCCAAGGGTCTGACTCACCCGCCACTTTCCTGTACATGCCTGGGGAAAGGTGTCTCCTGAGAGAGGGGAGTGGGGGCTAGTGGTTAGAGCGAGGGAACTGGGAGCCAGGACTCCTGGGTTCTCTCCCGGCTCTGGGAGGGGGGTCTAGTGGTTAGAGTGGGGTGGGAGGAGGGAGTGGGAGCCCGGACTCCTGGGTCCCGTGTGGGCTGGGCGGGGCATTCGGGGCGCCTGGGGAATGTTCCAGCTCGAGTCACATCTGGAGGCTAAAAATACCAGCCCACGCTGGGCACACAAAGGGGCGAGTGTGTGGAGGGGGGGGTGGGGCCGGTCGCCATGGCAACCACTAAATTCAACCAGCTCCCCCTGCCAAATATTCCCAGGTCAGGAAGGGTGGAGTCTGTCACAGGCGGGGGCACATGGGGGCATCTTAAAGGGGCGGTGCCTGCAACAGGTGTGGGGGGGGCTGTGAAAGGGGTGGCGGCCCTTACAGGCGGAGCGGGGGGCTGTTACAGGGGCAGTTCCTGCTACAGGCAGAACGGGGGGCTTTTACAAGAGTGGTGCCTGCTACAGGCGGAGCAGGGGACTGTTAAAGGGCCAGTGCCTGCTACAGGCAGAGTGTGAGATTGTTACAGGAGGGGTGCCTACTACAGGCAGATCGGAGGGCTGTTAAAGGGGCGGTGCCTGCTACAGGGAGAGTGGGGGTTGTTAAAGGGGTGGTGCCTGCTACAGGGAGAGTGGGGGATTGTTACAGGGGTGGTGCCTGCTACAGGCGTAGCGGCGGGCTGTTAAAGGGCTGGTGCCTGCTACAGGCGGAGCAGGGGGCTGTTAAAGGGCTGGTGCCTGCTACAGGCAGAGTGGGGGTTGTTAAAGGGGCGGTGCCTGCTACAGGCGTAGTGGGGGGCTGCTAAAGGGCTGGTGCCTGCTACAGGCAGAATGGGGGATTGTTACAGGGGTGGTGCCTGCTACAGGCGGAGCAGGGGGCTGTTAAAGGGCTGGTGCCTGCTACAGGCAGAGTGGGGGATTGTTACGGGGTGGTGCCTGCTACAGGCAGAGCAGGGGGCTGTTAAAGGGCTGGTGCCTGCTACAGGCAGAGTGGGGGGTTGTTAAAGGGGCGGTGCCTGCTACAGGTGTAGCGGGGGGCTGTTAAAGGGCTGGTGCCTGCTACAGGCAGAATGGGGGATTGTTACAGGGGTGGTGCCTGCTACAGGCATAGCGGGGGGCTGTTAAAGGGCTGGTGCCTGCTACAGGTGGAGCAGGGGGTTGTTAAAGGGGCGGTGCCTGCTACAGGCGTAGCGGGGGGCTGTTAAAGGGCTGGTGCCTGCTACAGGCAGAATGGGGGATTGTTACAGGGGTGGTGCCTGCTACAGGCGGAACAGGGGGCTGTTAAAGGGCTGGTGCCTGCTACAGGCGGAGCAGGGGGCTGTTAAAGGGCTGGTGCCTGCTACAGGCGGAGCAGGGGGCTGTTAAAGGGCTGGTGCCTGCTACAGGCAGAGTGGGGGATTGTTACAGGGGTGGTGCCTGCTACAGGCGGAGCAGGGGGCTGTTAAAGGGCTGGTGCCTGCTACAGGCGGAGCAGGGGGCTGTTAAAGGGCTGGTGCCTGCTACAGGCAGAGTGGGGGATTGTTACAGGGGTGGTGCCTGCTACAGGCAGAGTGGGGGGCTGTTAAAGGGGCAGTCCCTGCTACAGGCAGAGTGAGGGGGCTGTTAAAGGGGCGGTGCATTGAACAGGCAGAGGTGATGGGGGATGTTACAGGGATGGAACCTGCAACAGGTGGAGAGGCCGTGGTCGTGGTGGGTCCTAAAGGCATGGGGTGCCCCCCTGGAGAGCACTTCACAGGCCAGCCCACTGTGGCAGGGAGGTGGCACCCCTAGCAGCAGAGGGATGGGGAAAGCGAGGCACGAGGAGACAGGTCTAGACAGGGTGCAGAACTGGGTGTATGTTTCCCACCCACCCGCACCTCGGTCCTGCCGGGACCTGCTTCTCCCATGCCCACCCCCTAAACGCCCTTTCTGCTTCCCAGGAGAACATGCCCCTGAGCCTTAAAGGAGCTCTGCCCCTGTAAGAAGGAAAATCAGGGCAGTGGGCTCTGGTGGTTAGAACAGGGGGGGCTGGGAGCCCGGATGCCTGGGTTCTCTCCCCGGCTCTGGAAGGGGAGGGGGGGCTGGTGGTTAGAGCAGGGGGGGCTGGGATCCAGGACTCCTGGGTTCTCTCCCCGGCTCTGGAAGGGGAGGGGGGGCTGGTGGTTAGACCAGGGGGCTGGGAGCCAGGACTCCTGGGTTCCCTCCCTGGTTCTGGGAGGGGAGCGGAGGGGGGGCTAATGGGTTCCAGCGTAGCGGGGGAGGGAGTGGGCTAGGAGCCAGGACTCCTGGGTTCTCTTCTTGGCTCATTTCTCCCTTTGCAAGACCTGGGCGGGGCAGCAGGGTGGTTAATAATTGATTCTGGGTGAGGTTCAGGAGTGGGGGGCAGGGAATCCTATGGGCCCGTGGGAACAACCAGATCTGAGGGGCAGGCGGTGGGGTGGAGTCAGGATTATAGAGCCCCCCCACCCTGGGGCCTGGAGAGGGAGCTGTCCTACACCCAGGATCACACAGACCCTAAACCCCCCACCCCGCAAACAGGGGGACACTCCCTGCACCTCCCTTTCCACAATGCAAACACACACACATCCCACAGCGGCAGGAGACGGGCCCCACCCATAATCTGCACACACCAACACACAGCTAGATACACACAGATACACACAGACACACCCTCTGTGCTCTTCCAGCCACATGGCATCCATGCCCCCTCGCACAGATACACACCCACAGACAGGCAGCACATTCCGTAACCCCCCCCCCCACACACACACACTGCCCTTCCAGGCACATGTCGTCCACGCCCCGTCGCACAGATATACACACACACACACACACACGCACATAGAGGTGGCACACACAGTAACCCTCACACACACAGGCAGCACATGCGGTAACCCCCCCCCACTGCCCTTCCAGGCACATGGCGTCCACGCCCCGTCGCACAGATATACACACACACACACAGAGGTGGCACACACAGTAACCCTCACACACACAGGCAGCACACGCGGTAAAACCCCCCACACACACACACTGCCCTTCCAGGCACATGGCATCCACACCCTGTCGCACAGCTACACAGGCTGCACAGGTGGCACACGTGGTAACCCTCTCTCTCACACGCACATATTCTCTCTCTAGTCCCAACACACATACACACACACACTGTCCAGGACAGCCACACCCAGGAACATGGCCCCGGGGGAAGGCCCAACAGGACACAGACTGCAGGGAGCCGCTGGGAGTGTTGAAATAACGGAGGCAGGGGAGGAACTAGCATGGGCCCCAGGAGTCCTGGCACTGGCACCCCGCCCGCCCCCCAACCACCAGCCCCGACTCCCCTCCCAGAGCTGGGGAGAGAACCCAGGAGTCCTGGCTCCCAGCCTCCCCTGCTCTAACCACCAGCCCCCACTCCCCTCCCAGAGCTGGGGAGAGAACCCAGGAGTCCTGGCTCCCAGCCCCCCCTGCTCTAACCACCAGCCCCCACTCCCCTCCCAGAGCTGGGGAGAAAACCCAAGAATCCTGGCTCCCAGCCCCCCACCCCCTTTGGGTGCCAACCCTGTTTGAATCACAGTTCCCTCCATTCAGTTGGCGGGAGCCACATCCCAGCTCTGCCCTTCGTAGGCTGCAGCTGATTCATCTCCAACAGGGCGGTAACCTCCCCCCCCCACTACCCAGAAGTCACACACTGCTCTGGACTGAGAACCAGGACTCCTGGGTTCTCTCTCCAGCTCTGGGAGGGGAGCGGGGTCTAGTGGTTAGAGCAGGGGAGCTGGGAGCCAGGACTCCTGGGTTCTCTCCCCAGCTCGGGGAGGGGAGTGGGGGCCAGTGAGTTCGAGCAGCGTGTGTGGACACACCGGGTCAGGACCCTGTTCCTGCCTCTTTGGGGTGCGTGTAAGACCTGACACATGTGGCTGACACCCATGGGCGCCTCCTTCCTCCTTGTGCCCTGGGACCCCCCGTCTCTGCTCCCCCACTCCCCCGGATAACTCACAATCTCCAGCGCCAGGACGGTGCCCTTGTGAGAGCGGAGGAAGCTGGTGCATTGCCCCATGCACCCCGGGGTGCCGCTAGAGGAGTCCATGGCCCCAGAGAACCCCCAGACGGCTCCGGCTGTCAAGCGACTGTCAGAGCTGGCAGCCGACGGGGCAGGGCGTGGGGCGGGCGGGGCTCGGCCGGGCGGGGCTGGCCCTTTAAGAGGAGCCGGAGGGAGCCCGTCACTTTCTAAGACAGGCATTGGACGGGGCGGGCGCCGGAGCCTGGTTAAGGTGGCGCTGGAGGGTGCTGGAGCCTGGTTAAGGTGGCATCGGAGCCTGGTTAAGGTGGCGCTGGAAGATGCTGGAGCCCAGTTAAGGTGACGCTGGAAGGCACCGGAGCCCAGTTAAGGTGGCATCAGAGCCCGGTTAACTTGACACTGCCTGGTGCTGGAGCCTGATTAAGGCGGCGCTGGAGCCCGGGTACGGTGGCACCGGAGGGTTAGGAAGGAGGGCTCCGGAGCCTGGCTTAGGAGGTGTGGGGGGCTCAGGGGAGAAGCCCAGCTGGTTATGGGGCGCTAGAGACAAATAATAGAGGAAGCCAGATGGAAGGAGGGACGCGCCTGGATTCTGCCCCTCCCCCCCCGCTCTGTGCTTTACAAATGTCTCAGAGGGACAGAGAAGGAATCTAGTCTGCCCCCCCCCCACTTGTGTCCATACCTCCCCTCTTCCCGCCGCCCCTCCCCACTCCTTCCCGTTCCCCCTCTAACCCCTGCCCCTCTATCCTGCACCCCGCACCCCTCCTCCCACACCCCCTATCCCCCCACCCATCTCCCCACCGCTCCTTCCCCACCCCTCTAGCCACTCCCCCATCCCCCCACATCCCTGCTTCCCTCTGCCCTCTATCCATCCATCCACCCCCCATCCCTCCTTCCCCCACTCTCCTCTACCCCCTCACCCCCCTCCGTCCCCACACACTCCTCCAGCCATCCCCAGACCTGCCCCCCCCCCGAGCCAGGTGGGGCTGCGCTGTGCAGGGCGGGACCCACGTGGGCATCGTGCCAGCGGCTGCATCACCCGCTGTTCGCAGAGCTCGGCAGGAAGTGGCCAGGCTGGGCAGAGCCGTGCCAGACGGGGGAGCAAACAGCACAAAGCCGGAGTCCCCCTAGCCTGCCAGGGGGCCGGGGCCCGATTCTGAGCTCAGCTCCAGGGGTTAAGCCAGAGTCACCCCGAGCTTGTCCCCCTCCCCTCTTTGAACCACCCCACTCCCTCCACCCCATCTACCGGCCGGGGGGTGCCCACCCCTGCAGGGCTGCTGGAGTCAAAGGCAAACAGCAGCCTGCAGACCTGGTGGGGGGGCCGAGAGCGTGTAGTGGTGCCATGAGTCTGAACCACCTCCCCCCACACCGCTCCCTGCCTTCCCCACGGGAGGTCTCATAGACTCTAGGACTGGAAGGGACCTCGAGAGGTCATCGAGTCCAGTCCC
Organism: Gopherus flavomarginatus; assembly: GCF_025201925.1. Taxonomy (NCBI): domain Eukaryota; kingdom Metazoa; phylum Chordata; order Testudines; family Testudinidae; genus Gopherus; species Gopherus flavomarginatus. The sequence goes on from NC_066634.1 coordinate 2,071,670, forward strand.
CTGCCCTCATGGCAGGACCAAATACTGTCTAGACCATCCCTGATAGACATTTATCTAACCTACTCTTAAATAGCTCCAGAGATGGAGATTCCACAACTTCCCTAGGCAATCTATTCCAGTGTTTTAGGTTGGACATTAGGAAAAAGTTCCTAACTGTCAGGGTAGTTAATCTCCCTTGCTGCAGTTTAAGCCCATTGCTTCTTGTCTCGACCCCACTCCCCTCCCACAGACTCCTGGGTTCTCTCCCTGGGGAGTGGAGTGGGGTCTGGGGGTTAGAGCAGGGGGGCTGGGAGCCAGGACTCCTGGGTTCTCTTTCCAGCTCTGGGAGGGGAGTGGTGTGTAGTGGTTAGAGCGGGGGGGGGGGCTGGGAGCCAGGACTCCTGGGGTCTCTCCCCAGCTCTGGGAGGGGAGTGGGGGCTCGTGGTTAGGACAGCAGGGCTGGGAGCCAGGACACCTGGGTTCGCTCTGTGGCCAGACGGGCATGTTCCAGATTCTCTTTGTGCTACTGAAATGACTCAGGCGACACAACCACAAACCCCTTGGGTTTTTTCTTTTTTATTCATTGCCGGTAAGAGAGTTTCTGTTCATTTTAAATAAAGTCTGTCCCCATGGAGACAGAAACCAAGGCAACTGCAGCATCTTAATGCGAGACCACGACCCCCCTACACCTCCTATCCCCTGGGGAAGGAGGACCCCTTCTGGAGCATAACCAACCATTTCCCATCTCCCCCCACTTCGAACCATTCTGCGCCCCTCCATGGAATAGGTCTGTGATTCTCTCCCCCTCACTGCTGCACAGAATGGATCAGTCCACATGTGAACCTGCAATGGTTTGGTCTATTCCTCCCTGCTCTATGAAATAGTTTGGCCCTTGGTGATATCCTTCCCCCACCTCAAGGGAATGGTTGGTCCATTTCCTCCCCCCCATGGAATGGATCAGTCCCCCCCATACATGGAGTGGATCAAGCCACATGTGGTGGCTCCCACCTCTTTTGGATCAGTCCATCTGACATTGCTCTATGCCAGGAAAGTCTCCCCCACGGAATGGATTGGCTCAATTTCCTCCCTCTCCATAGAATGGGTCAGTCCATGTGTGGCTCTGTGGAGTGCTGGCAAGGTAGAGTGGACAGTACCATTGCAATCCTGACATGGGGGATGCAAAATTACCAGTGGACAATACCATTGCCAAACAGGGCAGCAGTGGACAGCACCATTGCACAGACCAGTGCGGGGGGGGAGGGTACCATCAGAGTAGAAGGTATCAGTACTGATTGTGAATGGGGGAGGGGAGATAGGAAAGTACCATCATTGCATGGTTGGGGGGCTAGACATGCACAAGACGAACTGAAGGTACCATTTCACAGCCCAGAGGGTGGGGGACAGGAGAGGTTGATACCACTGCCTAGCTGATTGGTGAGGAGGAAATGGCAGGTACCACTGTGAGTAGATTAGACAGTACCATTAATCAAAATGAGGAGGGGAACAAGAGTGGAGGGTACCACTACCTAGCTGGGCCTTGGTTGAAGGGGTGGAGAGAAGAATGGAAGGTACCACTGCACATCCAGATGAGGGGTGGGTGGACTCTCCCAGGCACTGAGAACATCCTGCTCCGGGCGGGGCTGGACTAGGTCCTCCGCCTCACCTCCCTGCCTTTGCCCCTCCCCAGGCTGCCCCCTTCATCGTCCTGCCCCTCCCCCATGCAGACGCCCCTCAGGGCCTGCGAGAGGCGCTCCTTGCTGGGCACCAGCCAGGGCCCGGGGGCTGGTTCCGAGAGGCCCCTCCAGACCTGCTCCCTCTGGGGGGACCCGCTCTCTCCCTTCCTGGCCTCCGCCTCGTTCCCCGATGCTGGCCAGCCCTGCTCTGCGCCCCGACGGTCCCGGGACCCGCGTTGGTGGCAGTGCTGGGATCCTCGCTCGGCACTGCTGGGCGAAGCCTCCAGGCAGCCCCTGGCATCCCGTCCCCAGCGTGGAGACCTCTCGCCTGTGTCTGCTCTCCAGCCGCGTCGTGCCTGTCCACCCTCTGGCATCTGGTCCCGCCTGGCGGGGCTGGGGATGTGCTCACGGTCTGGAGAGGGGAGAGAGAATGACATGGGGGGGATCAGGCCCAGAGAACATAGTGAAAGACATCGTCCCTCCCCACAGTTACCCTGGGATCGCTTCCTTAGGGGTCCTCCCCCCTGGGATCAACCTCGTTTTCTGTGGGGGGTCCTCCTCCCACCCGCACGTCCTTGCCAACATCTGTTCAGATGGTTTGGCTAAACAGCAAGGGTCTGGTGAAGCTTTTTTTGGGGCGGTGGTAGTGGGGGGGTCTCCTGGGGGGTACAACAGGGTCAGTGATGGGAGGGTGGGGGTGGTCTGTGGGGAACAGCAGAGTCAGGGCAAGGGTCCACAGTTGGGGGCCAAGAACAGAGAGGGGGATTACTCATATATCTCCATCTATGGGGGGTATTTATCTCTCTAGCACTGGAGAGATTCCCCTCTCCCCTGGGAAACAGCACTGAACTCCACGTTCCCGGGGGGTGGGGGGGTTCTTGTCAGGATTGGCCAAGCAAACAGATAAGGGGACCCGGTAGTATGGGGAGATGGGGCAGGATTGGCTCATTGCTCTGGTCTGGGGGGGCAACTGGATTGGCCCATTGCTGTAACTAGAATGGGGGGGCTGGATTGACCCACTACTCTGACCTGGGGGGGATGAATTACCCATCGCTGTGACCCTGATGTGGGTGGGGGCTGGATTGGCCCAGTGCTCAGGCCTGTGTGGGGAGGAATTTCCCATTGCTGTGATGGGGCGGGGCCTGGATTGACCCACTGCTCTGACCTGGGGGGGAGATTTACCCATTGCTGTGACTGAGGGTGGGCTGGATCAGCCCATTGCTCTGGCCTAGGGGAGAGCAATTACCCATTGCTGTGACCAAGGGGGGGCGGGGCAACCCACCAGTCATGCTCCAGCCGTCCCACGAGGCAGAAGCAGGGCTCCCCCCGCCGGGAGTTGGTGACGCACAGCGCCAGGCTGCAGAGCGGAGTTGCTGTGGGAGGGGCGCACACGGACACTGGGGGGAGCAGTACAGATGGGGGGGACCCAGGAAGGGGGACAAATGGGTGGGGAGGGGACATCAGGAATGGGGGGCAGAACAGGGCATGGGGGTGCCGTGAATAGTGGGAGAGGCAGAGGGGCATGGGCAGGTGGGGGGTGGCCGGGGGGGCGGGCAGAGAGGACATGGTGGGAGGGGTGGGGGGGCAGGAAGGGACAAAAGGACCAGGGCGGGATGTGGAGGGTCGGAGTCAGAGAAGGGGGAGAGAAATAGGATGAATATTGAACCCCAAAAATCTGGTCCCCATTCAGAGACACCCCCGGGGGGAGGGGCGGGGCAGGGGCAGAGGGGTAAACCAGCTCCCGGATATTATACGCTATTCCCCCAGACCCCACTGCCCCCCATGCACTGAGACACCTGCTACGCCCGCAATGATGGGTGGCCCCATCTGCCCTAGGATGGGAGGGTGTCATGATGGGGCTGACCCATCACCCCAGGGATGCAGGGGGGGTCACTGAGGGTCACACCATCTCTCTAGGGATGCAGGGGTTGTCACTGAGGGTTGCCCCCTTCTCCCCAGGGATGTGGGGGAGGGTCATTATGGGGTCGTACCACCTCTCCAGTGATGCAGGGAGGGTCACTGAGGGTCAGACCATCTCCCCTGGGATGCCGGGGGGTATAACTGGGGATCATACCTCATCTCTCCTGGGGTATGTGTGTGTGGGGGGTCATTATGGGGTCTTACCATCTCCCCAGGGATGCAGGAAGGGAGTGTTGCTGTGGGATGTGTGCATGGGGTCACTATGGAGTTGTATCATCTCTCCATGGGTGGGGGGAGTTCACTATGGGGTCGTACCATCTCCCCAGGTATGGAGGGGGGTATCACCAGGGTTCGCACCATCTGCCTTGAGATATGTGTGTGTGTGGGAGAGGGGTGTCACTATGGGGTCATACCATCTCCCCAGGTATGTGGGGGGGACACTGTGGGTTGTACCATCTGCTCTGGGAGAATCAGGGGAGGTCACTATGGATTATGTCATTGGGGAGGGGAACAGAGGGATGGTCATATCACCCCAGGAACTGTGGCGGGGGGCGGGAGCACACTATGGGTGGTATCATTTTCCTTAGGATTTAGAGGACGGGGGAAAAGAACCTCACTTTAGATCACACCATCTCCCATTGGATAAGGAGGGGGATATTATTGTGGGTCCTACCATCTCCCTTGGAAGGTGGGTGGTGAGCAAATACCACCTGCCCTCAGTTTTGGGGGGACACAGGCTGTAGCAGGAGGGAGGCAGGGGGGCAGGACTCACCGTAGTCAGGGACGAAGCCGTCGCCTTTCCTGAGCACCAGGCGGATGCGGCTGCCCCCCCGGCGGATCTGCTCCACGGCCCGGACGTGCGTCATGCCGAGCGTGGGCTCCCCATTGATCTCCAGCAGCTGGTCACTGACCTGCCCCAGAGACTGATGCTGCAGTACCGGCCACTGCCACAGGGGGAGCCCCCGCGCCACATCCCCCTGCCCTCTGCAGCACGGCGCCCCCGAGTGCCCGGCCCCACCACCAGGGGAGAGCCCCCCCTGTCCAGCCCACACCCTGCTCCTTGCAGCACGGCACCCCCAGCCGGCCCCACCTCCAGGGGAGAGCCCCCCTGCCCAGCCCACACCCTGCTCCCTGCAGCACGGCGCCCCCCCAGCGCCCAGCCCCAATGCAAGGGGAGAGCCCCCCTGCCCAACCCCCCATCCTCCTCCATGCAGCACAGCACCCCCCAGCGCCCAGCCCTACCGCCAGGGGAGAGCGCCCCCTGCCCAGCCCCCATCCTCCTCCCTGCAGCACAGCACCCCCCAGCACCCAGCCCTACCGCCAGGGGAGAGCGCCCCCTGCCCAGCCCCCATCCTCCTCCCTGCAGCACAGCACCCCCCAGCGCCCAGCCCTACCGCCAGGGGACAGCCCCCCTGCCCAGCCTCCCCACTCCTCCCCGCAGCATAGAATCCCACAGTGCCTGGGCCCACTGCTGGGGGAGAGTGCCCCCTGCCAGCCTCCCACCCCACTCCCTGCCCCACGGCTCCCCCGAGCACCCGGCCCCACTGCCAGGGAGAGCGCCCTCGCCCAGCCCCCACCCCATGCCCTCCCAGTGCAGGCAGGTACCTGTATCTTGCCACTCTGCTGGGCCGGCCCCCCCTCCAGCAGCCCCAGCACATAGATGTCCATGTTGTATTCACTGCCCCCCCGCAGGCTGAACCCGAAACCGAGGGGGCCGCGCAGCAGCTCCACCGAGTAGCTGGGGGGGTCCCGGGGGGCTGACAGACACTGGGAAAGGGGGAGTGGGGTGAGTGTCTGGCTGCCCTGCACGTCCCCTCCCCCAATCGTCAACTGCCCCCCTTGCTGGCCCCAGCTCTCCCACCATATCTGCCCCCTCGCTGGCTCTACCCTCCCCCATATCTGCCCCCCACTGGCCTCACCCCTCCCCCCATATCCATGTCCTGCAATAGCCATCCACCCCCCCCCCAGCCTTCCCTCCCCCCCATACCAGCCCCTCTGCCTGCCCCCTACCTGTGGCTGGGGCAGCCGGCACCCCGGCCTCCCGGCTCCTTCCTCCACCTGGATGTCGGCCCCGGCCAGGTCGCTGGAGGCAGCTGGGGAGGGGATGTGGGGGGTCAGTGGGTGTGGAAGGGGGCAGTGGCCTGCTCCCCCTCTGGCCCCTCCCTCAGACCCCCCTCCCTCTCCCCTCCCCGTCCTCCATCCTTTGCCCCCTTCCCCCCTCCTCCTGGCAGGGAGGGCACTCACCCATGTCCCTGAGTGGGGGCAGCATTCGCAGCCGGACCTTGGCCCCCACCTGGCGAAAGAGGCCCCCAAGTTCAGGGTGGGAGAACCGAGCCAGGAGCCCCCCATCCTCTAGACGCTTCACACCAGGGGGGTCACCGCTGGGCCCAGGTACCAGTCTGTCTACTGGGCGGAGGGGGGGGAAAGAAGATCAGTGAATGGGGAGGGGGTGCCAGCTCCCCCCAAAACCTCCCACTGATGAACTGAACCTCCTGCCCACAGAACCTGCCCCCCTTCCCCCTCACGACCAGACCCCCCCTCACTGACCCAACCGCCCCCCCAGACCCGAATCCCTTCTAGAGACTGGAGCCCCCCGCCCAGCATCGGCCTCCTCCAGCAACCCCCCTTCCCCCCAACCAGCCCCCCAGAAACACTGACCCTCCCCCTCCTCCAGACAGGGCCCCACCCAAATTCTCCCCTCCCCCCAAGCTTTCAAACTTGAAGCTCTTATCAGGGGGTCAATATTTACCCAGTGTGTGTGTGTGTGGGGGGGGGGCTGGCCAGGAGACGGGGGGAGTTGGTTGTGGGGGCAAGGAGGGGCTGTAGGGTAGGAGGTGAAGTGTGGGATGTGGAGGGCTGAGGGGGGCGGAGGGACAGAAGGGGCTGTGTGCGGAATGGGGGAGAGGGGTTTATGGGGGGGCTGGAGGTGGGGCGGAGGGAGCTGGGGGTGGGTTGTGGGGAGAGGGGACTGAGTGAGGTGGGGGGCCTGGCAGCAGGGGGCCGTGCGGGGCAGGGGGAGTTGAGGGGAGTGTGACCATGGAGGTGGCAGTGGGGGGGGGGGCAGGTGGGTGGAGGGAGGCTGGGGGGGGTGACGTGTGGGGTGAGAGACAATCCCAGCCCCCACTTCTATCTCCCCCCCCAAAACCACCCACTCAAAGTTACAGACCACCTCCCACTCCCCCTGTGTGTCGGGAGAACCCCCTCCTCAGGATGTAGCCCCCACCACCCGCAAAACCAGGACAGGACAAGAAAGGCCAGGGGGGAAGCCGGGGGTCAGGAGGGAGGTATGGGGGGGTCGGTTCAAACCCTGGACGTTTCGCAGCATGGACTGGACCCTTTGCAGCATGGCTGGCCGTGGGGTGGGGTGAGGAGCCCCTTGGTTCCTGGGGGGGCACAGGCGTGGGGCAGGGTGTCCACAGGCCCCCCAGCTCCGCCGCCTTCCTCCCCGAGGAGTTTCCCAGGACAAACAAGCTGGGCTGAGAAAGTCAAGGACACTGGGGGGGGAATGTGGGCGTGGGGGGTTAACCCTTTGGAGCTGGGGGGGAGGGCCAGGCCTCTCCCAGCAGGGGGCGCTGTGGGGAGCAGGGGAGGGGGAGGAGAAATTCCAGAGCTTTATGGGGTGGAACAGACCGTGCCCCCCCATAGGTGCCCCCCCAGCTGCCTGGGGAGGGGGGGCGTAGCCTGACATGGGTCAGGGAGCAGAACACAATGGGGTCTCTTGTGCCAGGCCGGGGGGTGGTGGTGGGAGGCTCAGACATGGGGGGGAGGTGATAGCTTGGAGTATGGGGGGGAGGCAGCCTCCCCATGTCCCCCACCCCTCCCAGGAGTCACCCTGCCCCCTACATGCATCGCCTGGTGAGCCCCCCCAGCTCCCTGCCCCTCCCCCTGCAGCCCGTCAGATTGCCTCCATCATCCCCCCATCATGGTCCCCCCTCTTCACACGCCTCCCATCTTCCACCCTCGCAGACCCTCTGCCCCCCTCCACTCCCCCCCATGGAGCCCATCCCCCCAGCTGTGCCCCCAGCCCCTCCTCCCACTGCTCCACAGACCCCCCAGCCCTTCAGGCCCCCCAGTCCTAAGCACCCCCAAACCCATCCCCTATACCCCTCCCCCCCAACTTGCAGCCCTCTGCTTCCAACCCCCCTTCCTGCCATGCACCCCGCCCCACTCACCTGCTCTCTCGGTGCTGTCCGGGGCCACGCTGCCCCCCAGCTCCCCGGGGTCCCCTGCGGGCTGGGGGTGTTGCAACCTCCAGGCCTCCCCCCCGTGGCAGCGGGCCGAGCACAGCAGCACGTCCCTGGGTTCAGGCCCCACAAAGCTGGTGACAGCCAGGGTATCCCCGCAGGGGGAGGGGATGGAGATCAGGGGCTCCAGGGGGGGCTGGTGGAGTCCAGGACCTGGGGGGAGGGGAAGAAAAGGGGGGTCAATCAGGAAGGGGTCCCCCAACATTACCAACACCCCACAGCTCCCCCTGCTGGGAAAGGCTGGAAGCTCCCCCAACAGCCAGCGCCCCCTAGTGGGTCAGGCAGGAAGTGCAGCAGCTGGAGTAGCCCCCGGCGCCCCTAGTGGGCCAGGCAGGAAGTGCAGCAGCCAGGGGGCCCTGGTGCCCCCTAGTGGTCCAGGCAGGAAGTGCAGCAGCTGGAGTAGCCCCCGGCGCCCCTAGTGGGCCAGGCAGGAAGTGCAGCAGCCAGGGGCCCCCGGTGCCCCCTAGTGCTCCAGGCAGGAAGTGCAGCAGCTGGAGCAGCCACCGATGCCCCCTAGTGGGCCAGGCGGGAAGTGCAGCAGCCAGGGGCCCCCGGTGCCCCCTAGTGGGCCAGGCAGGAAGTGCAGCAGCCAGGGTCCCCCGGTGCCCCCTAGTGAGTCAGGCAGGAAGTGCAGCAGCCAGGGCCCCCTGGTGCCCCCTAGTGGGTCAGGCAGGAAGTGCAGCAGCCAGGGCCCCCCCGGTGCCCCCTAGTGGGTCAGGCAGTAAGTGCAGCAGCCAGGGCCCCCTGGTGCCCCCTAGTGGGTCAGCCAGGAAGTGCAGCAGCTGGAGCAGCCCCCGGTACCCCCTAGTCAGACAGGAAGTGCAGCAGCCAGGCCCCTGGTGCCCCCTAGTGGGTCAGGCAGGAAGTGCAGCAGCCGGGGCCCCCTGGTGCCCCCTAGTGGGCCAGGAAGGACGTGCAGCAGCTGGAGCAGCCCCCAGCGCCCCCTAGTGGGTGAGGCAGGAAGTGCAGCAGCCAGGGCCCTCTAGTGCCCCCTAGTGGGCCAGGCAAGACATGCAGCAGCTGGAGCAGCCCCCCACGCCTCTAGTGGGTGAGGCAGGAAGTGCAGCAGCCAGGGGCCCCCGGTGCCCACTAGTGGGTCAGACAGGAAGTGCAGCAGCTGGAGCAGCCCCCGGTACCCCCTAGTCAGGCAGGAAGTGCAGCAGCCAGGCCCCTGGTGTCCCCTAGTGGGCCAGGCAGGAAGTGCAGGAGCCAGGGCCCCCTGGTGCCCCCTAGTGGGCCAGGCAGGATGTGCAGCAGCTGGAGCAGCCCCCAGCGCCCCCTAGTGGGTGAGGCAGGAAGTGCAGCAGCCAGGGGCCCCTGGTGCCCCCTAGTGGGTCAGGCAGGAAGTGCAGCAGCTGGAGCAGCCCCCGGTGCCCCCTAGTGGGTGAGGCAGGAAGTGCAGCAGCCATGGCCCCTGGTGCCCCCTAGTGGGTCAGGCAGGAAGTGCAGCAGCTGGAGCAGCCCCCGGCGCCCCCTAGTGGGTGAGGCAGGAAGTGCTGCAGCCAGGGCCCCCAGTGCCCCCTAGTGGGCCAGGCAGGAAGTGAAGTAGCCACGGCCCCCCAGTTCCCCCTAGTGGGTAGGCAGGAAGTGAAATGGCCACGAGTGGCACCCCCCAGTGCCCACAGCCCCCCTTACCTTTCCGCTCCACCAGCAGTATGACGTCCCCAGCTCGCGTGTGCTGCTGCAGGACATTCTCCACCTCCTGGGGCCCGAGGCCCCTCACGTCGGCCCCGTTCACCTTGGCCACGAGGTCGCCCTCCTCCAGCATGGGGCAGCGCCCCCGGTCCCAGATCCTCGCCACCTGGGCCCCGGGTCCACCGTCCTTTGGTGCCTCCACCGTAAACCAGGGCCCCGTGGCGCTGCGGGGCAGGGGCACCGGCGTCAGCCAGCTGGGCGGGGGGGCACGGCGGGGGGGCGCCCCCTGGTGACAGGGTCTCCCCTCTGCCCGCTCCTCTTCCTCCCCCAGGCAAAACTCAGTGCAACAGCGGACCCCCAGGCCCCGGGCCCGGCGGGAGAGGGGGGGCCCAGCGGCAGGGGGGCTGCAGGGTGCAGCAGTCCCATAGCAGGTAGGAGGCTGGCGGGCCAGCAGGGCATCCCCATGGCAGAGACAATGGCAGGGAGAGTCCCGATGAGTGTATTGGAGGATACAGTTCCCGTCCACCACCACCACCACGTTCACTGTGGGGCAGAGAGGGAAGAGTTAATGGGGCGGAGTGGAGCGCCCCCCGGTGCCCGGGGCAGGGAGGTTGCGGTGTGCCCTAGCACCTCCCCCCACTTACCTCCAGCCACTGGTGCCATCTCTGCTGCTGGGATTGGGGGTTCAGGGGCCCAGTGGGGGCTCTGGTGGATGCTGCAGCTGGCAGGGGAGAATACATGGTGGGGTTAAAGATTTGGGGGGTCCCTTCCTCAGGCAGCCTTATCCCCCTGGAATCTGCTCCCCTTGCTGACCCCCACAGCCCCCCACCTCCCCTGGAGCTTCCAAATGCTCCCCCCTGACACACACTGTCACCATCCCTACCACCCCGACCCCTTGGATCTCCCTCAATTGCCCCTTCCCAAGTATCTCTGCAACCCCTTAGTCCCAGATGATCCCCTTCCCTGCCCCACACCCTCAACTGCCCCAGCAAGCACCCACCCCCTCTGACCCTGGCCTTGGAAGGGGTGGGGAAATCACCTAATTCTGCAGGCTTCACTTTTCTCTGCCCCCCAGTGCTGGAGCTGGGGCCCAGCCCCGCCCATGGCACAGTCAGTGACCAAACCGGGGTCTCTGCCTGCTGGGAAGGGGAACCCCGTGACCCCCGGGGGCCGGCTGCCTCAGCCCTGTGAGGAGAGAGAACAGGAGAGTTGGAATCTCGTCAGATGCAGCCACCTCTGGGGCGAGGCAGGTAGGTAACAGCAGCACAGAAACAGTCTGCAGCACAGCGCCCCCCAACACCCGGCCCTGACTGCCAGGGGAGAGCGCCCTCTGCCCAGCCCTCAACCTGCCCCCTAACGCCCGGCCCTGACTGCCAGGGGAGAGCACCCCCTGTCCAGCCTCCCCGGTCCCTCCCCTAGTATCTGGCCCTGAATGCCAGGGGAGAGCACCCCCTGCTCAGCTCCCCCCCCAGCGTCCGGCCTTGACTGCCGAGGGATAGGACCCCGTGCCAAGCCCCCTGCCCCACAGTGCCCCCATCACACCATACGTCTCCTGTCCCCCCTAGAGTCACTCTGGGCCATGAAGGGAGACTCAGTCACCTGGGTCCAGAGGCTGGTGCCTCTTGAGCCAGGGAGGGCGGCCATGCTCTGCAGAACCAGCCTGGAGGGAAAATGCTCCTCACTCCTGACCACAGCCCCCTGGGATCCCCCTCTGCCTCTCTCTCAGATCCTCCGGGCTCTAGAACATGCTGGGCTCTAGAAAGGCCCCCCTTCTAGAACCCCCAGGGGGAGCTAGATCCTGGGGTGTAGGGACTGGCTGAGATCTAGAGCCCCCCCCGGGTTACTCTAGAACCACTTGAGGAGCCAGGGCGGGGCTTGAGCACTCTGGGGATCTAGAACATAGATCTAGGCTCAAGCCCCCCTGGGTAATGGGGCGTCCTCCCCACATTGGCCCTGGGAGGGCTGGATTAGCTCGATCAGCCAATTAGGCGGCAAATGGGAGGGACGTCAGCTAGAGGCAGTGAATCAGAAGAAGGCACAGCAGTGAGGGACCGGGGTGGGAAGGAGCCTGGCAGGAAGGGGTCCAGGAGGGCACAGGAAGATGGAGAGATGCAGGGAGCGGGGCCCCCTACCAGCCATAGCATGGGCGCATTGCTATGGGCAGGGGGTATGAAGGCCCCCCCGGCAGAAGGGGAACCCCCAGGGTGATCGGGCTGGGGGAACTGAGTCACGAAAGTGCCACAGCAGCTCCTGGAGCGAGAGGGAGAGATGGGGGGCAACCACAGGGAAATGCTCCATCGCTTTCAAAGGCAAGGAGGAAATCTAGAGCCCTGTTATTGTAGAACCCAGGTGGGATCCAGAGAGAGACCTGTCACTCTAGAACCTACCAGGAATCTAGCACGCAGCTCTGTAGGCCCCACTGGAAATTCCTCAGCTGCTCTAGATCCCATGGAGGGTCTGAAAAAGTCCCCATTATTTGAGAACCCATGGAGGGTCTAGATAAGCCTCTGTTACTCCAGAACCCACTGGGAGTCTAGAAAAGTCTCCATTACTCGAGACTCCACTGTGGGTCTGGAAAGGCCTTCGTTACTCCAGAACCCCTGGGGATCTGGGAAAGGCCCTCTTGTTCTATGGCCCACTGGGTATCTGGAAAAGCCTCCCGCCCCTGAGAACCCAGCGGGGATCCCGGGACCCTAGAACCCAGTTTGCTGGGGATGTGAACTAGAAACGTCTCCTGCCTGGGACTCTTTGAGGCCGGGGTGGAGTGATGGGGGTGGGTGGTTCGTCCCGTTCCGAGGCTCTGAGCAGCTGGTGATGTTACCTGGCTGCGGCTGGGAGGGAGCCGGAGCAGGCCGGCTGGTGTGGAGAGAGGGTATTCACCCCAGAAGGGGGCCCTGCCAGAAGACCCTGCTCTCCTCTGAGGCCCCGGGGCGGCTTGACCTGGGCTGGCGCAACTGCCTGTTGCTAGCCCACAGCCATTGACATGCGAGGATCAGGAGATGGTCATTTCTGCTTCTCACCTCCACCCCCGCAAAAGCAGCTGGGACGAAGGGGGAAGCTGCCGTTGTCTTTTGCTGCCGCGTGCCTCAGTTTCTCTCCGGACTTTGCATGGGGAAAAGGTTTCCGTCTGCTCCTCGGCCACTGAGAGAGGTATGAGGTAGGGGTGTCATCTTGCCACCTGGGGTGGGGGGGGGGAGAAATAACCGGGATCATCGCAGAACGGGCCAAAGCCGACCCAAAGCAACAGAAGGTCTGAGCAAGACGCCCCCCCCCCACCCCGCGACTCACCCATCCACCTCCCACCATTGGGAAAGCCCGGCAGGTGGGACGGGGGATGCACCTGGGAAACTGGGGCTTTCTGGAGGCTTCTGGAGCCTGGCCCGGGGGCGGGTGGGACTGGGCTGGTCCTCGGGGCCCAGAGCCTGGATCTAGGCTAGGGCAGATCCCAGACCTGGGGCCTCCATGACTGGGGGTGGCAGCCCTGGGGTCCTAGCCCTGAGGTGTGCCGGGTGGGGGGAGTTTGGGGAGCTTTTGCAGCTCCCCGGCAGGAACATGGGGGGGTCTAGATCCCAGAGGCCGATGCTGTGGAAGCAGGGGGTGCTGAGAGGTGGGTCTGGCAAAAGGTGCCCCTGCCTCGCCATGGGTCCAGAACAGACTCCGGAAAACAATCTGAGTCTAGATCTGACTGGTTAAAGAAGAGGGGGGGGGTTTCCAGAAAACAGGGGGAGGAGTGACTCCAGCCTCCTCCCCTTTCGCATCTGGGGGAACCCAGAAATAGCTGCAAGGGGTGGGAAGGCTCCCTCAGGGCAGGTGGGAGGCTGGTTCTAGAGTGGAGGCCAGTTCTAGAGCAGAGGGGGCCGGTTCTAAAGGCGTCTGGGACTGTTTCTGCCGAGGGGGGTTCTAGAGAGAGGCTGGGTGTGTCTACAGGGGCGGGTTCTAGATCTGGTGGGGGGAATGGAGGGGAAACATCTCCTGGGGGGGGTCATGAGCAGGGAGGGGGAGAAGCCAGCGGGGGGGCGCTCTGGTCTCCCCACTCCAGAGCCCCTCCAAAGAAGGAAGCTGAATCTGTCCCCTCTGTCATCTCCATCCCTGCCCCCCCAGATCCACCCTGACCCCCCTTCTAGTCCCTTAAGATCCGTTCATCCACCACAGATCCAACCCCAATCCCCCTGGCCCTTGGGGTGCCCACTCTCCCCTCTATCCAAGCCCCCACATCTCTAATTCCCCCCCCCCCCCCGCCAGGACAATCCAATTAACAGCTGATCCCGCTGCCCGCCCCGTCTCTGCTGGCTGAGCTGGGGGGGGGCTTTACCTTGGGGTATCCCCAGCCTCCAGCGCTGCTCCGACCCCCTCCCCCAGTGGTACCCGATGCTGCTGGGGTTAGCAACAGGGGGTCGCCAAGGCAACGGGGTTTGCTGTCCCGGTAACCTTCCTCCTCCGTCGCTAGGCTGGGCGGGAGGGGGGTGGGCAGGGGATGGACAGACGGGCCGGCCAATCGGAGACCAGAGCGGCTAATCCACACCCCCATCCCCGGTATATGGGACACGGGGCCTTTCCCCTCTAGGGGGCGCTGCCTCCAATCCAGCCCCAAGGGGGCCAGTAATTCATCATCAGCCATTTCATGGTAAAGCCTCCGTTAAGGAGGGTGCAGTCGGGGGAGCTGTTCATTCACCAGCCCCACCCCTAAAGAGGTCTTACCCCGGCCACACAAGGTACTGGGGCAACTGGGCTGGGGGGCCCGGGAGCCAGGACTCCTGGGTTCTCTCCCTGGCTCTGGGAGGGCAGTGGGGACTGGTAGTTAGAGCAGGGGGGCTGGGAGCCAGGACTCCTGGGTTCTCTCCCTGGCTCTGGGAGGGCAGTGGGGACTGGTAGTTAGAGCAGGGGGGCTGGGAGCCAGGACTCCTGGGTTCTCTCCCTAGCTCTGGGAGGGGAGTGGGGGCTGGTAGTTAGAGCAGGGGGGCTGGGAGCCAGGACTCCTGGGTTCTCTCCCTGGCTCTGGGAGGGGAGTGGGGGCTAGTAGTTAGAGCAGGGGGGGCTGGGAGCCAGGACTCCTGGGTTCTCTCCCTGGCTCTGGGAGGGGCGTGGGGGCTGGTAGTTAGAGCAGTGGAGGCTGGGAGCCTGGATTCCTGGGTTCTCTCCCTAGCTCTGGGAGGGGAGTGGGGGCTGGTAGTTAGAGCAGGGGGGGCTGGGAGCCAGGACTCCTGGGTTCTCTCCCCAGCTCTGGGAGGGGAGTGGGGGCTGGTAGTTAGAGCAGGGGGGGCTGGGAGCCAGGACTCCTGGGTTCTCTCCCTGGCTCTGGGAGGGGAGTGGGGGCTGGGAGCCAGGACTCCTGGGTTCTCTCCCTGGTCCTGGCAGGGCAGTTGGGGCTGGTGGGTTAGAGAGATGCAAACTGATTGATTTGGCATCAAGCCCGAAGTGGCTGGAGCTAGGGTTAACAATTTTTTGTGGGGGGTGTCAGGGTCTGTGGGGGGGGGTATGGGGCTCCCCAGGCTCCCAGCCCAGCACCCCCTCCCCCAGGCTGCATGTGAGGGGGATTGGGGTTCCCTGGCTCCCAGTCCAGCACCCCCTCCCCCAGGGCTGGGGGGGAGGGTCTCATGGACTCCCAGATGACTGGGGCCAGGGCGGACTCGGGGGAGCCACACACCCCAGCCCCGCACAGCCTCATGGGAACTACACTCTCAGCCCCCCCCTCCATGAAATAGCCTGGGGCGGGGCTACACCCCACGAGGCCCTGCGCGGGACGGGACTACATCCCCCGTGATGCGTTGCGCGGGGGGCAGGGTTACACAACCGCCATGAGGCAGCGCAGCGCGGCATCGGGACTACATCCCCCATAATGCTTTGCACGGTGGCGGGGCCATCGGCCCCATGAGGCAGCGCGCGGGGCCCGGACTACAACCCCCATGATTCTTTGCGCTGCGACGGCCAGCAAGATGGCGTCGGACGGCGGCCCGGCGGCGGGCGGGCCCCCAGCCCCGCGCCAGGTCTCGTTCGGGTTCACGCGCACGACCGCGCGCAGGAGGCTCGTGGGGGAGGGCGGGGCAGGGGCCGCGGCAGAGCCCGACTTCATCAGCGCCGTGGAGGGGAGCGAGCTGCGCAGGTGAGAGCAGCGCGCATGCGCGGGCGCCCGGCCGGGGTGGGCAACCTCGGGCCCTGCGCTCGCTCGAGCGCGTGCGCATGCGTGTGGGGCCGCAAAGACTTGGGAGGGGGCGTGTCTGAGGAGGGGGCGTGTCTGGGGAGGGGCCCTGGGGCGGGAGGGGGCGTGTCTGGGGAGGGGCCCTGGGGCGGGAGGGGCGTGTCTGGGGAGGGGCCCTGGGGCGGGAGGGGGCGTGTCTGCGGAGGGACTGTGTGGCGGGAGGGAGCATGGGGCGGGAGGGGGCGTGTCTGGGGAGGGGCCCTGGGGCGGGAGGGGGCGTGTCTGGGGAGGGGCCGGGGGTGGGAGGGGGCGTGTCTGGGGAGGGGCCCTGGGGCGGGAGGGGGCGTGTCTGGGGAGGGGCCGTGTCTGGGGAGGGGCCCTGGGGCGGGAGGGGGCGTGGGGCGGGAGAGGGCATGTCTGGGGAGGGGCCCTGGGGTGGGAGGGGGCGTGTCTGGGGAGGGGCCCTGGGGTGGGAGGGGGCGTGTCTGCGGAGGGGCCCTGGGGCGGGAGGGGGCGTGTCTGCGGAGGGGCTGTGGGGCGGGAGGGGCCCTGGGGCGGGAGGGGGCGTGTCTGGGGAGGGGCCCTGGGGCGGGAGGGGGCGTGTCTGCGGAGGGGCTGTGTGGCAGGAGGGAGCATGGGGCGGGAGGGGGCGTGTCTGGGGAGGGGCCCTGGGGTGGGAGGGGGTGTGTCTGGGGAGAGGCCCTGGGGCGGGAGGGGGCGTGTCTGCGGAGGGGCTGTGTGGCAGGAGGGAGCATGGGGCGGGAGGGGGCGTGTCTGGGGATGGGGCCCTGGGGTGGGAGAGGGCGTGTCTGGGGAGGGGCCCTGGGGTGGGAGAGGGCGTGTCTGGGGAGGGGCCGTGGGTGGGAGAGGGCGTGTCTGGGGAGGGGCCCTGGGGTGGGAGGGGCGTGTCTGGGGAGGGGCCCTGGGGCGGGAGGGGCCCTGGGGTGGGAGGGGCGTGTCTGGGGAGGGGCCCTGGGGTGGGAGGGGCGTGTCTGGGGAGGGGCCCTGGGGCGGGAGGGGGCGTGGGGCGGGAGAGGGCATGTCTGGGGAGGGGCCCTGGGGTGGGAGGGGGTGTGTCTGCAGAGAGGCCCTGGGGCGGGAGGGGGCGTGTCTGGGAAGGGGCTGTGGGGCGGGAGGGGCCCTGGGGCGGGAGGGGGCGTGTCTGGGGAGGGGCCCTGGGGCGGGAGGGGGGCGTGTCTGGGGAGGGGCCCTGGGGTGGGAGGGGCGTGTCTGGGGAGGGGCCCTGGGGTGGGAGGGGCGTGTCTGGGGAGGGGCCCTGGGGCGGGAGGGGGCGTGGGGTGGGAGAGGGCATGTCTGGGGAGGGGCCCTGGGGTGGGAGGGGGTGTGTCTGCGGAGAGGCCCTGGGGCGGGAGGGGGCGTGTCTGGGAAGGGGCTGTGGGGCAGGAGGGCCCCTGGGGTGGGAGGGGGCGTGTCTGGGAAGGGGCTGTGGGGCGGGAGGGGCCCTGGGGCGGGAGGGGGCGTGTCTGGGGAGGGGCCCTGGGGCGGGAGGGGGCGTGTCTGGGGAGGGGCCCTGGGGCGGGAGGGGGCGTGTCTGCGGAGGGACTGTGTGGCGGGAGGGGGCGTGTCTGCGGAGGGCTGTGTGGCGGGAGGGACCCTGGGGTGGGAGGGGGCGTGTCTGGGGAGGGGCCCTGGGGCGGGAGGGGGCGTGTCTGGGGAGGGACCCTGGGGTGGGAGGGGGCGTGTCTGGGGAGGGGCCGTGGGTGGGAGGGGGCGTGTCTGGGGCGGGGCCCTGGGGCGGGAGGGGGCGTGTCTGGGGAGGGACCCTGGGGTGGGAGGGGGCGTGTCTGGGGAGGGGCCGTGGGTGGGAGGGGGCGTGTCTGCGGAGGGGCCCTGGGGTGGGAGGGGGCATGTCTGCGGAGGGACTGTGTGGCGGGAGGGGGCGTGTCTGCGGAGGGGCTGGGTGGCAGGAGGGAGCATGGGGCGGGAGGGGGCGTGTCTGGGGAGGGGCCCTGGGGCGGGAGGGGGTGTGGGGCGGGAGAGGGCATGTCTGGGGAGGGGCCCTGGGGTGGGAGGGGGTGTGGGGCGGGAGAGGGCATGTCTGGGGAGGGGCCCTGGGGTGGGAGGGGGTGTGTCTGCGGAGAGGCCCTGGGGCGGGAGGGGGCGTGTCTGGGAAGGGGCTATGGGGCGGGAGGGGCCCTGGGGCGGGAGGGGGCGTGTCTGGGGAGGGGCCCTGGGGCGGGAGGGGGCGTGTCTGGGGAGGGGCCCTGGGGCGGGAGGGGGCGTGTCTGGGGAGGGGCCCTGGGGTGGGAGGGGCCGTGTCTGGGGAGGGGCCCTGGGGCGGGAGGGGCCGTGTCTGGGGAGGGGCCCTGGGGCAGGAGGGGGCATGTCTGCGGAGGGACTGTGTGGCGGGAGGGGGCGTGTCTGCGGAGGGGCTGTGTGGCGGGAGGGAGCATGGGGTGGGAGGGGGCGTGTCTGGGGAGGGGCCCTGGGGCGGGAGGGGGCGTGTCTGGGGAGGGGCCGTGGGTGGGAGGGGGCGTGTCTGCGGAGGGGCCCTGGGGTGGGAGGGGGCATGTCTGCGGAGGGACTGTGTGGCGGGAGGGGGCGTGTCTGCGGAGGGGCTGTGTGGCAGGAGGGAGCATGGGGCGGGAGGGGGCGTGTCTGGGGAGGGGCCCTGGGGCGGGAGGGGCGTGTCTGGGGAGGGGCCCTGGGGCGGGAGGGGGCGTGGGGCGGGAGAGGGCATGTCTGGGGAGGGGCTCTGGGGTGGGAGGGGGTGTGTCTGCGGAGAGGCCCTGGGGCGGGAGGGGGCGTGTCTGGGAAGGGGCTGTGGGGCGGGAGGGGCCCTGGGGCGGGAGGGGGCGTGTCTGGGGAGGGGCCCTGGGGCGGGAGGGGGCGTGTCTGGGGAGGGGCCGTGGGGCGGGAGGGGGCGTGTCTGGGGGAGGGGCTGTGGGGCGGGAGGGGGCATGTCTGGGGAGGGGCCCTGGGGTGGGAGGGGCGTGTCTGGGGAGGGGCCGTGGGGCGGGAGGGGGTGTGGCCCTGCAGAGGGATGGGATCACATGTGGGCAGGGGAGCTGTGTGCAGGATCTCCATGCAGTGGGTGAGAGTAGGAGAGGGGCCATTGCGGCCTGGGGTGGGGCCTTGCATGGAGGCTGTGGGGCAGTGGAAGGAGCCATGGCACAGGGGGTGCAGGTATCCCATGGTAATGGGATGGTTTCTCTCTGGCCCCCAGCCTCCGGCCGGCCCCAGCCCCTAAGGCGCTCGTCATCCCCTTGATCCAGCGCAACCAATGGAAGAAGCCGGAGACGGCCCCTGTGGGGACCCCAGACCAGCAGAGGGATGACAGTGTGGAGTCCCAGGCTGTGAGGGAGATCATAGAGGGTGAGCATGGCAGGGAACCCAGGAGTCCTGGTTCCCAGCCCCCCCTGTTCTAACCACCAGCCCCCACTCCCTTCCCAGAGTGGGGAAATAACCCAGGAGTCCTGGCTCCCAGCCCCCTGCTGTAACCACTAGACCCTCACTCCCGTCTTAGAGTGGGGCGAGAACCCAGGAGTCCTGGCTCTCAGCACGCACCCCGCATTTTAACCACTAGCCCCCACTGCCGGGGCCAGGACCCAGGTGTCCGGCTCCTGATGGATTCCTGTACGTTGCAGAGTGCCGGCAGTCCCAGGAGCGGTGGGAGAGCGGCACCAAGGCTGACCCCAACTTGGCCATCCCCCTGCTCCTGCAGAACCGCGTCCCTGACGGGTACGAGGACAGCGACCGGGTGGACGTGAGCCTGCGGCCGGAATCGGTAAGAGGGTCCCCCGACAGCCTCCGCTCCGTCCCTGGAGTCCCACCCCCCTCCTGTGGCAGGGCCCCTTTGGTCCTGTGGCAGGTAGTTCTGCGGGTTAACGTCACTCCTGCCCTTCTCCTCCTGCAGTCGACGGAGGCAGATTACGAGGTGGTGCCCGTGGAGGCCTACGGCGTTGCCATGCTGAGGGGCATGGGCTGGAAGGCAGGCGAGGGCATCGGATGCACCTTCAAGCAGTGAGTGACCTTGGGGGGCGGGCATAGGTCACTGGCAGGGTTGCGAGTCAGATCTGATGGAGAGGTCATATGGGGGTGGGGAGGGAGAGTTTGGGTGAGATTATAAACCAGTGGGGGGATCATAGATCATGAGGGGGAGGTGATAGATAGGTGGGAGCCCAAAGGTCAGTTGGGGGAGAGGAGTTTGGGGGGAGTCCCTGAATATCCCTTCCCCCCATTCAGGGATGTGAAGCCCCTGGAGCACCAGCTGCGCCCAAGGGGGCTGGGCCTGGGAGCCGACCGCTCGGCCATCCAGGACCTGCAGCCGGCCCGCCCCCTGCGGCCCCCCAAGCCGGGTGAAGAGCACCGGGGGGGCGAGGAGGAGCCGCTGGGGCTGGTGGCAGGGGGTGCCGTGCTGATTGTGGCTGGGCCCCACAAAGACCTCTATGGGAAGGTGAGTTTCCCGTGCTCCCGGCCTCCCCGAGCCAGCCAGTCCCTGCCCTGGGGCCAAGGGGGAGCCAGCGCCCCCTAGAGGGGACAGGCCTCGTTCCCCTAGTCTTAGCTTTTTCTCTCCTGGCCTCCAGATTGAAGGTGTAGACCCCGATAATGCCCGGGTGATGGTGAAATTGGCCATTGGGGATAAGATCGTCACCATCAGCCAGCACAGCCTGCAACCTGTGACCCGGAAGGAGTATGAGAAACTAGCCAAGGATCTGAGTGAGTCACATGACTTCCCCCGGTACCCCCGCCTCACCATAGACTCCCCTCCTCCCCGCCATCCTTACCCCCATCTGTCTCCCCAATCCCCTTCTCAGGCCGCTTAAGCAAAGCCCACAAAGAAAAAGAAGAGAAGCAGAGAAGTGGACCCACTGATGCCCTGGACGCCAGGGTCCCCCAAGAGAAGGGGGAAGAAAAGGACAGAAAGAGGAAACAGCCAGCAGATTCGGAGAGGTAAAGACCTGGGATGGCTCGCCTGGCGGTGAGAGGCAGCCACCACTGGGGTGGGGCAACTGGAGAATAGCTGCACATAATGCCTCACAGGGATGGCTCGCTCGGGGCTGAGATGCAGCCACGTCTAGGGTGGGGCAGCTGGGGAACAGCTGCACATAACGCCTCACGGGGATGGCTCACCCTGGGGTGGGTGACAGCTGGCGCTGCTGTTGAGGGCAGGAAGTGCAGCTGATTCTTAACTGGTTCAAACCCCAGAGGAGTGTTTAGAAAGGCAAAATGGATTGTAGTGCAGCCCGGATGCCAGGGTTCTTGCCCTGAGGCTGGGGCAGCTCGAATACCTTTCTTGATAAAACAAAGCGCCTCGCACCACGGTGCACCCCAAGACGCGGCCCTGCCTGCCCCGTTCCTCGCAGCGTGGCGCCCCCTAGCGCCAGGACTGCCCCGACCACCTGGTCTTCCACAGTGACGCCCGCACCGGGAAGCAGAGTAAAGGTAGCAGCAGCAGCTCCTCGTCCTCCCGCTCCCCCCACTGGCTGCGGCGAGATCTGCGGGTTCGCTTCGTGGACAAGCTCTACAAGGGGGGAAAATACTATAACACCAAGGTACCTTCCCCCCCACCAACTCCCCTCGGGGCCAGATGGGAACCAGTACCCCATTCCCCACCCCCCCCCCGAGCCAGCCACTCCCCACCCTGGGGCCAGGTGGGAGTCTGTGCCCCCTAGAGGGGTCAGGCCCTTTGCCCCATTCCCCATCCCCTCACTGAGCCAGCCACTCTCCACCCCGGGGCTGGGTGGGAGTCACCCCGCCCTCCCCCCCCGAGCTAGCCAGTCTCTGTCCTGGGGCCAGAGGGATGCCAGTGCTCCCTAGAGGGGACAGGCCCTGTGTCCCATTCCCTGCCCCCCTGAGCCAGCCAGTCCCTGCCCTGGGGCCGGGAGGGAGCTGGTGTCCCATTCCACCCCCCTCTCTCCCCCTAGATGCTGATCGAGGACGTGCTGAGCCCAGATACTTGTGTCTGTCGGACAGAGGAGGGGCAGGTCTTGGATGGTAAGTTGCGGGGGGGCACCCCTATGTCATAGCCCAGCAGAAGGGGATAGATTCCCTGGGGGAGGTTATGGGGGAGTATGTCCAGATATGGGGCATGTGACTCTGGGGAGAGGGTTGTGGGGGGCAGGATGACCCCAGATTATTGGGGATGCTAGAGGAGCCGTTTTGTGGGATGCGGGAGACATGGGGGGCTGGGGGGGGGATCTGTAGATGGAACCATGGGGCGAGTGACCTCATGGGCGTATCTGGGGAGGGGGTACTTGCCAGTAGGTAAGGGGGGTTTGTGGGAAGTGAGCTGACTACAATGGGGGGGAGGGCGACCCCAGGTCAGTGGGGGGCGGTGGTGTTGGAGAGGCCAGAGGGGTGTCTGTGAGGTGGGTTGTTGGGGGGCCAAGGGTCGTGTGGCGGGAACCCACTGTATGGCACTGACCCGTCTCCTCCCCAACCCCCCAGGCATCCAGGAGGCCATGCTGGAGACGGTCATCCCCAGGGGCGCTGCAGACTGGGTGCTAGTGGTGCTGGGGGAGCACGCCGGCAGGGTGAGCAACCCCCAAGCTCCCTCCATGGCAGGGATCACAGGGGGTAATGGGGAGGCTGGGAGCTGGAGAAAGTGTGTGTGGGGGAACACGTTGGGGTGAGGTAGCCAATGGGCTCTGGAGGGCTAGAGAGAAGAACATATGGGGAATCAAAGGGAGTGGGGGGAATCTGAAGGGGTGGGGGATGGGAGCTGGGGGGGAAGATACACAGGGTGTGGGGTAGTGGGGGTGGGGGGCAGGGTAGCTGGGGGTGAGTGCTGCAGGAGGGGGGGATCCAGGGGTAATGGGGAGGGGGATATAGGGGGCTCCTGGGTGAGGGGGATTATGCTGGAGAAGCCCCTCCATCTGCCCCCCAAGTTACCCAGCTGAGCCCTCCCTGTATGCAGCCACCCTTCTTCCCAGAGTCCTTTGCAGACTACCCCACTGCCTCGCCCGCCGGACTCACAGGAGCTTCCTGTCTCCCCTCCCCTCCCCTCCTCAGGTGGGCCGGATCCTGCAGCGCGACCAGCGGCGGAGCCGGGCACTGGTGCAGCTGCAGCGCGATGAGGATGGGGACGTCCTGGCGCTAGACTACGACGCTGTCTGCCACTATGTAGGGGGCACCGAGGACGACTGAGCCCCCTTCCCCCCACCCCCCATTCTGCTGGACTTGGGATGGGGGCACATCCTCTCTAGGGAGTGGCAGGACATGGATGGAGTCCAGCAGAGGGGGAACATTGCTGCCATGGCTAGGACTGAGTTCTAGAACAACTTTTGTGCGATCTGGAGCAGGAGCAGCAAGATCTAGAACGTGACCAGGCTTGGGCGCTAGAGTGAGGCTTCAACTAGGCTGAGAGTGAGTTCTAGATTGAGATGAAAGGTGGGTTTGGGACCAGAGAAGATGGGTTTGGGGATAGTTGTTAAATGGGCTCTAGAGCCAGGCCAATGTTCAGAGCACACATAGCTTTGGGATCTCAAGGAAGCCTCAACGTGGGTTCTGGAGTGAACCCAACCTGTTCTAGAGTGAGCTTTTCTGTGGGACATGGAGGTATGCATAGTGGGTTCTAGAGCGAGGTTTTAAAACGGGTCTAGGGTGGGGTTCAAACTGGATCCAGAGCGACGCTGGTGTGACCCCGTAAAGTGGGTTCTGGAGCCTAATGGGCTCTAGAGCCCGAGTAGATGTGGGCCCGGGAGGTAAAACCACTGGGTTTGAGAGCAAGGTTTACAGGGTGGGTTGGAGGGAGGCCCCTGGGTCCTAGATCAAACCGGACTGTTCTAGAGTGGTGGTGGAGTGTTTACAGCAGAGATGGAGGTTGATTCTAGAGCAGAGAGTTATTTCCAGCATGATGTCGCCTGTGAGCTCTGGAGCAAGTTGTGCTGCTTCTGGAGTGTCCAGGCTGTGTTCTAGATCAACCCTGGCCCCTGCTGTGTGTAGGTGATCTTAGAGTCGGTCATTTCTGGAGCAGTGTTCCAGAACCAGCAGGTTTAGGGGCAGGGATGAAAGGGGAGCACCCCCTGCCCATTTGGCAGGGGGAGATTGTGGGATAGGAGGGCGCCATGGGCAGGTACTATCTGTGTGTGTGAGGCGGGGGCTTAGCAGGAGACCTGGCAGGACCCCCCCCATGCCAACTTCCAAGCTGGCTGCTGGGCCTACGACAGCCCCTTGCCTGTGGCACTTTGTAAAGCAAGACGGTGTAAATAAATGCGCTAGTCCCTTCCCCCTGTGTTGGGTGGGGTCTGTGGAAAGCTATGAGCGGACAACCAACCTCTTCACCGCCTCCCAGAGCTGGGGGGAGAACCCAGGAGTCCTGGCTCCCAGCCCCCCCCTGCTCTAACCACCAGCCCCCACTCCCCTCCCAGAGCCGGGAGAGAACCCAGGAGTCCTGGCTCCCAGCCCCCCCCCCGCTCTAACCACTAGACACCACTCCCCTCCCAGAGCCAGGAGAGAACCCAAAGTCCTGGTTCCCAGCCCCCCCCACCAGCCCCCACTCCCCTCCCAGAGCCAGGAGAGAACCCAAAGTCCTGGTTCCCAGCCCCCCCACCAGCCCCCACTAGCCCCCTCCCAGAGCCGGGGAGAGAACCCAGGAGTCCTGGCTCCCAGGCCCCCTGCTCTAACCCACCAGCCCCCTCCCAGAGCCAGGAGAGAACCCAGGAGTCCTAGCTCCTAGCCCCCCCTGCTCTAACTACTAGACCCCACTCCCAGAGCTGGGGACAGAACCCCGGAGTCCTGGCTCCCAGCCCCTCTGCTCTAACCACTAGACCCCACTGCCCTCCCAGAGCCGGGGAAAGAACCCAGGAGCCCTGGAGTCCAGCGCCCCTTTCCCCCCTTTAATGAGTTTGTTCATTTTTTTCCTATCTGTAGCCTCCCTCTTTCCCTTTTAGATCTCACTTCACCTTCTCCTTTAAGAGCCCCTCCCTCCTGGGGATTAATAGTCCCTGATTATTAGAGTGTGTGCCTCCCCTTTAAGAGCGGCCTTGCCTCTGATTGGCCCACCCTGGGTAAGGGGCGGGGCGTGGAGGTTCAGCGAAATGGCGGCGGCGTTGAGGCGCGTGAAGGTAACCAGCAGGGCCAGCTACGGGAGCCGAGAGGGGACCAGCGGGGCTAAGGAGGGGCGGGGGAGACCATTCCATGTGGGGTAGGGGGAGGCACCGCAGAATGGGTGAGAGCAGTAGGCTGGTCCCCCGCACCACCTCGGCAGCCGAGACCACTGGGAGGCTGTGCCTGGGAGAGACCATTCTGCAGAAGGGGGGGAATTGGGATGGGAGGAACCATTTTACACTTCTTGTTCTCTACCAATAGTGGTGGCTGGAGGTCTTGTATCCTTGTGGGCGGCAGAGACCATTTTACAAAATTGGGATAGACGAGACCATCAAACGAGGGGTGGTAATTGGGCGAGACTATTATACACAATTGGGTGGGGGGGTCTGGCTGGGAGAGACTATTCTACGGGTAGGGGCTGGGCAGAGCGATGCTGCACTATGCTATGATACCCCTGAGAAGCGGGGCAGACCACTTGACGGGGGTGGGAATCGAAGGAAAGGACCATTCTGTGCACTAGGAGGAGGCCGGGCTGGGTGGGACCATTATGCAGCTCGCAGGAGGAGGCTGGGTAGGGCGAGACCATTATATTCCTGGGGGAGGTTAGAAAGCGACTATAACACAGGTTCTCAAACTGCGGGGTGGGACCCCCTCGGGGTCACAAGGTTATTACATGGGGGGTCGTGAGTTATCAGTCTGCACCCCAAGCCCCCTTTGCCTCCAGCATTGATAATGGTGTTAAATAGATACGTTTTTTAATGTGTAAGGGGTGGGTTGCTGTGTGGAGGGGGTCTGAGCCTTGCTGTAACACACCTAGTAGGAGGGGACCCCAGGTGAGACCATTAATACTGATGGGGGTTAGGGAGAGACCATTATGTGCAAGATTCCGGGGTCTTAGGAAGAGACCAGCGCACACTTTAGGAGGGGGTTGTGGGGGAGACCATTATACACAGGCAAGGAGGGAGGTGTGCACGTGAGATGGGGGGATCTGGGAAGAGACCATTATGGTCAGAGGAAGAAAGGGGTGTACGGACAGCCCATTATGCACATGAGATGGGGGGGTCTGGGAGAGTCCATTAAAGCTATGGGTGGTATTCAGGGTTGGGGTTTTTTTCGTTTGTATTCACTGCCCCCTCCCTCTGCTTTTGCCCCCAGGGGATGGTTGGCCTGGTCACTGGTGGGGCCTCCGGTCTGGGCCGCGCCACTGCTGAGCGCCTGGTGCAGCAGGGAGCCAGCGCGGTGATTGTGGACCTGCCAACGTCGGATGGGCCGAGCGTGGCCAAAGCGCTGGGGGAACAATGCGTCTTTGCTCCAGCTGATGTAGGGTCTGGACTCCTGGGTTCTATTCCTGACTCCGGAAGGGGAATTGGGACTGGTGTGTTGAGGGGGGGCTGGGAGCCAGGATGCCTGGGTTCTCTCTCCAACTCTGGGAGGGGAGTGGGGGCTGGCGCGGAGGTGACGTGGGTTAATCTCTCCTCCCTGCCCGGCGACTCAGGTGACGTCAGAGGTGGACATAAAGGGGGTCCTGGCCCTGGTGCGGGAGAAATTTGGGCGCTTGGATTTGGCTGTGAACTGCGCTGGAATCGCCGTGGCCGTCAAGACCTACAATGCCAAGAAGGACTTGCCCCACAGCCTGGAGGATTTCCAGAGGGTCCTCAACGTGAGTGGGGCTGGAAGGACCCCCTCCCTCTGTTCCCTTCCCTGATCCCCTTTGCCCTGCCAACGGCATGGTGGTGAGAGGGGACTGAGGAGGGATAATGGGCTGGATGAGCCAATGGCTCTGGTTTTTTGGGGGGTGGGATATGGGGCTGGGTGGGCCCATTGGTTTGATCTGATCTGTCTCCCCTGCCACCCCTCCCCAGGTCAATGTTGCCGGCACCTTTAACGTGATCCGACTGAGTGCTGGGGAGATGGGCAAGAATGACCCTGACTCTGATGGGCACAGAGGAGTGATTGTCAACACAGCCAGCGTGGCTGCTTTCGAGGGCCAGGTGAGCACTAGGAGGGCGCTGTACTACAAGGGGCTGGGTTGTGGGCACTCTCCCCTGGCAGGCAGGGCTGGGCAGCACTGTGCTGTGGGGGGGGGGGGACCTGCGCAGTGGGTGCTCTTCCCTGGCAGTCAGGGACAGGCAGTGGGGGACGCCGTGCTGCGGGGCGGGCGGCTGGGCAGGCAGGGCCAGGCGCTGGGGGACACCGTGCTGCGGGGCAGAAGGCTGGGCCAAGGATGCTCTCCCCGGCAGTCCTCTATCTCCCTGTGCCCCAGCTAATGCTCTGCTTGTTGTATAGGTGGGTCAAGCCGCGTACTCCGCCTCTAAAGGGGGCATCGTGGGCATGACCCTGCCCATCGCCAGGGATCTGGCCCCTATTGGGATCCGTGTCGTCACCATCGCCCCAGGTACCAACCCCAGCGTAGCTCCTGTTGTGGGGAGCCCAGGGCTGAGAGGGGAGGGGGTGCAGGCTGGGATTGAGAGGCACCAGCAGAGCTGGGGGGGCTGCGGGTGGGGATTGAGGCACACTGGCAGTGCTGGGGTAGGTAGTGTGGGTGGAGGATCAGGGTTGTGGGCTGGAATTGAGGGGCATTGGCAGGGCTGGGGGAGGGCTGCGGGCTGGGATTGAGGGCCACTGGCAGAGTGTGGGGGGAATAGCGGGGAGCCAGCCCCCCCTCACCGTCTCTCTCCCCCCAGGTCTGTTTGCCACCCCCCTGTTGGCAGGGCTCCCTGAGAAGGTGCAAACGTTCCTGGCTCGCCAGGTGCCCTTCCCCAGCCGCCTAGGGCTGCCTGGGGAATACGCCCACCTGGTCCAGTGCATCGTAGAGAACCCCATGCTGAACGGGGAGGTGATTCGCCTGGACGGCGCCATTCGCATGCAGCCCTGAGCCGCTGCCCCATGCTGGGGGGGCACTGATTCCCCTCCCCCGGCTGCCCCTGAAAGGGGGGGGTGATTACCCCCCTTCTGCGGTTCTGCCCTCTCTGGACTCTAATCATGGACTTCTGCAGTGATTCAGCCCCCACACAATGAGGACGTGGGGGGGGGGCGGAGTCTGAGCCGTTCTGACTCCTGCCCCTGGTCGGCGTCTGGACCTTAATAAACTATCGTCTCAAGGTGCTTTCGGGGGTGCTGGGGATTCTTTGTTAGCCCCAAGACCCCACACTCCTCCCAGAGCTGGGGAGAGAACCCAGGCGTCCTGGCTCCTAGCCACCTGCTGTAACCACTCACCCCTACTCGCCTCCTAGAGCTGGGGTGGGAACCTAGCATTCTTGACTGCTGCCCTCGGCCAGGTTGCGAGGGGCATGGGGGCGGGGAGGGAGCGGGGCCCTCTCCTGCCGTGGGGAGCTGCCCAGTGCTACCCTGCCCTACAGACCATGGGGGCAGCACACTGGAGGGCACGCCAGTTTATTTGGATGCTGTTGTGGCTGAAGGAACAGGGCTGAGTGTCAGATCCCCTCTGCAAGGTGGGGTAGGGGCGGCCTGGCCATAGGAGGGGAGAACCACAGGCGTCTCAGGGTGGGGAAAGGGCTGGGGATTGGGTGTGTCGGGGCAGGGGCTGGGGATTGGGGGTGTCTCTGTGGGGTTAGGGGGCTGGGAATGGGTGTGTCCCCATGGGGTAGGTTGGGCATGTCCTTGCAGGAGTTGGGGATTGTCCCTGCAGGGTGGGGCGCGGGGAGTGGGCGTGTCCCTGCAGGGTGGGGGTGGTGACTGGGGCAGGAGTTGGGGATTGTCCCTGCAGGGTGGGGGGCGGGGAGTGGGCATGTTCCTGTGGGGTAGGTTGGGCATGTCCTGGCAGGAGTTGGGGATTGTCCCTCCAGGGTGGGGGACGTGTCTGGGCAGGGGGCGGGGAGTGGGCGTGTCCCTGCAGGGTGGGGGTGGTGACTGGGGCAGGAGTTGGGGATTGTCCCTGCAGGGTGGGAGGCGGGGAGTGGGCATGTTCCTGTGGGGTAGGTTGGGCATGTCCTGGCAGGAGTTGGGGATTGTCCCTCCAGGGTGGGGGGTGTGTCTGGGCAGGGGGCGGTGACTAGGCATGTCCCTGCAGGGTGGTGATTGGGGCAGGAGGTGGGGATTGTCCCTGCAGGGTAGGGGGGCGGAGAGTGGGCGAGTCCCTTCAGGGTGGTGATTGGGGTAGGAGTTGGGGATAGTCCCTCCAGGGTGGGGGTGGTGACTGGGGCAGGAGTTGGGGATTGTCCCTGCAGGGAGGGGAGGCGGGGAGTGGGCGTGTCCCTGCAGGGTGGGGGTGGTGACTGGGGCAGGAGTTGGGGATTGTCCCGGCGGGGGGGGCGGGGAGTGGGCGTGTCCCTGCAGGGTGGGGGTGGTGACTGGGGCAGGAGGGGGGGATTGTCCCTGCAGGGTGGGGGGCGGGGAGTGGGCGTGTCCCTGCAGGGTGGGGGTGGCGACTGGGGCAGGAGTTGGGGACTGTCCCTGCAGGGTGGGGGGCGGGGAGTGGGCGTGTCCCTGCAGGGTGGGGGTGGTGACTGGGGCAGGAGTTGGGGATTGTCCCTGCAGGGTGGGGGGCGGGAGTGGGCGTGTCCCTGCAGGGTGGGGGTGGTGACTGGGGCAGGAGGGGGGGATTGTCCC
The DNA here is from genome assembly GCF_025201925.1 of Gopherus flavomarginatus. Classification (NCBI taxonomy): domain Eukaryota; kingdom Metazoa; phylum Chordata; order Testudines; family Testudinidae; genus Gopherus; species Gopherus flavomarginatus. The sequence goes on from NC_066634.1 coordinate 2,100,838, forward strand.
TGCAGGGTGGGGGGGTGGCGACTGGGGCAGGAGTTGGGGACTGTCCCTGCAGGGGGGGGGCGGGGAGTGGGCGTGTCCGGGCAGGGCGGGGGTGGTGACTGGGGCAGGAGGGGGGGATTGTCCCTGCAGGGTGGGGGTGGCGACTGGGGCAGGAGTTGGGGATTGTCCCTGCAGGGTGGGGGTGGCGACTGGGGCAGGAGTTGGGGATTGTCCCTGCAGGGGGGGGGGGCGGGGAGTGGGCGTGTCCCTGCAGGGGGGGGTGGTGACTGGGGCAGGAGGGGGGGATTGTCCCTGCAGGGTGGGGGTGGCGACTGGGGCAGGAGTTGGGGATTGTCCCTGCGGGGGGGGCGGGGAGTGGGCGTGTCCCTGCAGGGTGGGGGGCGGGGAGTGGGGCAGGAGTTGGGGTTTGTCTCTGCAGGGTGGGGGGCAGGGAGTGGGCGTGTCCCTGCAGGGTGGGGGTGGTGACTGGGGCAGGAGGGGGGGATTGTCCCTGCAGGGTGGGGGGCGGGGAGTGGGGCAGGAGTTGGGGATTGTCCCTGCAGGGGGGGGGGCGGGGAGTGGGCGTGTCTGGGCAGGGCGGGGGTGGTGACTGGGGCAGGAGGGGGGGATTGTCCCTGCAGGGTGGGGGTGGCGACTGGGGCAGGAGTTGGGGATTGTCCCTGCAGGGTGGGAGGCGGGGAGTGGGCGTGTCCCTGCAGGGTGGGGGTGGCGACTGGGGCAGGAGTTGGGGATTGTCCCTGCAGGGGGGGGGCGGGGAGTGGGCGTGTCCGGGCTGGGCGGGGGTGGTGACTGGGGCAGGAGGGGGGGATTGTCCCTGCAGGGTGGGGGTGGCGACTGGGGCAGGAGTTGGGGATTGTCCCTGCAGGGGGGGGGCGGGGAGTGGGCGTGTCCCTGCAGGGTGGGGGTGGTGACTGGGGCAGGAGGGGGGGATTGTCCCTGCAGGGTGGGGGTGGCGACTGGGGCAGGAGTTGGGGATTGTCCCTGCAGGGTGGGGGGCGGGGAGTGGGCGTGTCCGGGCAGGGCGGGGGTGGTGACTGCGGCAGGAGGGGGGGATTGTCCCTGCAGGGTGGGGGTGGCGACTGGGGCAGGAGTTGGGGATTGTCCCTGCAGGGTGGGGGGCGGGGAGTGGGCGTGTCCGGGCAGGGCGGGGGTGGTGACTGGGGCAGGAGGGGGGGATTGTCCCTGCAGGGTGGGGGTGGTGACTGGGGCAGGAGTTGGGGACTGTCCCTGCAGGGGGGGGCAGGGAGTGGGCGTGTCCCTGCAGGGTGGGGGTGGCGACTGGGGCAGGAGTTGGGGATTGTCCCTGCGGGGGGGGCGGGGAGTGGGCGTGTCCGGGCAGGGCGGGGGTGGTGACTGGGGCAGGAGGGGGGGATTGTCCCTGCAGGGTGGGGGTGGCGACTGGGGCAGGAGTTGGGGATTGTCCCTGCGGGGGGGCGGGGAGTGGGCGTGTCCCTGCAGGGTGGGGGTGGCGACTGGGGCAGGAGTTGGGGACTGTCCCTGCAGGGTGGGGGGCGGGTAGTGGGCGTGTCCCTGCAGGGTGGGGGTGGCGACTGGGGCAGGAGTTGGGGACTGTCCCTGCAGGGAGGGGGTGGTGACTGGGGCAGGAGTTGGGGTTTGTCCCTGCAGGGTGGGGGGCGGGGAGTGGGCGTGTCCCTGCAGGGTGGGGGTGGCGACTGGGGCAGGAGTTGGGGACTGTCCCTGCAGGGTGGGGGGCGGGTAGTGGGCGTGTCCCTGCAGGGTGGGGGTGGTGACTGGGGCAGGAGTTGGGGATTGTCCCTGCAGGGGGGGGCAGGGAGTGGGCGTGTCCCTGCAGGGTGGGGGTGGCGACTGGGGCAGGAGTTGGGGACTGTCCCTGCAGGGTGGGGGGCGGGGAGTGGGCGTGTCCCTGCAGGGTGGGGGTGGTGACTGGGGCAGGAGTTGGGGATTGTCCCTGCAGGGTGGGGGGTGGGGAGTGGGCGTGTCCCTGCAGGGTGGGGGTGGCGACTGGGGCAGGAGTTGGGGATTGTCCCTGCAGGGGGGGGGCGGGGAGTGGGCGTGTCCCTGCAGGGTGGGGGGCGGGGAGTGGGGCAGGAGTTGGGGACTGTCCCTGCAGGGTGGGGGGCGGGGAGTGGGCGTGTCCCTGCAGGGTGGGGGTGGCGACTGGGGCAGGAGTTGGGGATTGTCCCTGCAGGGGGGGGGCGGGGAGTGGGCGTGTCCCTGCAGGGTGGGGGGTGGGGAGTGGGGCAGGAGTTGGGGATTGTCCCTGCAGGGTGGGGGGCGGGGAGTGGGCATGTCCCTGCAGGGCGGGGGTGGCGACTGGGGCAGGAGTTGGGGTTTGTCCCTGCGGGGGGGGGCAGGGAGTGGGCGTGTCCTGGCAGGGCAGGGCGGGGGGCGGTCCATGGGGGTTTCGAAGGCGGGGCCGGGCCTAGCGGCTGCTGGTGTTGAACTGCAGGTGGTACTGGGCGCTGGGCGGGTTGGTGTACACCTCCCTCTGCAGGTACTGCTGCCTGCAAGACAAAGGGCGGGGCTTAGCCCCCAGCCTGACTCCCCTGGCCCCGCCCCCATAAAGCACCAGCTCCGCCCCTCCAACTCCTGCCCCTGCCCAACCTCACCCCCTCCTTCCCAGCCCCACTCCCCATGGAGCCCCACCCCTTTCTGCACCCACACCGGCCCTGCTCATGGCTCCCCACCCCAGGGCCTGTCCCCACCGCACGGGGGGCACTCACTGTGCTCTCTGCTCCTTCGCCAGCTGCTGGTTGTAGGCATCCAGGCGTTTCCTCAGCTGCAGCCGGGCCCGGTGCTGCTCCTCCTCCAGCGCCATGGCCGCGTGGGCTGCCAGCTGCCGTTGCGCCTCCCACTCAGCCTCCCGCTGCTGCTCTGCCTCCCGCAGCCTCTGGGGGGGGGCAAAGAGAGGGGCAGGTGAAGGGAGGAGGGAATAGTGCCCTGCTGCCCCCCACGCTGCCCACATCCCCTGCTGCCAGAATCTCTCCCTTTCCTTCCTCTGGAGACCTGGTTCTCCTGCCGTTGCTCCTCCTGGGCCTTCCACACAGCCTCCACTTGCTTGGGGCTCATGCCCTTCCAGCGGTCGGTGAGGATACGGTGAGGCCCCAGCGGGCTCTCAGCCACGGCTGGATCCTCTGTCAGCAGCTGCCCCGTCAGGTGGTTGTGGATCTCGGCTTGGTTGTCCTCCTGTTCCCGCTGGCGCGCCAGCCGGTGCTGCTCTGCTGCCTCCGCTGCCTGCAGGGCGAGGGGAGACCTGGCACTAAGCCCCAGGCATGGGGCCTTGCCCTGACATCCCCCCTGGGCAAGGGAGCAGGTGAGACCTAATATCCCACAATCCCCTGGGGCGGAGGAGCCAGCCCTATTGTCCAACCCATGCCGAGGTCTGCCAGCTCCACAGCGCCCACCCCCGGTTCCCCATTGGTGGCTAGGGGGTTACCTGGGCCCGGTTGTAGTCGGCCGTGGCAAGGTCCTTGGCGTGGCGGCATTCCTCCTCCAGCTGGGCCAGCTGCTGTGCCCGCAGGTCCAGCTCCACCCGCTTCTTATCCTCCAGCGTGTCTGTCAGGACAGTGCACGGAGCCCCTGAGTGGTTTTCCTCTTGGAACCCAGGAGTCCTTCCCCCTGATCTAATGCACTCAACCCCACTCCCCTCCCAGAGAACCCAGGAGTCCTGGCTCCTAGCTCCCCCCACTCCCCTCCCAGAGAACCCAGGAGTCCTGGCTCCCAGCTTTCTCTGCACTAACCATGAGACCTCACTCCTCTCCCAGACTGGTGAAGAGAAGAAACCCAAGAGTCCTGGCTGCCTGCCCCCGCTCTAAATCACTAGACTCCAGAACCCTAGGGTCCTGGCTCCCAGCCTCCGCACTCCCCCTGCTCTAACCACTAGACCTGTGCCCATGCTCTCACCTGCATACTTAGTGTCGGCCATGGCCCGCTGCCGCTCAGCCCGCTGTTCCTCCAGGCTGCGGCACTGCTGCTCCTGCTGCAGCTGACGGCGGGTGGGCAGCGCCAGGTCCTCGCCAGCGAAGCGCTGCAGGCTGGCGGGACCGCAGCGGGGGTCGTAGTCGCTGACCCGGGCCGGCTGGTCCTGGCGCAGCCCCTCAGGGTTGTACAGGTCCCACTCCCGCCGGGTGGAGGGTGGCTGCTGCTGCTCCCGGAACTCCTGCACGGCCTGGTGGAGGCGCCGCACCCGCTGGCGTTCCTCCTCCTCCAGCATCTGCGCCACCTGGTCGCACAGGACTCGCTCGGCATCTGTGGGGAGAGAGGGTCAGTTCCCCTGATCCCCCACCAGCCAGAACTCCTGCCCAGCTGCCCACAGTGCCCCTTTCTGGAGAGGCCAGGAGCTCCTCCCAGCAGCCAGTGCTCCTGTCTCACCCCCCATAGCACCCCCTGCTGGAGAGACCAGGGCTGGAATAGCTGGGATCTCCCCCCACAGCCAGCCCTCATCTTGGTCAGAGGTAGAGGACCCCCATTGTCCTGCCATCTCACTGGCTTGGCCCCCCCATTGCTTTCTGATGCTGGGGTTCAGGGCACCTCCCCCGGAGATCAAAGGGGTGGGCAAGGCAGGGCTGGCCAGAGCTCTTACCATAGGTCCCATCCCGGCGTTTCTCCATTTCCTCTCTCAGCTTCTGCTCCTCCACTTGACTCCTCAGGGCTTCCACATCCACCTGGCGGGGTGGAGGGGAGGAAAGAAAGGCAGGTGAGAGCTACCGAGGAGGCAAAAATCTTCCTAGAGTTGGGGAAAGAGACCAGGAGTCCTGACTCCCCCCTAATCAAAAGACCCCCCTCCCCTCCCCTCCCCTCCCAGAGCCAGGGAGAGAACCCAGGAGTCCTGGGTCCCAGTCCCTGCTCTAACCACCAGCCCCTACTCCCCTCCTAGCACCAGGGACAGCACCCAGGCCTGCAATCAAACCATTCACTCCTGTCTGGTGTCCACTAGGTGGCCTCTGACTAAAATTAGGAGCTGGGTCTCAGCTTGTTCCACAAGAGATGGTGCCCAGCTTTGTCAAGGCTCCCTGACACCTGGACGGGTGAGGCCAAGCACTGAGCAGGTGCAGGGCACCAAATGCCCGTTGGAGGGTGGCACACATGGGAGCCCTCCCCGCCGGTCAGCCGTTGCTCTTGCTCCAGGCTCCTGATCTGGCCCCTCTCCCAGCATTGCAGCCCCTGGAGGACACAGTGGGTCCCCGCAGGGCTCACCCCCATGGTGCGGTGGCGTGCATTGAAGATGCGACTCAGTCGCTGCTTCTCTCGCTCCCTCCGCGCCTCGAGGGCAGCCGCCTCCTTGTTCTCCAGCGGTAGGTCCACTTTGTGCATCTTGGCGCCTACGTGGAAGGAAGGAAAGTTAGAAGCCAGGAGTCCTGGCTCCTAGCCCCAACCAACCAACCCACCCACCCACCCACCCACCAGCCCCCACTCCTCTCCCAGAGCTGGGGAGAGAACCCAGGAGTCCGGGCTCGCAGTGGATGGGAGCAGGGCATTGTTTCCTGTGGAGCTGTGAAGGATCTTGGGGGAACCTCTCTGCTCTGGCAGGAAGGAGGTTAAATCTGGGGTCCCCAAAGCTGAGGGTTGGACATGCGGAATCTGCCCCCTGATCTTTAGCCTCTGCCTCCACCTCTGACTTTGACCTGTCCTGTGTGCAAGTTACCCTCTGACCCCCACACCTGCCCCATTAACCTTTGACCCTCCTCTCCCATTTATATCTGACACCCTCGCTGTACCCTTTAACCCCTGTCCTCTTACCCCTGACCCCCTCACTCTACCCTTTGACCTCTGACCCCTCTCCCATTAATATCCCATGTGCTGTAACCTTTAACCCTTGACCCCCTTGCACTGACCTTTCACCCCAATCTCTTACCCCTGGGGCCCTCCCTTGACCCCCCTCACCCTGACCTTTGACCCCTCTTCCATTAATATCTGACCCCCTCCCTGTATCATTCAACCCTCTGACCCTCTTGCACTGACCTTTGACCCCTGACCTCGGACCCCTCACTCTGCCCTTTGACCTCGGTCCCTGGTCCCTGACTGCCGCGCCCCCACTTACCTGAGCCCCCCCCCCGCCTCTCTCTCTCTGTTTAGAGCCTGGTCTCTCTGGTAACGGGACCGCCCATTCCCTTTTCCCCGCCTCCACTTGGTGCAGTCCAACCGTTCCTTTACGCAAATGAAGGCGTCGGGCCTATCAGTGGGAGAGAGCGCAGAGGGCGGTCCCGATATGCAAATCACGCTCTGAGGCGCGGCCCTATCAGCACGATGAAAACGCAGTGGGCGTGTCCCTATATGCAAATCACGCAAGCAGGCGGGGCGCTGAGCGGCGGGGAGGGGGCGGGTCCCGCTATGCAAATCTCGTTCCGAATCGCGGCCCCTTTCCCCGGAGGGCTGGGTCTGTCTCGCGGGAAGTGTGGCGCCTCTCGCGAGGTTTCCTCCGTTGGCGGCTGCGGGAGGGGGGGTGGCTCTGGCCGAGCCGGGAGCTGCGATTCCCGCCCGAGCGTTCGCAGGCCCCGTGTCCGCCGCGGGTTTCCGTAGCCCGCCCTCCCCAGGGCTCCCGGCAGCCCCCCAGCCATGGGGTTCCTGAAGCTGATCGAGATCGAGAACTTCAAGTCTTACAAGGGGCGGCAAATCATCGGGCCCTTCCGGAGGTTCACGGCCATCATCGGGCCCAACGGCTCCGGTAAGGGACAGTCCCCCCCGCTCCCGGACGTGGTACGCTCCGCGGCTCCCCCGCCCCGCCGGGGTGGTACGGCCCACGGAAGGTGGTATGGCCGGCAGACCGCCCCCCCATGGAAGCCTCCTCCCCACGGGGGGTGGTATGGCCCGTGGAACCCCCCTCCTCATGGGAGATGGTACGGCCCGTGGAACCCCCTCCACACGGGGTGTGTGTGGTACAGTCCACGGAACCCCCTCTTTATGGAGGTGGCACAGCCTGCGGGACCCCTCCTGCCCTCGGGGGCGGGGGCAGCTTCGGTCCCTGGAACTCTTCCCTCCCGCCCCCCGCATGGGAGGGGTGGAGGTGGGATGGTGCAGTCCATGGACCCCGTGTCCCTACGGTGGAGGGGGAATAGTACAGTCCATGGGACTCCCCAGTGAGGAATGGTACAGTCCAGGGAGACCCCCCCCCTTCCAGGGCTAGAGGCAGGATGGGGCTGTCCATGGAGGGAGGGGATAGTGCGTTCCTCCCAGTGAGGAATGGTACAGTCCATTGACCCCCCCACACACACAGGGGGTCCATTGACCAACACCCCCCTTGGGACGGATAGCGACTCCAGAGGACAAATCCTCCCTGAAAGGCACGTGGTACAGTCCAGCCCCCCCCCCACCCCCATGGTGCTGATCTTCCCTCCCCCCACCCCCAGCCCCACCCCCATGGCGCTGATCTTCCCTCCCCCCCACCCAGCCCCATGGCGCTGACCCCACCCAGCCCCATGGTGCTGATCTTCCCTCCCCCCCACCCAGCCCCATGGCACTGACCCCACCCAGCCCCATGGCGCTGATCTTCCCTCCCCCAGCCCCAGCCCCATGGCACTGATCCCCACCCAGCCCCATGGCACTGATCCCCCCCTTCTCCCAGGCAAGTCGAACCTCATGGACGCCATCAGCTTCGTGCTGGGCGAGAAGACGAGCAACCTGCGGGTGAAGACGCTGCGGGACCTGATCCACGGGGCGCCCGTGGGCAAGCCGGCTGCCAACCGGGCCTTCGTCAGCATGGTGTACTCCGAGGATGGGGCCGAGGACCGCACCTTCGCCCGCGTCATTGTGGGTGAGTGCCGGGGGCGGGCTGGGCCGCGGGGGGCTGGCCCCTGGCGCTGCCGGGACTGACTCCGCCATCCTTTGCAGGGGGCTCGTCGGAATACAAGATCAATAACAAAGTGGTGCAGCTCAGCGAATACAGCGAGGAGCTGGAGAAACTGGGGATCCTCATCAAAGCCAGGAACTTCCTCGTCTTCCAGGTGAGAGTGGGGCATGCCTGACTTGTGGGTCCATACGGGCAGCGGAGAGGAGGATAGAGACGGGGCTGGCTGGCTCTGTGGGCCTGACCCAGCCCTTACCCGCTCTCTGCAGGGGGCGGTGGAGTCGATCGCCATGAAGAACCCCAAGGAACGCACAGCGCTGTTCGAGGAGATCAGCCGCTCGGGGGAGCTGGCCCAGGAGTACGACAAGCGCAAGAAGGAGATGGTGAAGGCCGAGGAGGACACACAGTTCAACTACCACCGCAAGAAGAACATCGCGGCTGAGCGCAAGGAGGCCAAGCAGGAGAAGGAGGAGGTGGGGGCAGAGTGGCCCAGGGGGCGGGGAAGAAAGAGGTGGGGTGACATCTGTGGAGGTATGGGAAGCAGGAGGAGATAGTCTCTCTGGGCAGTCAGTGGGAGTAGGGGCGATGGGGTGGTGTGTCTACGGGTTGTGAGGTGTTTTCAGGGGTGGCTGGGCTTTAGGACGGGGGGCGTCTAGGAGGTGTTGGATGGGGGTCGGGGTTCTAGTGGATGGGCGCTTGGGAGCTGGATGGGACTGGGGGGCAGGTGGGAGTGGGGATTGTGAGGGGGTTCTAATAAGCGGGGTATCAGGATGGGATTTGGAGGGCAGGGGGGAGTAGGGGGCTGGGCTCTAGTGGGTAATGGGCCGGTGGGGCAGGCAGATGAGGCTGGGCCCACAGGAAGAAGGTGGGGCTGGGGTTGGGGGAAAGGAAGGGAGAGGTAGGGAGGGGATCTAGAGGGGCAGGAGGGGGAGGTGGGATCTTTAGGTGGAGGTTGGGGCTGGAGGGGGATCCCTCAGTGGGACGGAGAAGGAGGGATGTCTTGGGAGGAAGGGTGGAGACAGGATTTCGAGGGGCAGGAACGGGTGGGGCAGGATCTCTAATGGATGGGGCAGTGGGGCAGGATATCAGGGTTGGGGTGGAGTGGGATCCCTTGACTGGTCTGGGTCAGAGGTATCCGGTGTGAGTAGGAGGGAGTGGTTGGGGGGCAGGAGGAGGAGGAAGTGGGGCGAGGTTTCCGAGGGCCAGGGCAGAAGAGGGGGAGGTGGTGGGGTGGGAATCTCCCCCGACCCGGTGTTTACTCCACACACACCTCGGGCAGGCGGACCGGTACCAGCGCCTGAAGGATGAGGTGGTGCGGGCCCAGGTCCAGCTGCAACTCTTCAAGCTGTACCACAACGAGGCTGAGATCGAGAAGCTCAACAAGGAGCTGGGCTCCAAGAACAAGGAGATCGACAAGGACAAGAAGCGCATGGACAAGGTGGAGGATGAGCTCAAGGACAAGAAGAAGGAACTGGGCAAGATGATGAGGGAGCAGCAGCAGATCGAGAAGGAGATCAAGTGAGGGCAGCATGCGGTAAAACTTGGGTGCTAGAAAGGGAGGGGACCATGCTCCAGAGTGGGGCTGGGAGATACTGGAGCCAGAGGGTGTTGTTATGACCTAGAACTGGAGAATGAACACATTCTGGGCTAGCGCTCTGCAGAACAGGACTAAAGTGTCTAGATCAGGTCACTGTGCAGTCTAGAACAGGAGAAGGGCTCTAGATCTTGTGAGCTCTAGAATGGCCCTTCCCCTTCTAGGTCTAAGGGAAGGACTGCACATTAGGATGGGAAGGGGGACACGGCAGCTGGGTCTTGTTCTAGAGTACATGTGGGTATGCACTGCACTCTAGAACCTGGGGTTGCACTAGAACAGACAGAGGCTTTGTTCTAGAATGGGACATGACACTCCAGGCAGGGTCTTGCTCTAGAATGAGAGCGAGATGGCAGAACAGGAGTAGGTATGGGCTGTACTCTAGAACCATCGTGGTGCACTAGAACAGGGGTGGGGATAGGGCTGCTGTGGGCTAGAAAGGGAAGGATGAAGTCTAGTAAGGAGCCCAATCTAGCATGATGGGATACTGATACAAATTTGGGCTTCTTGGGTGCAGTCTAGAGGGAATTGGGTCTAGAGCTGAGAGTGACTGCATAGACTTTAAGAAAGATGGCATGGAAGGGTGATCTAGAACTGAGTTAGGGCTTGAACCAAAGTGCGGGGCAGGAGTATGGTTTGAGTAAGGTTGGCTGAAGCCAACAGGTTAGCATTACATTCTAGAATGGAGTTGGGTTTAGAATGTGGCTTGGGCTGGAATAAGGTGATGAAAATTAGTAGAATGGTGATTCTGATCTCAATAGTGTGGTCTGGAACATTGCATTGCCTAGAACAAGGGGTGGTTGGTGGAGGAGGATGGATCAGGCTAGTTCAACATTAGTACAGTCTAGAATGGGTGTGGTATATGGAGGTTTCTCTGGAATGTGTCTGGTGGTGGAACAGTGTGGAATGGGGCTTGTTCTAGAATGAGGGTGGTCATGGTCCTCTCCAGAATCATGGCTGATCTAGAATAGGAGGTGATGGTGCAGGAATGTGGGTGAACTATAAAATGGGTGACCTGAAACAGTATGGGCATATGCCCTAGAACAAGGTAATGTATAATGGGGTAGGTGTCTAGATTGGGGGGGTCTGCATCAGTTTGGAGGTACACTCTAAAATCTGGCTGATGACATTGTCTGCGTTTCATGACCTGGAATGCCATTCTGGTAACCTCTCGTAAAGTGGGGTGTAGAATAGACCAGGTGATGCTGTCTAGGTTGGGTGGCTTAAAACAGGATGGATACAGACTCCAGAAACATTGAACTAGAGCGTATCAGGTGATCCTGGCTGCGTAGGATGGTCTAGATTGGGTGTCCTAGAACATTATGATCTAGAAACGTGATTTAGCACAATCAAGCTGACACTGTCTAGGTTGGAGCGTCTAGAATGGCATAGACATGCACTTTAGAAATGCTGTAGTCTAGAATGGAGCAGGTGGGCTGTTCAAGTTGGAGGTCCTAGGATCCTACAGGCACAGCCTAGAGCGGGGTGGGGATCTGGAACCCATGGTGTCCCCCCCTTCCCCAGGGAGAAGGACTCCGAGTTGAACCAGAAGCGGCCACAGTACATCAAGGCCAAGGAGAACACCTCTCACAAAATCAAGAAGCTGGAGGCGGCCAAGAAGTCGCTGCAGAACGCCCAGAAGCAGTACAAGAAGCGCAAAGGCGACATGGACGAGCTGGAAAAGGAGATGCTGTCGGTGGAGAAGGCTCGGCAGGAGTTTGAGGAGCGCATGGAGGAGGAGAGCCAGAGCCAGGGGCGAGACCTCACCCTGGAAGAGAACCAGGTATGCGGGGGGGGGGGGAGAAGAGGGGCGGCGCTGGGCTTCAGGGAATGGGGAGGGGGGCTGGGCTGCCAGAGTTGCCTATGGATGATGTCCTGAACTATTGTATTTATTAAGATCCTTTTATCTGAGGCGTCAGAGTTTGACCCCGGCATCCAGGTCAAATCTGACTGTGGGGATCCTATTTGGCCTCCCCTAAATTAGCCCCCCCCCCCCCCCCCCCCGCAGTTTCAGTTACAGACAGGATTTTCTTTCGCTTCCTGTCCTAAACAGGTGTGTGGCATTGCTACCCCTCAGTTCTCCCACCCCAGAGGTGGCTGCACTCAGTGACAGGCGAGTCCTCCCTGTGTGGTGTTATATGCGGCTGTTCTCCAGCTCTCCACCCCAGGGCAAGCCTCCCTGTGCGATGTCGCTGAGCAGCTGGGATTTGATGCTGTTGCTGTCCTGTTCTCTTCCCCCCTGGCAGGTGAAGAAATATCACCGGCTGAAGGAAGAAGCCAGTAAAAGAGCTGCCACGCTAGCCCAGGAGCTGGAGAAATTTAACCGGGACCAGAAAGCAGATCAGGACCGGCTGGACCTGGAGGAGAGGAAGAAAGTGGAGACTGAGGTGACACAGGACCTAGGATCCTTCCCCAATTTCCTCTCCCCGCACCCCACACTGCTGGGAGCTCCCCGTGCTGCTCGCCTGTGACGAAGTGGGAATGTTCCTAATGTTTTCTGTGACTAGTGTGGGTGCCTCAGTTTCCCGTATGCTGTTCTTGAGTATCTAGGGGGTGCGATTGGTGCAGAGCCCGAGAGGGCAGATGTGATGCTGTCGGCACAGAAAATGGCTGACACCCAGTCTCCTGGGCCCCTCCCCTGCAAGGTGCCAGCTGACGGTGTCGAAGAACAGAGATCAGGTGCCTCCTGGCCCGCGAAGGAGACAGAGGCCAGAGAGGAGGGGCTGGGGACTCAGTTTGGAGCTGGCTGGGAAAATGGAGGGGAGCCCAGATGGGGCTCTGGCCTCCCTGGGGCCCCCCCAAGATGGACCTGAGCGGGGGAGTCCTGTTGTCTGGACCTGCAAGACCTGTCTTGGATTGTTCCTGTCGTCTAAATAATCCTTCTGTGTTACTGGGTGGCTGAGAGTCACGGGGACTTGCAGGGAGCCAGGGGTGCCAGGCCTTGTCTCCCCCAAAACTCCTCTCGCCAATTTCTGATCCTGCCCTTGGTGCGGCCGTCCTGAGCCCAGCGGCTAACGAGCTCCCTCCAATGTCTAAGCCCCGGCTCGGGCGCAGGCCCTGCTACCCACCCTTCCCCTGTCTCCGTTTGTCCTCTCTCCTCACGCTGCGTCTCCTCCCCAGGCCAAGATCAAGCAGAAGCTGCGGGAGATCGAGGAGAACCAGAAGCGGATTGAGAAACTGGAGGAATACATCGCTACCAGCAAGTACGCCCTGCCCTGCCTTGCCGGCACCAGGGGGCGCTGGGCTCCAGGGGCTCAGGCGGGGGGCTCCCCTGGCAGTTGGTGCTGCAGGGTGGAGGGGCTGGGCAGAGGGTGCAGGGGGTGCTCTCCCCGCAGTGGGTACCAGGGGGCTGGGCAGGGGGCGCTTTCCCTGGGAAGTGGGTACCGGGTGGAGCAGGGGGCTGGCCAGGGGTGCTCTCCCTGGGCAGTGGGTACCGGGTGGAGCAGGGGGCTGGCCAGGGGTGCTCTCCCTGGGCAGTGGGTACCGGGGGGAGCAGGGGGCTGGCCAGGGGTGCTCTCCCTGGGCAGCGGGTACTGGGGAGAACGTGGGGCTTGGCAGGGGGTAGTGAAGGGGAGCAGGGGTGCTCTCCCCGGGCAGTGGGTACCGGGGGGAGCGGGGAGTTTGGCAGGGGGAGCAGGGGGCTGGCCAGGAGGTGCTGTCCCCGGGCAATGGGTACTAGGGGGAGCGGGGCTGGCCAGGGATGCTATCCCCGGGCAGTGGTTACCGGGGGGCTGGGTAGGGGATGCTGTCCCTGGGCAGTGGGTACCGGGGGGCTGGGCACGGGGCGCTGTCCTCGGGCAGGGGGCGCTGTCCCCGGGCAGTGGGTACCGGGGGGCTGGGCAGGGGGCGCTGTCCTCGGGCAGGGGCCGCTCTCCCCGGGCGGTGAGTACCGGGGGGGCTGGGCAGGGGCCGCTCTCCCCGGGCGGTGAGTACCGGGGGGGCTGGGCAGGGGCCGCTCTCCCCGGGCGGTGGGTACCGGGGGGGCTGGGCAGGGGCCGCTCTCCCCGGGCGGTGGGTACCGGGGGGGCTGGGCAGGGGCCGCTCTCCCCGGGCGGTGGGTACCGGGGGGGCTGGGCAGGGGGTGCTGTCCCCGGGCGGTGGGTACCGGGGAGCTGGGCAGGGGATGCTGTCCCTGGGCGGTGGGTCCGGGGGGCTGGGTACGGGATGCTGTCCCTGGGCGGTGGGTCCGGGGGGCTGGGTACGGGATGCTGTCCCTGGGCGGTGGGTACCGGGGGGCTGGGCAGGGGGCGCTGTCCTCGGGCGGTGGGTACCGGGGGGCTGGGCAGGGGGCGCTGTCCCTGGGCGGTGGGTACCGGGGGGCTGGGTAGGGGGCGCTGTCCCTGGGCGGTGGGTCCGGGGGGCTGGGTAGGGGGCGCTGTCCCTGGGCAGTGGGTACCGGGGGGCTGGGCAGGGGGCGCTGTCCCTGGGCAGTGGGTACCGGGGGGCTGGGCAGGGGGCGCTGTCCCTGGGCAGTGGGTACCGGGGGGCTGGGCAGGGGGCGCTGTCCTCGGGCAGTGGGTACCGGGGGGCTGGGCAGGGGGCGCTGTCCTCGGGCAGTGGGTACCGGGGGGCTGGGTAGGGGGCGCTGTCCCTGGGCAGTGGGTCCGGGGGGCTGGGTAGGGGGCGCTGTCCCTGGGCAGTGGGTACCGGGGGGCTGGGCAGGGGGCGCTGTCCCTGGGCAGTGGGTACCGGGGGGCTGGGCAGGGGGCGCTGTCCTCGGGCAGTGGGTACCGGGGGGCTGGGCAGGGGGCGCTGTCCCTGGGCAGTGGGTACCGGGGGGCTGGGCAGGGGGCGCTGTCCTCGGGCAGTGGGTACCGGGGGGCTGGGCAGGGGGCGCTGTCCTCGGGCAGTGGGTACCGGGGGGCTGGGCAGGGGGCGCTGTCCTCGGGCAGTGGGTACCAGGGGGCTGGGCAGGGGATGCTGTCCCTGGGCAGTGGGTCTGGGGGGCTGGGCAGGCGGTGCTGGCCCCGGGCAATGGGTTCGGGGGACTGGGCAGGGGGTGCTGTCCTCGGGCAGGGGGCGCTGTCCCCAGGCAGTGGGTACTGGGGGGCTGGGCAGGGGGCGCTGTCCCCGGGCAGTGGGTACCGGGGGGCTGGGCAGGGGGCGCTGTCCCCGGGCAGTGGGTATGGGGCGGGAGCGGGGGGCTGGGCAGGGGGCGCTCTCCCCGGGCAGTGGGTACCGGGGGGAGCAGGGGGCGCTGTGCCTGGGCAGTGGGTACCGGGGGGCTGGGGAGGGGGCGCTGTCCCCGGGCAGTGGGTATGGGGTGGGAGCAGGGGGCTGGGCAGGGGGCGCTGTCCCCGGGCGGTGGGTACCGGGGGGGCTGGGCAGGGGGCGCTGTCCCCGGGCGGTGGGTACCGGGGGGGCTGGGCAGGGGGCGCTGTCCCCGGGCGGTGGGTACCGGGGGGGCTGGGCAGGGGGCGCTGTCCCCGGGCGGTGGGTACCGGGGGGGCTGGGCAGGGGGCGCTGTCCCCGGGCGGTGGGTACCGGGGGGCTGAGCAGGGGGCGCTGTCCCCGGGCAGTGGATATGGGGCGGGAGCGGGAGGTGGGCAGGGGCCGCTGTCCCCGGGCAGTGGGTACCGGGGGGCTGGGCAGGGGGCGCTGTCCCCGGGCGGTGGGTATGGGGTGGGTACCGGGGGGGCTGGGCAGGGGGCGCTCTCCCCGGGCTGTGGGTATGGGGCGGGAGCAGAGGGCTGGCCAGAGGGTGCTGTCCCCGGGTGGTGTGTACCGGAGGGGCTGGGCAGGGGGCGCTCTCCGCGGGCGGTGGGTACCAGGGGGGCTGGGCAGGGGGCGCTCTCCCCGGGCGGTGGGTACCGGGGGGCTGGCCAGGGGGCGCTCTCCCCGGGCGGTGGGTACCGGGGGGCTGGCCAGGGGGCGCTCTCCCCGGGCGGTGGGTACCGGGGGGCTGGGCAGGGGGCGCTCTCCCCGGGCGGTGGGTACCGGGGGGCTGGCCAGGGGGCGCTCTCCCCGGGCGGTGGGTATGGGGTGGGTACCGGGGGGGCTGGCCAGGGGGTGCTGTCCCTGGGCAGCGGGTATGGGGTGGGTACCGGGGGGGCTGGGCAGGGGGTGCTCTCCCCGGGCGGTGGGTATGGGGCGGGAGCAGAGGGCTGGGCAGGGGGCGCTGTCCCCAGGCGGTGGGTACCGGGGGGCTGGGCAGGGGGCGCTGTCCCCAGGCGGTGGGTACCGGGGGGCTGGGCAGGGGGCGCTCTCCCCGGGCGGTGGGTATGGGGCGGGAGCAGAGGGCTGGCCAGGGGGCGCTCTCCCCGGGCGGTGGGTATGGGGCGGGAGCAGAGGGCTGGCCAGGGGGCGCTCTCCCCGGGCGGTGGGTATGGGGCGGGAGCAGAGGGCTGGCCAGGGGGCGCTCTCCCCGGGCGTTGGGTACCGGGGGGCTGGCCAGGGGGCGCTCTCCCCAGGCGGTGGGTATGGGGCGGGAGCACAGGGCTGGCCGGGGGGCGCTCTCCCCGTGCGGTGGGTACCGGGGGGCTGGCCAGGGGGCGCTCTCCCCGGGCGGTGGGTATGGGGCGGGAGCAGAGGGCTGGCCAGGGGGCGCTCTTCCCGTGCGGTAGGTACCGGGGGGCTGGGCAGGGGCCGCTCTCCCCAGGCATTGGGTATGGGGCGGGAGCACAGGGCTGGCCGGGGGGCGCTCTCCCCAGGCGGTGGGTATGGGGCGGGAGCAGAGGGCTGGCCAGGGGGCGCTCTCCCCGTGCGGTGGGTACCGGGGGGCTGGCCAGGGGGCGCTCTCCCCGGGTGGTGGGTATGGGGCGGGAGCAGAGGGCTGGCCAGGGGGCGCTCTTCCCGTGCGGTAGGTACCGGGGGGCTGGCCAGGGGGCGCTCTCCCCGGGCGGTGGGTATGGGGCGGGAGCAGAGGGCTGGCCAGGGGGCGCTCTCCCCGTGCGGTGGGTACCGGGGGGCTGGCCAGGGGGCGCTCTCCCCGGGCGGTGGGTATGGGGCGGGAGCACAGGGCTGGCCAGGGGGCGCTCTCCCCGTGCGGTGGGTACCGGGGGGCTGGCCAGGGGGCGCTCTCCCCGGGCGGTGGGTATGGGGCGGGAGCAGAGGGCTGGCCAGGGGGCGCTCTTCCCGTGCGGTAGGTACCGGGGGGCTGGGCAGGGGCCGCTCTCCCCAGGCATTAGGTATGGGGCGGGAGCACAGGGCTGGCCGGGGGGCGCTCTCCCCGTGCGGTGGGTATGGGGCGGGAGCAGAGGGCTGGCCAGGGGGCGCTCTCCCCGTGCGGTGGGTACCGGGGGGCTGGCCAGGGGGCGCTCTCCCCGGGCGGTGGGTATGGGGCGGGAGCAGAGGGCTGGCCAGGGGGCGCTCTCCCCGGGCAGTGGGTACCGGGGGGCTGGCCAGGGGGCGCTCTCCCCGGGCGGTGGGTATGGGGCGGGAGCAGAGGGCTGGCCAGGGGGCGCTCTCCCCGTGCGGTGGGTACCGGGGGGCTGGCCAGGGGGCGCTCTCCCCAGGCATTGGGTATGGGGCGGGAGCACAGGGCTGGCCGGGGGGCGCTCTCCCCGTGCGGTGGGTATGGGGCGGGAGCAGAGGGCTGGCCAGGGGGCGCTCTCCCCGTGCGGTGGGTACCGGGGGGCTGGCCAGGGGGCGCTCTCCCCGGGCGGTGGGTATGGGGCGGGAGCAGAGGGCTGGCCAGGGGGCGCTCTCCCCGGGCAGTGGGTACCGGGGGGCTGGCCAGGGGGCGCTCTCCCCGGGCAGTGGGTACCGGGGGGCTGGCCAGGGGGCGCTCTCCCCGGGCGGTGGGTATGGGGCGGGAGCAGAGGGCTGGCCAGGGGGCGCTCTCCCCGTGCGGTGGGTACCGGGGGGCTGGCCAGGGGGCGCTCTCCCCGGGCGGTGGGTATGGGGCGGGAGCACAGGGCTGGCCAGGGGGCGCTCTTCCCGTGCGGTAGGTACCGGGGGGCTGGCCAGGGGGCGCTCTCCCCGGGCGGTGGGTATGGGGCGGGAGCAGAGGGCTGGCCAGGGGGCGCTCTCCCCGGGCAGTGGGTACCGGGGGGGCTGGCCAGGGGGCGCTCTCCCCGGGCGGTGGGTATGGGGCGGGAGCAGAGGGCTGGCCAGGGGGCGCTCTCCCCGGGCAGTGGGTACCGGAGGGCTGGCCAGGGGGCGCTCTCCCCGGGCGGTGGGTATGGGGCGGGAGCAGAGGGCTGGCCAGGGGGCGCTCTCCCCGGGCAGTGGGTACCGGGGGGCTGGCCAGGGGGCGCTCTCCCCGGGCGGTGGGTACCGGGGGGCTGGCCAGGGGGCGCTCTCCCCGGGCGGTGGGTATGGGGCGGGAGCAGAGGGCTGGCCAGGGGGCGCTCTTCCCGTGCGGTAGGTACCGGGGGGCTGGCCAGGGGGCGCTCTCCCCAGGCGGTGGGTATGGGGCGGGAGCAGAGGGCTGGCCAGGGGGCGCTCTCCCCGGGCAGTGGGTACCGGGGGGCAGGCCAGGGGGCGCTCTCCCCGGGCGGTGGGTATGGGGCGGGAGCAGAGGGCTGGCCGGGGGTGCAGTGCCCTGAGCGCTCGCCGGCGCCCCCTGCAGGCAGTCGCTGGAGGAGCAGAAGAAGCTGGAGGGGGAGCTGACGGAGGAGGTGGAGCTGGCCAAGCGGCGCATCGACGAAATCAACAAGGAGCTGAACCAGGTGATGGAGCAGCTGGGGGACGCCCGCATCGACCGGCAGGAGAACAGCCGCCAGCAGCGCAAGGCCGAGATCATGGAGAGCATCAAGCGCCTCTACCCCGGCTCCGTGGTGCGTGGGGGGAGGGGATCTATGGGGCACCGGCTCACCTGGCGCATGGGGGTGCGGTGGGGCCAGGCCCCTGGGGGAGAGGGAGGGGTCTCTGGCTCTGTAATTTTGGGGGGAGAGGGATGGCTGGGAGGGGACTGTTGCCTTGCTGGGGTGTCCCATTGTTTGGGGAGCTCATCGGGGGGTTGGGGGGTTCTGGGACAGGAGGGATTGCAGGAGTGTCTGAGGGGGTGTCTCTGGAATGGGAAGAGTTGAGGGGGGTCTCAGGGATGGGAGGATTTTGGGGTGTCTCTGAAACAGAAGAAGTGGGGGGGTCTCGGGGGCTGGGAAGCGACTGAGATTTGGGAGTCTCACACAGGAGGGATTTTGGGGGTCTCTGGGAACGGGGTGGGGGTTCAGGCGGTCTGGAACAGGAGCGGGGGAGGTCTCTCATCTGGGAGAGATTGAGGGGGGTCTCTGGAACGGGAGGAGTTGAGGGGGGTCTTGGGGATCGGAGGGATTTTTGGGGCGTCTCTGAAACAGGAGATGTGTGGGGGTCTCTGGGGTGGCCGTGAATTTGGGGGGCTGGGAAGGGACTGAGATTTGGAAGTCTCGCACAGGAGGAATTTTGGGGGTCTCTGGGAAAGGGGTGGGGGTTTGGGCGGTCTGGAACAGGAATGGTGGGGGGTGTCTCTCGGCCGGGAGAGATTTGGGGGGGTCTCTGGAACAGGAAGGGGGGGGTCTCTGGGACGAGACGGGTTGCGGGGGTTCTCTGGGAAGGGGCTCTTGGATTGGGGGGGCTCTGGGCAGCAGGAAGTGAAGGTCCTTGTCCCGCTCACCCTGTCGTCCCCCACCCCCTCCCCACAGTACGGGCGACTCATCGACCTCTGCCAGCCCACGCAGAAGAAATACCAGATCGCGGTCACCAAGGTGCTGGGCAAGAACATGGACGCCATCATTGTGGACTCGGAGAAGACGGGCCGTGACTGCATCCAGTACATCAAGGAGCAGCGGGGCGAGCCGGAGACCTTCCTCCCCCTGGACTATCTGGAGGTGAGCCCCCCCTCCCCACCTGCAGTGCCCCCTACGGGCGAGCGAGCCCCCCACCGCCTGCCCTCTCAGGCCTGGTCTGCGATAGGCACACGCCGACCCCCGGGTGCCCGGCCCCTGGCCGCTCTGTTATGATCCCCGTGAAGCAGCCCGTGCCAGCCCCCCGACACCTCTTTAGATCCATGCCCAGCCTGCGCCAGCTGCCCCCAGATCCATCCAGCGCTTGGGACTCCTCGCGGTACTCACCTGAGCCTTTGGCTTTCGTTCGTAAACAGGCTGCCGGTTGTCTCAGTCGGCGTCGATTTCACCCTGGGTGGTTCTGGGCCAGCACCCGCTCTGTGTGTGCGGCCGTCGTCCCTAAACCCCACTGGCGCGTTAGGAACCAGATGGGGAATAAGATGGAAAATATCCCTGTGCCGCTGTATAAGTCCGCGGTACTTCGAACGCTGTGGACAGCTCTGAGCGCCCTGACTCCTGAAAGATCTGTTCATATTGGGGCCGAGTACAGAGAGAGGCAACGGAAGTAATTAGAGGCCTGGAACTATTTGCATATGAGGCGCAATTGAAAAGACCAGGACTGTTCAGCTTAGGAAAGAGACGACCGAGGGTGGGACAGGACAGGGCTCTAAAATCATGACCGGTGTGGACCAGGCGTCATTCGCCCCTTCGCGTAACACAGGGACCGGGGGTCACCCGACGAAACCTCTGGCCGCCAGGAGCTGGACTGGACGACAGGGGCTGGATCACTCTATAGCTGCCCTGTTTGGTTCATTCCCTCTGGGGCGCCAGGAGCTGGACTGGACGACAGGGGCTGGATCACTTGATAGCTGCCCTGTTCGGTTCATTCCCTCTGGGGTGGCTGGTTCCAGCCAGTATCACAAGACGGGATCTTGGGGGAGCTCTGATCCGGGTCGTCTCACGTTCGCTGCCCGCACACTCGCCCTGGCCCCGAAAATCCAGTCTCGGCGAAGTCAGGCAACCGCCGCGTGGGGACGGCCCAGAGTTCGGTTTGAGGCCGTGCGCGCCGGCTCGCCTGGCGTGGCGCTGATGAGCTGCGGCTTAACGCTTAGACGCCTCAGCGGCTGCCTTCGTTCCTGCAAGGGGGGACGTTGAAGTGGATGAAAATCTGACTCTCCCCCGTAACTTCGCACGAGGGTGAAGATTTAGATCCAGAAAGGGGCTGGGCCAGGGGGGAAGGTTTCCATGAATGGGTGTTAGCTGGACACGCGTTTCCTGGGGGCTCTGTCAGTTGGGAGCAAGGGGTCCCTGGCTGGTGTGTCGCTCCCTCCCCCCACTGCACCGGGAGTCTCCTGTGATCTCGCCTCCTCCCCCCACAGGTGAAGCCCACGGATGAGAAGCTGCGAGAGCTGAAGGGGGCCAAGCTGGTGATCGACGTGATCCGCTACGAGCCGCCCCACATCAAGAAGGCCCTGCAGTACGCCTGCGGGAACGCCCTGGTGTGTGACAACGTGGAGGACGCCCGGCGCATCGCCTTCGGGGGTCACCAAAGGCACAAGGTGAGCCGTGAACCCAGGTGTCCGGCCTCCTGACCCACTAGACACCCCGCCCCCCCAGTCCCTCCAGGAGAGAACCCAGGCATGCTGATTCCCATTCCGCACCACCACCACTAGACCCGCTGTACTTCCTTCCCAGAGCCAGGGATGGAACCCAGGAGTCCAGGCTCCCAGCCCCCTGTTCTAATCACTAGAGCCCACTCCCCTCCCAGACACAGGGAGAGAACCCAGTAGTCCAGGCTCCCAGCCCCCCATCCCTGGCTTTCTTCCCCACCCCGGTGCAGTGTGTTGCGGGGGCCAGAGCCCCCTGGCAGAGTCCTAGAAATTGGCCAGGAGAGGATCTCGACAGGGTGTCCCGTCCGCCCCCGGCGCCAGGATGGGCCCGAGTCGGCCTAGGCCACCCCAGCAGGGGTTTGCCCAACCCCCTCCCATGACGGGGTTTCCACGCCACCCCTTGGGAGCCGATTCCAGTGCTTGACTCCCCGTCGAACAGGGAAGGGTTTCCTGCTCACCAGCCACAGTCTCCTCTGCTGCTGGCTCCTCGTCCCGCCGTCAGCAGGCACAGTGAACAGCTGATCCCGGCTGTGCCAGACTCTACACCACTAGACCCCCACTTCCTTCCCAGAGCTGGAGAGAGAACCCAGGCATCCTGGCTCCCTGCCACCTTCCTGAATTCAGACCCTGGCTCCCGGTTTGTCATGGGTGGGTTGTTTTATTTTAACCTTAATCCCACCCTCCGAACGGCTGGTGACCCTCCCGGCTGGGCTGCAGATTTCATCAGCCCGCTCTCCGGGCCGTCGCTCAAATTGTCCGTGACCATAGCGAATCGCAGCGGCCCCGGGACCAAGCCCCACGGGAGCTGGATGCGCCCTCAGGCTTTGAGGATGGTTTTTTCCACCCGCCGGATGCTCATTTCATCAAGTTCCCATGGCCCTAGTTTGCTTGTGAGAGTGTCCCCTGGGACTGGGTCCAGAACCCGACAAAAATCAAGATTTAGCTCATCTGCCGCTTCCTCCGTCTACTAGGCCGGTGACACCGGCAGAGAACAGAAATCGGTTGGTCCAGCATGATTTGTTCGGCAAATCCATGCTGGCTGTTCCTTGTCGCTCGGGTCTCCTCCAAGTCACTGCAGCCGCTTTCCAGGCGATATCCCTGAACCTCGCCCTGGCTGCGGCGCATCGGTGGGGCGGGAGGCCATGCCCTGACCTGCCATGCTCTTGCCCTTGCAGACGGTCGCCCTGGACGGCACCCTGTTCCAGAAGTCGGGGGTGATCTCCGGAGGCGCCAGCGACCTGAAGGCCAAGGCCCGCCGTTGGGATGAGAAGGCCGTGGATAAGCTGAAGGAGAAGAAGGAGAGGCTGACAGAGGAGTTAAAGGTGTGGGAGGCTGGGGGTCAGATCCAGTTGGGGGCGCTCTCTCCTGGCAGTCAGTGCTGGGAGCTAGGCAGCTCTGTGTTGTGCGGCGTTCTGTGCGGCTGTTCCCCAGTTGCTCTGCCTCAGAGGTGGCTGCATCTCAGCGCCAGGCGAGCCGTCAGGCTGTTGTTAAAACCCTCTCGTGCCCTTTAGGAGCAAATGAAGGCCAAACGCAAAGAGGCTGAGCTGCGGCAGGTACAGTCCCAAGCCCACGGGCTGCAGATGCGGCTGAAATACTCCCAGAGCGACTTGGAACAGACCAAGACGCGTCACCTCGCCCTGAACCTCCAGGTACAGCGGCTGCTGCCATCAACTCGGCCGTTCTTGCGGGGTGGGGGTGGGGGCGCTAAATGGATCATGGAGTCTCTGCCCCCACCCACCCCATTCTCCCAGCCATCTGTTTCTGGGAGGTGGCGTCGGCAGGGTCACCAAGACAGATGTTCTACAGGTGGGGGTTGGGGCTGTAAAAAGTCCCGGGGAATTGTGTGGGGCTGTGGAGGGAGGCAGGATCGGGGCTGCGGGTGGCCTGCCGCGGTGAGTGGGGCTGCTCCCCCAGCTGGGTATTCACCCCTTGTCCCCCTGGCCTCCCCCCCCCAGGAGAAGTCAAAGCTGGAGAGCGAACTGGCTAACTTTGGGCCCCGCATCAACGACATCAAGCGAATCATCCAGAGCCGGGAGCGGGAGATGAAGGACCTCAAGGAGAAGATGAACCAGGTGAAAGTGAAGCAGTGCATCATGGGGGATATAGTCCATGCCGTGCCCCCCGCCCCGTGTGGTGCATTGTCGGGAATGTAGTCCGTGCTGTGCCCTGGAAGCAGTGCATTGTGGGGGACGTAGCCTGCCTGGTGTCCCAGAAGCAGTGCATTGAGGGGGACATAGTCCATGCATTGTGGCATTGCTTTGGCCTGTCCTCTGCTGCAATGCATTGTGGGGGTTATACTCCACCGTGGTGATCATAGCGGGAGTCATAGTTGGAGAATAATCCACAGCATTGTGGGGTGGGGGGCAGTCCATGTAGCACTGCTCTGTTGCAGGTCTTTGTGGGGGATGTAGTCCAAATAGCATTGGTCACTGCCCTGCTTCTGCTGCAGTGCATTGTGGGGGGTGTAGTCCATGTGGCACCTTCCCGTGCTGCATCCTGGGGGTTGTAGTCTGTGGCTATGCTCCCAGTTCTGCCTCTCCACTCCTGCCAGCCCCTTCCTGTCCAAAGGAAGGGGAGATCAGTTGCTGGGGGGTGGAGTTCGAGGCTCCTGGTTGGTGCCAGGTTGGTAGCCCAGGACCCGGAATTGGGGCTGTCAGATAGGGCAGGGAAGGGGCACCCCCCAGCCAGGGTCTAACAGCAACACCCCTCCACCGGCAGGTGGAGGACGAGGTGTTCGAGGAGTTCTGCCGGGAGATCGGGGTGAGGAACATCCGGGAGTTTGAGGAGGAGAAAGTGAAGCGGCAGAACGAGATTGCCAAGAAAAGGTACCAGCCTGGATGGGAGCCAGTGCCCCCTAAAGGGGAAAGGCCCCCAGGCCCCATTCCCTGACCCCAAGAGCCAGCCAATCCCTACCCTGGGGCTGGATGAGCCAGCGCCCCCTAGAGGGAACAGGCCCTGAGTCCCATTCCCTGCCCCCTGAGCCGGCCAGTCCCTGCCCCGGGCCTGGATGGGAGCCGACGCCCCCTAGAAGGGATGGGAGAACCCTGCACCCTGACTCTCCCCCACCCCGGTCCCCAGGCTGGAGTTTGAGAACCAGAAGACGCGGCTGGGGATCCAGCTGGATTTCGAGAAGAACCAGCTGAAGGAGGACCAGGAGAAGGTGCACATATGGGAGCAGACCGTCAAGAAGGACGAGGCCGAGATCGAGAAGCTCAAGAAGGTACCAGGAGTCGGGGGGGCTGGAGGAGGTGACGAGGCAGGGTCCGGGCGCTGGGGGAGGGAGGGATGTGGGGGTGCTGCATTGGAAGGTGGGGCTCCCTCTCTAGCTACTCAGGAAGATCAATGCTGGGGGTAGGGGTAGGGGGGCTTTTTTCTCCTCCCCCTGTCCAAGATGAGCCACACGGGCAGTGGTGGGTGGGGCTCACTTCCCCCTCCCCTGTGCAGGAGGAGCAGCGTCACATGAAGATCATCGACGAGACCATGGCCCAGCTGCAGGACCTGAAGAACCAGCACCTGGCCAAGAAATCCGAAGTCAACGACAAGAACCACGAGATGGAGGAAATCCGCAAGAAACTGGGCGGGGCCAACAAGTGAGTGACAGCCCGGGGGTGGGGCCAGGGAGGCAGTTTTCACCTGCCCCACCCACCCATGTGGGGGTGGGGCCACTGCATTGATAGCTCTCCATTGGAGGCGGGGCCAGTGAGTGACCAGGCCCATTGGGGGTGGGGCCTGTGTATGGTAGATGCCCATTGGAGGTAGGGCCATGGGGGTGGAGAAGGGGCGGGGCCAGTGCACCATAGCTGTCCATTGGAGGCAGGGCCACTGACTCAGGTGCAATGTGGGTGGGGCCAGGAGAGGGGGTGGGGCCTGTGCGTGGTAGCTCTCCATTGGTGACAGGACCAGCCAGTGACTTTGGGGCTGGTGGAAGTGGGTGGGGCCAGCACATGACAGACATCTGCTGGAGGCGGGGCCAGCCAGTGACCCGGGCCCACGCCCCGCCCCCCAGGGAAATGACCCACCTGCAGAAGGAGGTGACGGCCATCGAGACGAAGCTGGAGCAGAAGCGCAGTGACCGCCACAACCTGCTGCAGGCCTGCAAGATGCAGGACATCAAACTGCCCCTCTCCAAGGGCACCATGGACGACATCAGCCAGGAGGAGGTGGGGGACGGGCAGGGGCTGGCCGTGACGCTGTGTGTGGGGGGGGGCCTTGGGGGGTACAGCTGGGGGCTGGAGGGGTGGGGAGGGACTCGTGACGCTGTCAGGGGGCTGTGGGGGTACAAATGGGGGCTGGAGGAGTAGGGGAGGCAGGGGGTAGTCACGACGCTGTCGAGGGGTTGGGGTACGGATGGGGGCTGGAGGAGTGGGGGAGGCAGGGGGACCATGGTGCTGCGGGGAGTGGAAGGGGGGTTTCAAAGGATATGGGGCAGGGAGGGGGAGGGGGCTCTAGAGGGGGAGGGCTCTGTCCTTCCCGGTCCCTCCTTTGCTCACCTTCCCCCTGTCCCGTGCCCCCAGGGTGGGGCGCATGGCGAGGAGCCCGTCAGCAGCTCCCAGCGCACCTCCAACATGTACGCCCGGGAGGCCCTGATCGAGATCGACTACAGCGACCTGTCCGAGGACCTCAAGGTGGGTAGGGCCAGGGGGACTCCCCGGCACACAGGGCTTGGGGGTGGGACACCTGTGGGCACCGGCCTGCAGGACTCCCCGCCACTTGAGATCCCGCTGCAGCGACCTTGCCCGGATTCCCCTGCTGGACTCTCCGCCCCTGGGCAGGGGTGAGGAGGGTTCTTTGGCCAACCAGGGTCTCCATGGAGATAATTGCTTGGTTGTAAAACGGATGAGGGTTCTCAAGTCTTCTCCCTCTGAGGCATAAGCCCCACCTCCTAACTGATGGAGGCGGAGCCAGAAATAAATGCTCCTTCTCCACCCCACCCCACCCCATTGTCAATGGCACCTTCTGCTGAGGCCCAGGAGATGGATCTGGGGGGAAGGTGAGATATGGGGCCAGATGGGCCCATGGAGGGAGGTGGGTGGGGCATGAGAGTGGCTAGCTCCACCCCCTCCCTTTATGCCCCGCCCCCCAGGATGCCCAGGCGGAAGACGAGATCAAGCAGGAGATGAACCAGCTGCAGCAGAAGCTGAATGAGCAGCAGAGCGTCCTCCAGCGCATCGCCGCCCCCAACATGAAGGCCATGGAGAAGCTGGAGAGCGTCCGGGATAAGTTCCAGGAGACCTCCGATGGTACCGGACGCCTGGGTCCCAGCCCGGGGAAGGGGGGTTAGAGTGGTGGGGGCTGGGAGCCAGGACTCCTGGGTTCTCGGCCTGGAGCTGGGAAGGGAGTGCGATCTAGTGGGTTAGAGCCGTCGGTGCTGGGAGTTAGGACTCCTGGGTTCTCTCCCCAGCTCTGGGAGGAGAGTGGGGTCTAGTGGTTAGAGCAGGGGGGCGGGAGCCCGAAAGCCTGGGTTCCCACTCACCACCCTCCACCCAACCCCACAGAGTTTGAGGCAGCCCGGAAGCGCGCCAAGAAGGCCAAGCAGGCATTCGAGCAGATCAAGAAGGAGCGATTTGACCGGTTCAACGCCTGCTTCGAGTCCGTGGCCACGAACATCGATGAGATCTACAAGGCTCTGTCGCGGAACAGCAGCGCCCAAGTGAGCGCCATCCCCTCTCCCCCGTCCTCTCCTTCCTTGCCCCATCTGGGACCCCCTTTGACTCTGCCCTGACCCCACCTTCTTCCTGGAAAGGCAGCATCTGTCCTCTGGGCAAGGTAGCTGGGGACCCCACCCCTGAGCCCCATGCTGGGTTGGGAGTTAACACCCATTGAGATGCGTGTGGCAGTTCACACCTCTGCGAGCGATCGGCTCAGGCTCTCAGCAGACTTGGGCACCGTCACCTTTTTGAGTGTTTCTCCCCAGTCACGAGGGCTAGAAACATTAGTAGCATTGTAATATTAAAGCTGGGACGTGGGGCTGGAGGCTCTGCCTCCTTCGGGGTCCTCCCTTACTGCCCCTCCCACCCCCCTCTGTAGGCGTTCCTGGGTCCGGAGAACCCCGAAGAGCCGTACCTGGATGGAATTAATTACAACTGCGTGGCCCCTGGCAAGCGGTTCCGGCCCATGGACAACCTGTCCGGAGGGGAGAAAACTGTAGCAGCCTTGGCCCTTCTGTTCGCTATCCACAGGTAGGGGATGCTGGGGCCCAGTGGGGTAGAGCGGGGGTGCTGAGAGCCAGGACTCCTGGGTTCTCTCCCCAGCTCTGGGAGAGGAGTGGGGGCTGGTGGTTAGAGCGGGGGGGCTGGGAGCCTGGACTCCTGGGTTCTCTCTCCAGCTCTTGGAGGGGAGTGGGGGCTGGTGGCTGAGAGCAGGGGGCTGTGGGGCAGGGTCATCGGCGAAATCCCCGTCACCCCCTCATCTCTGCTCTCTCCCCAGCTACAAACCTGCCCCCTTTTTTGTGCTGGATGAAATTGACGCTGCGCTGGACAACACCAATATCGGGAAGGTGCGTGGGGCTGATGGGGGGCCAAGAGCGAGGGGCCTCCGTGGGCCATGTGATGGGAGGGAAGCTGGCTGGGAGGGCGGTGGCTGGGGTAGAGGAAAGGGAAGTGGTTTGGGGGGATTTGGGGCAGGAAAGTTCAGGGCAGGGGACTCTAGGGAGAAAGGTTTGGGGGAGGTGATCATGAAGGGGGTGCCCCATTGACCCCCCTTGTAGATGAGAGGGTCTGAGGGGGAGGGGATGGGCTGGGGGTTTTAGGGCACCCCCATTGACCCCCCCCCCGATCCCACCCCACAGGTGGCCAACTACATCAAAGAGCAGTCAGCCTGCAACTTCCAGGCCATCGTCATCTCGCTGAAGGAAGAATTCTACACCAAGGCTGAGAGCCTGATCGGGGTCTACCCCGAGGTATGGGGGGGCTGCCCCCCACTTCTCTGCCGACCTGTCCAGCCCCGGGGGGTGGGGCACGGGGTGCCTGTCTCTGCCTGGGTCCGGGGGGTATGTGGGGAGGGCATTTTGGTGGGGGCGGCACAGACCACAGGCCCTGCCTGGGGTTGGGGGGGGTGCACAGATTCAGTGGGGGGAAGTGACACCCTTTTTTTGATCCATCTTTGACCCCCCCTTTTCCTCCCTCTCTCCACAGCAAGGGGACTGCGTGATCAGCAAAGTGCTGACCTTTGACCTCACCAAGTACCCCGACGCCAACCCGAACCCCAACGAGCAATGAGCCGGCCGGACGCTGCCACGGGTGGGGGGGATGTGATGAGTTAACTCCCCCCCTTTATTTTAACCATTTCATTGCCTCTGCCAGTGCAGTCTGGGGGGGCAGGGGCTATTAACCCCCCATCTCTAAGGTGAGGGCCACCTGTCTCCACAATGCTGGGGGGGGGGGCGGTTTTATCCTGAGGGGGCTCAATTCCCCCCACCCTCCGATGCTATTTTTAGAATCATGCTATTTAACTTGCTTTTTAAAATCAGCCCCCGGGGGATCAGGGTTGGACGTTTTAGCCCTGGTAGGGCTGGAATTGGGGGCAGGAGTGGTGGGGGGGGATCACCGGGCTGTTGCTTTTCGAGTCATCTCTCTGTGTACGTGTGTCTGTGTGTGTGTGGAATGTGTCTTTTTGCAACAAAATAAACCAGATTTTCCCCTTCCCTGGATGACTTGTAGGTCAATCTTGGGGGCTGGGGTTGGGTGGGCATGCGCTCTCTGCTGGTGGGGATCAGACCTGCTCCCTGTGCCAGGGGCATGTGCCCTGGGGTGAGGCCCCGGGTACCAGCCAGGGGGCTGTGATGAGAGGTGGGCAAAATGGAGAGAGGTACCGGGGGTCTGGTCTGGGAGATGTGGGGCAGGCTGGGCCTGTGGGTCTGATTTCCCCTCCCCCTCTGTTGAGACCAGAGCCATCGCAGCCCTCAGGGCACGGAGCTGTGAGCCAGGCTTGGGACAGGGGGACCAGAAAGTGCCAACCCTGGCCTAGATCTGTGTGGTGGCAGGAACTCAGGTGAGACTGCCCAGGTGGTGCCAGCTCCCTGCTCATCTGACCTTCCCCTACTGGTGCCCCAGAGCAGCTTTGAGACCCCCGTCCTTTGTCCTGGTGCCAGGCACCCTGGGGTCGCACGGACCCAAATAACCTGCCTGACCCCTCCAGGCAACCGCCTGGCGCCCTGAAACATGAGAGTGGATTGGAGTCAATTATCCTCATGCCAAGCTGCGAGGGGTAGGAGTATTTGGAGCAACTGGGGTGTCCCCAAAGATACGTTCCCCCAGACAGGAGCCCCGGAAGTGCTCAGCAAGCCAGCCTCGAGGGGTGGTATGTGAGTCTCTTCCCCGGCTGCCCTGCCCCAGAGGTAGCTGCGTCTCAGCACTGGGCCAGTTCTCCTCATATAGCATTGTGTAGCTGTTCGCAGCTGCCCCACCCCAGAGGTGGCTGCACGGGGCGAGCCGTCCCTCTGCAGTTGTTAATTAGCAGTAAGGTTATTTGAATTTTGTTTCTGTGGTAAACTATTGGCTGGGGGGCAGGGAGGGGAGGGTATACATGGGGGTGGGCATAACCTTTGAACTTACTTTTCCCATCAGCCACTCCCACCCTGATCCTGTGTGTGAGCGGCTGGGAGCCAGGACTCCTGGGTTCTCTCTCGGCTCTGGGAGGGGAGTGGGGGCTAGTGGGTTAGAGCAGGGGGGCTGGGAGCCAGGACACCTCATTTTGCCTGTAATCCATAGGGGCAAGTTCGCCACCTGTATTTGTGCCTCAGTTTCCCCTGGACTATGCATGGGATGAATCTGGGTATTTTGGGAGGGGAGGTTAGTCCTGGTGTCATTCCCCCTGCAAACAGCCACAGCCCCTGCCTGGCTGAGTCAGCTTCTGCCCCCCCCCCCTACACATGGCTGGAGGTGATTATAGGGTACCAGGCCCTGATGCAGCTGGGGGGGTGGGCTGAATATGGCTGCCAACCCACACCCCAACACACAAAGTGAGGCCACTGGTTCAGCATTTTGGGAAGGGGGGGCAGGGAGGGACACAGTGTGCAGGGAGGGTTCTGCCCTGGAAACCAGAAGGGGCTGCATCTCAGCACCGGGTGAGACCTTCCTGTGGGGTGTTACGTGCGGCTGTTCCCTACCACAGAGGTGGCTGCATCTCAGCACCGGGGTGTGCGCGGCTGTTTCCCAGTGGTGGTGGAGGGATTCTCTGCTGAGCTGCTGTGGTTATGTGCATTAGAAATAGGAGACTGATTTATTAATCTGCGCTAATTAATTAAACAGTCCCTGGCCCGACTGCTCTTCCTTCTTGCTTGGTCTTCACCTCTCTCCCCGTAAGGCCTGGCTCATGCTCTGACCCCTCCAAGCCATGCCAGGGCCCAGGCTTGGGGTGCCTGACAACAGTAAGAGAACAAACTGGAGGGAGGGTCAGGACTCCTGGGTTCTCTCCTGGGCTCTGGGAGGGGAGTGGGGGCTGGTGGTTAGAACTAGGGGGCTGGGTCAGGACTCCTGGGTTCTCTCCTGGGCTCTGGGAGGGGAGTGGGGTCTGGTGGTTAGAACTAGGGGGCTGGGACCCAGGACTCTTGGGTTCTCTCCCAGCTTTGGGAAGGGAGTGGGGGCCAGAGGGTTGGGGGGGGGGCGCTGGGAGCCAGGACTACACCCTGCCTCATGTTTTTGGGCCCATGCCTCAGTTTCCCCTCTCCATCCTACCTCCCAATACTGCCCCCCTCATGGCAGTGGAATTCACCCATGATCTAAGTAGGGGGAAGCCGGGTACCCCAGGGTGACAGATTTGATCCCTTCTCCCCCAGCCCCAGCTTCCTAGCCCAGGCCTGTCCCTGATCCATGAGGCCCGGGGGGCTGGGCCGATGACTCACCCCAGGAGCAGGGGACAGCCCACAGGCTGGGGCTCCACCCCCAGAGCTGCCCGCTGACCCTCAGCTGTGGGCCCAGGCCCCTCCCTCTGGGCTTTGGGGCTCCCTGCTTGGCTCAGCCCCAGCCTGCCCCTAGGCTCAGTTGGGGATCCCCACATCAGCCCCCAACTCCCCCCCCCCAGCTCAGGGCTTGCCCTCACGCCCCCTCCCATCTCAACGTGGGGCTCCCCTCCTGCCCCCACAGGCTCGGCTCAGTCTCCCCCTCTCCTAGGCTTGTCTCAAAACACCCCTAGGCTCGCCCCCCCCCCCCGGCAGGGCTCAGGGACCCCCCCGGCTCCCCTCAGCCTCGCACCCCCCCGGCTCAGCCAGCTGGGGGCTTGCACCCCAGAGGTTGTCTTAGGGACCCCCCCAGGCTGGCTGGCTCGGGGCTCGCCCCCCAGGGATTGTCTCAGGGACCCCGCCCCGGGCTCGCCTCAGCCTCCCCCCGCAGGCTCGGCCGGCTCGGGGCTCCCCCCCCCACCGGCGGAGCTCGGGCTCGCCGGGGCTCGCAGGGCGGCGCGCCGCGCCGGCAGTGCGCAGTGGGCTGTGCGCTGCGGCGGGCGGGCGGGCGCTCCGGTTGCCGTCGCTCGGCGGAGGCAGCAGCCGGGGCGGCCCCCCCCGCAAAAGGCCCCTCCCCCCGGGGCTCCCCGCAAGGCTCCGGCGGCGGCCGGGACCCTGCAGCCCCCTGGGGGCTCGCCAGCCGGCCAGGGGGGAGAGGCAGAGCGGGGCGGGTCGAGGCCCCCCCCGCCTCAGTCCCTCTCCATCATTGCGGGGCGCAGGGCGCACGGCTCCGGGCGCAGCCTCCTGCGGGCGTCCCTCTCCATGGAGGGGGGACCGGGGGCGCCCGGGGCCGACAGCCCGAACCGAGCCGTGGAGTACCTGCTGGAGCTCAACAACATCATCGAGACCCAGCAGAAGCTGCTGGAGACCCAGCGGCGCCGGATCGAGGAGCTGGAGGGGCAGCTGGAGCAGCTGACCCAGGAGAACCGGGACCTGCGCGAGGAGAACCGGGAGCAGCCCGGGCGGGAGCGGGAGCGGGAGGGGCCGTTCCACCAGCACCCGGGCCGGGAGTACCAGGGTCGGCCGGAGCGGGACGGACAGTACCAGAACCGGACAGAGCGGGACGGACAGTACCAGAACCGGACAGAGCGGGACAGTCAGTTCCAGAGCCGGCCGGAGCGGGACGGACAGTACCAGGGCCAGCCGGAGCGGGACGGGCAGTTCCAGAGCCGGCTGGAGCGGGACAGTCAGTTCCAGAGCCGGCCGGAGCGGGACGGACAGTACCAGGGCCGGCCGGAGCGGGACGGGCAGTTCCAGAGCCGGCTGGAGCGGG
Source organism: Gopherus flavomarginatus (assembly GCF_025201925.1). Classification (NCBI taxonomy): domain Eukaryota; kingdom Metazoa; phylum Chordata; order Testudines; family Testudinidae; genus Gopherus; species Gopherus flavomarginatus. The sequence goes on from NC_066634.1 coordinate 2,132,718, forward strand.
ACGGACAGTTCCAGAGCCGGCCGGAGCGGGACAGTCAATACCAGAACCGGACAGAGCGGGACAGTCAGTACCAGGGCCGGCCAGAGCGGGACGCGCAGTTCCAGAACCGGGAAGTCCAGTACCAGAACTGGGAAGGGCAGTTCCAGAACCGGTCCGATCGGGATGGGCAGTTCCAGAACCGGGAGGGCCAGTACCAGAAGCACGGGGACGGGCCGTACCAGAACCGGGATAAGGAGCCAGAGCCGCACTCCGGGAACCGCGAGGGGCCCTACCAGAATCGAGACAGCCACTACCGAGACCAATGCCAGCTGCACCGAGACGGCGGCTCCCTCCGGGAGCGAAGCGGCCCCCACCCGAACCGAGACAAGGAGCGGGAGTACCCCCGCCCACCCCGGGAGAGGGAGCGGGGCCCGCTGAGCCGGGGCGTGTCCCAGAGTTCCAGTCCTGGAGCCGGCGGGGGCCACAGCACCAGTGCCAGCACCAGCCCTGCCACCACCCTGCAGAGAAAGTAAGGAGTTGTGCCCCTGCTCTAGAACCTGCCCCAGTCTAGATCCCAGGGGGGTCCCCATGCCTGGATCTCTGCTTTGCTCTGGATCCTTGGGCCTCTTTTCTCTGGTTTTGGCTCTAGATCCACCCCCTGCTCTGTATCCCAACCTAGAACTCCCTCCACCAGTGCTAGGTCCTGGAGCCACCCTGCTCTAGATCACTCAGGAGATCTGCTCTGGATCAGTCTCCCATGCTCTAGGAATCTTAGACTCTAGATCCTGGAGTGTCCTGCTCTGGATCCCTCTCTTCCCTGTTGTAGATCCTGGATTCACACTGCTCTGGGTCCCCCTGGATCTCTGCTCTGACCCCTGCTCTAGAGCCCTCTGCCTATGGCCTGGTTCCCTATTCTGGCTATGATCCAGGCTCGCTGTTCTAGATCCCTGGATCCTTCTCCCTCTGCTCTAGCTACCTCTACTTTCCCCACTATTGCAAGTGTCACCTGACCCTTCTCTGGACTCCTCATCTCCGCCCTGCTCTAGATTAATCTCCTCCCATCCTACTCTAGACTGTCCTCTGCTTCCTTCTAGCCCCCCTCCGCCCTGCTCCAGAATAGACTCCTCCCCTTTCCAATAGATCCCACCTCTCCCTCTCTGTCTCCTTGGAACCTGTCCCGCTCCTCATCCAGTAGGCTTCCAAGGGTCTTCTCTGAGCCTTGCAGCAGCAGGGGCTCTAGAGCTGCCCCTGATGTGTCTAGATGAAAGGGGTTCTCCATGTCTCAAGGCAAGGGATTCTGGAGCCTGGCCCCTGAAATCTAGAATAAGGGGTTCCAGAGTCAGGATCCAGATGCAACAAGGAACAATGCATTCTAGAGCCTTCTCTCCAGGGCCTCTGAAAGTATGATGTTCTAGATCACATACAGACATGCCTAGAAGCAGTGGATCCTAGAACCTGCCCCACCGTGTTTCTGGCAGTGGGAGGTTCTTGGGCCTGCTCCCTGACACATCTGGAAGCAGGGATGCTCTGGGCACCCCGCAGTGCATCTGGAAGCAACAGTTCTAGAGTCTCCTCCCAGCACTTCTAGCAGAAGGGGGCTCTAGAACCTGCTCCTCTGACCTGTCTAGATCGGGACGGGGGAGGGGTTTGTGGAGTCTTCCCTGATGTGCCTGGAAGCAGGAGGGTCAGGATCCAATCTGCTGTCTGGTAGCAGGAAGTTCTAGAGGTGACACCCCAGCGCATAAAGGAGCAGGGGGTTATGGAAGTTGGGGTTCTAGAGCCTAGTCCCCTTATATGGATGTTCTAGAGACACTCAGAGCATGTCTACATCCATGAGGACTAGCAGCTGGTTTCTAGACCACGGTCCCAACCTACCTAGTACCGCAAGGTCTCTAGAGCAGCACGGGCCTTCTAGATCACAGACTCTGGAGCACCTAGCAGCTGGGGTTCTAGAGCTACTTTTGCCACTCCTGGTGGTTCTAGAGTATGGTCCTGCCATGGCCATCAGCAGGCGGGTTCTAGAGCCAGCCGCAACACCGAGGGGGGGGGAGAGTGAGACCTTGCACCAGAGACTGAAGGCCCAGAGCATTCTAGAGATGCTCTGGGAAACAGGGGATCTAGAACATGCTCCTGATACTGCTAGCAGCAAGGAGCTAGGACATGCTCTGGACTCTCTTGGCAGCAGGGGGGTCTAGAACCTAACCCCAATGCATGGGGTGTGTGTCAGATACCCCCCCCTTCTCCAGGGAGTGGGGAGCAAAGTGTTATGCGTAAGAGCAGGGGGCTTGGGTCATAAGCTGCTGGGGGGCCTTGCATGGGTTCTCCGGAACTCCTGGGTTCTCTCCCTGGCTCTAGGAGGGGAGTGGGGGCAAGTGGGTAGAGCAGGGGGGTTGGGAGCCAGGACTCCTGGGTTCTCTCCCCAGCTCTGGGAGGGGAGTGGGGTCTAATGGTGAGAGAAGAGGGGGGCTGGGAGCCTGGACTCCTGGGTTCTCTCCCCAGCTCTGGGAGGGGAGTGGGGTCTAGTGGTGAGAGAAGAGGGGGCTGGGAGCCAGGACTCCTGGGTTTCATTGCTTTAGTGTCCAGTTAGGAAAGAATCTGATTCCAGCTGCAGTTTGGCTTCTGAAGGGATCCTTCCCCCTGCCCTGTCAGCGCTCTCCAGTCGGGAGGCTGTCTGTGCTTCTGTTTGTCTCTCTACAACACCCCGATAAAATCCAAGCCCCTCCCGCCACTTCTGAGTTGTGGGCATTCTCCTCCTAGGCTGGGCGCAGCATGAACTGGGGGCGAGCTGGCGATCCCCAGGGGTGGGAAATCTGGGGGACTTGGCAAGCTTGGGGAAGGATCTGGCGACCTTGGGATGGATCTGGTGATGTTTTGGGGATCTGGGGATCTTACAGGGGATCTGGAGATCTCAGGGAGTATCCAGTGACCTTGGGATGGATCTGGTGATCTCATGGGAGTTCTGGGGATTGTAGGGAGGATTTGGCAGGCTTGAAATGGATACAGTGATCTTATGGGTGATCTGGTGGCTTAGGGATGGATCTGGTGATCCTGGCAAGCTCGCGTGAGGCTCTACCATCCCTGGCAGGGGTTGGATGTGCTTTGCAAACTTTGGGGACCATCTGGTTAGCGTGGAGGCCCCGGGGGGGCCTTTGGGGAGCTCTGCAGGCTTTGAGGAGCCTCCCTGAGCCCTCCCGGCTGGGCTGCGCCGGGCAGAGCCGTGTGGGAATTGATGGCTCCAGCCGCGTGTTCTCTTCTCTTCCCAGCACCGCCTCCTCCCGCAGCTCAGAAATTAGCAACGTGGTTTGGATGCTGCCGCAAATGACTTAAAGCAGCACAAATCTGTCTTGCTTTTACCGCCCACTCTGCACAGAGGTGTTCATCAGAGCCCGGAGAGCGAGCGCTGAGGGGGCGGGCGGGGGAACGCAGGGGCCTGGGCTCCCCCCTCCCTGAACCAGGGAGAGAACCCAGGCGTCCTGGCTCCCAGCCCTCCCCCCACCCCGCTCTAACCCACTAGACCCCACTCCCCTCCTAGAGCTGGGGAGAAACCCAGGTGTCCTGGCTCCCACCCACCCCTGCTCTAACCACTAGCCCCCACTCCCCTCTCCGAGCCAGGGAGAGAACCCAGGCATCCTGGCTCTCAGCCCCCCATTCTAACCGCTAGACCCCACTCCCCTCCTAGAGCTAGGGAGAGAACCCAGGCGTGCTGGATCCCCCCGCCCTCCGTGCTGTAACCCACCAGCCCCCACTCCCCTCCCTGAGTCAGGGAGAGAACCCAGGTGTCCTGGCTCCCAGCCAAGGACTATTTCAGATGAGATCATTTGCAACCTTGTGGTCAGGCTGCGTCCGGCCTGGCCCGGGGGTTACGCTGTCCTTGGCTGTCACCGACTTGATGTCACCTTATTCCCAGCCCAGCCTGTCCTGTCTGGGCTTCTTCACTTCCTCTGCTTTTCTCCAGGAGTACGGGCTGAACCCAGGCGTCCCGGCCAAATCCCAGTTCAGGAGATCCTTGCCTTCTCCCCTGCATTTTCATGGAAGGAGGCAGGTTTCTTCTTCACTTCCTGTCCTAAACCACTATGGAACTGTTCCCCAGCTGCCCTACCCCAGAGGTGGCTGCATCTTAGTGGTGGGAGAGCCAGCCCCATGTGATGTTATGCGTGGCTGTTCCCCAGCTGCCCCACCCCAGAGGTGGCTGCATCTCAGCGCTGAGAAAGCCGTCCCCAGGAGTCTGTTGCTATCCTACCATCCCACATGGCAGCCGCTAATCTCCTAGCACGGAGGAGGTCTGTAAAACACCCTGACCCTACAGGGACAGATCTGGAGGAGGGAGCGGGGGTGGGGGTGGAGGCTGAGATATAGGGTGTGGACTGCTGAGTACTGCAGAATCACACCCCAGCTCCCACCTGACCCCAGGGCAGTGACTGGCTGGCTCAGGGGGTGGGGAATGGGGCAGGGGCCTGTCCCCTCTGGGGGGCGCCAGCTCCCATCTGGCCCCCAGGACAGGGACGCAGGGGGGCAGGGAATGGGGCAGGGGCCTGTCCCCTGTAGGGGGTGCCAGGTCCGAGGTACAATCTCAGGCTCATGGAGCCAGCTGGTCCCCCCATGCTGCCGGAGGACAGGAAGCGGCAGCAGATGGGGCAGTTGGTGGGAACCGTGATCCGATGACGCCTGACCCACAGCCCCTGCCACTGCGCCACCTGTTCTCAGGAAACAGCCCCACTGGGCTCCGTGCCCTGGGGCAGGTGGCCAGAGCTGCTGGGCCGGAGCCAGTTTGTCCCGTTCCCGCCTACAAGCCAGCCAGCCCCTGCCCCTGCCCCGTTCCCCCGAGCCAGCCAGCCCCTGCCCCGGGCCCTGCTCCCCCGAGCCAGCCAGCCCCTGCCTCGTTCCCCCAAGCCAGCCAGTCCCTGCCCCGGGCCCTGCTCCCGCAAGCCAGCCAGCCCCTGCCCTGCCCCTGCCCCATTCCCCACTCCTCTGAGCCAGCCAGCCCCTGCCCTGGGCCCTGCTCCCCCGACCCAGCCAGCCCCTGCCCCAGGCCCCGTTCCCCCGAGCCAGCCAGCCCCTGCCCCTGCCCCGTTCCCCCGAACCAGCCAGCCTCTGCCCCTCCCCCTTCCCCCGAGCCAGCCATCCCCTGCCCCAGACCCCGTTCCCCGAAGCCAGCCAGCCACTGCCCCAGGCCCCATTCCCCACTCCCCTGAGCCAGCCAGCCCCTGCCCCGGGCCCTGCTCCCCCGAGCCAGCCAGCCCCCGCCCCATTCCCCCAAGCCAGCCAGTCCCTGCCCCAGGCCCTGCTCCCCTGAGCCAGCCAGCCCCTGCCCCTGCCCCTGCCCCTGCTCCGTTCCCCACTCCTCTGAGCCAGCCAGTCCCTGCCCTGGGCCCTGCTCCCCCGAGCCAGCCCGCCCCTGCCCCTGCCCCTGCCCCGTTCCCCACTCCTCTGAGCCAGCCAGTCCCTGCCCCAGGCCCTGCTCCCCCGAGCCAGCCAGCCCCTGCCCCGGGCCCTGCTCCCCTGAGCCAGCCAGTCCCTGCCCCAGGCCCTGCTCCCCCGAGCCAGACAGTCCCTGCCCTGGGCCCTGCTCCCCTGAGCCAGCCAGTCCCTGCCCTGGGCCCTGCGCCCCCGAGCCAGCCCGCCCCTGCCCCTGCCCCTGCCCCGTTACCCACTCCTCTGAGCCAGCCAGTCCTTGCCCCGGGCCCTGCTCCCCTGAGCCAGACAGCCCCTGCCCCTGCCCTGCTCCCCCGAGCCAGCCAGCCCCTGCCCCTACCCCGTTCCCCACTCCTCTGAGCCAGCCAGCCCCTGCCCCTACCCCGTTCCCCACTCCTCTGAGCCAGACAGCCCCTGCCCCTGCCCTGCTCCCCCGAGCCAGCCAGTCCCTGCCCTGGGCCCTGCTCCCCCGAGCCAGCCCGCCCCTGCCCCTGCCCCGTTCCCCACTCCTTTGAGCCAGCCAGTCCCTGCCCTGGGCCCTGCTCCCCCGAGCCAGCCCGCCCCTGCCCCTGCCCCTGCCCCGTTCCCCACTCCTCTGAGCCAGCCAGCCCCTGCCCTGGGCCGTGCTCCCCTGAGCCAGCCAGCCCCTGCCCCTGCCCTGCTCCCCCGAGCCAGCCAGTCCCTGCCCCGGGCCCTGCTCCCCTGAGCCAGCCAGCCCCTGCCCCTACCCCGTTCCCCACTCCTCTGAGCCAGCCAGCCCCTGCCCCAGGCACCGTTCCCCCAAGCCAGCCAGTTCCTGCCCCGGGCCCGTTCCCCTGACCCAGCCAGTCCCTATCCCAGGCCCTGCTCCCCCGAGCCAGCCAGCCCCTGCCCCGGGCCCTGCTCCCCCGAGCCAGCCAGCCCCTGCCCTGGGCCCTGCTCCCCCGAGCCAGCCCACCCCTGCCCCTGCCCCGTTCCCCACTCCTCTGAGCCAGCCAGTCCCTGCCCCGGGCCCTGCTCCCCTGAGCCAGCCAGCCCCTGCCCTGCTCCCCCAAGCCAGCCAGTCCCTGCCCCGGGGCCGTTCCCCTGAGCCAGCCAGTCCATGTCCCAGGCCCTGCTCCCCCGAGCCAGCCCGCCCCTGCCCCTGCCCCGTTCCCCACTCCTCTGAGCCAGCAAGCCCCTGCCCTGGGCCCTACTCCCCTGAGCCAGCCAGTCCCTGCCCCGTTCCCCCGAACCAGCCAGCCTCTGCCCCTGCCCCTACCCCGTTCCCCACTCCTCTGAGCCAGCCAGCCCCTGCCCTGGGCCCTGCTCCCCCGAGCCAGCCAGTCCCTGCCCCTGCCTCGTTCCCCCGAGCCAGCCAGCCCCTGCCCCGGGCCCTGCTCCCCTGAGCCAGCCAGTCCCTGCCCCAGGCCCCATTCCCCACTCCCCTGAGCCAGCCAGCCCCTGCCCCAGGCCCCATTCCCCAGTCCTCTGAGCCAGCCAGCCCCTGCCCCGGGCCCTGCTCCCCTGAGCCAGCCAGCCCCTGCACCGTTCCCCCAAGCCAGCCAGCCCCTGGCCCAGGCCCTGCTCCCCTGAGCCAGCCAGCCCCTGCCCCATTCCCCCAAGCCAGCCAGTCCCTGCCCCAGGCCCTGCTCCCCCGAGCCAGCCAGCCCCTGCCCCATTCTCCCAAGCCAGCCAGCCCCTGCCCCAGGCCCTGCTCCCCCGAGCCAGCCAGCCCCTGCCCCATTCCCCCAAGCCAGCCAGTCCCTGCCCCAGGCCCTGCTCCCCCGAGCCAGCCAGCCCCTGCCCCATTCTCCCAAGCCAGCCAGCCCCTGCCCCAGGCCCTGCTCCCCCGAGCCAGCCAGCCCCTGCCCCATTCCCCCAAGCCAGCCAGTCCCTGCCCCAGGCCCTGCTCCCCTGAGCCAGCCAGCCCCTGCCCCAGGCACCGTTCCCCACTCCTCTGAGCCAGCCAGCCCCTGCCCCGGGCCCTGCTCCCCTGAGCCAGCCAGCCCCTGCCCTGCTCCCCCGAGCCAGCCAGCCCCTGTCCCTACGCCGTTCCCCACTCCTCTGAGCCAGCCAGCCCCTGCCCCAGGCACCGTTCCCCCAAGCCAGCCAGTCCCTGCCCCGGGCCTGTTCCCCTGAGCCAGCCAGCCCCTGCCCTGGGCCCTGCTCCCCCGAGCCAGCCAGCCCCTGCCCCGGGCCCCATTCCCCCGAGCCAGCCAGCCCCTGCCCCAGGCCCCGTTCCCCCGAACCAGCCAGCCCCTGCCCCTACCCCTTCCCCCGAGCCAGCCAGCCCCTGTCCCAGGGCCCGTTCCCCCGAGCCAGCCAGCCCCTGCCCCAGGCCCCATTCCCCAGTCCTCTGAGCCAGCCAGCCCCTGCTCCGGGCCCTGCTCCCCCGAGCCAGCCAGCTCCTGCTCCGTTCCCCCAAGCCAGCCAGTCCCTGCCCCGGGCCCTGGTCCCCCGAGCCAGCCAGCCCCTGCCCCTGCCCCTGCCCCTGCCCCATTCCCCACTCCTCTGAGCCAGCCAGCCCCTGCCCCTGCCCCTGCCCCGTTCCCCACTCCTCAGAGCCAGCCAGCCCCTGCCCTGGGCCCTGCTCCCCCGAGCCAGCCAGCCCCTGCCCCGGGCCCTTCTCCCCCGAGCCAGCCAGCCCCTGCCCCTGCCCTGCTCCCCACTCCTCTGAGCCAGCCAGCCCCTACCCCAGGCACCGTTCCCCCAAGCCAGCCAGTCCCTGCCCCGGGCCTGTTCCCCTGAGCCAGCCAGTCCCTGCCCTGGGCCCTGCTCCCCCGAGCCAGCCAGCCCCTGCCCCTGCCCTGCTCCCCCGAGCCAGCCAGCCCCTGCCCCTGCCCAGTTCCCCACTCCTCTGAGCCAGCCAGCCCCTGCCCCAGGCACCGTTCCCCAAAGCCAGCCAGCCCCTGCCCCGTTCCCACGAGCCAGCCAGCAGCGCCCCGGGCCCTGCTCCCCCGAACCATCCAACCCCTTCCCCGGGCCCCATTCCCCCAAGCCAGCCAGCCTCTGCCCCGTTCCCCCGAGCCAGCCAGCCCCTGCCCCGGGCCCCATTCCCCCGAGCCAGCCAGCCTCTGCCCCGTTCCCCTGAGCCAGCCAGCACCACCTCGGGCCCTGCTCCCCCGAGCCAGCCAGCCCCTGCCCCGGGCCCCATTCCCCCAAGCCAGCCAGCCCCTGCCCCGTTCCCCCGAGCCAGCCAGCCCCTGCCTCGGGCCCTGCTCCCCCGAGCCAGCCAGCCCCTGCCCCATTCCCCCAAGCCAGCCAGTCCCTGCCCCAGGCCCTGCTCCCCTGAGCCAGCCAGCCCCTGCCCCGGGCCCCATTCCCCCGAGCCAGCCAGCCCCTGCCCCGTTCCCCCGAGCCAGCCAGCCCCTGCCCCGGGCCCCATTCCCCCAAGCCAGCCAGCCCCTGCCCCGTTCCCCCGAGCCAGCCAGCCCCTGCCCCGGGCCCCATTCCCCCGAGCCAGCCAGCCCCTGCCCCGTTCCCCCGAGCCAGCCAGCACCACCTCGGGCCCTGCTCCCCTGAGCCAGCCAGCCCCTGCCCCGTTCCCCCGAGCCAGCCAGCCCCTGCCTCGGGCCCTGCTCCCCCGAGCCAGCCAGCCCCTGCCCCGTTCCCCCGAGCCAGCCAGCCCCTGCCCCGGGCCCCATTCCCCCGAGCCAGCCAGCCCCTGCCCCGGGCCCTGCTCCCCTGAGCCAGCCAGCCCCTGCCCCGGGCCTGGTCCCCCGAGCCAGCCAGCCCCCTTGCTGGGGCGAGATTGTTGCAGGCACCTGCTAGAGGGAAAGGCCCTGGGTTGGGGACATCTCTGCTCTGCCAGGCCTGTCTGGGCATCTGCTCCCCCCAGCTGCAAATCAGCTGCTCTCAGATCTCAGCTCCGGCTCCACGTGGGCAAGTTTACGCCAGGGCCTGAGCCCAGATCCCTGTCTGTGTGCCCTGCACAGCCCTCACCCCCGCCGCTCAGGTGGACTCCTGGCGTCTACCCCCCGTCTCTAGTATGGGAGTGGTGCCTAGTAGTTAGAGCGGGGGGGCTGGGAGCCAGGACTCTTGGGTTCTCCCCCAGCTCTGGGAGGGAAGAGGGGTCTAGTGGTTAGAGCAGGGCGCGCTGGCCGTCCGGACACCTGGGTACTATGAAACTGTATCCTCTCTGGGTCTGTACTTTTCTCTCATTAGTTAATGAACAGTTTAATTTGGCCTATTCTTCCCCTCCCTCGATATTACTCTTATATGAATTGGTGTCTCTGCTTGATGCAGACTGTGTGATAAGGGGGGGTGGGGTAGTACACGGGGCCTGTCCCCTCTGGGGGGCGCCGGCTCACATCCGGCCCCAGGGCAGGGACTGGCTGTCTTGGGGGTGCGGAATGAGGCAGGGGCCTGTCCCCTCTGGGGGGCGCCGGCTCCCATCCAGCCCCAAGGCAGGGACTGGGTGGCTCAGGGGCTGGGGAATGGGGCAGGGGCCTGGCCCTAAACCACAGAGTCCCCAGTGTTGTGTGATGCTGCTTGGCAGGTGTTGGAGTTATGTGTGCTTATTGCGCACTCCCTTCCCATCCTGCCCCCCAAAACAGAGGCTGGGGTGGGGGGCAGTGAAGGGCTGGGCTGGCAGGGGCTGTGAGTCGGGAGTGAGGGGCACCAGCAGGGCTGAGGGCAGGGCTGGGCTAGCAGGGAGTTGGGGTCGGGAGTGAGGGGCACCGGCAGGGCTGTAGGGGGGAACCCAGGGCCACGGCTAGCGTCTGGCTCTGGGGGGGCCGCCCATCGCTTATCCTGGTCTCTCTCTCTCTCTGTTCCGCAGGTCCGACGGTGACAACTCCCGAACCGTCAGGTCAGTGCTCGCTCCCCGCTTTCTGCGGCCTCTCGCCTCCCCTGGCCCCCCCACTCCTGGTGCCGTTTTATCGCCTCTCCCCCATCTGATCCCGGCCCCTTTGGGCCCACGGATCTCCCCCTCCTCTGCCCCCCGTCCGGATGCTGGCTAGGACGGTTGCCCGACCGGCCCAGCCCATCTCTGCTCGTTCCCGGGTGGGCGTCTGGATAGGGCAGGGCTTAAAACTGGGTCCCCCCTCCCCGACCTTGGCTGTGAGGTTGGTGCATTGGTAGCGTGGAGCGCGGCCTCGGCCAGCAGGAGGCGCCGTGGGGAGTGGGGTAGGGGGCAGGGCTGTGAGAGGAGCTCCCGGCTCCCCCAGCCCCGGCCTCTCCCCGCAGGGGGCGCTGCCCCCGGGGCTTTGGGTGCCCAGGAGCGGTGCGTGGGGTGGGGGTGCCCCCTTTCCACTAGAAGCTGGGGGGGGGAGGATGTGTACCTGGGAGGATCTCACGTCCAGCGTGGCTGCAGTTTCGGGGTCCGGCTCTGCTTGGCGAAGTGGGTCGCACGTTGGGAGCCAGCGGCATGGGGCTGAGAGGCCTTCCCTAGGGGAGGGGGCTGTGAGGATGACTGGCATGACAGGGGGCCATGGTCTCGGTTTGGGGGGGGCAGCACCTGGCACGACGGAGCCCTGATCTCAGTTGGGGTCTGGGCAGTGCCCGGCGTGACGGGGCCCTGTTCTCAGTTGGGGTCTGGGCAGTGCCCGGTGCGATGGGGCCCTGGTCTCGGTTGGGGTCTGGGCAGTGCCCGGCGTGACAGGTGCCCTGGTCTTGATTGGGTCCGGGCCACACCCGGCGTGACAGGGACCTGGTCTCTGGGCCTGTAGGTGCTGTTGCAGAGTTAAACCCTGTTACTGATACATTTCAAGACCTGAGCTGCCTGGGCAGCCCCCAGAATTTCTTCTGTAACGAATATGTCGGCTTTGGGGCACTTTGAACGAATCCTGCTGGTTCCCTCATATCGTGTCCTGTACAAATGGGAAACATCTAGAGAACCCAGCAGTCCCGGCTCCCAGCCCCCCTGCTCCAACCACTAGACCCCACTCCCCTCCGAGAGCGGGGGAGACAACCCAGGAGTACAGGCTCCCAGCGCCCCCCTGCACTCACCACTAGTCTCCCCACCCATCCCTGGTCTGGGAATAGAATTATTTCCCTCTGCTAATTATGTAATTAGCAAAGCAATTATTTCCGATTTTCCCCTGTTCCTATATTGTACGTAATACACACAACCGCTGCTTATAAACACCACCATATTGATACTGTGTGTATGTGTTGTGTTAAAACAACACTGCCAGATCGGTGGATAGATATTGATATAAATAACAGAGTGGTTAGAGTCCGAGGGGCTGGGAGCCAGGACTCCTGGGTTCTATCTCTGGCTCTGGGAGGGCAGTGGGGTCTAGTGGTTAGAGCAGGGGGGGCTGGGAGCCAGGACTCCTGGGTTCTCTCCTGGCCTTGGGAGGGGAGTGGGGTCTGGTGGCTAGAGCAGGGGGGGCTGGGAGCCAGGACTCCTGGGTTCTCTCCCCGGCTCTGGTGGGGGTGAGATGGGAGCCAGAAGTGCTCAGTGACGGAAATGGGGTCAGAGCAATCTGCACTCTAACCACTGGACACCACTCCTCTCCCAGAGCATGTTCCTCCACCTGTATTGCGGTGGGGGAGGTTTATATGGCTGCGCTGCGTTGGGATGGGAGGTTACTGCAGTATCACGACTTGGATGCTGCCTGCTGCCCGAATACAAAGTCCCAATCACTGGGCCCTCCCCTCCCCCTTCACATGGGCGCCCTGCTCCCCGGACAGCTGGTGCTCTCATGCACCGGGCCCGTGTCGGGCCAGGACTCAGGGGCGCTGGGAGACCCGCCGGTGTGGTGACGGGGCAGGGGCTGGTGCGGTCGTGCCGTAGCTTTCTTGCCACGTGCCCAAGGGAGCTGTGCCCCCTCTGCTGTCATGGGAACAGTGCAACATGACGGCCGTCGTGCAAATAGTGCAACGCGACGGGCCATCGTGTACACCGCGGGGTAGGAGAGGCCGGTGGGTGACGGGCAATCAGACGTCATGCGACGGGTCGTTATCGGGTCACGGGGACTTTCCCTTCTCAAAGGGGGTGGGGGGACTCGGAGTGTTTCCGTCTCACCATGATACCCCTGGGGAGCGGGGAGGGCATTGGCGCAAGATTGCCCCACCGTGGGCTGGGTTAGGGGACCGTGTAGCCCCTGGAGCTGCGCTCAGTGCTGCCTCCCTCCCCTGTGATGCCCGGGGGCCCTGTCGCCCCGGCCCGGGGCCAACACGCCCGAGATGGCATCATTCGGCGGACGCTTCTCAGTCCCACTCTGCCCCTGTGGCTGGGTGGGGAGCCAAGCCACTGGTGCCAGCTGGCAGGAGCAGCAGGGCTGTTGGGCAGGGGCAGAGATGCCAAGCCCCCCTGCCCCGCTCTAACCTACCAGACTCCCCTCCCCTCCAAGAGCCAGGGAGAGAACCCAGGAGTCCTGGCTCCCAGAATCCCCTGCTCTGACCCACTAGACCCCACTCCCCTCCCAGAGCTGGGGAGAGAACCCAGGAGTCCTGGCTCCAAGCTGCCCCTGCTCTAACCTAGTCCCTCCCCCCAAGAGTTTGGAATACAGTCATGACTCTGGACTGGGGGGCCAGAGTGTCAGGACTCCTGGGTTCTCTCCCCGGCTCTGGGAAGGGAGTGGGGTCTGGTGGTTAGAGCAGGGGAGCTGGGAGCCAGGACTCCTGGGTTCTCTCCCTGGCTAGGGGATGGGAGGAGAGTGGGGGCTAGTGGTCAGAGCAGGGAGCCTGGGAGCCAGGACTCCTGGGTTCTCTCCCCAGACCGTAGCTGGGAGCTGTGTTGCTAGGGGTGCGTGGTAGTGGAACCTCGAGGCTAATGTAGCAGGACGTTGCTAGGAGATATGGGGGCGAGGGGGGGAACTGACAGCTCGGAGGAGGAGTGACAATGTTGGGCTGCCAGGATACATTACCATGGCAACCAGAAACATACACAGTGCCAGCCTCCCAACAGCTGTTTCTACGGTAGGCGAGATTCACGTGGTGCAGCCACCTCTGGCCTGGGACAGCTGGGAACAGCCGCATATAACGCCAGATGGGGGACGGCCCTTCTCGGTGCTGAGATGCAGCCACCTCAGGGGTGGGACAGCTGGGGACCAGCCGCACATAACATCTCATGGGGAGGGCTCCCCCCACTGGGGTGCAGCCGCCTTTTCCCTCCTTCATCTGCATTTTGTTTCATTTGCTTCTGCCTCAGTTTCCTCACGCCCCTCTCCTGTGTCTGGCTTTGTTTGGCATCGCCCCTCTGGCACCAGGTGTGGGTGGAGAACAGGGCTGGGGCTGGTGGGGAGCTGGACCCTGAGGCATCATCAGCCGAGGGCACCCTACAGTAACATACCAGGCTGTGCAAGGAGACCTGAGACGGAGCAGGGCCCTGCCAAATTCCCCGCTGTGAAAAACGAGTCACAGACCGTGAACTCTGGCCTTTTGGGTGCTGCTACCCTGTACCATGCTCAACCTTATACATACTCACTGGGGAGACTAGACTGGGGGGCCTGACCCCAAAGGGAGTTGCAGGGGGGGTCACAAGGTTATTTCAGGGGGGATCACGGTATTGCTACCCTGACTTCTGCCCAGCTCTGAAGGCAGCGCTCCCCCCCAAGCAGCAGCACAGAAGGGTAACAGTACTGCAACCCTCCCCCAAAAAAACCTTGTGACCCCCCAACTCAGGACCCCGATCGTTACAGCCCCCTGAAATTTCAGATTTCAACAGCTGAAATCATGAAATTTACTATTTTAAAAACCCCTGTGACCGTGAAATTGGCCAAAATGGACCTTGAATTTGGCAGGGCCCTCATAATAACAAACCAGAGAGACTCTATAACAACACCAGAAACCCTACAATAACAAACCAGAGGAACTCTACAGTAAACACACCCAGGTCTGCAGACAGACCTTACAATAGCCAAATCAGCGAGACTCTGTAAATAACAAACAGGGACGCACAGAGAGACCCTACGATAAACAATCTGGTGCACACAGAGAGACTCTACAATATCAAACCAGAGAGACACCCCCCCTCCCATAACAGACTGGCCCGTGTTCCTGGTGGCTGGGGCAGACTCATGGAGCGTGGTAGGTGAGGTCGGGTGAATTTTCCGGGCGAGGGGAGGGTAAATGGGGAGTCCCTGGTTGCCATGACAGCCGGGGAGCCTCCCTCTGGAATCAGCGTTGTTACTAAAATAAATTTTCCCCATCCCCCCCTCGTTTCCTGGATTAATTAATAGCTAGAGCTTGAGTCATCACTGAGCAGCTGGAGGGATGCGAGTGTGTGTGAGAGAGAGACTGTGTGTGTGTGTGTGTGTGTGTGTGTCCCTGCCGCCCCCCTACACTTAAGTAGAGGAGGCGGGATGCCAGAATAGAAGGGCCCGTGGTCTGATCTGGGGTGGAGGAGGCGGGATACTGGGGTAGATGGGCCCGTGGTCTGATCTGGGATGGAGGAGGCTGGATACCGGGGTAGATGGGCCCGTGGTCTGATCTGGGGTGGAGGAGGCAGGATACTGGGGTAGATGGGCCCGTGGTCTGATCTGGGGTGGAGGAGGCGGGATACTGGGGTAGATGGTCCCGTGGTCTGATCTGGGATGGAGGAGGCTGGATACCGGGGTAGATGGGCCCGTGGTCTGATCTGGGGTGGAGGAGGTGGGATACTGGGGTAGATGGGCCTGTGGTCTGATCTGGAGTGGAGGAGGCAGGATACTGGGGTAGATGGGCCCGTGGTCTGATCTGGGGTGGAGGAGGTGGGACACTGGGGTAGATGGGCCCGTGGTCTGATCTGGGGTGGAGGAGGTGGGATACTGGGGTAGATGGGCCTGTGGTCTGATCTAAGGTAGAGGAGGCAGGATACTGGGGTAGATGGGCCCGTGGTCTGATCTGGGGTGGAGGAGGTGGGATACTGGGGTAGATGGGCCTGTGGTCTGATCTGGAGTGGAGGAGGTGGGATACTGGGGTAGATGGGCCCGTGGTCTGATCTGGGGTGGAGGAGGCGGGATACCGGGGTAGATGGGCCCATGGTCTGATCTGGGATGGAGGAGGTGGGATACTGGGGCAGATGGGCCTGTGGTCTGATCTGGAGTGGAGGAGGTGGGATACTGGGGTAGATGGACCCGTAGTCTGATCTGGGGTGGAGGAGGTGGGATACTGGGGTAGATGGGCCCGTGGTCTGATCTGGGGTGGAGGAGGTGGGACACTGGGGTGGATGGGCCCGTGGTCTGATCTGGGGTGGAGGAGGTGGGATACTGGGGTAGATGGGCCTGTGGTCTGATCTAAGGTAGAGGAGGCAGGATACTGGGGTAGATGGGCCCGTGGTCTGATCTGGGGTGGAGGAGGTGGGATACTGGGGTAGATGGGCCCGTGTATCTGATCTAAGGTAGAGGAGGCGGGATGCCAGAATAGATGGGTCCGTGCTCTGATCTAGGGTGGAGGAGGCAGGACACCAGGGTAGATGGGCCCCTGGGTCTGATCCACAGCAGCCATTTTTGTGTTATCATTTGAAAAAAAGTTGCCTGGAAAAAAAAAATCCCAGGTAGTTACGCCTGCTGGAAGAATTAATCATTTAGGGGGGAAAAAATCAAAGCCGTGCTCGCTGTGGGTGTATTGTCTCAGAAACGGGTTGTGAGATGCGGTGTTACAATGGGAACTCACCCGTGCGTCTGGCTGGGGAAAGAAATATATCCAGGTGCTGCAGGCAGCTGAAGGATCTGCTGTAAATCTAATATACAGACACACAGCCAGGTCTCAGCCCCTGTGGCAGGGACACACGGACACACACATTTGCACACCAAATTAAGCAATGATTTCAGTGGACATCTGAGTGAATCGTGTGTTTGCGAAAAACTGGTGTGTTACCTTGTATTTGAGAGGTCACTTTCTAGATCTCTAATTAAGAGAAATCTCTAAAAATTATGATTATTCTGCATAGCGAAAGGGACAGAGTAAGGAGTAAATAATCATTTGTCCGTACCGGATTAATATTAGATGGTGTAGGTTGTGTATAGAGAGATTTCTATCTTCTCTTCTCTTCTTTTCTATTAATATTTAATACTATAGGATATTTCATGATCTATACATGGAAACAGTCACACATAACTAGGAACCTTACAAATGCCTAGCTATATGTGTATATATGAATTTAATGTAACATTCACCTTTGTACAGGCATATACACAAATAGCTCCGAGTACTGTAATACAATAAAAAATGCATGTGTATATTTCTGTTGATAGCTATGAATAATGTAATATTAGCTATATGTGGATATGAATATCATATAATATTCATAGGTATTATACTAGAGAGACACAAAAACATACACATCTATCTATTAGGGCTGTCAAATGGTTACAGAAATTAATTGCATTTCACTGCAGTTTTAAGCAATAAGAGAAAACCAATTGAAATTGATTGTAAATGTTTTTGGATGTTTTCTACATTTTCAAATATATTGATTTCAATGACAACACAGAATACAAAGTGTACAGGGTTCACTTTATATCAGGGGTAGGCAACCTATGGCACGGGTGCCGAAGGCAGCACCTGAGCTGATTTTCAGTGGCACTCACACTGCCTGGGTCCTGGGCACTGGTCCGGGGAGCTCTGCATTTTAATTTCATTTTAAATGAAGCTTCTTAAACATTTTTAAAACCTTATTTACTTTACATACAACAATAGTTTAGTTATATATTATAGACTTATAGAAAGAGACTTTCTAAAAACATTAAAATGTATGACTGGCACGCGAAACCTTAAATTAGAGTGAATAAATGAAGACTTGGCACACCAATTCTGAGAGGTTGCCGTCCCTGCTTTATATGATCATTTTTATTACAAATATTTGCACTGTAAAAATTATGAACAAAAGAACTAGTATTTTTCATTTCACCTCATACAAGTCCTGTCCTGTAATCTCTTTATTGTGAAAATGCAATTTACAAATGTAGATTTTTTTTTGGTTACGTAACTGCACTCAAAAACAAAACAATGCAAAACTTCAGAGCCTGCAAGTCCACTCAGTCCTACGTCTCGTTCAGCCAATCACTCAGATGAAGAAGTATGCTTATATTTACAGGAGATAATGCTGCCCGCTTCTTGTTTACAATGTCACCTGAAAGTGAGAACAGGCATTTGCACAGCACTTTTGTAGCAGGCATTGCAAGGTATTTATGTGCCAGATTTGCTAAAGATTTGTATGCCCCTTCATGCTTTGGCCACCATTCCATGCTGATGACGGGTTCTGCTCGATAACGATCCAAAGCAGAGTGGACCGACGCATGTTCATTTTCATTATCTGAGTCAGATGCCACCAGCAGAAGGTTGATTTTCTTTTTTTGGTGGTTCGGGTTCTATAGTGTTGTTCTTCTGTAGCGTTGCTCTTCTAAGACATCTGAAAGCATGTGCCACACCTCACCCCTCTCAGATTTGGGAAGGCACTTCAGATTCTTAAACCTTGGGTCGAGTGCTGTAGCTATCTTTAGAAATCTCACATTAGTACCTTCTTTGCGTTTTATCAACTCTGCAGTGAAGTGTTCTTAAAACGAACATGTGCTGGGTTATCATCTGAGACTGCTATCACATGAAATATGTGGCAGAATGCAGGAAAAACAGAGCAGGAGACATACAATTCTCCTCCAAGGAGTTCAGTCACAAATTTAATTAATGCATTCTTTTTTAACAAGCATCATCAGCATGGACGCATGTCCTCTGGAATGGTGGCTGAAGCATGAAGGGGCATACGAATCTTTAGCGCATCTGGCATGTAAATACCTTGCAACGCTGGCTACAAACGTGCCATATGAACACCTGGTCTCACTTTCAGGTGACATTGTAAATAAGAAGCCGGCAGCATTATCTCCTGTAAATGTAAACACACTTGTTTGTCTGAGTGACTGGCTGAATGAGCTGTAGGACTGAGTGGACTTGTATGCTCTGGAGTTTTACATTGTTTTGGTTCTGAGTGCAGTTATGTAACCAAAAAGAAACTTGTATGTTGCTCTTTCACCATAAAGAGATTGCGACAGGACTTGTACGAGGTAAACTGAAAATACTTTTGTTTCTTTTTTACAGTGCAAATATTTGTAATAAAAAATAGTCATATAAAGCGAACCCTGTACACTTTGTATTCCGTGGTGTAATTGAAATCAATATATTTGAAAATGTACAAAGACATCCACAAATATTTATAAACAATTTCAAGTGGTATTCTATTGCTGTTTAACAGTGCGGTTAAAACTGTGATTAATTGCAATTAATTTTTTTAAAAGTGATTTTTTTCAGTTAATCGCATTAATTAACTGTTAATAATTGACAGACCTTCTATCTATCTATCTATCTATCTATCTATCTATCTATCTATCCCCATCCACCTCATCTATCTATCTATCTATCTCCATACACTTTCTTTCTTTCTTTCTTTCTTTCTTTCTTTCTTTCTTTCTTTCTTTCTTTCTTTCTTTCTTTCTTTCAACAATGTTAGCTGTAAGCGTATCTGAGTATAATGTGAGTAGCTATTGTTCCCAACTTTATAATATGAATATACACAAGAAGATATACATCTATTCATATAATATTAATCATTAATAATGTAATAACTATATGAGTATCCATGATTATCACTATATATATAAGAATATACATGTATCTATTAATATAATATGATATAATTAATAGTAGCTGTAACTATAGCTATGAGTATCATCATATCCTTAGGTATTTATATACATGTACATACACACAATGCATGATATATGCTCCAATGTGATACTGTACTACAATATACTATATGTGTATATCTGTTCATATAATATTCATATCTATTTTCATACTGTAAAAGCATGTTAATATGACATATATGTTAGCCATATGTGTGTGCCTAGAAATATAATATTTTATATACACAAGAATATACCCATACCTGGGCATAGATGTTAATGATGTTATATTAATAACGTTATTTATTACTCAATTATATTTTATCGTTTATAATATATTCCTAGATATGGGTATATTTTTGTGTGTAGATCCCTATTAGATGATATTCATAGCTCTACACGTATAGCTAATGTATCATATTATAGTACAATATAATTAGTATCCATGCTTGGATGTGTGGTATCTAGGAATATAATATTCCACAATATATATTGTAGTCTATGGACTCCCTGGTTCTTTCCCTTTGGGGTCTACATGATCACCTATATTGCTCTTAACCGGCTCCTAACACTTGGAGCTCTGTGTTATGATAATTTACTCTAACCTAATCTCATGCTTCATGGCTGAAGCCAGGCACCTGGAGGGGTCAGGAAGGATATTTTCTCTTAGTGGGAATCAATCTTCTTGTTGTTCCCCACCCCCCATGCCTTTCTCTGAAGTATCTGGGGCTGGTCAAAGCTGGAGCCAGGATCCTGGCCAGCGGTGCTCCAAGCTAACAAGGGGAGAGATCATCTGGTCACCTCTCAATTGAATACCTGTCATGGCAGGGGCTGTGGGCATTGGAGAGGTCTTGGTTTCCCCCGTTCTCAAGAGTTTAGTTTCCTGAGCACTGGAAAGCTTCATTCTAACAAGGCGGGCAAGGAACTATCTTTTATTGGCCCAACTTCTGTTCAGGAGAGAGACGAGCTTTCCAGCTTACACGACGGAGCTCTTCTTTGGGTCTTTAAGTGAAGTCTTTGGGCTCAGTACATGGGTGACCAGACGGAATTCTCTGGCCTGTGACTCAGGAAGTCAGACTAGATGATCAAACGATTCTTAAACCCTAGGAAACTATCAGATTCATAAACCCATGTAAATAAATAGACTGTAATCATATATATATATAGATCTAGACACATATAGCTCCTATATTACATTGTATTCCTAGATCTGTGTAGATCTATGCATATAGTATAATGAATAAGATAATTAATATAAATTCCTGGTTGTATTTGTAGATTTAGGAATATAACAGTTGCAGATTTCTGTTTAGATTTCTGTATATACCTGTGTATATATTAGCTTATCTTCTTAGAGCTACACATATCTATCAGGATTACACATCAGAGGGGTGGCTGTGTTAGTCTGGATCTGTAAGAGCGGCAGAGTCCTGTGGCACCTTATAGATTAACAAATGGGGGTGAATACTCACTGCACCGGATGCATGCATGCACACGCGTCCGACGCAGTGGGTATTCACCCCCAAAAGCTCATGCTCCAATAGGATTATATAATATGCACCAATATTTTCATAGATTGAGGAATACAGAATGATAGAGTTCTGGGTATATTTTTGTAGCTATTGAATCTGTAAAATGTACATTTGTATGTATGGCTATGAAATCTGTACAACGAATAGCTGTAGCACTGGAGAGATCTGTGAAATACATAATCTATAGCAATGAAATCTATGATGTTCCTAGCTCTGTGGGTATGCGTCTGTAGAGATTTGTGTACATTTCTGTAGACAGTGATGGAGTCTATAATTAACCTAGGAAGGATCTGATTTTTGTCCATAAATGTAGATTTCACCATACGCACACAAGCCAATGGGAAAAAATTGTCCCTTGGTGGTAATCGCAATTGACAGGTAGGCAAAGTAAGACACTTGCTTGTTAGACTTACCTTTCGGGAGAGTTATTTTTTGGGATATTTTGACACACGATATTGACGAGTTGTTTTAAAGGTTTCAAAGCTTTAACTGTTTGCGTCTCAGCACCTGCTGCCATTCAATTGTCAGGTTCCTCCCTTATCCAGCCTTCATCACAACCATGAAATTTTAAATTGATTAAAAAATTTTGGGGAGGGGAATGCTTAAAAATAAACAAAATGATTTGTTCAAATTTAGGGGGAAAAATCCTGTCCCACCCAGCTATAATATTCCTGACTATAAATATATATTTCAGCTTGGAGCTAGGAAATCTGATATAGTCATAGCTATATGGGTATATTTCTCCCTGTAGCTGTGACATCGCCACATAAAGCTGTACACATATATTTGCGTACAGAGCTGTGAAATCTGTACGATTCCCAGCTATATGTGTCTATTTCTATAGGGAGCTGTGCAGATAGTGTGCAATCCTTGGGCAGATATGCATGTTTACCACCCCCTTCTATTGTGTATTAACACACTCGCTCTTATACAAGTATTAGCAACCCACAAACAATTCGCTCCTGAACGTGGAGCAGGTTGCTAAGTAACTGCAGTGTTTCTATACCTATTACTGGTACAAACCCGAGGACTTAAATGCAAGAGAATTAATAGCTGTGGCTATTACTGGTTGTGCGCTGTCTCCCGAACAGCCCACCCTCTGCTCTAACTGCTACATCCCACTCCTCTACCAGAGCCAGGGGAGAACCCAGAAGTCCTGGCTCCCAACTCTAACCGCTAGGCCCCACTCCCCTCCCAGAGCTGGGGAGAGAACCCAGGAGTCCGGGCTCCCAGCCCGCCCTGCTCTGACCTACCAGACCCCACTCCCCTCCCAGAGCCAGGGAGAGAACCCAGGAGTCTCCTGCTCTAACCACTAGACCCCACTCCCCTCAGGTATGCTTGCATGCTAGTTTGTTATTGTAGGCTGTGCTGCGCAGGTTGGGTTGTTATTGTAGGGTCTCTAGCTAGGGGGAAAGAAGCTACAGGCTAGGAGATAAACTTTAGTCAAAATCCTGATAGGGAGTGTGAAATTTTCTGCGGCCTGCACTGCCCTCTAGTGACCATTTCTACCTCTGCAGTTGACATTTTCGCAGTGACAAGAGTAGGGAAGAGAACCCAGGAGTTGTGGCTTCCAGCCCCACCCTGTGCCAACCGCTACACTCCACTCCCCTCCCAGAGCTGGGGAGAGAAGCCAGACGTCCTGGCTCCCACCCGTGCCCCTGCTCTAACCACTAGACCCCACTGCGCTCCCAGAGCCGGGGAGAGAACCCAGGAGTCCGGGCTCCCTCCCCCGGCAGCGGGCTCAGAGATCTGGGGAACGCATTATCTTTGCTATTGGTCTCCCTTCCTGTTGACAGCCCAGCTGTGTATTAGCCAGCTGTCAGAGGGGAGTGCGGTCAGCCCGGACTCCTGGGTTCTCTCCCAGCTCTGGGAGGGGAGTGGAGTCTACTGGGTAGAGTGGGAAGGGGGGAAGCCAGGACTCCTGGGTTCTCTCTCTGGCTCTGGGAAGGGAGTGGGGTCTGGTGGTTAGAGCAGGGTGTGGTTGGGATCCCGGACACCTGAGTTCTCTCCCAGCTCTGGGAGGAGAGTGGGGTCTGGTGGGTCAGAGCAGGGGGGGCTGGGAGCCGGACTTCTGGGTTCTCTCCCAGCTCTGGGAGGGGAGAGGGTCTAGTGAGTACAGTGGGGGGAGGTGGCGGGAGCCAGGACTCCTGGGTTCTCTCTCTGGCTTGGGAGGGGCAGTGGGGTCTAGTGGTTAGAGCAGGGGGGCGGGCTGGGAGCCAGGACTCCTGGGTTGTCTCCCCGGCTCTGGGCAGGGTCCCTCCCCTGGCGCACCAGGAAGAAGGACTTTTCCCAGCCCTCACAGGGTTAACCACCCCCCTCCCCGCCCCCTTTGGGTGCCCCACGGAGCTCGGGTTTCCGATCAGCTGATGGCAGCGCGGTGACACCCTTCCCCTTGCTGGGGCGCCCTGCCCAGACCCGCGGCCCAGCTCCCTCCCGCCGGGGGGTGTCTGTGCTCCAGGGCAGGGGAAGCCCCCCAGCCCCGCAAGCCAGGAGATCGGGGGCAGGAGAAGCCAGGAGGCGGCGATGGACTTTGCCCCAGGAAGCCCGTGAGTGGAGGAGGCGGCAGAGCTGGTGCCTGGCAGAGAGGGGGTGGCCCTGGGGCGCAGGGTGACTGGCCACGGGGGGCCATCAGGGGGCACCGTGGGGCAGGGGGGCTGGGCAAGGGGCCGCCCTCCACTAGCAGGCAGGGCCGGGCGCCTGGGGGCACCGTGATGTGGGGGGCTGGGCAGGGGGCGCTATCCCCTGGCAGTCAGGGCCAGGCACTGGGGGCACCCCGTGCTGCAGGATGGGGCGTTGGGCAGGGGGCACTATCCCTCGGCAGTCAGGGCCGGGCACTGGGGGGCACCGGGCTGTGGGAAGTGGGGGGCTGGGTAGGGGGCACTATCCCCTGGCAGTCAGGGCTGGGCACTGGGGGGCACCGTGCTGCAGGGTGGGGGTTGGGCAGGGGGCGCTATCCCCTGGCAGTCAGGGCCAGGCACTGGGGGGCACTGGGCTGTGGGAAGTGGGGGGCTGGGCAGGGGCACTATCCCCTGGCAGTCAGGGCCAGGCACTGGGGGGCACTGGGCTGTGGGAAGTGGGGGGCTGGGCAGGGGGCGCTATCCCCTGGCAGTCAGGGCCGGGCACTGGGGGGCACTGGGCTGTGGGAAGTGGGGGGCTGGGCAGGGGCACTATCCCCTGGCAGTCAGGGCTGGGCACTGGGGGGCACCGTGCTGCAGGGTGGGGGGCTGGGCAGGGGGCACTATCTCCGGCAGTCAGGGCCGGGCACTGGGGGGCACCGGGCTGTGGGAAGGGGGGGGCTGGGCAGGGGGCGCTATCCCCTGGCAGTCAGAGCCGGGCACTGGGGGGCACCGTGCTGCAGGATGGGGGGCTGGGCAGGGTGCACTATCCCCTGGCAGTCAGGGCCAGGCACTGGGGGGCACCCCGTGCTGCAGGATGGGGGTTGGGCAGGGGGCGCTATGCCCTGGCAATCAGGGCTGGGCACTGGGGGGCACCGTGCTGCAGGAGGGGGGGCTGGGCAGGGGGCGCTATCCCTTGGCAGTCAGGGCTGGGCACTGGGGGCACCGTGCTGCAGGATTGGGTGCTGGGGGGCCTGTGCTGCGGGGTGCGGGGCTGGGCAGGGGACACTATCCCCCGGCACTCAGGGCTGGGCACTGGGGGACACCGTGCTGCAGGGTGGGGGGCTGGCCTGGGGGGCCTGTGCTGCGGGTTGGGGGGTTGGGCAGGGGGTGCTCTGCCATGGCACTCAGGGCTGGGCACTGGGGGACACCGTGCTGCAGGGTGGGGGGCTGGCCTGGGGGGCCTGTGCTGCGGATTGGGGGGTTGGGCAGGGGGTGCTCTGCCATGGCACTCAGGGCCGGGCACTGGGGGACACCGTGCTGCAGGGTGGGGGGCTGGCCTGGGGGGCCTGTGCTGCGGATTGGGGGGTTGGGCAGGGGGTGCTCTGCCATGGCACTCAGGGCCGGGCACTGGGGGACACCGTGCTGCAGGGTGGGGGGCTGGCCTGGGGGGCCTGTGCTGCGGGTTGGGGGGTTGGGCAGGGGGTGCTCTGCCATGGCACTCAGGGCCGGGCACTGGGGGACACCGTGCTGCAGGGTGGGGGGCTGGCCTGGGGGGCCTGTGCTGCGGATTGGGGGGTTGGGCAGGGGGTGCTCTGCCATGGCACTCAGGGCCGGGCACTGGGGGACACCTTGCTGAAGGATGAGGGCCTGGCCAGGGGGCTCTATCCCCTGGCAGTCAGTGCTGCTGGGAGTGGGGCAGGGGGCTGGGCTGGGGGGCGCCCTCCCCTGGGGTGGGAGCTTCTGTCTTTGGTGCCATGAATTATAGCTGTGACTCAGTTTCCCACTAGACTCTGAATTTATCTCCCCTCCCCCCTAAACCTCCTCACCCCCGACCCGGAACTGATTCCTGTAGCTTCATGAGCAGAAACTTTCTGTAAACATTGACATGGAGGTTTTTATAAAGAGGCAATAAATATATAGTGAATGTATTTGCTTCCATTCCCAGCTGCGGGATCTAGTGGTTAGAGCAGGGGGGCTGGGAGCCAGGACTCCTGGGTTCTCTTCTTGGCTCTGGGAGGGGAGTGGGGGCTAGTGGTTAGAGCAGGGGGGGGTTGGGAGCCAGGATGCCTGGGTTCTCTCCCTGCTCTGGGAGGGGAGTGGGGGCTGGTTAGACCAGGGGGGTCTGGGAGAACGGGGGTGGCCGAGATGGCCACTCAGCTGGTTGCCATCACAGACTGGGTGTTGGGGTGAGGGCGCGGTGGGCATTTCTGAGTCTCACAGCCTCGGTGCCCGGTTGTGGAGTCAAGTGTTGGCGTCTGGTGCCGCTCTCTGGGGTCCTGGCAGCAGCAGGGGAAGTCGTCGGACCGGATCTCCTGGCTTCCCTCCTGCCTGCTCGATCCCTCTGGATCCCTGTCCCGCTGAGCCTTCTGCACCCTTCCCATCCGCCCCCCTTGATCCCATCCGGAAACCTCTCCAGATCCCATAGGATCCCTCCCCCTCCTGTCCCAGCCACGCAGCCTTCGTCTCCGGCACCCCAAATGGATGGCGGGTGGGGTGCTGGCCGGTGTCTGTGATCCCGGCCTTCGCACATGGGCCCCTCTCTCTGCGGGGCTCGCTGGCCCAGCGAGAACCAAGCCCAGTGCGCTCCACTGCCCGCCTGCCCGTCTCAGCCAGCCAGTCTCTCTCCGGGCCCCATGGCTCTCTCTGGGGCCTGCCTCCCGCTTCTCTCTCTCTGGGCCTGTGACGTCCTGGCCTGTGGCGCTGGGGCTCGTCCCAGGGGGTGCAGCTGTCTCTTTCCGTGGCCCCGTGTCTCTCCGTGCCGTGGTGTCCCGCCGGGCTCTCGCTGTGTGTCTCTGCGTGGCTGCTCTCAGCGTCCGGCTCCAGCATGGGGGGCTCTGCTCCCCCCCTCGCTGGGCTGGGGTCTCTGTGTGGTCAGTGCTGTCCTGCTCCTCCTTGACGTGGTGTTTTTTCTTCTCTTCCCCCCTTTTGTCTGTCGTTCGCTCTCCCCATCTGGCTGCCCCCCTGCTCTGTCTCACTGCCTGTCCCCGCGTAACCCCCCCGCCCTGCCGGCGGCCTGTCTATTGCATCTACCTGTCTACCCCATCCACCTCTTCCACCCCATCTCTCGATCTATCCCATCCACCCATCTCTTGATCTATCCATCTCTGTCTCTATCCCCATCCACCCATTTCTCGATCTATCCCCATCCACCTCCTCCACCCCATCTCTCTATCTATCCCCATCCACCCCTTCTATCTATCTCCATCTACCCGTCTCTCGATCTATCCTCCTCCACCTCCTCCACCCCATCTATCTATCTATCTATCTATCTATCTATCTATCTATCTATCTATCTATCTATCTATCCCCCCACACCCCCTCTATCTATCTATCTATCCACCCCATCCCCCCATCTATCTATCTATCCCGTCACACCCCCTCTGTCTGTCTATCTATCTATCCTGTCCCCATCAAACTGTTCTGTGTCTTTCTCCCCCCATTCACTCCCCCCTTTGTCTAGCCCACCGTGTCTCCCCATCGCTGTCTCTCTGCTGCTCTCTATAGGTCCTCCGCGTCTCCCACTCTGCACCAGTATTGCTGTCCTGCTCAGTCGCTCCTCCACTCGCAGCTAGCTCCCCCCGCCCGGCAGGCAGAGTGCAGGTAAGCCAGGCAGCCACCCCCTCACTCCTGCACCCCCCCGCCCCCAGCACGTCCCCTGCACCACCACGCCCTGCCCCGACACTTGCAGCTCCGCGGCTTCCCCTTGGCCATACACCCGGCGTCTGCCAGGATGCCTGGGTTCTCCCGCCAGCACAGGAAAGGGAGTGGAGTCTAGTGGTTAGAGCAGGGGGGCTGGGAGCCAGGACTCCTGGGTTCTCTCCCTGGCTCTGGGAGGGCAGTGGTGTCTAGTGGTTAGAGCAGTGGGGTCTGGAAACCAGGACTCCTGGGTTCTCTCCCCAGCTCTGGGAGGGCAGTGGGGTGTAGTGATTAGAGTGGTGAGGGAGGGGCTGGGAGCCCGGACGCCTGGGTTCTCTCCCCGGCTCTGGGAGACGAGTGGGGGCTAGTGTCTAGTTCCCCTCCCCTCTTACATCTCTCCTCCCTGCAGTCCCCTCTCACACTCCTACCATCCTGTGCCCCCACGCCCCTCCCCTGGGGAAGGGGAGGGGTATGGTACCCCCTCCCCTGATGGGGGTATGTTCTGTCGTGAGTACTTTGGGTCTAACCTGTCTGTCTGTCCCTGTCTCTCTGTCTCCCCCCCACCCCCCCAGGGATGATTTGGAGGGTGAGGACGTCCATCAGTTCTGCTGCCCCGCCTCAGAGTGCAGCAGCCCATCCTCTAGATAACCTGGAGGGGGCGCTGCTGAGACCTCCCTGCCATGCTGTCCTGCAGCCCCCAAGGCTTCCCCCTCCCCACCCACCCCAGCACCCGGGGTAAGGAGGGCTGGGGCCGTTCCAGAGACGCAACCGCCCCCCACATCCTGCCTAGCTAGAGCCAGCCAACTGCTCCCCCACTTCTGTTTGACCCTTCACCCCCACAGTACCTTTGACCTTTCACCTCCAGCTTCTCTGATGTGACCTTTTGCTCCAAGAGTTTGATTTGACCTTTAAGCCCCTCCAGACATGGTCTTGGCCTTTGACCATCCGTTTGTTGGTGTGACCTTTAGCCGTGTGACTTTTGTTTGACCCTCCTGTGTTGGGTTTGACCTTTAACCTCTTGTTCTTGAACATTCCCATTCGTACATAGAGTTGTGTTCGGGCGTGGCAAATCAGTCAATTTACCAGTCAACAGAGTCAATTGGGCGGTCCATTGGCTAGTCAAACAGTATCAATCGACCGGTCCAACAGTGTCGTGTGGTTGGTCAATTGGTTAGTCCAGCAGCGTCAATTAGTTGGTCAAGGGACTGGTCCAACAATGTCAATTGGTCAAATAATGTCAGTTGGTCGGTCAAATAACGTGAAATGGTTGGTCAATTGTTTGGTCAAACTATGTCAATTGATCGATCAGTTGACCGATCCAACAGCGTCAATTGGTCGGTCAGTTGATCAGTCCAACAGTGTCAACTGGTTGGTCAGTTGATCAGTCCAATAACGTCAATTGGTCAGTCAGTTGACTGGTCCAACAGTGTCAACTGGTTGGTCAAACAATGTCAACTGATCAATTGATTGACTGATTAAACAACATCAGTTGGTCGGTCAGTTGACTGACTGGTCAAATAACATCAATTGGTTGGTCAGTTGACCACATATTATTTGACTGTGATCAAAGATTGTCACACATTCCAGACGGAGTGGTCGGTAGGTGGTGGCCAACCTTTCTGATTGCGTTGCAGTTTTGCTCTTTCATTTTGTAGCTCTTTCTTTCATTGCGTTTTGCATTTTACTTAGTTAAAATAACGCGTCTAAGGCATGTGTGCTTGTGGAATTAGGTGTAAATGGTTACACTCAGCCTATGGGAGACTATGAAGTCTTACGCTTTTTTCTTACACTTCTAATAAGTAAACACATCCAAATTTTTGACCTTTTTTTATGTTATTTGACTGGCCAACTGACTAATCATTTTTTGAATGGCCAAATGCCCAAACTTAGTTTTGTTTGAGCTTTCACCCCAACATTGGATTTGACCTTTAACCTCCTGCAGCTTGGGCATGGCCATTGGCTGCAGCATGGGGTTGACCTTTAACTTCTGCTGCTTGGACTTGAGCTTTACGCCCCCCAGTGGCTTGATATGATCTTAAAACCTTTGGCCTTTTTTGGCTTGACCTTGACCCTTCTATTGAATTTGACCTTTAACCTCTTGCTGCCTTGACTTGAATGTTAGCGCCAAGAGTTTTGTTTGACCTTTAGCCCCTTGTAGAATTGAACTTTGACCTTTTGTTCAGTTGTATTACCTTTAGCTCCTAGTCTACTTTGACCTTTAGTCCCCATGTTGGGTTTGACCTTTAACCTTCTGTTGCTTTGACATGGGTTTGAACCCCATAGGGGCATTGACCTCTAACCCCATGCCATTTGCTTGCCCTTTGACCCCTTTGTTGACCTTTAACGTCCTGCAGCTTTGTCGTGACCTACACCCCCAATGTTGAGGTGGATCTTTAACCACTCACTCTTTTGACGTGAGTAGCTTTGTTTGACCTTTAACCCCCACCATTGGGGTTTGACCTCTGACCTCTTATGTCTTTGGGCAGCGCTTTAACCCTATAAGTTCTGTTAGCTCCTTATCACTGCACATTGCGGGTCAACCCTTGGCCTTCTCTGGCTTTGAAATGTCTCATAGCGTCGTGCATTCTTCTGACGTTAAGCCCCCATTTGGGTTTTACCTTTGAGCTTGAGCAGCCTTGTGAAGACCTGCAATTCCATGACAACTGTTTGACCTTTGACACCATTTGGGTTTGACCTCTTGACCCCTTTCCATTTCATGACTGCTGATCTTTGACCTCTCATCACTTGTGTTTGACCTTTGACTCTGTGTGGCTTGTTTCTGTCTGTGGGCCCCATTAATTTGAGACTGACCTTCGACCTCTCTGATATTGACCTTTAACGCCATTGGCTTGACTTTCAAACTCTGACCTTTGGCCTCCCTGTCTACTTGATTTGACCTGGAAATGCCAGCAAGCCCCAGTTCAGGATTGGACCTTTGACCTCTGTCTACATCTGGAGTACTGTGTCCAGTTTTGGGCACCCCACTAGAAGAAGGATGTGGACAAATTGGAGAGAGTCCAGCAGAGGGCAACCAAATGATCAGGGGGCTGGAGCGCATGACTTATGAGGAGAGGCTGAGGGAACTGGGATTGTTTAGTCTGCAGAAGAGAAGAGTGATGGGGGTTGATATCTGCTTTCAACTATCTAAAAGGTGGTTCCAAAGAGGATGGAGCTCGGCTGTTCTCAGTGGTGGCAGATGACAGAACAAGGAGCAATGGTTTCAGGTTGCAGTGGGTGAGGTTTAGGTTGGATATTAGGAAACACTATTTCCCTAGGAGGGTGGTGAGGCACTGGAATGGGTTCCCTAGGGAGGTGGTGGAATCTCCTTCCTTAGAGGTTTTTAAGGTCAGGCTTGACAAAGCCCTGGCTGAGATGATTTAGTTGGGGTTGGCCCTGCTTTGAGCAGGGGGTAGGACTAGATACCTCCTGAGGTCTCTTCCAACCCTGATATTCTATGATCCTATGATACATTAATGACTCAAAATCCAGCCCTGTCCCCATTGTAGTCGGGGGTGACTCCAGATTGACTCCGGCGGACTGAGATCAGAATCCAGCCCTGTCCCCACTGCAGTCAGGGAGTGAGTCTGGATTGACTCCGGCTGGCTGAGATTAGAATCCAGACCTGACCCCACCGCAGTTAGGAAGTGACTCTGGACTGACTCTGGCGGGCTGAGATTAGAATCTGGCTCTATCCCTGTTGCAGTCAGGAGTCTGGATTGATTTTGGATTGACCCCGGCGGGGTGAGATCAGAATCTGGCCCTGTCCCCACTGCAGTCAGGGAGTGACTCTGGATTGACCTCGGCTGGCTGAGATTAGAATCCAGACCTGACCCCACTGCGGTCAGGGAGTGACTCTGGATTGACCCTGGTGGGCTGGATTAGAATCCGCATCCCCGTTGCAGTTAGGAGTGACTCCGGATTGACTTTGGATTGACCCCAGCGGGCTGAGATCAGCATCCGGCCTTGTCCCCGTTGCAGTCGGGGGATGACTTCAGATTGGCCTGGGCGGCTGAGACCCGGCTCAGCGGCTGCTTTCGAATCCCTTGCGTCTCTGGAACGGACCCCGATACCTTTGCCCCCCCCCAGCCCCCCTCCCCCAATCACAGTTTACACATTTTTCTATGCAGAAGCATAAGCCTTAATCCCCAGCAGCCCCGTACACTTCCTGCAGGAGGACAGCGATGGAGCTGCAGAAACCACCCCCCTTACCCCAAAAATCTGGACAACCCCCCTATGCTTCTACGGGGCTTCCTCCCCGCCATCCTTCGTCATGGCCGTGCCCTGAAACAAACGAACCTTTGAAACCTACGACGCTTCAGCCTGCCTCTCGGGATCTGTTTTCTGGATTTTGCTCTTCCCCCTCTGGACTTGCTACGGCCTCCTCTCCTGCTTTGTACCTGCCCGAGTGCATTGGGATCGCAGGTTCAGGGCGTGGGTGTGTGTGGAGTGGACGGGAAACCTGGATCCCAGCCCCGCCCCCCAGCCCCACTCTTCAGGGACTTTGTGCCTCCCGCGGCGGGGTTGGACGAGGCCGAGCTAATGCCGACTGGTGTCTGGGATTTTGTGTGTGTGTGGGGGGGAGGCGGGTGTGCACGGATCTGTGCGAAGTGGGTGTCCCTGGGGACTGTTCACCAAGCAGCCTGGATGCCCCAACAGGCCATGCAAATTGGAGGGGGGGGTTCCCCGCGGTGGCAGCGGGGGCATGTGCAAAATGGGTGGCTTATGGAGACCTGCCTGGTGGTGAGCGTGCAAAATGCACGTGACTTGGTGTGCAAAAGGGGGGTGACTGACACTGCTCCCTTCCCATGGCAGTCATGCGCAAGCCAGTGTGCCATTTGCACGGATTGGTGGTGCAATCGATGTGCAAAAGGCTGGATGCTAATTGCCCCCGAAGTGTGATTTGCATGTAGCTGATGACCAAAATGAGGGGAGGGGAATTGGCATAGATCTTCCAAGCAGCAGGTGTGCAAAATGAGTGTGTCTTGGGCTAATCTGCTGCTTAGCCAGTGTGCTAAATTATTGAGGCTGGTGTGCAGAACGTGGGTGATTTGTGCTAATCTCCCAGCGCAGTGGAGGTGCAAAATGGAGGTAACTTGCACAGATTTTCCCTGCGCTGGGTGTGCAAAACAAGTGTGTGTTGCACTGATCGACCATGCAATGTGCAAAATGAGCATGACATGCTGAATTCTCAGGCAGTCGTCATTCAAAATGGATGTAATTTGCACTAATTTGTTGGGTCATCAATTTGCAAAGCCGGGGGAGGGGAGGTGCATATGTCCCCCTGCCGTGGGTGTGCAAGGCAAGTGTGATTTGCATGAATCTGCCTTGGTACAAAATTGCACTGGTTTCTCTTGCGGGTGGTTGGGTGTGCAAGGTGGATGTGAGTTGCACTAATTTGGCGTGTCCCCAGTGTGCTAAAGGAGTGTGGCTTCCCCTAATTGCTAACGAGGCAGCCGTGCAAAATGAGTCTCGTTGGCACTTATCAGCTGTGCAGCCACAGAGCTGGGGAGGAGATTTGCACGGATTTCCCCAGTGGTGGGTGTGCAAAATGAGTGTGCTTCACCCCGATGTGCCACAACAGCTGGCGTGCTAAACACTGTGGCTCACGGCAGAGCGTGTTTGCACTGTGGGTTCTCCAACCCGGGCACAAGTAACTTGGGGGGAGGCAGAGGGGAATGCGCAGGGATCTGGACATGGGGGTCCCCCCACTGCACCCCCTCCTCCCCGTCTGCCCCATAACCCATCCCCCCCCGTAAATATAACCCCAGGGGTCTTTCTACCAGCTGCTGTATGTACTGTACGAAAAGACGCCAGCTTTGTCCGACAGAGAACCATATGGAATAAAAAGAACCATGCAACCTGTCACAGATTCTGTACCCCCTCTGTGCCATGTACCCCCCGATCCTCCCACATGCCAGCCCCATGGATAACCCCAGTGTTCACCAGGACTTGGTCTGCTATGGCTGGGAGAGCTGCAGTAGGGGGCACTCTTCCCTGGCAGTTAGGGCTGGGCACTGGGGGGCACCGTGCTGCGGGATGAGGCGCTGGGCAGGGGGTGCTCTCCCCTGGCAGGCAGGGCCGGGCACTGGGGGGCACCGTGCTGCGGGGAGTGGGGCAGGGGGCCAGGTGCTGTGGAGCACCTTAGGATGAGACCTGATGAGGATGAGACTTTTTCTACAAGAGCTGGGCGTGAACCCCAGTGTCCTGGTCAAAGCCCAGCTCCAGTGATCTCATTCGGCCTCCCTAAATCCAGCTGTTGCGCCCCAGAGATGGCTGCACCTCAGTGCCGGGCGAGCCCTCTCTTGCGGCGTTATGTGTGGCTGTTCCCCGGCTGCCCCGCCCCGCCCCAGAGGTGGCTGCATCTGAGTGCCGGGCGAGCCCTCCCCTGCAGCGTTATGTGCGGCTGTTCCCCGGCTGCCCCACCCCAGAGATGGCTGCATCTGAGCACTGGGCGAGGCCTCCCCTGCGGCGTTATGTGTGGCTGTTCCCCGGCTGCCCCACCCCAGAGGTGGCTGCATCTGAGCGCTGGGCAAGCCCTCCCCTGCGGCGTTATGTGCGGCTGTTCCCCGGATGCCCCGCCCCAGGGATTGGCAGTGGTTGAGCAATGGATGAGGCCAACCCAGCTGGTTTGTTCAGGCCGTGGGTGAAATACGCCCTGCTCGGGGTGGGGTGGGCGGGGGGAGGCAATCCTGGCCTGCAGCCCTGGGAAGAGCCGAGACCAGCAGGAGGTGCAGTACTGAGCGTGACCACCGGGTGGCAGCATCAGCCCAGCTCGGCTATAGCGCGACTGTCCTCAATGGAACCAACCAGAGAGAGTCAGGTTCTCTCCCCAGCTCTGGGAGGGGAGTGGGGCCTGGTGGTTAGAGCAGGGGGGCTGGGAGCCAGGACACCTGGGTTCTCTCCCTGGCTCTGGGAGGGGGGGTTGGTGGTTAGAGCAGGGGGGCTGGGAGCCAGGACTCCTGGGTTCTCTCCCTAGCTCTGGGAGGGCAGTGGGGGCTAGTGGTTTAGAGCAGGGGAGGCTGGGAGCCAGGACACCTGGGTTCTCTCTCCAGCTCTGGGAGGGGAGTGGGGGCTGGTGGTTAGAGCGGGGGGAGGGCTGGGAGCCAGGACACCTGGGTTCTCTCCCCAGCTCTGGGAGGGGAGTGGGGCCTGGTGGTTAGAGCAGGGGGGCTGGGAGCCAGGACACCTGGGTTCTCTCCCTGGCTCTGGGAGGGGAGGGGAGGGGGGGTTGGTGGTTAGAGCAGGGGGGCTGGGAGCCAGGACTCCTGGGTTCTCTCCCTAGCTCTGGGAGGGCAGTGGGGGCTAGTGGTTTAGAGCAGGGGAGGCTGGGAGCCAGGACACCTGGGTTCTCTCTCCAGCTCTGGGAGGGGAGTGGGGGCTGGTGGTTAGAGCGGGGGGAGGGCTGGGAGCCAGGACACCTGGGTTCTCTCTCCAGCTCTGGGAGGAGAGTGGGGGCTGGTGGTTAGAGCAGGGGGGGCTGGGAGCCAGGACACCTGGGTTCTCTCCTCAGCTCTGGGAGGGGAGTGGGGGGTGGTTAGAGTAGGGGGGCTGGGATCCAGGACACCTGGGTTCTCTCCCCAGCTCTGGGAGGGGAGTGGGGGGTGGTTAGAGTAGGGGGGCTGGGAGCCAGGACACCTGGGTTCTCTCCCCAGCTCTGGGAGGGGAGTGGGGGGTGGTTAGAGTAGGGGGGCTGGGTCCAGGATACCTGGGTTCTCTCCTCAGCTCTGGGAGGGGAGTGGGGGTTGGTGGTTAGAGCAGGGGGGGGCTGGGAGCCAGGACTCCTGGGAGCCAAGGATTCTGGGAGAGGTGTGGGAACAAAGGACTCTGGGAGAGGCACAGGTGCAAAGAATTCTGGGAGGCTGGGCTGAGCACAAAGGATTCTGGGACATGCTGGTGTGCAAAGGATTGTGGGAGAAGTGGGAGCGCAGGGGATTCTGGGGTGCAGCACGCCTGCCCAGAATCACGCTAATGAGGAGCATTGGGGCAGGAACTAGGGAACAAGGCCCTGCTCCCAGCCCCTGCTCTGGGGAGTAGGGGAGTGCAGATGGGGAAGGGGGGGCATGAGGTAAAAAGTAAAAACTACTTACAGCAACCCCCCCCACATTAAAAGTGTTCCAGCACCACTGACGAGGGGCAGGGGGTGCTCTCCCCTGGGAGTCAGTGCTGGGCACCGTGGAGCAGGGGGCTGGGCAGGGGCTGGGAGTCAGGGCCGGGCGCTGGGGCAGGGCTGGGCACTGTGGCCCCGTGGGGAGGAGCCAGGAAGGGGAAGTTGTTGGACCAGCCCAAAAGCTGTGGCTGTCAGGGTTGGGGAACCCCGGGTTGAAATAACGTCCCGCACAGCCCAGGGCGTGGACACAGCCGGCAGCCCAGGGTGAGCTCCTGGGATGGGGCTAGGGGGGTGGGGGGCACTCAGGAAACAGGTGCTGGTGCGTTGTTACTGTCCGCGGCTGTTGTGTCAGCGTTAGAGGCAGCCAGGATGGGGACTGTCTCATGCTATTTGGATCAGGGATTACGAGTGTCTGGGACAGCGACTGTTCTTGTGTAGAGGGGGTTACAGGCAGATGGGATGATCAGGAGTTACAGGTGGCCAGGAGAAGACTGTCACTGTGTGGTGGTGGGGTTACAAGCAGACAAGATGGTGAGTGTTGCTATGTGGTCAGTGGTTTCAAGTGACCAGGACAAGGACTGTTGTTGCTTTTTGGTTGGGGGCTACAACCAGTTGGGATGGCGACTGTTGCTATGGGGTCAGGAGGTTACAGGCAACTGGGATGGTGACTGTTGCTAGTTGGAGGTTACAAGTGGCCAAGATGGGGACTGTCAGTATTTGGTTGGGGTTTACAGGCAGCCAGGACAGGGACTGTCGCTATTTGACTGGGGGTAACAGGCTGCTGGGATGGTGGCTGTTGTGATGTGGTTGGGGGTTATAGGCGGCCAGGGTTGGGGCACACACACACTGTTTTTCCACGAGATTTGCTCTAGTTCATACAGGGATGAATTCAGGCCCTGCCATGGCTCAGGTTAGCCATGTCATAGGGGTCCCTTCTGTCCTGAGAGCCTGTGAAAACACACCCACACCCACCCACCCACAAACACGAGTCCCAGCCCTGGACATGGCGCCGCCGCCTCCCCCGGTTGTGCCAGGCGCTGCACGTACCCAGATCAACCCTCGATCTGCCTTTCTCTACAGATTTTGGAGGCAGGCCCTGGCGGCACCAGGGGGACCCAGGACCAACCCGGGTAACTCCCTGCTGGGAACCTGCCCAGGCAGCTACTGGCTTCACAGAGCAGGGCTGGGCTGGGAGCCGCTGGGAGGGGAGTGGGGTCTAGTGGTTAGAGCAGGGGTAGCTGGGAGCCAGGACTCCTGGGTTCTCTCCCAAGCTCTGAGAGGGAAGTGGGGTCTGGTGGTTAGAGCAGGGGGGGCTGGGAGCCAGGACTCCTGGGTTCTCTCCCCGGCTCTGAGAGGGGAGTGGGGGTTGGTAGAACGAGGGGGCTGGAAGCCAGGACTCCTGGGTTCTGTCCTCGGCTCTGGGAGCGGAGTGGGGTCTAGGGGTTAGAGCTGGGGGGGCTGGGAGCCTGGGAGCCCTGAACAGCCCCCCCCCAGCCAGTGATCAGTCCCCCCCCATGCAGCTGCTATTTTGGAGGCGTTGCCATGGTGACGGCCCTGCATGTCACGGGGACTCTGGCTGGCTGTGCTATTTAGGGGCGGGGGGGGGCGCAGTGCAGGAAGCCGCACATCAGAGCTGCTGTGGAGTGGAAGAGCCAGGACTCCTGGGTTCTCTGGGAATGGAGTGGGGTCTAGTGGTAGAGCTGGGGACTCCTGGCTTCTGGCACCCTCCCTTTTCTCTACCCACTAGACCCCACTCCCCTCCAGGGACCCAGGAGTCCTGGATTTCCCATCCCCTGTTGTGTCTGAGTCTGTGATGGGGCCTCTGGCTTGTGGGGGGGGGTGCAGGCCGGTCCTTGGTCCCCCCCCACCCCTCAGGGGCCCCCCAAAGTCCCCCTCACTCCTCCAGCCTCCCTGCCTTTGCGTCACCATGGTGATGGTACCCAGCCCTCCCTCCTCCAGGATCCATAGCAACCCGGCATTGCCCCCCGCCTGTCCCCATAGCAACCGTATCCCTGGCCTGCTGGCCTCATCAATAATTCCCTAGCTGTATAGTTGTTGTCCGTTGTGTAGGGGTGGAGGGAGGGGGGTGAGAAGGCAGAGATGGGGGGTTGACACCCGATTGACCTTGGATGTGTTGAATTGTGTGTGATTGTGAGTGTGTGTGTCCATGTTTGTGTGTGCATGTATGTATGTGTGCATAAACGTGTATACCTAATCCATGTGTGAATGTCTGTGTGTGTTTGCATGTATGTGTGAATGCCTGTGTCTATGTGCGTTTGTGTCACTGTGAATGTCTGTTTGGATGTATACATGTGTGTGAATGTGTTACAGCGTGTGTGACCGTGGGTGTGAATGTGTGTGCGTGCATGTGTACATGTTTGTGTGCCTGTGTTTCTACTGAGTGTGTTTGTGGGCCTGTATTTATAGTGTATGTATATGTGTCAGTGTGTGTGGATGTGTTTGTGTATGTGTGTACATGCTTGTGTGTGCAAATGAGTGTGTCTGTGTACACAGATGTGCATCTGCCTGTCTACCTCTGTGCATGTACTTGCCTGTGTGTGCATCAGGGTGTCTGTACACTGACATGTGTGTACACACATCTTGGTGTGTGTGTCACCGTGTGTGCAGTGCCCTGGAGTTCACAGCCGATAGGACCAGCTCATCCGGTCTGACCAACTCCCGCCCCAACACAGCAACCGCATTGACACCCGGGGTCACAGGCCACAGGGACTTGACTGACACGAGAACAACCGAGGGGGAGCTGGCTAAATGAGACACACCCAGACGCGGCTGGTGAGTGACGCACACCCTGCGCTGCACAGGCTGGGGGGGGAGCCCCCCAAGCTCCCGACCCCTCTGCCCTGGGGGGGAATTCGTCTCCTGCCTCACACGTGGTGCTCCAGAGGAGGGGCTGTGTGTCTCCAGTTGTGCTTGTGTGTACACGCGTGTGAGTGTCTGCATATGGGTATGTTTGCATATACGTCTGGTGAGGGTGTATGTGTTTGTATACGTGTGTATTGGTGTGTTTGTGTGTATCCAGGTGTTGGCGTGTATACGGGTATACACGCATATATATCCAGGTGTTGGTGTGCATATATGTGTACATGTGTGCGTATCCATGTGTTGGTGTGTATATGACTGTATGGTTGTGTATGGGTACACATCTGTGTTCACATTGGTGTTTATGTGTGCGAATGTCTGTTTGTGTGTGTACATGGATGTCTCTGTGTACATTTGTGTTTGCGTGTACAACCTTGTGTGACTGGGTGCATCTGTATGTGAGGGTATAGGTGAGTGTGTACCAGTGGGGATGCCCTGTCTCCATGGGTGTGGACGTGTTTGTGTCGACGTGCTCGTGTGTGTGGGTGTGCGTCCAGCCACTCTGGGTGTGTCACTCTCTCACTTCCCCCCCACACACTCTGCTGGCTGCGAGATGACCCCAGACCCTCATGCAAGAAACACCAGGGGAGAGAACCCAGGAGTCCTGGCTCGCAGCCCCCCTGCTCTAACCCGCTAGACCCCATCCTGCTCCCAGAGCCGGGGAGAGAACCCAGGAGTCCTGGCTCACAGCCCCCCTGCTCTAACCTGCTAGACCCCATCCTGCTCCCAGAGCCAGGGAGAGAACCCAGGAGTCCTGGCTCCCAGCCCCCGGCCCCTAGAGCCAGGAGAGAATCCAGGAGTCCTGGCCCCTACCCCGCTGCCGGTGGGGGGGATTCCCCGGCTGCTGTCGGGGTTGGGGGCGGCCCCACGTCTCGGCTCCGCCTCCCGGCTCCAGCCCAGCGCCGGGGATGGAGGCGCCGAGCCGCGGGCCGGGCTGCTCCGGTCCCCGGAGCCGCCGCTGAGCCCCGGGCGGGGACCCCCCGAACCCCCCCGGCCGGGCCCCGCCATGTGGTGCCTCCGCTGCGCGTCCGAGCGGCGCCGAGGGCAGCTCCAGCGCAAACTACTGAACTGGTGAGTGCGGGACCCTGGCCCCCACCGGCCCCCATTTAACCCCGCCCCCGATCCAGCCCCGGCCCCCCATTTAACCCCGGCCCCCCCGGCCCCCCATTTAACCCCACCCCCCCGATCCAGCCCCGGCCCCCCATTTAACCCCGGCCCCCCGATCCAGCCCCGGGCCCCCCGGCCCCCCATTTAACCCTGCCCCCCGATCCAGCCCCGGCCCCCCATTTAACCCCACCCCCCCGATCGCTCCCGGCCCCCCCGGCCCCCCGATCCAGCCCCGGCCCCCACCGGCCCCCATTTAACCCGGCCCCCCGATCCAGCCCCGGGCCCCCCGGCCCCCCATTTAACCCCACCCCCCCGATCGCTCCCGGCCCCCTCGGCCCCCCGATCCAGCCCCGGCCCCCATTTAACCCCGCCCCCGATCCAGCCCCGGCCCCCCATTTAACCCCGGCCCCCCGATCCAGCCCCGGCCCCCCCGGCCCCCCATTTAACCCCACCCCCCCGATCGCTCCCGGCCCCACCGGCCCCCCGATCCAGCCCCGGCCCCCACCGGCCCCCATTTAACCCCGCCCCCGATCCAGCCCCGGCCCCCCATTTAACCCCGGCCCCCCGATCCAGCCCCGGCCCCCACCGGCCCCCATTTAACCCTGCCCCCCGATCCAGCCCCGGCCCCCCATTTAACCCCACCCCCCCGATCGCTCCCGGCCCCCCCGGCCCCCCGATCCAGCCCCGGCCCCCTCTGATGCCCTCCGGCCCCCGATTTAACCCCGGCCCCCCATTTAACCTCGCCCCCCCGATCCAGCCCCTGCCCCCTCTGATGCCCTCTGGCCCCCGATTTAACCCCAGACTCCCATTTAACCCCGCCCCCAGGCCCCCATTTAAACCCGGCCCCCGGCCCCCCCCGATCCAACCCAGGCCCCCCGGGCCCCCATTTACCCCGGATCCCCCTCATCCAACCCCGGCCCCCACGATCCCATGCGATCCAACCCCGGCCCCCCATTTAACCCCGCCCCCCGCCCCATATTTTACCCCGGACCCCCCTGATTTAACCCCACCCCCCGGATCCCCCCCATCCAACCGTGGCCCCCCCAATTTAACCCCAGCCCCCCCGGACCCGCATTTACCCCAGATCCCCCCCATCCAACCCCGGCCCCCATGATCCCATGCGATCCCACCCCAGCCCCCCATTTAACCCCTCCCCCCGCCCCATATTTAACCCCGGACCCCCCCGATTTAACCCCGCCCTCGGATCCCCCCCTCCAAGCCTGGCCCCCCATCTAACCCTGCCCCCCCCAATTTAACCCCGCCCCCCCTTAATCCCTCCCCCCCGATCCAACCCCGTCCCCCTCGATTTACCCCGCCCCTGGCCCCTCGATCCAACCCTGCCCCCCGGATCCCCCCCATTTAACCCCACCCTCTGGATCCCCCCCATTTAACCCTGCCCCCCCGGCTCCCCATTTAACTCCAGCCCCCAGATCCCCCCCTGATCCAACCCCGGTCCCCCCGATTTACCCCACCCCCTGGCCCTCCGATCCAACCCCACCCCCTTGGCCCCCCATTTAACCCCACCCCCCAGACCTGAGTTAACCCTGCCCTCTCAGCCTCCCCGGATCCCACCGATTTAACCCCAGCCCCCCTGGATCCCTCTGACTCCCCCGTCTCAACCTCACCCCCCCGATTTAACCCTGCCCTCCCCCGGATCCCCCTGCCCCCCCTGCCTGAAACCCACCCCCTGGATCACCCCTGATCCAACCCCAGACACCTGGAGCCCCCCTGATTTAACCACAGCCCCCTCGTCTGAACCCTGCCCCAGATCCCCCCCGG
Organism: Gopherus flavomarginatus; assembly: GCF_025201925.1. Taxonomy (NCBI): domain Eukaryota; kingdom Metazoa; phylum Chordata; order Testudines; family Testudinidae; genus Gopherus; species Gopherus flavomarginatus. The sequence goes on from NC_066634.1 coordinate 2,173,216, forward strand.
ATCTCCCCAATTTAACCCCGACCCCCTGATTTAACCCCATCCCCCCTGGATCCCCCCAACCTGAACCCCGCCCCCCCCCCGGATTCCCTCAGCCCACGCTGCCTGAACCCTGCCCTCCCGACCCCCCCGATCCAACCCTGCCCCCCCGGGACCCCCGCCTGAAAACTGCCCCCCTTTTAACCCCAGGGCCCGCGCCTGAACCCCACCCTGGCTCCCCCCAATTTAACCCTAGCCCCCTCAATCCCCCCGATTTAATCCTGGGTCCCCTCAGATCCCCCCATCTGAACCCTGCCCCCCGATTGCCCCACCTGAAACCTGCTTCCCAATTTAACCCCTGCTCCCCCAGCCCCCCTGTGCTGAACCCCAGCCCCCCGATCCTCCGCAGCCCCCCTGATGAACCTTGGGCCCCCTGGATCCCCCTAGCCACCCCGGGCCCCCCAACTTTCCCCAGTTACTCACACCCGCCACCTGAACCCCGCTCCCCGTTTCCCCAGGTGCCCTGCTGGCCCCCCTGGAGTGAACCCCGCCCCCCCAGTCCCCTAGTGCTCTCTGCCTGCCCCCTACTCCCAGCCCCCCGCCTGAACCCAAGCCCCCCAGCTGCTCCCTGATCCCCCATCCCCCCAGGCCCCTTGCCTGCCCCGAAGCGCCCCTGGAACCCCAGGCCTCCCCGACTGCCCCCAACTGTCCCCCGTCCTGCCCCTGGCCCCTCAGCTGCCCCCCCGACAGCCCTTGTCTGCCCCCTTGTTCCCCCACCCCTCCCGGGTCCTCCCTGCCTCCTCCCAACTGGGCCCCACCTGCCTCCCACCTACTCATTTCCCCCCCAACTACTCACTGCCCCAAGCCCCTCGACTGCCATGTGCATCAGCCCGGTACCACGGGAATGAACCCAGCTGAATCTGGTCCCCAACCCAACTGCCCCCCGGGCCCTAGTCTGTCCCCAGACTCCCCTGGGCCCCCCAGTTTGCCCCCGGACCTCCCAAACTGCCCCCTGGTCCTCCTGGCCTCACTATCTGTCCCTGAGTCCCCTATCTGCCTTCTGCCCCCAGACTGCTCCCAGACCCCTGCCTGCACCCTGATTTCCTCCCCAGGCCTGTCTGCCATCGGGTCCCTGCTGCCCCCTGCTGGGAGGAATGAACCCTGATCTGCGTCTGTGTGGGGTGAGGTTCCAGCTCTCCGTACCCTTCCCGCCCCGTCACCCAGGCTGTCTAGAAACATGGCCGGGCCCCAGGCGCAGTGCTGTACGTGGACGGCTCGTCCACTGCTTCGATGCAGCCATCTCTGGGGCGGGGCGGCTGGGGAACAGCCACATATAACGCTGCTCAGGGACTGCATTGGGCAATAGAGTGTGAGGTTCTAGAGCAGGAGGTGTTATCTGGGAAGAGAAGGGCACTTGTATGCTCCAGGTTCTAGCTCAGTGTGTGATGCTGTTGTTCTAGACTGGGATGGGCTCTTGCGGTTCTAGAGTCGGTGACCCAACAGGCTGGCTGGGTTCTAGATCAGCGTAGGCCCAGAGCTGGCAACACAGGCTGCTGTCTGGGCTCTAGACTTGGGGGGGGGAAGAGGCTAGTGATGTTCTGGAGTACGGCAGTGGCCAGTGGCAGATGTTCTAGATCACATTGTATCATTGGTGTTTTAGAGACAATCACATAGCAGATTGGCTGGGTTCTAGATCAGGCTGGGCCCAGAGCTGGCAATACAGGCTGCTGTGAGGGCTCTAGACTGGGGGGAGGCCACTGATGTTCTAGAGGGGGCGATGCGGCCAGCAGCTGGTGTTCTAGATCCAGCTTCATCCTTGGTGTTCTACAGACAACTGTGCAGCGGATTGGCTGGGCTCCAGATCGAGACGGGCCGTGGATGCTCTAGAACTGTCCTGGCACCATTCTAGAGCAGGAGGGGGACCAACCCGGATTCTAGAACCGACAGCGGTGTGAGCTGTCTGGGTTTTAGACCCAGCTGTCTTCTCCCTGTTCTAGAGTGGCCAGGAGATAGGGGTATCTGGGTTCTAGACCAGGGCCCGCACTCAGTTCCAGGCTCACCCCCTGCCCCATCTGCTCTCCCCGCAGCGTGGAGGGCGACCCGCCGGGCAGTGAGGCGGGGCCGACGGTGGACAGCCCGGGCAGCCAGGCACCCTACCGCTGCGGGGCCGAGCTGGCCAAGGCTGGGGAGCCCTACGACCTGGGCCCCCTGACCGCCACCGTCTCCGCCTGCCACCCCCCGGCCCCCGGGCTGCCCTGGGCCCAGCGGGCGCGGCTCCAGCCAGCCAGCGTGGCCCTGCGCAAGCAGGAGGAGGAGGAGAACAAGCGCTCGAAGGCCCTGTCGGACAGCTACGAGCTCTCCACCGACCTCCAGGACAAGAAGGTACTGTGCCCCCCGCCGTGCGGCCCCCCCTGGGATTCCCCAGCCTGGCCTGCCCCCTCCTGTGGCCCCCTTGGGATTCCCCCCCGACCTGTTCCCCCCCCCCGCGGCCCCCCGGGATCCCACCTCCCGGCCTGTGCCCCCCCACAGCACCCCTGGGATCCCCCCTCCCGGCCTGTGCCCTCCCACTGCCTCCCTGGGATCCCCCCTCTCGGCCTGTGCCCTCCCACTGCCTCCCCGGGATCCCCCCTCTCGGCCTGTGCCCTCCCATGGCCCCCCCGGGATCCCCCCTCCCGGCCTGTGCCCTCCCACGGCCCCCCCGGGATCCCCCCTCCTGGCCTGTGCTCCCTCCTGCAGCCTCCCTGGGATCCCCCCTCCTGGGCTGTGGCCCCCCCCACAGCCCCCCCGGTATTCCCCCACCTGGCCTGTGCCCCCTGGGACCCTCTCAGCCTGTGTTGCCCTGTGACCATCACCTCCCGGCTGGTGACCCCTCCCCCTGGGACCAGCCACCCCAGTCTGTGCTCCCCAGGACCTCCCCGGACAGTGACACCCCCCCTGCCCCCGGGATGCCCCGTCCTGGCCTGTGGCCTCCCCGTGTTCCCCCTGGGATCCCCCTTTCCGGCCTGGGCTCCCCGGGACCTCCCCAGACAGTGACACCCTCCCTGGGATGCCCCCTCCCAGCCTGTGCCCCCCCGCGGCCCCTCCCGGGATCCCCCTTTCTGGCCTGTGACCCCCCCGCATCCCCGCCGGGATCCCCCTTTCTGGGCTCTGCTCCCCGGGACGTCCTCGGACAGTGACACCCCCTGCCCCCGGGATGCCCACTCCCAGCCTATGCCCCCCCGCAGCCCCTCCCGGGATCCCCCTTTCTGGCCTGTGACCCCCCCGGAGCTCCCCCCGGGACCTCCCCGGACAGTGAGCCCCCCGGGATTCCCGCGGCCTGCGCACCCCCTCAGTGCCCCCCCCCGCAGGTGGAGATGCTGGAGCGGAAGTACGGGGGCTCGTTCCTGAGCCGGCGGGCAGCCCGCACCATCCAGACGGCCTTTCGCCAGTACCGCATGCAGAAAAAGTTCCAGCGGCTGCGCAGCTCCGCCTCAGAGAGCCGCATGTCCCGCCGCATCGTCCTGTCCAACATGCGCATGCAGTTCTCCTTCGAGGAGTTCGACAAGGGGCCGGCCAGCGCCCCCTACTTCGAGGGCAAGCCGGCCTCCCTGGACGAGGGCACCATGGCCAGCGCCCGCCCCCACCTGCTGGAGCGCGGGGGGCTGCCCTACGGGGGCTCCTGCAGGGCCGGCCTGGACAGCGGCTCGCTCCACGCCTCCTCCGGCGACTTCTGCAGCGAGATCACCGAGCTGGAGGACTCCTTCGCCAAGCAGGTGGGGGGAGCGGGACGCACCCTGCCCCCCGGGGCTGGGGGATCCCCCTCCCCCAATCTTAGCTCCTCCCCCAGGGACCGGGGCTCCCCCTCCCCCCAATCTTAGCTCCTCCCCCAGGGACTGGGGATCCCCCTCCCCCCAACCTTAGCTCCTCCCCCAGGGACCGGGGATCCCCCTCCCCCCAACCTTAGCTCCTCCCCCCCAGGGACTGGGGGATCCCCCCGCCCCCAATCTTAGCTCCTCCCCCAGGGACCGGGGCTCCCCCTCCCCCCAACCTTAGCTCCTCCCCCCCAGGGACTGGGGGATCCCCCCGCCCCCAATCTTAGCTCCTCCCCCAGGGACTGGGGATCCCCCTCCCCCCAACCTTAGCTCCTCCTCCAGGGACCGAGGATCCCCCTCCCCCAATCTTAGCTCCTCCCCCAGGGACCGGGGATCCCCCTCCTCCCAACCTTAGCTCCTCCCCGCCAGGGACTGGGGGATCCCCCCTCCCCCAATCTTAGCTCCTCCCCCAGGGACCGGGGATCCCCCTCCCCCAATCTTAGCTCCTCCCCCAGGGACCGGGGCTCCCCCTCCCCCGATCTTAGCTCCTCCCCCCCAGGGACCGGGGCTCCCCCTCCCCCCAACCTTAGCTCCTCCCCGCCAGGGACTGGGGATCCCCCTCTCCCCAACCTTAGCTCCTCCCCCAGGGACCGGGGATCCCCCTCCCCCCAACCTTAGCTCCTCCCCCCCAGGGACTGGGGGATCCCCCCTCCCCCAATCTTAGCTCCTCCACCAGGGACTGGGGATCCCCCTCCCCCCAACCTTAGCTCCTCCCCCCCAGGGACTGGGGATCCCCCTCCTCCCAACCTTAGCTCCTCCCCGCCAGGGACTGGGGGATCCCCCCTCCCCCAATCTTAGCTCCTCCACCAGGGACTGGGGATCCCCCTCCCCCCAACCTTAGCTCCTCCCCCCCAGGGACTGGGGGATCCCCCCGCCCCCAATCTTAGCTCCTCCCCCAGGGACTGGGGATCCCCCTCCCCCCAACCTTAGCTCCTCCCCCAGGGACCGGGGATCCCCCTCCCCCCAACCTTAGCTCCTCCCCCCCAGGGACTGGGGGATCCCCCCGCCCCCAATCTTAGCTCCTCTCCCAGGGACCGGGGATCCCCCTCCCCCAATCTTAGCTCCTCCCCCAGGGACCGGGGATCCCCCTCCCCCGATCTTAGCTCCTCCCCCCCAGGGACCGGGGCTCCCCCTCCCCCCAACCTTAGCTCCTCCCCGCCAGGGACTGTGGATCCCCCTCCCCCCAACCTTAGCTCCTCCCCCAGGGACTGGGGATCCCCCTCCCCCCAACCTTAGCTCCTCCTCCAGGGACCGAGGATCCCCCTCCCCCGATCTTAGCTCCCCCCCCCAGGGACCGGGGCTCCCCCTCCCCCCAACCTTAGCTCCTCCCCGCCAGGGACTGGGGATCCCCCTCCCCCCAACCTTAGCTCCTCCCCCCCAGGGACTGGGGGATCCCCCGCCCCCAATCTTAGCTCCTCCCCCAGGGACCAGGGATCCCCCTCCCCCCAACATTAGCTCCTCCCCCCCAGGGACTGGGGGATGCTCCCGCCCCCAATCTTAGCTCCTCCCCCCCAGGGACTGGGGGATCCCCCCGCCCCCAATCTTAGCTCCTCCCCCAGGGACTGGGGATCCCCCTTCCCCCAACCTTAGCTCCTCCCCCAGGGACCGGGGATCCCCCTCCCCCGATCTTAGCTCCTCCCCCCCAGGGACTGGGGCTCCCCCTCCCCCCACCTTAGCTCCTCCCCGCCAGGGACTGGGGGATCCCCCCCCCGATCTTAGCTCCTCCCCCAGGGACCGGGGATCCCCCTCCCCCGATCTTAGCTCCTCCCCCAGGGACCGGGGATCCCCTTCCCCCCAACCTTAGCTCCTCCCCCCCAGGGACTGGGGGATCCCCCTGCCCCCAATCTTAGCTCCTCCCCCAGGGACTGGGGATCCCCCTCCCCCCAGCCTTAGCTCCTCCCCCAGGGACCGGGGATCCCCCTCCCCCGATCTTAGCTCCTCCCCCCCAGGGACCGGGGATCCCCCTCCTCCCAACCTTAGCTCCTTCCCGCCAGGGACTGGGGGATCCCCCTCCCCCAATCTTAGCTCCTCCCCCAGGGACCGGGGATCCCCCCTCCCCCGAACCTTAGCTCCTCCCTGCCAGGGACTGGGGGATCCCCCCTCTCCCCGTAGCTCCTCAGGGTTTCCCCCGACTGTGGGAGGGACTTATAGGGAGGGGAGGGGCTTGTACAGAGGACTAAAGGGTACTCAGCATGGGGGAGGGGCTTATTAGGAAGGGAGGGGCTTATGAGAAGTTTTGCACAGGGTGGAGCTTGTACAGAAGGGAGGGGCTTGTGAGGAGGGGCGGGGCACAGAGAGGCGTGGCCTTTTTTCTCACCCCCCGCCCCCCCGGCAGGTGAAGTCCCTGGCGGAGTCGATCGACGAGGCCCTGAACTGCCACCCGCTGCCGGCGCCGGAGGGTGGGGGGCCTGGTCCGCTGGAGAAGAGCGAGTCGAAGGAGCAGCAGGGGGACAGCGCGGCCACCTCCTTCAGTGACGTCACCCTGTACCTGGACGAGGGGGTGCCGGCCTCCCCCCTCTCCCTGGAGCGGCCCCCCAGCTCGGAGCCCCCCGAGCCCGGCCCCCCAGCGGCCCAGCCCCGGCCCGAGTTCTGGGGGGCCCCGCAGCGGGAGGACAGCCGGGAGAACGGGGCCGGCCGGCGCGGGACCCCCTGCCTGGAGTGCCGGGACTTCCGCCTGCGGGGGGCCCACCTGCCCCTGCTCACCATCGAGCCCCCCAGCGACAGCTCGGTGGACCTGAGCGACCGCTCCGAGCGCAGCTCCGTCCATCGGGGCCTGGCCTACGAGCCCGACAGCTGCGGGGCCCCCAAGTATCCGCCGGCCCCCCCGCCCCCGGCCCCCTCCCCCCACCCCCTGCGCCACTACCGCCCCGAGCCCGCCCCGCCCCCGCCCCCCGGACGCCTGGGTCCCGAGCACTCAGACGGCGACAACGACAGCCTGCAGAGCAGCAGTAACTCCACTGAGACGGTCAACTGCAGCTCGGGGTCCTCCTCCCGGGACAGCCTGCGGGGCCCCCCGCCCCCGCCCCCCCCGGCGCCCCCACCCGCCGGCCCCGGCCCGGACCTGTGCAAGCAGACGTACCAGCGGGAGACCCGCCACAGCTGGGACTCGCCCGCCTTCAACCACGACCTGCTGCAGCGGCGCCAGTACCGCATCGGGCTCAACCTCTTCAACAAGTGGGTGCCTGGCGTGGGGGGGGCTTCCCGGTGGTGGGGCTTCCTGGGGGCGGGGCTTCCTGGGGGAGGAGCTTCTTGGGGTGGGGTTTCCTGGGGGAGCTGCTTAATAGAGGGAGGGGTTGAGGGCACGCAGGACCCGTTTCCCAGAATTCCAGTTGGAGGGAGGGTTGGCCCCCCTGATAGCCCTGCCCCTCCCAGCCCTGCCACTGCCCCTCCCGCCCTGCAGCCCCTGCTACCCCGACCCTGGCCCCCACAGCTCTGCCGGTGCCCCTCACTCCTGACCCGCAGCCCCTGCCAGCCCGACCCTGGACTCCCCACCCCCCCGGCATTGGACGGGTGGGGCCGGACGCTTTACTGTCTGGTGCGGTCAGTGATTTAATTACTACTGAACGACACGACACAGCAGCTGCTTCCCAGGCTGGGCCATTTCTCCCCAGGCTGGGAGGCGGCCCTAGGGATCCAATTAGCCAGCTGAAGCCATGATACAGCCTCACCTCTGGGGTGGATCCAGCGCCTCCTCGAGTGGGCTCCGGCCTTTAGAGCCTACAATGGGGCCCCTTCCCCCCCGCCCATTCTGGAGTTCTAGAATTCCTGCCATGTTCCAGATCGGCTCTAGAATGCCCTGGAACCGACCCACCTGGGGGCTTTAGCATGAGATTTCCCCACTGCGTATTTGGGTGCTGTCTGTGTTCTGGATCAATTTATCTAGTCCATTCTTGGCTGGCCACACCAATGTAACCACTATTGCATCTGTGATAGAGAGCCGAATTGGTCTCGAACCCACTCTAGAACAGCAGCTGGTCTTCCTGGGTTAATGATTGGCTTAATCGGCCATGTTCTAGAACGGCTAGGTTCTAGAATTGTGCTGCTCTAGAACAAACAAATGCCGTACAATTTTGTTTTGCCTGGCTTTCCTCTAGAGTAGCTGAGTTAGGGAATAGTATTGAGGGCTCCAAACAATCCAGAACCACACAGCCAGGATTCTGGATTAACACCATATAAACACTAGATGGTGTCTAGATTGTCTGTAATTTGAGTATCCCTCTTAGATTCGTTAATACTTCTACATAATCAGTAGCAACACTACCTTGGTTCTAGATTCACACCAGGCCGTGCTTGAGTATGCATAGCAGATGTACAGTGTGTTCTAGATAACTGTAAGCTGGCCAGACGTGTCTGTCCCAGAATGTAGCCTCGAACATTTGCTCAAGACCTGCAAAAGCCCCCCTGAGACCCAGGCATCCGGGTCCTTTGCTCTCAACAAGCAGTGTTTTCTAGAATGAGCAAGTTCTTGACCTCTGCTCTGGAACAACAGTTATGCAGATGTTCTAGAACAACACTGCAGCAGTGGGACTCTGGGAGGGCACTGTTCTAGATCAGTGATCTCTTGTTGAAAATGTTCTAGAACAATGGTGATCTGGAATGGGCAGGTACCTTCCAGAGGGGAACTGGCATGTGTCTGGTCCGGTTCTAGAATAGGAGGGATCTGGAATGGAATTTTCTAGAACACCCATGTCCCCTTCTGGCTAGCATCTCCTCTCCGGTTCCTCTGACCATCTGCCCCAGGGCAGCAGCATTCTAGAGGCTCGTGACTCTAGACCCTTTCTCTCCATGCCCGCAGGAAGCCGGAGAAGGGGATCCAATACCTCATTGAGAGAGGATTTCTCTCAGACACGCCAGTCGGGGTCGCTCACTTCATCCTGGAGCGCAAAGGCCTGAGCCGGCAGATGATTGGCGAGTTTCTCGGCAACCGGCAGAAGCAGTTCAACCGCGACGTTCTCGAGTAAGGAGCTGCTGGGTGGGGGGATGGCTCCAGTGGGGGTTATTCTGGAGCAAGGGGGATCATGGAAGCAGGTACCCAGAGCAAAGACAGCAAGCACAAATTGATCTAGAGCAAGTGATGTAGAGTAGGGTGCATGCGCTGTCTGGAGAGGAACAACTGCAGGCAGCCGGTGGGTTCCCGACCCACCTTCCCGGGGGTGATGGAGCACTGGCTTAGGGTATCATCCTGCACGTTCTCCCATGAGACTCTAGAGATCTCTGAGCAGGATCTGGAGGGGACCCAGCGCTGACCTGCTCTCTCCTTTCCAGCTGCGTGGTGGATGAGATGGATTTCTCCAACATGGACCTGGACGACGCTCTGCGGAAGTTCCAGTCGCACATCCGGGTGCAGGGGGAGGCACAGAAAGTCGAGCGTCTCATTGAAGCCTTCAGGTCAGTTTGAGAACCTTCCCGATGTGTTGGGTATGCTGGGGGCGGGAGGTGGTCGGCATCATAAGCTGGCATTCTGGACAGTAGCGTAGCTAGGGGGGAGCAGGGAGAGCACCTGCTCCCCCGAGTCCAGAATTCCCCAAGTGGCATCTTTTCCACTCGTCCGTGAGTTCGGCGGTGTGCTGCTCCATTTTTCGGTGGCATTTCGGCGCACGCGCAGGGCCACCGAAATGCCGTTGAAAGACAGAGTGGCGCATGCGCTGGGCCGCCGAAATGCCGCCGAAGGACATGTGCCTTTTTTCTCTGCCGCTCCTCCTTGGCAGCAACCCTGGCTATGCCACTGGTTCTGGAGCACGGATGCCTTTAATGGGCTCAGCGAAAGCCTGAGCTGTTGTGGAGCAGGTTTGGCCTTGTTGCCACTCCAGAACCCACATGGTCTTCTAGAATACAGCCCATCTTGGTGGTCTTCTGGGATACCCTGAAGAAGGCTGCCAGTGTTGGTGGGGGCCTAGGATGTGGCCACAGTCCACGTTCTAGATAGATGTTCCATGTTCTAGATCCACATTCTAGATAGATATTATTCCAGGAGCACCTGTCCTTCTAGAATAGGGTCTGTGCTGATGACACTCCAGAGCGCCCTGGCGCCCTCGTAGGTCGGCTGCACTGACAAGACCCGAATGGGTGTTTTTCTACATTTTCAAATCCATTGATGTCAAATAAACACAGAAGACACTTGCACAGAGCTCGCTTTATCTTGTTATTTGTGCCTGGATGTTTTTCTTCCTTTTCAAATACGTTGATTTCAGCCACAACACGGAACGCAAAGCGCACAAGGTTCTCTTTTTAGGATTGTTCTTTTTTATTGCAAATATTTGCCCGCTAAAAAAGAGAAACAAAAGAACTCGAATCACTCACGGGAGATAATGCCGCTGCTACTTATTTGCAGCGTCACCTGAAAGGGAGAACAGGTGTTCGCCTGGCAGGGTTTGTAGCCAGTGTGGCAAGGTGTTTCCCTGCCAGATATGCTAAACATTCGTATGCCCCTCCCGGCTCTGACTTTCTCTTTATCTTTTTTTACAGTGCAAATATTTGCAGTCATAAAACCATTCTATAAAGTGAGTTCTGTGCGCTTTGCGTTCTGCGTTGTGATTGAAATCAATATATTCCAAAACGCAGAGGAATATCCAAAACTCTTGGTAATTGGTGGAAATTGGCATTCTTGTCTTGTTGAACGGGGCGATGAAACCGGCAAGGAATCACGATTCGTTCTTTTAATAGTCTGCCCTAGATTATTGGGCATTTGATGCAGTGGCAATCTCATATCTGCTCTAGAACATGCAGGGTTCTAGACCGGCTGTGATATGCTGCGGGAGCCAGAGACCCAGGGCCCAGATCATCTGATCTAGGACAGGCTGGGATCTAGAATGATGGGGTTCTGCAAACTCTGCATCAACAGGGCATGCTTTGTTCTGGAGCATGCTATAGAGGGCAATCTAGAAGGCACCTGGTGCTGGTGGCAATCTAGAACACAGACATAGCTCTGGAACGCAGACTGTCCGCGATATCCAGTGGCAACGTTTGGTGCCCAAGAGCCCAGGTTGTGCAGGCAATGTTTTAGAGTGGCCTAGAAGGTGGTTCTAGGATGCGCTGCGGTGGGGGAAGGGGAGGGAGAATCCTTCACTCTCTGCTTCCTGGTGCAGCCAGCGCTACTGTGTCTGCAATGCCCCGCTTGTGCGCCAGTTCCGGAACCCGGACACCATTTTCATCCTGGCCTTCGCCATCATCCTCCTCAACACGGACATGTACAGCCCCAGCGTCAAGCCCGAGAGGAAGATGAAGCTGGACGACTTTATCAAGAACCTCAGAGGTAAGTGCTCAGGAACCCGTGGAACCCCGCGTTGGTACCAGGATATAGCCTGGGGGGGTACTCTGGAGGAAAGCAGCTAGATCCCTGGTCTAGAAAGAAACGAGATCCAGAACAGCTGGTTGATGGGGGAACTGTAAGCAGAGCTGCTCTAGAACCTGCTCCTAAACTCCATCGGCATCCAGAACATGGGAGCCCAGGGCTTTGAGTGGCTGGGGCCTGTGCCAGATGAGATCTGTACCAGGGATCTAGAGATGGGGAGACCTGCTCTAGAATGAGCTGTGCAGGAGGTTCCAGAGGCCCAAGGCCTGGATCCTCCGCTCTACAACAGACTGGGATCTACAACAGCTGTGATCCACACGGGTGGGGGGGGGCTAGGGCCACTGCACCAGGATATCTGCTCTAGAACAGGCAGGGATCTAGAATGGCTGAGATCCGCAGCGGGAGCCAGAGCCCGAGGGCTGGGATCCTCCGCTCTAGAACAGACTGGGATCTACAACAGCTGTGATCCATACGGGTGAGGGGGGGGCTAGGGCCACTGCACCAGGATATCTGCTCTAGAACAGGCAGGGATCTAGAATGGCTGAGCTCCGCAGCAGAAGCCAGAGCCCGAGGGCTAGGATCCTCCGCTCTAGAACAGGCTGGGATCTAGAACGCCGGGTTCGGCACCAGAGGCTGCAGACTCTGTTCTAGACTTGCCAGGGCTCTGGGTCGAGCTGGGGACTGGGATGGTGTTTGCCGCCCGCCCCACCCATCGCCAAGTTTGTCTGCCCCAGGGGTGGATAACGGGCAGGACATCCCCCGCGACCTCCTTGTGGGGATCTACCAGCGCATCCAGAGCCGCGAGCTACGAACGAACGACGACCACGTCTCCCAGGTCCAGACTGTCGAGCGCATGATCGTGGGGAAGAAGCCAGTGAGTGGAGCGGGGGGTGGGGCCTGCTGGGGATGGGGTGGGGCTTCAAGGGAGGGAGGGGCCTCATAGGGAAGGGGTGGAGCCCTGGGAAGAGGGCGTTGAGGGTGGGGCTTTGGGTGGGGCCTGTCAGGGGAGGGGCTTTTGAGAGAAGGAGGCAGAACCTATGGGGAGGGGCTTGGCCTCACAGAGGGAGGTGGAGCCTGAGGGGTGGGAGAGGCCACTGGGGATTTGTAGGGGAGGAGCTTGATGGAGAAGAGGGAGGGGCGGGGCCTCGGGAGGAAGGGAGAGACCATTTGCGGGCTTCTGGGGGTGGCACTCAAGTAGGCTCCACCCTCTCTGGCCCCACTGACCTCCCTTCCCCCCCGTGCCAGGTGCTGTCCCTGCCCCACCGTCGCCTGGTCTGCTGCTGCCAGCTCTATGAGGTGCCCGACCCCAACCGGCCCCAGCGGCTCGGCCTGCACCAGAGAGAGGTCTTCCTCTTCAACGACCTGCTGGTGGTGAGTGGGGGCGGCCTGGACACCTGGGTCCCATCTGCATCTCGTGCGCTAGAGCTCTGGGGGGCTGGAAGCCCGGACTCCTGGGTTCTCTCCCAGCTCTGGGAGGGGAGTGGGGGCTGGTGGCTAAGGCAGGGGGGCTGGGAGCCAGGACTCCTGGGTTCTCTCCCCAGCTCTGGGAGGGGAGTGGGGGCTGGTGGCTAAGGCAGGGGGGCTGGGAGCCAGGACTCCTGGGTTCTCTTCCCAGCTCTGGGAGGGGAGTGGGGGCTGGTGGCTAAGGCAGCGAGGCTGGGAGCCAGGACTCCTGGGTTCTCTCCCCAGCTCTGGGAGGGGAGTGGGGGCTGGTGGCTAAGGCAGGGGGGCTGGGAGCCAGGACTCCTGGGTTCTCTCCTGGCTCTGGGAGGGGAGTGGGGGCTCGTGGCTAAGGCAGGGGGGCTGGGAGCCAGGACTCCTGGGTTCTCTCCCCAGCTCTGGGAAGGGAGCGGGGGCTGGTGGTTGGAGCAGGGGGGGGCTGGGAGCCAGGACTCCTGGGTTCTCTTCTGGCTCCAGGGAGGGGGTAGAGGGCAGAGCTAGGGACTCTCGCTGACCACCCTCCTTCCCCCCAGGTGACCAAGATCTTCCAGAAGAAGAAGATTATGGTGACATACAACTTCCGCCAGAGCTTCCCCTTGGTGGAAATGCACATGCAGCTGTTCCAGAACTCCTGTGAGTGCCCCTCCCCTCCTCAGACCCACAGCCCCCCGCCCCCCCAGAACCGGGCCTGAATCTCTGTCCTCCCCTCCGCAGATTACCAGTTCGGGATCAAGCTCCTGTCGGCCGTGCCGGGAGGGGAGCGGAAGGTTCTGATCATCTTCAACGCCCCCAGCCTGCAGGACCGGCTCCGCTTCACCAGCGACCTGCGGGAGTCCATCGCTGAGGTGCAGGAGATGGAGAAATACCGCGTGGAGTGTGAGTGCCGGGTGGGCAGGGGCTGCGGGAGCGAAGGGCACCGACTGGGCTAGGGGGCGCTGTGGGTCGGGAGCGAGGGGCACCGACTGGGCTAGGGGGGGCAGAGCTGGGCTGGCAGGGGGCTGTGGGTCGGGAGCGAGGGGCACCGACTGGGCTAGGGGGGGCAGAGCTGGGCTGGCAGGGGGCTGTGGGTCGGGAGCGAGGGGCACCGACTGGGCTAGGAGGGGCAGAGCTGGGCTGGCAGGGGGCTGTGGGTCGGGAGCGAGGGGCACCGGCAGGGCTGGGGGGGAGGTCAGAGCTGGGCTGGCAGGGGGCTGTGGTTCGGGAGCGAGGGGCACCGGCAGGGCTGGGGGGTGTCAGAGCTGGGCTGGCGGGGGGCTGCGGGTCGGGAGCAAGGGGCACCGGCAGGGCTGGGGGGTGTCAGAGCTGGGCTGGTGGGGGGCTGTGGGTCGGGAGCGAGGGGCACCAGCAGGGCTGGGGGGTGTCAGAGCTGGGCTGGTGGGGGGCTGCGGGTCGGGAGCAAGGGGCACCGGCAGGGCTGGGGGGTGTCAGAGCTGGGCTGGTGGGGGGCTGCGGGTCGGGAGCGAGGGGCACGGGCAGGCCTGGGGGGGGTCAGAGCTGAGCTGTGGGGGCTGTGGGTCGGGAACGAGGGGCACCAGCAGAGATGGCTGGGGGGGGCTGCAGGTCGGGAGCGAGGGCCCCACCGGCACTGACCCCCTGCCTCCCCGCAGCGGAGCTGGAGAAGCAGAAGGGGGTGATGCGCCCCAGCGCCTCGCCGGCGGGGGGCCCGAAGGAGGCGGTGAACGGGACGCTGACGCGGAGCAGCCTGGAGGACACCTATGGGCTGGGCGACGGGCTGAAGCGAAGCGCCCTGAGCAGCTCCCTGCGTGACCTCTCCGACGCCGGTGAGCGGGGCCCGGACGCCTGGGTTCCTCCCCGGCGCTGGGATGGGAGCGGGGCAGGGCTGGGTGCCCGGACGCCTGGGTTCTCCCCGTTTCTCTTGTTGGGGGCTGTGGCTACCCCTGGTGGCAAAAAATCCATGTGAGACGCTCGGCCAATAGGAAGCTCCCTGGATGTGGGGGGTGGGGCTGTGGGCGTGGCCTGACTGGGTTAACCCCTGCTGTGCCATGCCAGAGAGGGCCCTCGCTCGCTCTGCTTTGCGCTCTCTCTCTCTCTCTCTCTCTGTGTCTCTCGCTGGCGGACTACCGAGGGGGGCGGGGGGATTGGGGGGGCAGTGTTGGGGGGGCCCAGCCTCGCTAATCCCTGCTGTCCCCCCCACCCCCCACCGTGCAGGCAAGCGGGGCCGTCGTAACAGCGTGGGATCCCTGGACAGCACCATCGAAGTAAGTGGGGGGGGCTGCGGTGTCCCCTCCGCCCCCCCGCCGGGTACTGCTCCATCCGCCTCCCTCTGCCTGTCGCTTCAGCTGTCCGTCTCCCCATCACCCCCTCATAGCTCCCCCCGCCAGGCGTCCCAGCATGCTCTGCTCCTGGCCGGCCAGCCGGACACATCCCCATCCCCATTGCATTCCGCTCCCTTCCCAGCATGCTTTGCTCCTCCTGTCCCGCCAGCTCCACCGGCTCCTTATGTACAGCTCTGACCCCTCCCCCTTTCAGGTAGCTGGGGGGAGGGGCTTATAAAAGGTGTGGTGTGCATAAAAGAGGGTGGGGCTTGTGAAAGGGGGTGGGGCTTATAAAAGGACGGGTTTATCACAGGGGGTGGGGCTTATAAAAGTGGGGGAAGAGAGGATGGGCCTTGTCAAGTGGGTGGGGCTTATGAGAATGGGGGTGGGGCTTATCTAAGGGCGGTTTATGAAGTGGGTGGAGTTTGTAAGAGGGCGGGGCTTAGTGGCCACTGCCCTGACCCCTCTGTCTCTCTCTCTCTCCCTGCAGGGGTCTATCATTAGCAGCCCCCGCCCCCACCAGCGCATGCCCCCGCCCCCCCCGCTGGAGGAGTACAAGGCTCAGCCCCGCCCCATCTCCAACTCCTCCTCCTTCCTGGGCTCCCTCTTCGGCAGCAAGCGGGGCCGGGCCCCCTTCCCGCTGCCCCCCAGCCAGGCCTCGGCCCCCTCCGCCCATCCCCCGCACCCACTGCCCCTGTCCCCCGAGGGCCCCTCCAAACTGCAGGCCCTCCACGCCCAGTACTGCCACGTGGCCCCACCTCCCTACCCCCAGCAGCCCCCGCCCCCCCAGCAGCCGGCTCCGCCACCCCCGCTGCCCCCCGTGGCTGCTGCCCCGCCCCCCCGCTTCCACATGTCCTCCCAGCCCCCGCTCTCGGCACCTCCCCAGAAGCAGACGCCGCCGGCCTTCCCCCTGGTACACCAGCATTACACCCTCCAGCGACCCGGGCACCAGAGGCGGCTGCACCAGGTGCCCCCCTCCGCCGCCCCCCAAACCCACCCCCCCTTCCCCCTCCACGGCCGCCAGCCCACCTCGCCCCTCCCCCTCTACAGCCCCGCCCCCCAGCCATCCCACACCTACCCCCAGCACCTACCCCAGGGGGGTGGAGGGCAGCACACCCTCCACCGCCAGCCCCCCAGGCACTTTGTTTTCAGCCACCACCCCCAGCTGGGGCAGCGCGGGGGGGGTGCCCCACCGCCAGCTCCCCACCACGGCCCCGCCCACCACCACCATGGCCCCACCCCCCACTCACCCATCCCCCCCCACCCTTCCTACCCGCCCCTGCCCCCACCGTCGCCCCACACCCCCCTCAGCCCACACTCCCCCGGGGCCCCCACCTCCCCGCTCCCCCAGCATGCCCCCCTGCACCCGGGAGGGCCCCAGGTTCTGCCAGGACAGGGCAACCCGAATCCAAAATCCAAGCCAGTCAATAGAATTAGCACCGTGGTCTGAGCTGTGCCGGGGGGGTTGGGGGCAGAGGATCACTACAGATATGGAAATCCAGACCGAGGGGAGCCCCAGTCCCTACCAGTCACCCCCCCAACTTCCGAGGCCCGGCGAGGGAGGAAAGAACCAGTCACGGCAGAGAACGGCCTCAGCTCATGACAGCGATGGACGGAAGAATCCCGGAAGATCTGGGGGGGCAGGGACTGTGTCTGGGGGGGCCCGGCCTTTTAATCGGGGCAAGCCTGGGGCAGCGGACACTCTATCCCCGCCCTGTTCCCTCCTCATCCCCGGGCTACCGAGAATTCTGGGAATTCTCCCCCCTCCCTGCACAACTCCAGGTGGGCCGCTGCGGGGGTGGGGAGGATCCCATTTTCATTTGCACATGGCTTGTGAGTTGCTGCTGCTTGGCCTGTTATTTTTTTTTAGGGGGGGAATCTCTGGGATATTGGGGGGCCAGATCTGGGGGGGCATCCCTGCTGTTCTCACCTGTGTCTGTAATAAGGGCTACTCCCGGCGGGAGCTGTTTTCCCTTCCCCAAACTCCTATTCTGCGATTTGCACTGACAGAGAACCCCTCCCTTCCTCCCCCGCCAGGTCCCCTCAAAGCCGGCCCACTCCCCGGTGCCGAAAAGGATCCCATGGGGGGAAACCCCGTGAAACTCCAATAGCCCCCTCTTCTCTGGGAATAACTTACGGGCCCCAGGGCTGTTTGTTTTGGGGGGAGCCCTGTATGGAAACAGTCCCTACGCGGCGTTATGTGCAGCTGTTCCCCAGCTGCCCTGCCCCAGAGGTGGCTGCATCTCTGCCCCAAGTGAATCTTGTGCACTTTATCCCACCCCCCGCAAATACAATCCTTCCCTCTCCCCACTTGAATATCACCCTGTCCCCCTGTTTCTGATTGGTGTTCCCCCCCCAGCTCTGGGAGGAGACGGGGGGGGCAGGGAGCCAGGACTCCTGGGTTCTCTCCCCGGCTCAGGGAGGGGGCGGTCTGGGGGGGTAGAGCAGAGAGAAATTGAGGCAGAACTCCAGAGTCCTCACTCCCAGCCCCCCCGCTCTAATCACCAGACCGCCCCCCGCTTCCCATATCTGGGGCGGGAACCCAGGAGTCCTAAACTAAAGGATTTCTGAAGCCCCACCGCCAACGCTGTCCCCTTTGCCCCTCCACCTCAGGGCTGTGCTCCCCAGTTTCTTTTGGGGTCCCCCGATGTCTGGTTGCCCCCCCAGCATGCACCTCCCCAGCCCCGGTACCTGCATCGACTTGGTTTGCTGTACAGACCCCACTGTATATAGTATACATTATAAATAGCGTGCCAGGGAGTGGGGCCCCCCGTGCGCCCCACAGGCCGGGCCCTCCCCCCGGCGTTCCTGGCTCGACGTTGCCGAGATGACTGTATTTTTGTTTCCCTCCCGCCCCCCGGCCTTCTTGTATATAAAAAACTGTATATTTGATGCTTCATAAATGACCCACTGTCCCTTCCGTGTTCATCCTCTGGTGTGCGTGTGTTCTTTACCCTGCCTCCGGGGGGCGCCGTGGGGTTGGGCAGGGGGCGCTTTCCCTGCACAGGCTGGGCCGGGGGCAGGGGGCTGGGCAGGGGGCGCTCTCCCCTGGCAGGCTGGGCTGGGCGCTGGGGGGCAGGGGCCTGGGCAGGGGGGGTCTCCCGTGGCAGGCTGGACGGCGCCGTGGGGTGCCGTGGGGCAGGGGGCTGGGCAGGGGGCGCTCTCCTGTCGCAGGCTGGGCTGGGCTCTGGCGAGATGGGGGCTGGGCGCTGGGGGGCTCTCCTGTGGGAGGCTGGGCCGGGCACTGGGGGGCTCTCCCGTGGCAGGCTGCGTGGGGCGCTGGGGGGGCAGGGGCCTGGGCAGAGGGGCTCTCCTGTGGCAGGCTGGGCCGGGCGCTGGGGGGCAGGGGGCTGGGCGGTGAGTGCTCTCCCCTGACAGGCTGGGCCGGGCGCTGGGGGGCGCCATGGGGCAGGGAGGAGGGGTGGGGGGTCACTGTGCGGCGGTGAAGATTGTACTACAGAAGCCCCATGGGCGTCGGGACCCTAGGCCATTGCTCCCATCCCCCTGGATTCAGGGCGTGGACCCCGGTGTTCGGGCCCAAACCCACGTCTGGGGAGGAGCTAGGATGGCCGTATGGCCCCCCACCGTGTCCACAGGACACGAGGTGGCTGCTGATGGAGGGAGGGGTTGGGGGCTGGGGAAGGGGGAGGGATGGGGTCTGGGTTTGGGAGGGGTTAGGGGTCTGGGGAAGGGCGGGGTATGGGGGGAGGACGAGGGGTGGGGTTGGGGAAGGAGGGGGCGGGGCTGGCGATGGAGGGCGGAGTTAGGGGGTTGGGGAAGGGGGAGGGATGGGGTCTGGGTTTGGGAGGGGTTAGGGGGCTGGGAAAGGGAGGGGTGTGGGGGGAGGAGGAGGGGTGGGGTTGGGGAAGGAGGGGGCGGGGCTGGCGATGGCGGGAGGGGATAGGGTCCTGGGGAAGGGGGAGGGATGGGGTCTGGGTGTGGGAGGGGTTAGAGGGCTGGGGAAGGGCGGGGTGTGGGGGCAGGAGGAAGGGTGGGGTTGGGGAAGGAGGGGGCGGGGCTGGCGATGGAGGGAGGGGTTAGGGGGGTGGGGAAGGGGGAGGGATGGGGTCTGGGTGTGGGAGGGGTTAGGGGGGTGGGGAAGGGGGAGGGATGGGGTCTGGGTTTGGGAGGGGTTAGGGGTCTGGGGAAGGGCGGGGTGTGGGGGCAGGAGGAGGAGGGGTGGGGTTGGGGAAGGAGGGGGCGGGGCTGGCGATGGAGGGCGGAGTTAGAGGGTTGGGGAAGGGGGAGGGATGGGGTCTGGGTGTGGGAGGGGTTAGGGGGCTGGGGAAGGGCGGGGTGTGGGGGGAGGGGGAGGGGCTGGCGATGGAGGGAGGGGTTAGGGGGTTGGGGAAGGGGGAGGGATGAGGTCTGGGTGTGGGAGGGGTTAGGGGGCTGGGGAAGGGCGGGGTGTGGGGGGGAGGAGGAGGGGTGGGGTTGGGGAAGGGGGACGGATGGGGTCTGGGTTTGGGAGGGGTTAGGGGGCTGGGGAAGGGCGGGGTGTGGGGGGGAGGAGGAGGGGTGGGGTTGGGGAAGGAGGGGGCGGGGCTGGCGATGGAGGGCGGAGTTAGGGGGCTGGGGAAGGGGGAGCGATGGGGTCTGGGTGTGGGAGGGGTTAGGGGGCTGGGAAAGGGAGGGGTGTGGGGGGAGGACGAGGGGTGGGGTTGGGGAAGGAGGGGGCGGGGCTGGCGATGGAGGGCGGAGTTAGGGGGTTGGGGAAGGGGGAGGGATGGGGTCTGGGTGTGGGAGGGGTTAGGGGGCTGGGGAAGGGCGGGGTGTGGGGGGGAGGAGGAGGGGTGGGGTTGGGGAAGGAGGGGGCGGGGCTGGCGATGGAGGGCGGAGTTAGGGGGTTGGGGAAGGGGGAGGGATGGGGTCTGGGTTTGGGAGGGGTTAGGGGGCTGGGGAAGGGCGGGGTGTGGGGGGGAGGAGGAGGGGTGGGGTTGGGGAAGGAGGGGGCGGGGCTGGCGATGGAGGGCGGAGTTAGGGGGTTGGGGAAGGGGGAGGGATGGGATCTGGGTGTGGGAGGGGCTAGGGGGCTGGGGAAGGGCGGGGTGTGGGGGGGAGGAGGAGGGGTGGGGTTGGGGAAGGGGGAGGGATGGGGTCTGGGTTCATGGGGGCAGAGAGGTGATCGGAAGAGGGGGCGGGTCTGGAAGTTAGACGGGAGTGGGCGTGGCCGCAGCTAGGTACCAGGGGGCGTGGTCTAATTGAGCCCCGCCCCTCCCCCGTCTTGTTTTCCCTCTCTGGGCGCACGCGCAGTATGGCCCTTTAAACGTGCGCAAGAAGTTCCGGCTTCCCCCCTTCCCAGTCCTCTGACTCCCCCCCAGCGGAGGAGACGAAGAATATCCCTCCGCCGCGAACTATTTCCTTGCCCTCCCGCCGCTCCCTGCACCCTTCCGGGGGCCCGGCGCCTGCCCCGTCCCCTCAGAGTTGGGGGATTCTCGACTCCTCCCGACCCGCCGGGGCTGCTCTCGAGCAGCTCCGGCCGCATCTCAGGGCCACCCCCCCCTGCGGCGGAGGGAGACGCCGTGTGGCGGCGGCGGCGGGCAAGCGCAACGAGTCCCAAGATGGCGGCGGCGGGCAGGCCGGGGGGAGCCGGCGGGGCCTGAGCCGGGGCAGGGGGCGGCAGCAGGCACCGGGCCGAGGAGGGGGGAGCGGGAGCACCGGGGGGGGCGGCGGAGGGGCCGCGAGTGGGGGCGGAGGGTGACGCGAAGGCGGCGGAGGGATCCGCGCGGGTCCTAGGCCGGCCGCGGGCCTCGGGCTCGAGTAGACGGGGGCGGCCGGGCCGGGCATGGCCCCCTGAGGGGTGGGGGCAGCCACGGCGCGGCGGCGGCGGGGCGGCCAGCACATGGAGGATCGGGCCCCCCCCGCCCGGGGGGAGGAGCCGCCCCCGCCACAGGAGCGGGGCCCCGGGCGGGCCTGGGGGGAGCGGGGGCCCCCGGCCGAGGAGCGGGGCCCCAAGGCGGAGCGGGGGCCCTGGCCGGGGGGCGAGGCCGAGCCCCCCGAGGATTTCCTGCCGCCCCCCGAGTGCCCCGTCTTCGAGCCCAGCTGGGCCGAGTTCCGCGACCCCCTGGGCTACATCGCCAAGATCCGGCCCATCGCCGAGAAGAGCGGGATCTGCAAGATCCGGCCCCCCGCCGTGAGTGGGGGCAGGGCCCGCTGGGGGGCGGGGGGGGCAGCGCCCGCTGGGGGGCGGGGGGGGGGGCTGGGGGGGCAGAGCCGTTGCCCGCTAGGGGAGGCCCAGAGGCAGCGGGGGGGCACGTTGGGCGCAGTGCCTGGGGTGGGGGGCGCTGGTGCCGCCCATGGGGAGAGCTGGCCCAGGGCCGTGGGGGTGGGGTGAAGGCTCGTGCGGGGGCCCTGGGTGACAGGCCCGCCAGGGGGGCGCTGGGGATCGGGCTGGCTGGCCAGGCCAGCGCTGACATGGCATCGCATTGAAACGGGGCGCCCGTGCTGGCATGGCCAGGCCTCCTAGCTCATCGGGGGCCCCCCAGTCTGCTGGGGATCTGTGGGGTCCAATTCCCAACCCCCCCCGCCCCTTCTTCCTCTGCTGGTCCTGGGCAGCAGGGTCATCAGCCCAGGGCCTGGGGATCAGGAAGGGGTGGGGTATGGGACCCCCCCGGATCCCCCACCATCCCTAATAGCAGTGACACGTTCAATATGGCTGCCACGCTCTAGCCTTTGTCTGGTAAACAGTGTGTGTGGGGGCCTGACAGAGAGAGCCTGCCCTCTGGGGAGCAGCCCCCCAACATGAGACCCACAAGCCCCCTCCCTCAACCCCCCCCTTCCCTTTGTGGCTTCCTCTTCCACCCTCCCAGCTGGGCTGTTGTGATGGGTCTGGCCTGGCCTCTCCCAGACAGCCGGGCAAGTGGGCTGGCTTGAGGGGCGGGGGAGGAGAGATCTGGGGCTTGGGGGAGCAGATCCAAAAGTGAGGGGCTTCCCTGGGGCAGCTCGCTTGTCCCATCTCTCCCTGGCCTGTCTCGGTTGCATCCGGTTGGGGCAGGGCATTGGGAGGGTAGGTTTAAATTCGGCCTGCGTGGGTTTCGCTGGCCTGCCCGGGTTGCGCATCAGATCCAGAGGCTGGGGTCCCCCCACTTTCAGAAAGGGGAGTGAGGGGAGCGATTGCCTGGTTGGGCTGGTGAACACTGTGCTGGGCTCCTAACAGCACTGGCTGCTGTCGCCTCCCCTGCCCCCCAAAAGACGCTTGATTTGGCCACTGGAGTGCCAGGAATGGTTCCCACTGGTCGCAGACCCAGCAGCCGTGCTCTTAGATGTCAGCGGGCCTGGAGAGAGATTTTAGGGTTATAAAGTGTTATGTTTGTGCAGCGTTGTGTGTGGCTATTCCCAGCCACCCTGCGGAAGAGGTGGCTGCATTTCAGTGCCGGGCAAGCTGTCCCTGTGCAGTGTTATGTGCGGCTGGTCCCAGCTGCCCTGGCCCTGCCCTAGAGAGAGCTGCATTCCCAGGCTGGGTGAAATGCAGATATTTTTGGTAAGGCTTTGTCTGACCTTAGGAGTGCTATCCCTGGGGTCGGGGCAGGTGCCCCCCTTGCACCAGGCGGGCTGGGATGCGAGAGGTGTCCAGACTGCTCTCAACCGTCCGCCCCACTTAGTTCCCCTCCCTGCCGGCGTGGAGGCACAGGTGGTCCTGGCAACGGACGCCCTCCTGCCCCCCACTGGAGGGGACAGACCCTGCTCTGTGTGAGTCCCGATCTCCTCCTTGGGGGCCCCCAGCCCAGCGCCCCCAGGACGATGAGCACACAAGCGTGGCTGGCCAGCGCCCCCGGGATGATGAGCACACCAGCGTGGCTGGGCAGGTTCGATCAGAGGCGATACCCGGTTGACAGAGGGGCGCCCCTGCGGACGGTGCTTGGGAAGAATCTTGGGGGGTCTGAAGGCAGAATCGTCTGCTCCAGCACCTTTTCTTACTAAGTCCACCCCTTTTCCCGTCTCTTCCTAGGACTGGCAGCCCCCCTTCGCTGTGGAAGTGGATAACTTTAGGTTCACGCCACGCATCCAGAGGCTTAACGAGTTGGAGGTGAGCTGGGAGGCAGTGCCCGTGATGGCTGCCGGGTGGCTGTTCCCCTGCTGTCCCTGTGTGGTGTTATGTGTGACTGTTCCCCTGCTGCCCTGCCCCAGAGGTGGCCGCATCTCAGTGCTGGATAAACCCAGTTCGGCGTTATGTGCGGCCGTTCCCAACTGACCCGCCCCAGAGGTGGCTGCATCACCGCTCCAGGTGGTACTCCGATGCTCTAGCTTTGGCCTCAAAGGCCTCCCGCGACATCAGTGCTGTTTCCTGGCTCCATGGCCTTGCTGCGTGGGGCTGGGCTGGGCTGGAGAGTGGCCGCGTGGGCCGGAGAGGCGACACCCGGGCGAACTGCTCCCCTCCCTGCCCCCAGGCGCAGACGCGGGTAAAGCTGAACTACTTAGACCAGATTGCGAAATTCTGGGAGATCCAGGGCTCCTCGCTCAAGATCCCCAACGTGGAGCGGCGCATCCTCGACCTCTACAGCCTGAGCAAGGTAGGGTCGGCGCTGTGGGTCAGCACTGGGGGGGCTGCAGCGCTGGGGAGGTGGCTGCAGGTCGGGGCAGGGGGGTCGGCAGAGCTGGGGAAGGAGCGGATTGGAGGCCATGGGTGCTGACAATTCTGGGGGGTGTCCACGGGCTGGGGGCGCTGGCAGCGCCGTGGGTCAGGGAGGGTGCCAGGGGAGGTGTGGGTTGGGGGCCAGAGGTGCCAGCAGCCTCGGGGCTGGGGTCTGCATGTCGGGGGTGCAGGTCAGAGGCTGGGTTGCAGTCAGGGGAGAGGGGCCGGCGGCAACGGGAGGGATGTCGGGGGAGGGGGCTGGCAGCACCGGGGGGGGGTTCCCGGGTTGGGGGAGGGGGGCTGGTGGCTCAGGACTCTCTCCCCCCCAGGTGGTGCTGGAGGAGGGGGGCTACGAGGCCATCTGCAGGGACCGGCGGTGGGCTCGCGTGGCCCAGCGTCTCGCCTACCCCTCGGGCAAGAACATCGGCTCCCTGCTGCGCTCCCACTACGAACGCATCATCTACCCCTACGAGATGTACCAGTCGGGGGCCAACCTGGTGGTGAGGGGGGCTGCGGCGGGCAGGACACCTGGGTTCTCTCCCAGGTCTGGGAGGGGAGTGGGATCTAGTGGTTAGCTGGGGGAGGGTGGCTGGGATCCAGGACGCCTGGGTCCTCTCCCAGGTCTGGGAGGGGAGTGGGATCTAGTGGTTAGCTGGGGGAGGGTGGCTGGGATCCAGGACGTCTGGGTCCTCTCCCAGGTCTGGGCGGGGATCCGTGCCAGGATTTGTGGTGCCAGGCCCCAGGGAAAGTGCCCCAGCCATGCCAGCGCCTGGTCCCACCGTCCCTGGGGTGGGGGGGCTGTTGAGGTGCTAACCCCCGCGTCTCTCCAGCAGTGTGACACCCGGCCCTTTGACAGCGAGGAGAAGGACAAGGAGTACAAGCCCCACAGCATCCCCCTGCGCCAGTCAGTGCAACCCTCCAAGTTCAACAGCTACGGGCGCCGGGCCAAGCGGCTGCAGCAGGAGGTGAGGGACCGGCCCCCTGGCCGACCAGCAAGTCTGGGGCAGGAGCCAGGATGCCTGGGTTCTCTGGAAGGGCAGTGGGGTCCAGTTGTTAAGAGCGGGGTGGGGGGCTAGGACTCCTGGGTTCTCCTGTCCACCTTGCTGTGCGATTGGACAGGGGTCCTCTCCTCCCCTCCCCCGTAGGTCAGTTTGGTGCCTGTAAACTTGCAAGTGCTGTATGACCCACTCGTCCCCACTCCTGTCCCAGAGCTGGGGAGAGAACCCAGGCATCCTGGCTCCCACGCCCCCCTCTAACCACTACATCCCACTTCCCTCCTAGAGCCAGGGGGAGAACCCAGGCGTCCTGGCTCCCAGGTTGCCCCTCCCCCCTCTGACTAGTAGGCCGCACTGCCCTCCCAGAGAACCCAAGAGTTCTGGCTTCCTGCTCTGTTTCTCTTTGTACCTGTTTGCCAGCAGCTGGGGGCGCTTTGTCCATCCTCACTGCAATGTGGGGCGACCCCTCAGTCCCCCCCAGCCCATCGCTGTGGCCGTTGCCCCCTCACCCCCTTTTGCAGGAGTCCGAGGCCTGCCCCGAACCTGCCAGCCCCTCCCTTCTGGCAGCTGAGCGAGCGGCCTGGGGACAGCTCCTGGCGTCTGTCCGGACCCCCTGCATTGCTCTCTCTGTGCCCCCCTAGGCTGGGCTCAGTGGGCCTGCACCTCCCAGGAGGCCCTGCTCCAGCCCAGTGCATTGTGGGTCCCTGGGGGGGTGGGAGTGGGGGAGCCGGAGCCCCGCCCCTGCTGACTCTGCCCTGCCCCCCCAGCCGGAGCCCACCGAGGAGGACATCGAGAAGAACCCGGAGCTGAAGAAGCTGCAGATCTACGGCGCGGGCCCCAAGATGCTGGGCCTGGGGCTGGTGGCCAAGGACAAGACCCTGCGGAAGAAAGGTGAGGGGGGGCCTGGTCTGGCAGCAGGGGGGGAGGGGGTGGCCTGTGTTGACTCCTCTCCCTTCCCCCAGACAAGGAGGGCCCCGAGTGCCCCCCCACGGTGGTGGTGAAGGAGGAGCCCCCTGGGGTGGATCATCGGCTGGAGCCGGCATCTCCCCGCCCGTTCCTGGAGGTGAAGGAGGAGCTGCGGCACAGCCCGGAGCCCTGCACCAAGATGACCATGCGCCTGCGCCGCAGCCATGGCAACACGCAGTTCGTAAGTGAGGGGCCGGGCCCCTCCCTGGGCCGGGCCCATCCCCGAGCTGGCCGGAACCATCCCCGAGCTGCCCGGGCCCCCCTGGGCCGGGCCCATCCCCGAGCCGGCTGGAACATCCTGAGGCAGCCCGGATCCTGGGCCAGGACTATCTTAGCCGGCTGGGACCATCTGAACTGGCCGGGCCCCTGGATCAGGACCCCCCCATGCTGGCCAGGCCCCAGGATTGGGACCCTCGAGGTGATCGGGTCCCCCTTCCCTCCTGAGCCGATCAGGCCCCTGGGCTGGGGCCCCCTGAGATGACTGGGCCCCACTTCCCTCCTGAGCCGACAGGGCCCTTGGATCAGGACCCCAAACTGGCTGGGACTCTGGCCTGGGACCCCTGACTGGGCCGCGCCCCGACCTCCTGAGCAGGTGGGGGCCCTCGAGGTGACTGGGCCCCCCAAACCTCTGACCTGGCTGTGTCTCTGCATCCGTGACCCCAAATGCGCCCCCCGAGCCAGCCTGTGCCTGCCCCGTGGCAGGTGGGAGCTAGTGCCCCCCGGTGTGCTAGGCTCAGTGTCCCCGACCCACCCCCTGACCCCCCCTACCCCCCAGATCGACTCGTACGTGTGCCGGATCTGTGCCCGCGGTGACGAGGACGACAAGCTGCTGCTGTGTGACGGCTGCGATGACAACTACCACATCTTCTGCCTGCTGCCCCCCCTGCCCGAGATCCCCAAGGGGGTCTGGCGCTGCCCCAAATGCGTCATGGCGGTGAGCAGGGGGAGGGGGGACCTGGCTGGCTGGGCCCCTAGGGCTGTTTGGGGGGGGGGGGTGCGGAAGCGGGCTGGCTGGGCCCCTGCGGCTGATTGTAGGGGGCTGGCTGGACTCCTGGGGCTGTTTGGGAAGGGGGGACCGGGCTGGCTGGACCCCTGGGGCTGAGCAGGGTCCAGAGGGAACGGCCTGGCTTCCCCAGCCGCAGGCCTCTGGCCTCGTGAGCCTCTGTGGGGGGAGGCCTGGCCCTGACCCCCCCCCCCCCCCCATCGCCCCCTGGCGCTGAGCAGGGGGGAGGAGGGAGGACCTGGCTGGCTGGGCCCCTGGGGCTGATTGTGGGGGGCTGGCTGGGCCCCTGGGGCTGTTTGGGGAGGGGGGACCGGGCTGGCTGGGCCCCTGGGGCTGAGCAGGGTCCAGAGGGAACGGCCTGGCTTCCCCAGCCGCAGGCCTCTGGCCTCGTGAGTCTCTGTGGAGGTCCCAGCCCCCTTTCCCTGACTCCCCCCATCCCCCCCGCCCCCCGGCAGGAGTGTAAGCGCCCCCCGGAGGCGTTCGGCTTTGAGCAGGCCACGCGGGAGTACACGCTGCAGAGCTTCGGGGAGATGGCCGACGCCTTCAAGGCCGACTACTTCAACATGCCCGTCCACGTGAGTGCCCTGTGGGTGCCCGGACGCCGGGGTTCTCTGCCGGCTCTGGGAGGGGAGCGGGGGCTGGGAGCCAGGACTCCGGGGTTCTCTCCCTGGCTCTGGGAGGGGAGTGGGGCACAGTGGTTAGGGCGGGGGTCTGGGAGCCCAGATGCCTGGCTCTGGGCCCGTGCCCACCATTGCCCACCCTGCAGATGGTGCCCACGGAGCTGGTGGAGAAGGAGTTCTGGCGCCTGGTGAACAGCATCGAGGAGGACGTGACGGTGGAGTACGGCGCCGACATCCACTCCAAGGAGTTTGGCAGCGGCTTCCCCATCAGCGACAGCAAGCGGAGGCTGGGCCCCGAGGAGGAGGTGGGGACCCCCTGCCAGCCCCTTACCCGCTTTGCCCACCCTCCGAAGCCCTCCAGGGGGCTGCCCCCTTCTCTGACCCCCTCAGCCAACCGGCGCCCCCCGGAGGGGACAGGCCTCTGCCCCGTTCCCTGCCCCCTGAGCCAGCGGGCGCCCCCTGGCGGGGCCAGGCCCCCTAGTGGCAGTGGGGAGTTCTGACCCCCCCTCTCCCGGCAGGAGTACGCGGCTAGTGGCTGGAACCTGAACGTGATGCCGGTGCTGCAGCAGTCAGTTCTGTGCCACATCAACGCCGACATCTCGGGCATGAAGGTGCCCTGGCTGTACGTGGGCATGGTCTTCTCCGCCTTCTGCTGGCACATCGAGGACCACTGGAGCTACTCCATCAACTACCTCCACTGGTGGGGCCCGGGGAGCAGAATTGGGGTCACTCGGGCTAGTGGAGGAGGAACTGGGGGGACAGGTGCCTTGGGGGCTGGCGGGAGGGGTTGGCAGGTCCCCCCTGACGTGGTACCGGGGAGCGGGGTTGGTGGTTCCCCCCCCCCGACCCCACGCTGTCCCAGGAGTGAGCCCAAGAAGTGGTATGGGGGGAGGGGGGAGTCGGTGGCTCCCCCCGACCCCGTGCTTTCCCCAGGGGTGAGCCCCAGACATGGTGGTGGTGGGCGGGGGGCGTTGGTAGCTCCCACCTGACCCCGCGCTCTCCCCAGGGGTGAGCCCAAGACGTGGTACGAGGGGAGAGAGGGTTTGGTGGCTCCCCCATGACCCCGCGCTCTCTCCAGGGGCGAGCCCAAGACGTGGTGGTGGGGGGGGCTGGTAGCTCCCACCTGACCCCACGCTCTCCCCAGGGGTGAGCCCCAGATGTGGGGGGGGGGGGGGGGGTTGGTGGCTCCCACCTGACCCCGCGCTCTCCCCAGAGGCGAGCCCAAGATGTGGTACGAGGGGAGGGGGGGTTGGTGGTTCCCCCCTGACCCCACGCTCTCCCCAGGGGCGAGCCCAAGACGTGGTACGGGGAGAGGGGGGGCTGGTGGTTCCCCCCTGACCCCACGCTCTCCCCAGGGGTGAGCCCAAGACGTGGTACGAGGGGAGAGAGGGTTTGGTGGCTCCCCCATGACCCCGCGCTCTCTCCAGGGGCGAGCCCAAGACGTGGTGGTGGGGGGGGCTGGTAGCTCCCACCTGACCCCACGCTCTCGCCAGGGGTGAGCCCCAGACGTGGGGAGGGGGGGTTGGTGGCTCCCACCTGACCCCGCGCTCTCCCCAGAGGCGAGCCCAAGATGTGGTACGAGGGGAGGGGGAGTTTGATGGCTCCCACCTGACCGCGCGCTCTCCCCAGGGGCGAGCCCAAGATGACGTACGGGGGGAGGGGGGGTTGGTGGTTCCCCCCTGACCCCACGCTTTCCCCAGGGGCGAGCCCAAGACGTGGTACGGGGGGAGGGGGGGCTGGTGGTTCCCCCCTGACCCCACGCTCTCCCCAGGGGCGAGCCCAAGACGTGGTACGGGGGGAGGGGGGGCTGGTGGTTCCCCCCTGACCCCACGCTCTCCCCAGGGGCGAGCCCAAGACGTGGTACGGGGGGAGGGGGGGCTGGTGGTTCCCCCCTGACCCCACGCTCTCCCCAGGGGCGAGCCCAAGACGTGGTACGGGGGGAGGGGGGGGCTGGTGGTTCCCCCCTGACCCCACGCTCTCCCCCAGGGGCGAGCCCAAGACGTGGTACGGGGGGAGGGGGGGCTGGTGGTTCCCCCCTGACCCCACGCTCTCCCCAGGGGCGAGCCCAAGACGTGGTACGGGGTGCCGTCGTTCGCGGCTGAGCACCTGGAGGACGTGATGAAGAAACTCACCCCAGAGCTGTTTGAGAGCCAGCCGGACCTGCTGCACCAGCTCGTCACCCTCATGAACCCCAACACCCTCATGGCGCACGGCGTGCCGGTGAGTGCCCCGCCCCCTCTGCCCCGGCCCCGCCCCCCGCGCTGCACCCGCTCGTCACCCTCATGAACCCCAACACCCTCATGGCGCACGGCGTGCCGGTGAGTGCCCCGCCCCCTCTGCCCGGCCCCGCCCCCCGCGCTGCACCCGCTTGTCACCCTCATGAACCCCAACACCCTCATGGCGCACGGCGTGCCGGTGAGTGCCCCGCCCCCTCTGCCCCGGCCCCGCCCCCCGCGCTGCACCCGCTTGTCACCCTCATGGCGCACGGCGTGCCGGTGAGTGCCCCTGCCCCGGCCCCGCCCCCCGCGCTGCACCCACTCGTCACCCTCATGAACCCCAACACCCTCATGGCGCACGGCGTGCCGGTGAGTGCCCCGCCCCCTCTGCCCCGGCCCCGCCCCCTGCGCTGCACCCGCTCGTCACCCTCATGGCGCACGGTGTGCTGGTGAGTGCCCCGCCCCCTCTGCCCCAGCCCCGCCCCCCGCGCTGCACCCGCTCGTCACCCTCATGGTGCACGGCGTGCCGGTGAGTGCCCCGCCCCCTCTGCCCCGGCCCCGCCCCCCGCGCTGCACCCGCTCGTCACCCTCATGGTGCACGGCGTGCTGGTGAGTGCCCCGCCC
Source organism: Gopherus flavomarginatus (assembly GCF_025201925.1). Lineage (NCBI taxonomy): Eukaryota > Metazoa > Chordata > Testudines > Testudinidae > Gopherus > Gopherus flavomarginatus. The sequence goes on from NC_066634.1 coordinate 2,203,046, forward strand.
CCTCTGCCCCAGCCACACGCCCTGCGCTGCACCCGTTCGTCACCCTCATGAACCCCAACACCCTCATGGCGCACGGCGTGCCGGTGAGTGCCCCGGCCCCCTCTGCCCCGGCCCCGCCCCCCGCGCTGCACCCGCTCGTCACCCTTATGAATCCCAACACCCTCATGGCGCACGGCATGCTGGTGAGTGCCCCGCCCCCTCTGCTCTGGCCACGCCCCCTGCGCTGCACCCGCTCGTCACCCTTATGGCGCACGGCGTGCCGGTGAGTGCCCCGCCCCCTCTGCCCCGGCCCCGCCCCCCGCGCTGCACCCGCTCGTCACCCTCATGGTGCACGGCGTGCCGGTGAGTGCCCCGCCCCCTCTGCCCCAGCCACACGCCCTGCGCTGCACCCGTTCGTCACCCTCATGAACCCCAACACCCTCATGGCGCACGGCGTGCCGGTGAGTGCCCCGCCCCCTCTGCCCCGGCCCCGCCCCCCGCGCTGCACCCGCTCGTCACCCTTATGAATCCCAACACCCTCATGGCGCACGGCATGCTGGTGAGTGCCCCGCCCCCTCTGCTCTGGCCACGCCCCCTGCGCTGCACCCGCTCGTCACCCTTATGGCGCACGGCGTACCGGTGAGTGCTCTGCCCCGGCCTCGCCCCCCGCGCTGCACCCGCTTGTCACCCTCCTGAACCCCAACACCGTCATGGCGCACGGCGTGCCGGTGAGTGCCCCGCCCCCTCTGCCCCAGCCCCGCCCCCTGCGCTGCACCCGCTCGTCACCCTCATGAACCCCAACACCCTCATGGCGCACGGCGTGCCGGTGAGTGCCCCGCCCCCTCTGCCCCGGCCCCGCCCCCCGCGCTGCACCCGCTCGTCACCCTCATGAACCCCAACACCCTCATGGCGCACGGCGTGCCGGTGAGTGCCCCGCCCCCTCTGCCCCGGCCCCGCCCCCCGCGCTGCACCCGCTCGTCACCCTCATGAACCCCAACACCCTCATGGTGCACGGCGTGCCGGTGAGTGCCCCGCCCCCTCTGCCCGGCCCCGCCCCCCGCGCTGCACCCGCTTGTCACCCTCATGGCGCACGGTGTGCTGGTGAGTGCCCCGCCCCCTCTGCCCGGCCCCGCCCCCCGCGCTGCACCCGCTCGTCACCCTCATGGCGCATGGCGTGCCGGTGAGTGCCCCGGCCCCACTCCCCGCGCTGCACCCGCTCGTCACCCTCATGGTGCACGGTGTGCTGGTGAGTGCCACGCCCCCTCTGCTCCAGCCACGGCCCCCGCGCTGCACCCGTTCATCACCATCATGAACCCCAACACCCTCATGGCGCACGGGGCCGGCCCCGCCCTCCGCGCTGCACCCGCTCGTCATCCTCATGGTGCACGGCGTGCCGGTGAGTGCCCCGCCCCCTCTGCCCCAGCCACACGCCCTGCGCTGCACCCGCTCGTCACCCTCATGGCGCACGGTGTGCTGGTGAGTGCCCCGCCCCCTCTGCCCCAGCCACGCGCCCCGCGCTGCACCCGTTCGTCACCCTCATGAACCCCAACACCCTCATGGCGCACGGCGTGCCGGTGAGTGCCCCGCCCCCTCTGCCCCGGCCCCGCCCCCTGCGCTGCACCCGCTCGTCACCCTCATGGCGCACGGTGTGCTGGTGAGTGCCCCGCCCCCTCTGCCCCAGCCACGCGCCCTGCGCTGCACCCGCTCGTCACCCTCATGAAACCCAATACCCTCATGGCGCACGGGGCCGGCCCCGCCCCCTCTGCCCCGGCCCCGCCCCCCGCGCTGCCTTTGCCCCATCCCGTGTGCCACCCACTTGCTGCCCTGGCCACTCCCGCTGCCCTCCTGCGGCCACACCCCCACTGCCTGTTTGCCACTTGCTGCCACCTCCTCCCTTCCCTGGCCACACCCAATCTCCCCTTCCCCATCCACCCCTCTGCTGCCATGCCCACTGTCCCCTCCCCTGCACCTCCACTGCCCACCTGTGCCTTGGCACCCCCCACTGTGATCCTGGCCTTCACCGGGCCCCCGCCTCGCCCCCTAGTGCTGTGCCCCTCACCTTGCTCCCAACCCCCCTTCCCACTCAATGCCTCCTCCCGCCCCCACAGGTCGTCCGGACCAATCAGTGTGCAGGAGAGTTTGTCATTACCTTCCCCCGGGCCTATCACAGCGGCTTCAACCAGGGCTACAACTTTGCTGAAGCTGTGAACTTCTGCACTGCTGACTGGGTGAGTGTGCCCGGACGCCTGGGTTCTCTGCCCAGCTCTGGGAGGGGAGGGGTTCTAGAGCTGTTGGACTGGGAGCCCAGACTCCTGGGTTCTCCCCCTGGCTCTGGGAGGGGAGTGGGATCTAGTGGTTAGAGCGGGGGGTGGGGGTTGGGCGCCTAGATGCCTGGGTTCCAATGATGATGAGCCTGGACTCCTGGGTCCCTCCCTCCTTCTGCAGCTGCCGGCCGGGCGCCAGTGCATCGAGCATTACCGCCGCCTGCGCCGCTACTGTGTCTTCTCGCACGAGGAGCTGATCTGCAAGATGGCCGCCTGCCCCGAGAAGCTTGACCTCAACCTGGCAGCTGCCGTGCACAAGGAGATGTTCATCCTGGTGCAGGAGGAGCGCAAGCTGCGCAAGGCCCTGCTGGACAAGGTGGGGTGCTGGGGGATGTGGGGGGCTGGGGTGTGTGTGGGGTGGGGCTGGGGGCTCAGGATCCGTTCTCACCCCTCTCCCTACCCAGGGGGTGACGGAGGCGGAGCGCGAGGCCTTCGAGCTGCTCCCGGATGACGAGCGCCAGTGCGACAAGTGCAAGACGACATGTTTCCTCTCGGCATTGGCCTGTTACGACTGCCCTGCCCGCCTGGTCTGCCTCTACCACATCCATGACCTGTGCAAGTGCCCCAGCAGCCGCCAGTACCTCAGGTGGGCCACGGGACCCAGGAGTCCGGGATCCCAGCCTCGGGTCCTCCCCCGGCCGGCCACGGGACCCAGGAGTCCGGGATCCCAGCCTCGGGTCCTCCCCCGGCCGGCCACGGGACCCAGGAGATCCCAGCCCTGGGCCCCCTCCCCCTGTACCCAGCCCCGGGACCCAGGAGATCCCAGCCCTGGGCCCCCTCCCCCTGTACCCAGCCCCAGGCCCTCCCCCGGGTGCCACGGGACCCAGGAGTCCAGGCCCTCCCCTCCCCAGGCAGTACTTGGAGTCCCCGTGTGGCCCGGCTGACCCTGTGCCCGCAGGTACCGCTACACGCTGGACGAACTCCCGGCCATGCTGCACAAGCTGAAGGTTCGGGCTGAGTCCTTCGACACCTGGGCCAACAAGGTTCGAATCGCCCTGGAGGTGGAGGACGGGCGCAAGAGGAGTAAGTGCTCGCTGGACGCCTTGGTTCCCTGGCGGGAGAGAGGGGTTCTGAACCCACCCACGTGCCCCTTCCCGAGGGCTGGCTTGTTCCCCACTCCCTGCCCTTCCCCACCTCCCCGAGCTGGGGAGAGAACCCAGGAGTCCTGGCTCCCAGCCCCCTGCTCTAACCACCAGTCCCCACTCCCCTCCCCGAGCTGGGAAGAGAACCCAGGAGTCCAGGCTCCCAGCCCCCCCTGCTCTAACCACCAGCCCCCACTCCCCTCCCAGAGCTGGGAAGAGAACCCAGGAGTCCAGGTTCCCAGCCCCCCCTGCTCTAACCACCAGCCCCCACTCCCCTCCCCGAGCTGGGGAGAGAACCCAGGAGTCCAGGCTCCCAGCCTCCCAGCTCTAACCCACCAGCCCCCACTCCCCTCCCTGAGCTGGGGAGAGAACCCAGGAGTCCTGGCTCTCAGCCCCTCGGCGGAGAGGGAGGGAGCCTGAGCCATGTCTCGTTGCAGCGCTGGAGGAGCTTCGGGCGCTGGAGTCGGAGGCTCGTGAGCGCAAGTTCCCTGACAACGAGCTGCTGCATCGGCTGAAGAGCTGCCTGGCCGAGGCTGAGCGCTGTGTCTCCGACGCTCTGGGGCTCATCAGTGGCCTGGAGACCGGGTGAGTGGGGGGCTGGGCTGGATCGGGGAGCTGGGCCTCTGCCTGCGCCCCTCCCGTGGGGGGCCAGTGGGCTTCCTGACCCCTCCCGTTTCCGAACCCCCCGGTGGCGGGCAGTTCCTCGGGCTAACCCAGTGCCTCTCTCGCCCAGGGTGCCCGCCGTGCCGCTGTCGCTGGAGGAGCTGCGCACCTTCCTGGAGCGCTTAAGCAGTGTGCCCTGCGTCATGCACCAGCTGGCCGATGTGCAGGTGAGCGGGCACCGCGCCAGGCGAGCGTGTGGTACAGGGGAGCTGGGTTGAGGGGTTACCCAGGGGCAGGGCTGGGTGTTGGGGGTACCCAGGCCCTTCCCTACCCTGACTCCCCGTCCCTCCGCAGGCGGTGCTGGAGCGGGCAGGGTGGGGAGATGTGGCTGGGTTGGGGGTACCTGGGTGCTGGGTTGAGGGGTTACCCGGGCCAGGGCTGGGTTGAGGAGGTACCCAGGCCCAGCCCCGCCCTGACTCCCTGTCCCCCCGCAGGCGGTGCTGGAGTGGGTTGGGGGATACCCAGGGGCTGGGTTGGGGGTGGTACCCGGCCCCACCCTGACTCCCTGTCCCCCCGCACGTAGTGCTGGAGCGGGCAGGGTGGGGAGATGGGGCTGAGTTAGGGGGTACCCAGGGGCTGGGTTGGGGGGTACCCGGCCCCTCCCTGACTCCCTGTCCCCCCGCAGGCGGTGCTGGAGTGGGTTAGGGGGTACCCAGGGGCTGGGTTGGGGGGTACCCGGCCCCTCCATGACTCCCTGATCCCTCCGCAGGCGGTGCTGGAGCGGGCGCTGGCATTCCAGGAGGAGGCGCAGGAGGCCCTGCGGGGGCTGCCCGCCAGTGCTGCCCAGCTGCAGGGGCTGGTGGCGCAGGGGGCACGGCTGGGCGTGGCTGTGCCCGAGACGCGCCAGCTGGAGCGCCAGGTGCAGCAGGCAGCCTGGCTGGAGGAGGTGAAGCGGGCGCTGCGCTCGCCCCGTGAGCGGGTGCCCCTGGCCCTGGTGCGGGGCCTGGCCCAGGCTGGTGCCACCGTGGCCCCCAGCCCGGCTGTGGAGAAGGCCCGGGCTGAGCTGCAGGAGCTGCTGACCATCGCCCAGCGCTGGGAGGAGAAGGCCCATCTCTGCCTTGAGGCCAGGTGAGGGGCCCGGATGCCTGGGTTCTGGGGGCAGCAGGACCCCTGGGATCTCTTCACGGCTTGGGGTGGGGGGAGGTTGGGAGCCCGCATGCCTGGGGACTCCCTAGCTCTGGGAGGAGAGTGGGGGCTGGGAGCCAGGACTCCTGGGTTCTCTCCCTGGCTCTGGGAGGTGAGTGGGGTCTAGTGACTGGGAGCGATGGGGGGCTGGGAGTCAGGACTCCTAGGTTCTGTTCCTGGCTCTGGGAAGGGAGTAGGGTCTGGCAGGTTAGAGCAGGCGGGGGGCTGGGAGCCAGGACTCCTGGGTTCTCTCCCTGGCTCTGGGAGGTGAGTGGGGTCTAGTGATTGGGGGCGATGGGGGGCTGGGAGCCAGGACTCCTGGGTTCTGTCCCTGGCTCTGGGAGGTGAGTGGGGTCTAGTGATTGGGGGCGATGGGGGGCTGGGAGTCAGGACTCCTGGGTTCTGTCCTTGGCTCTGGGAGGTGAGTGGGGTCTAGTGATTGGGGGCGATGGGGGGCTGGGAGCCAGGACTCCTGGGTTCTCTCCCTGGCTCTGGGAGGTGAGTGGGGTCTAGTGACTGGGGGCGATGGGGGGCTGGGAGCCAGGACTCCTAGGTTCTGTTCCTGGCTCTGGGAAGGGAGTAGGGTCTGGCAGGTTAGAGCGGGGGCGGGCTGGGAGCCAGGACTCCTGGGTTCTCTCCCTGGCTTTGGGAAGGGAGCGGGGTCAGCCAGGTTAGAGCGGGGGTGGGCTTGGAGCCAGGACTCCTGGGTTCTCTCCCTGGCTTTGGGAAGGGACGGGGGGCTGACGGTTAGTGCCGGGGGACCTGAACCGTCCCCTCCCCCTCCCAGGCAGAAGCACCCCCCGGCCACGCTGGAAGCCATCATCAAGGAAGCGGAGAATGTCCCCGTGCACCTGCCCAACATCCTGGCCCTGAAGGAGGCGTTGGCCAAAGCCCGGGCCTGGATCGCCGACGTAGAGGAGATCCAGGTGAGCCCTGGGGGCCAGGGGCTCAGGTGGGGAGGTTCTAGGGGACCTTGGGAGATCAGGTGCTTGGGGGGGGGGGGGCACAGGGTGAAGCTGGGGCCTGTAGGGGGAGGCACTGACCTTCCCCCCTCCTCCCCAGAACGGGGATCACTACCCCTGCCTGGACGACCTGGAGGGGCTGGTGGCCGTGGGCCGGGACCTGCCGGTGCGGCTGGAGGAGCTGCGCCAGCTGGAGGTGCAGGTGGGCACGGCGCACTCCTGGCGCGAGAAGGCCTCCAAGACCTTCCTCAAGAAGAGCTCCTGCTACACCCTGCTGGAGGTGCGTGGGGGCCGTGAGGCGTTGCGGTGGGGGGGGGGGGGGGCTCTGGGTCCCATGGGTCAGCGGGCAGTGTAGGGCTGTGGGTGAGTCTGTGGGTCCCATGGGACAGAGGGTGGTGTTGGGGCTGTGGGCCCCATGTGGTGGCTGTGGGGAAGGTTGTAGGTTCCAAGGGGGCAATGGGCAGGGGGCGGGGGGGCACAGAAGGCAGAGCCCAACCCCACTGCCCCCCAGGTGCTGTGCCCCTGTGCGGACGCTGGTGCAGCCAGCCCCAAGCGCACCAAGTGGCGGCGGGAGCCGGAGCTCGGCCTCTACAAGTCGGACACCGAGAGCCTGGGGCTGTCTGCTCAGGACCTGCGAGATCCCGGCTCTGTGGTGAGTGGGCAGCAGTGGGGCCTCTGGGGGGGGTGCGGAATGGGGCACGGGGCCTGTCCCCTCCAGGCGCACCAGGAGAGACGGGGGAGCGGGGGAGTGTAGGGGCTGTGGGCTGGGAAAGGAGAGGAGGGGAGATTGGGGGCCCGGCAGCGGGCAGGGAGGGAAAGGGGAGGCTGGCCCCGCTGGCGTGGGGGGGGGGGGCCCGGCAGCGGGCAGGGAGGGAAAGGGGAGGCTGGCCCCGCTGGCGTGGGGGGGGGGGGGGCCCGGCAGCGGGCAGGGAGGGAAAGGGGAGGCTGGCCCCGCTGGCGGGGGGGGGGGGCCGGCAGCGGGCAGGGAGGGAAAGGGGAGGCTGGCCCCGCTGGCGGGGGGGGGGGGGGCCCGGCAGCGGGCAGGGAGGGAAAGGGGAGGCTGGCCCCGCTGGCGTGGGGGGGGGGGGGCCGGCAGCGGGCAGGGAGGGAAAGGGGAGGCTGGCCCCGCTGGCGGGGGGGGGGGGGCCCGGCAGCGGGCAGGGAGGGAAAGGGGAGGCTGGCCCCGCTGGCGTGGGGGGGGGGGCCCGGCAGCGGGCAGGGAGGGAAAGGGGAGGCTGGCCCCGCTGGCGTGGGGGGGGGGGCCGGCAGCGGGCAGGGAGGGAAAGGGGAGGCTGGCCCCGCTGGCGTGGGGGGGGGGCCGGCAGCGGGCAGGGAGGGAAAGGGGAGGCTGGCCCCGCTGGCGTGGGGGGGGGGGGCCGGCAGCGGGCAGGGAGGGAAAGGGGAGGCTGGCCCCGCTGGCGTGGGGGGGGGGGCCGGCAGCGGGCAGGGAGGGAAAGGGGAGGCTGGCCCCGCTGGCGTGGGGGGGGGGGGCCGGCAGCGGGCAGGGAGGGAAAGGGGAGGCTGGCCCCGCTGGCGTGGGGGGGGGGGGCCGGCAGCGGGCAGGGAGGGAAAGGGGAGGCTGGCCCCGCTGGCGTGGGGGGGGGGGGCCGGCAGCGGGCAGGGAGGGAAAGGGGAGGCTGGCCCCGCTGGCGTGGGGGGGGGGGGCCGGCAGCGGGCAGGGAGGGAAAGGGGAGGCTGGCCCCGCTGGCGTGGGGGGGGGGGGGGCCGGCAGCGGGCAGGGAGGGAAAGGGGAGGCTGGCCCCGCTGGCGTGGGGGGGGGGGCCGGCAGCGGGCAGGGAGGGAAAGGGGAGGCTGGCCCCGCTGGCGTGGGGGGGGGGGGCCGGCAGCGGGCAGGGAGGGAAAGGGGAGGCTGGCCCCGCTGGCGTGGGGGGGGGGGGGGGCCGGCAGCGGGCAGGGAGGGAAAGGGGAGGCTGGCCCCGCTGGCGTGGGGGGGGGGGGGCCGGCAGCGGGTAGGGAGGGAAAGGGGAGGCTGGCCCCGCTGGCGTGGGGGGGGGGGGCCGGCAGCGGGCAGGGAGGGAAAGGGGAGGCTGGCCCCGCTGGCGGGGGGGGGGGGGCCGGCAGCGGGCAGGGAGGGAAAGGGGAGGCTGGCCCCGCTGGCGTGGGGGGGGGGGGGCCGGCAGCGGGCAGGGAGGGAAAGGGGAGGCTGGCCCCGCTGGCGTGGGGGGGGGGGGCCCGGCAGCGGGCAGGGAGGGAAAGGGGAGGCTGGCCCCGCTGGCGTGGGGGGGGGGGGCCCGGCAGCGGGCAGGGAGGGAAAGGGGAGGCTGGCCCCGCTGGCGGGGGGGGGGGGGCCGGCAGCGGGCAGGGAAGGAAAGGGGAGGCTGGCCCCGCTGGCGTGGGGGGGGGGGGGCCCGGCAGCGGGCAGGGAGGGAAAGGGGAGGCTGGCCCCGCTGGCGTGGGGGGGGGGGGGCCCGGCAGCGGGCAGGGAGGGAAAGGGGAGGCTGGCCCCGCTGGCGGGGGGGGGGGGGGCCGGCAGCGGGCAGGGAAGGAAAGGGGAAGCTGGCACCACTGGCATGGGGGGCCGGCAGCGGGCAGGCTCTCCCCCCCCACACACTGAGCACCCCCCCGGTCCCGGCAGATTGTGGCATTCAAGGAGGGCGAGCAGAAGGAGAAGGAGGGCATCCTGCGGCTGCGCCGTGCCAACGCACTGAAGCCCAGCCCGCCGGCGCCTGGCCCCCCATCCTGCGTGTGTGGCCAGCCGCCCGGGCCCGGCATGCTGCGCTGCGAGCTCTGCCGTGACTGGTTCCACGCCCCCTGCGTGGCCTGGCCCCGCCTGGGCGCCCAGAAACCCTCGCCTGCCTGGTGGGAGTGGGACGCCAAGTTCCTGTGCCCGCTGTGCCAGCGCTCCCGCCGCCCGCGCCTTGAGACCATCCTGGCCCTGCTGGTGGCCTTGCAGAAGCTGCCCGTGCGGCTGCCCGAGGGCGAGGCCCTGCAGTGCCTGACGGAGCGTGCCATCACCTGGCAGGACCGCGCCCGCCAGCTGCTGGCCTCGTCCGAGCTGGCCGGGCCCCTGGAGCGCCTGGCGGCCTTGCGCCAACGGCTGCACGGGGACGCCGGCGCCCTGCGGGAGACCAGCTGCAACGAGCAGCCCAAGGTGAGGGGGTGCCCGTGTCCTAGTATCTTTCCCCAATCTGAACCTTAGAGTCCAAAAGTTGGGGTACCAGCATGAATTCCTTTAAGCTTAGTTACCTGTTTAGATTTGATAAGCTGCCACCAATCAGGAATTCCAGTGCCTGATACACTCTGGTCCCCCCAAGACCCAGACTCCCTGGATCTTAACACAAGGAAAGTAAACTCTTTCCCTCACCAGTGCCTCTCCTAGGATTTCCCTCCCTGGGTTACCCTGGCAGATTACCGTGATCCAAACTCCTTGAATCTTAAAACAGGGAGGAATGTCCCTCCCCGCCCCCTTTCTCCCTCACCCAGAGGCAAAACAGATTCAAGCTCCGTGAATCTAAAATAAAGGGATTCATTCCCCCTTCTCCCCTCCCTTTCCTGGTAAGTACAGACTCAGTTCCCTTGAGCCTCAACAAGGGGAAAAATCAGACAGGTCTTAAAAGCAAAACTTTTAATAAAAAGAAAGAAAGAGAGAGTATAAGTTATCTCTGCAATTTAGATGGTAAAAGTTACAGGGTCTGTCAGTTTATAGAAACTGGAGAAAGCGCTTCCTCCAGCAGAAATACAATTTAAAATAGTTCCAGCCAAATACACATTTGCAAATACGGAAAAACAATCAAAAGACTATAACCGCCTTTCTTACTAAAATACTCACTATTCTGAATATATAAGAGATTGTAACAGGGAGATTGGCAAGAAACCTGGTTGCACGTCTAGTCCCTTCCAGGACCCAGAGAGAACAACACAAAACCCAAAAAACACAAACAAAGGCTTCCCTCCACCGAGATTTGAAAGTATCTTGTCTCCTGATTGGTCCCCTGGTCAGGTGTTTGGTTCCCTGTTTGTTAACCCTTTACAGGTAAAAGAGACATTAACCCTTAACTATCTGTTTATGACAGCCCGGCACTGGGGGGAGGTGGGTCCCCATAGAATCAGCTTTTGCCCCACCCCAGAGTTGGCCGATCTCAGCGAGGAATCCCCAGGTACCAGCCTCGCTAGATTTGGGTCGCTGTGGTGGTGGTGGGGTGTCTGGATGGGGGTGGGGCCACGTGCCTGTCTCACCGCTCTGCCCTTTTCCCCCTACAGCTCTCCCTAGAGAACGGGGACGCCACGTCGCCGGAGAAGATGGGCCCCTTCACCTCTGGTAACGTGCCCCACATTTTTTCTGCGCCGGGGTGGGGGCGGGGGCTGGCACCAAGGGTGCGGTGTGGGGCATGGGGGGACAGAAGGAAGGATTGGTGGGGTGGTAGCAGCTGGCACTGAAGGTGCAGTGGGGGGGGCAGGAGCTGGCACCGAGAGTGCGGTGTGCGGCATGGAGGGGGACAGAGGAAGGATTTACTGAGGGGGGGCCGGGGCTGGCACCGGGGGTGCAGTGTGGGACAGGGCAGAGGGGCACAGAGGAAGGGATTTACTGAGAAGGGGGCCAGGGCTGGCACCGAGGGTGCGGTATGGGGCATGGAGGGGGACAGAGGAAGGGATTTACTGAGGGGGGACCGGGGCTGGCACCGGGGGTGCAGTGTGGGACAGGGCAGAGGGGCACAGAGGAAGAGATTTACTGAGAAGGGGGCCAGGGCTGGCACCGAGGGTGCGGTATGGGGCATGGAGGGGGACAGAGGAAGGGATTTACTGAGGGGGGACCGGGGCTGGCACCGGGGGTGCGGTGTGGGACAGGGCAGAGGGAGGGAGGGGGCGCTGGCTGGCACTGAGGGTGCAGTGGGGATTGCCAGCTGGGCCCATCTCCCCCCACACCCTGTCCCCCCCCAGACCTGGAGGCGCTGGGCGCGGCGCTGGCGCGGCTGCAGGGCCCGGTGCTGGAGCTGCCCGAGGGGCCGCGGCGGGCACTGGAGGAGCTGCTCCTGGAGGGCGACCTGCTGGAGGTGACGCTGGACGAGGGGCAGAGCCTTTGGAGGCTGCTGCAGGCCGCCCGGGCCCCCCCTGTTGACACCTTCCGCCACCTGCTGGAGGTGAGGGCAGGGGGTGGCAGGGCTGGGGGGAGGGGTCTGCGGGTTGGAAGTGAGGGGCACTGGCGGGGCTGCGGGTCGGGGGAGAGGGGCACCGGCGCAGGGCTGGGGGCGGGGGGTGTGGGTCAGGAGTGAGAGTGCACTGGCAGGGCTGGCGGTGGGGGGCTGCGGGTCAGGACTGAGGGGCACCGGCGGGGCTGCGGGCCTGAAGAGAGGGGCACCGGCAGGGTTGGGGGCTGTGGGGCAGGACAGAGGGGCACCGGCAGGGCTGGGGGTGAGGGGGCTGCAGGTCGGGGGAGAGGGGTACCGACAGGGATGGGGGACGGGGGCTGCGGGATGGGAGTGAGTGTGCACTGGCAGGGGTGGGGGTGGGGGGCTGTGGGGCAGGACAGAGGGGTACTGGCAGGGCTGGGGGTGAGGGGGCTGCGGGTCGGGGGAGAGGGGCACTGACAGGGATGGGGGACGGGGGCTGCGGGCCTGAAGAGAGGGGCACCGGCAGGGCGGGGGGCGGGGGGGGCTGCGGGCCTGAAGAGAGGGGCACCGGCGGGGCTGGGGGGGGGCTGTGGGCCTGAAGAGAGGGGCACCGGCGGGGCTGGGGGGGGGCTGTGGGCCTGAAGAGAGGGGCACCGGCGGGGCTGGGGGCGGGGGGGGGGGGGGCTGTGGGCCTGAAGAGAGGGGCACCGGCGGGGCTGCGGGCCTGAAGAGAGGGGCACCGGCGGGGCTGGGGGCGGGGGGGGCTGCGGGCCTGAAGAGAGGGGCACCGGCGGGGCGGGGGGGGGGCTGTGGGCCTGAAGAGAGGGGCACTGGCAGGGCTGGGGGGGGGCTGCGGGCCTGAAGAGAGGGGCACCGGGGGGGCGGGGGGGGGCTGTGGGCCTGAAGAGAGGGGCACCAGCAGGGTTGGGGGCTGTGGGGCAGGAGAGAGGGTCACCGGCAGGGCGGGGGGCGGGGGGGGGGCTGTGGGCCTGAAGAGAGGGGCACCGGCAGGGCAGGGGGCGGGGGGGGCTGTGGGCCTGAAGAGAGGGGCACCGGCGGGGCGGGGGGGGGCTGCGGTCCTGAAGAGAGGGGCACCGGCAGGGTTGGGGGCTGTGGGGCAGGACAGAGGGGTACCGGCAGGGCTGGGTGCGAGGGGGCTGCGGGTCAGGGGAAAGGGGCACTGAGAGGAATGGGGGACGGGGGCTGCGGGATGGGAGTGAGTGTGCACTGGCAGGGCTGGGGGTGGGGGGCTGTGGGTCAGGACTGAGGGGCACTGGCAGGGCTGGGGGGGGGCTGCGGCCCTGAAGAGAGGGGCACCGGCAGGGCGGGGGGCGGGGGGCTGCAGCACAGAACTCAGGCACCGGCACAGCTGGGGGGCCATGTCCCGCTGACACTCTTTGTCGCCCCCAGCTGGAGCAGGCGGAGCGGCGCGGGGCCCGGGCGCGGGGCCGGGATGCCGAGCGGCGCCGGAAGCGCCGGGCCGAGCGGGGGGAGCTGCCCCCCCTACCGAAAGAGGAGTTAGAGCCAAAGAGGAGTCGGGAGAGCGAGTCCCCCGATGTGGCGCCCCCTGGGGCCGGCGCCGACCACAGCCAGAACGGCGTTGGGGTGAGATTCGGGGGGCTGGGGGGAGAGGTGGTTCTGGTGGCCATGGGGGGCCCTGGGGCTGGGTGGAGAAGGCTGGTAGCCCCATCCGACCCCCTGGGCAGGATTCCCCTGACCGTATGGGGGGGGCTCTGTGGGGTACCCCCACCCTCGCTAATCCCCCTCCCTTGTTGTCCCCACAGCAGTTGTGACGCCGGCCCCCTCCTCCGGACCGGACGGCTGACGTGATGGCGCCCTGACGGGGGGGGGGGGGCAGGGGGGCGGAGCTGACCCCCCCAGGACGCTCCCCGCTGGGGGACCCCGGCCCGGACTCTGCCCAGTGATGTAATTATTTGACGTTATCCTTCCTTTTGTATCATGGATACCTCGGCGCAGAGACGGGGAGTGGGGGGAGCTCGCTGACACCCCCGCGGGAGCCAGGGGGCACCACCCCCCAGAACTATGCCCCTCCGGATTCCCCATGGACGTCTCGGGGCCCCCCTGAGATACCAGCACAGCCAGATCGGCCAGACCAGCGCCCCCCACTGGTTGGACTGACTCTGGGGGGGACAGATTCCCCCCCCACACACACACACACACTGCAGCCCTGCCCCCCTCCCCGGAGCTGCACAGCCGCCTCTCCAGCCCGGGATGGGTTTTTTATAGGAATTGGGGGAACCACTTTAGGGATTTTCGGGGGGGTGGTGAGGGGGGCGGCAGGGCTGGGGGGGGGGGTGGAACCTGGTCTGTTTCCAGCTCGCCTCACGACACCCCTTAGGGGCCCAGCCCTGACACTAAACCTCTGTCTCTTTTTAGTGTTCATATCACTGTCTATGGGAGGGCGGGGGGGGGCGTTATTGTATTATGATTTTTTTATTATTATTAAACTTTGGAGGCTAATGGAGCTGTTTGTGCGGGTCCTGGGGGGGCCCCCAGAGCTGGCTGCATCTTGGCATCTCATCCCTGTGCTGTGTTATATGGGTCTGTGTCATAACACTTCTTCCCAGATCTGGACCTTAGTGTCCAAAATATGGGTGTTAGCATGAAAACCTCCAAGCTTAGTTACCAGCTTGGACCTGGTAATTGCTGCCACCAGCTAGGGATTATACAGTGCCTAGCTCACTGTGGTCTACCCAAAACCTTCCCTGGGGGACCCCTAGACTCAAATAACCCCCTCCCCTTGTTTCCTTGTTACTTCCTCCCAGGCTCCCCTCCCTGGACGACCCTAGGAGATTCCCTGCTTCCAGTCCTGGAAACACAAGTACCGAGAGATCTAATCTCTCTTCCCCCTCACCCAGAAGGTATGCAAAGTCAGGTTTAGTAAATCTAACACAGAGAGATTTTCCCCTGACTTCTTCCTCCCACCAATTCCCTGGTGAGCTGCAGACTCAATTCCCTGGAGTCCCCACTAAAGAAAAACTCCAACAGGTCTTAAAAAGAAAGCTTTATATAAAAAGAAAGAAAAAGGACATAAAATGGTCTCTGTAATAAGGTGACAATATACAGGGTCAATTGCTTAAAAAAAAAAGTGAATAAACAGCCTTATTCCAAAAGAATACAATTTAACACATTCCAGCAACTACACACATGTAAATACAAAAAAAAAAAAAAACCAATATAAACCTATTGTCTTACTATCCTTGTACTTACAACTTGGAAACAGAAGATTAGAAAACCTGGAGATAGAAAAATCACTCTGAGCCAAGAAAAGAACAGACCCAAGACAAAGAACAAAGAACTCACACCCAAAACTTCCCTCCACCCAGATTTGAAAAAGTCTTGTTTCCTGATTGGTCCTCTGGTCAGGTGTTTGGTTCCCTGTGTTAACCCTTTACAGGTAAAAGAACATTAACCCTTAGCTATCTGTTTCTCACACGCCCCCCAAATTGCAGACTGTGGGGAACCTCACTGGCGGCGATTTCCTCCTAGAACTTTAAAATAAACAGATTAATACAACACATGCACCTTTACATATACCACTAAGTATATAACTAACAGACGTTTACATTTTAAGAACACTTTTTAACTACTGGACTCTGGGAAACTCTCACGGGAAAGTGCATCAGCTACTTTGTTAGAAGCTCCTGAAATGTGTTGAATTTCAAAATCAAAATCTTGGAGAGCTAAACTCCAACGAAGAAGTTTCTTGTTGTTCCCCTTGGCAGTATGAAGCCACTTTAGCGCAGCATGGTCGGTCTGTAGCTGGAACCGCCGTCCCCAAACATATGGGCGTAGCTTTTCCCGGGCGTACACAATGGCATAGCATTCCTTTTCACTGACTGACCAGTGACTTTCCCTCTCAGACAGTTTCTTGCTGAGAAACACGACAGGATGGAAGTTGTGATCCGGTCCTTCCTGCATGAGCACTGCTCCTATACCACGCTCAGATGCATCTGTGGTTACTAGGAATGGCTTGTCAAAGTCCGGGGCCATTAGCACAGGGTCAGACGTGAGCGTTGCCTTAAGTTGGGTAAAGGCCTTTTGACACTCATCAGTCCACTTAACTGCATTCGGCTGGGTCTTTTTGGTCAGGTTGGTCAGTGGGGCAGCGATTTGGCTGTAGTGTGGTACAAATCGCCTGTAATACCCAGCCAAGCCTAAGAAGGATTGGACCTGTTTCTTTGACTTTGGGACAGGCCACTTTTGGATAGCATCCACCTTGGCCTGTAGGGAGTTTATGGTTCCTTGGTGTCCCAGGTAAGTTACTCTGTTTTGGCCTATTTGACACTTTTTGGCCTTAACAGTTAGTCCGGCCTGCCTGATGCGCTCAAAGACCTTTTCCAGGTGTAGTAGGTGTTCGGGCCAGGAGTCTGAAAAAATGGCCACATCATCGAGGTAGGCAACTGCATACTCTCCCAGTCCTGCTAGGAGACCATCTACCAGCCTCTGGAAGGTGGCGGGTGCATTTCGAGGCCCGAAAGGAAGGACATTAAATTCATACACCCCCGCATGGGTGACGAATGCTGACCTTTCCTTGGCAGGTTCATCTAGCAGTACTTGCCAGTACCCCTTGATTAAGTCTATTGTAGAGATGAACTGGGCATGTCCCAACTTCTCCAATAGCTCATCGGTGCATGGCATTGGATAGTTGTCCGGACGAGTTACCGCATTTAGCTTACGGTAGTCCACGCAAAAGCGTATTTCCCCATCTGGTTTGGGTACCAGAACCACTGGAGATGCCCATGCACTGGTAGATGAGCGGATTATACCCATCTGTAGCATGTTCTGGATCTCCTGTTCTATAGCAGCTTGGGCATGAGGAGACACCCGGTAGGGTGGGGTTCTGATTGGGTGAGCATTACCTGTATCAATGGAGTGGTATGCCCGTTCAGTCCGTCCTGGGGTGGCTGAGAACAATGGGGCGAAGCTAGTGCACAGCTCCTTGATTTGTCGCCGCTGCAGACGTTCCAGGGTGGTTGAGAGGTTCACCTCTTCCACACCACCGTCTTTTTTCCCATCGTAGTAGACACCTTCAGGCCACTCAGCATCATCTCCCTGGACTGTAAACTGACAAACCTGTAACTCTGGAATAGAAAGGCTTGAGAGAATTAACATGGTACACTCTGGGCTTAATGAGGAATTGGGAAATGCTATGAGGTAGTTCACAGTTCCCAGGCGCTCTTGGACCGTGAATGGCCCTTCCCATGATGCTTCCATCTTATGGGCCTGTTGCACCTTCAAGACCATAACCTGGTCTCCTACCTTGAAGGAACGTTCTCTGTTATGTTTGCCATACCAGGCCTTTTGCTCTTCCTGAGCATTCTTTAGGTTTTCTTTAGCAAGGGCTAAAGAGTGTCGGAGAGTGCTTCGTAGGTTGCTTACAAAGTCCAGAATGTTAGTTCCTGGAGAAGGCGTAAACCCCTCCCATTGCTGCTTCACCAACTGTAATGGCCCCTTAACCTCGTGACCATACACAAGTTCAAATGGTGAAAACCCTAAACTGGGATGTGGTACAGCCCTGTAAGCAAACAGCAACTGCTGCAACACTAGGTCCCAATTATTGGAGTGTTCGTTGACAAATTTATGTATCATGGCCCCCAAAGTTCCATTAAATCTTTCCACCAGGCCATTGGTTTGATGGTGGTACGGGGTGGCAACTAAGTGGTTCACCCCATGAGTTTCCCACAGTTTTTGCATGGTCCCTGCCAGGAAATTAGATCCTGAATCTGTAAGGATGTCGGAGGGCCAACCTACCCTGGCAAAATGTCTGTTAGGGCCTGACATACAGCATTAGCCCTGGTGTTGCCTAGAGCTACTGCTTCCGGCCGTCGGGTAGCAAAGTCCACGAAGGTCAGTACGTACTGCTTTCCTCTGGGCGTCTTTTTTGGGAAAGGACCCAGAATATCCACAGCTACTCGCTGAAATGGGACCTCAATTATGGGAAGTGGCTGGAGAGGGGCCTTGACCTGGTCTTGGGGTTTTCCCACTCTTTGGCATGCCTCACAAGACCAGACATACTTGGCAACGTCCTTGCCCATCCCCTCCCAGTGGAAGGACTTCCCCAATCTCTTTGGTTCTGTTCACCCCAGCATGGCCACTGGGATGATCATGGGCTAAGCTTAAGAGCTTCCCCCGGTACTTAGTTGGAACCACCAACTGTTTTTGCGGCTGCCATTCTTCCCGGTGTCCACCAGAAAGAGTCTCCTTGTATAAAAGTCCTTGTTCTACAACAAACCAGGATCGGTGAGAAGAGCTGAGAGGCAGTAGGGTGCTCCGTGCTGCTGCCCAAGCCTTCTGAAGGCTGTCATCTGCTTCCTGCTCAGTCTGGAACTGTTCCTTTGAGGCTGGGGACACCAGTTCTTCTGCAGACTGTGGACTTGGGCTTGGTCCCTCTGGAAGCGATGTAGGTGATGGGGTTGTTTCCGTTGCTAGTGAACCGCTCTCCGCTGGTGCACCTGAGGGTATTTCAGGCTCTGGCTGAGCCTTTTGGGTATGGCTGTCTGTTGCTTCTGCCAGTTCTGGCTCGTTGGCGCCCTCTGGCGTTGAGTTTAAAGATGGGGTTGCAATTGCTGGTGCTGGTTGCTGTTTCAGTTCCGGCCCTGGGACTGGAGGCGCTGTGGCTGTTTCAGTGGTTGGCATGGAATCTGGGTCCACTACCTCTGTCTGGGTCTCTGGTAACACAGACGGGGCGTCTGTGGACGGCTCAGGAACAGGAATGGGTCTGGAAGCTTGCCTGGTTTGGCTACGTGTAACCATTCCCACTCGCTTGGCCCGCTTCACCTGGTTGGCCAAGTCTTCCCCCAGTAGCATGGGGATGGAATAATTGTCATAGACTGCAAAAGTCCACCTTCCTGACCAGCCTTTGTACTGGACAGGCAGTTCAGCTGTAGGCAAGTCTACAGCTTGTGACATGAAGGGGTAAATTGTCACTTGGGCCTTTGGGTTGATGAATGTGGGGTCTACGAAGGATTGGTGGATAGCTGACACTTGTGCCCCCGTGTCTCTCCACGCAGTAACCTTCTTTCCGCCCACTCTCAAATTTTCCCTTCACTCCAAGGGTATTTGAGAGGCATCTGGGCCTGGGGATCTTTGGTGAGACGGTGGTGTAATGAACTGCACTCGGTTGGGGTTCTTTGGGCAGCTGGCCTTGATATGACCCAGTTCATTACACTTAAAGCATCTTCCAGCTGAGTGGTCACTGGGTCGAGGTGGGTTACTGGAGACTGGTGAGGTGGAAGAATAGGGCGTCTGTGGCTTTCCTTGGGTTGTAGGTGGGGTCTTTGGCTGCCCTCGGTTGTAGGGTTTATTGTCGGTGTGCCCTCTGGGGTATTCGTTCCCCTTGACAGTAGCTTTCTTGCTTTCTGCCACTTCCATCCATCTGGCTCCAATCTCCCCCGCCTCGGTGAGATTTTTGGGTTTTCCATCTTGTATGTACCGTGTTATGTCCTCAGGAACACCATCCAAGAACTGCTCCATTTGTATGAGGAGGTGCAGTTCGTCCAAGGATTTAACATTGTTTCCTGATATCCAGGCCTCATAATTTTTCCCAACGTAGTAGGCGTGTCTGGGAAATGACACATCTGGTTTCCACTTTTGGGTTCTGAAACGCCGACGGGCATGATCCGGGGTTATCCCCATTCTGTATCTGGCCTTGGTTTGAAAAAGTTTATAGTCGTTCATTTTCTCCTTAGGCATTTCAGCTGCCACCTCTGCTAAAGGTCCACTGAGCTGTGGCCTCAATTCTACCATGTACTGGTCTTCAGAGATGCTATACCCAAGACAGGCTCTTTCAAAATTTTCTAAGTAGGCCTCAGTGTCATCACCTGCCTTGTAGGTGGGAAATTTCTTGGGATGTGGAACCATAATCGGCGAAGGGTTGTTAGGATTGGCTGGAGCGCAGGCTGGGCAGCATGCTAACTCCAGTTCATGTTTTCTCTGTTTTTCCCTCTCTTCACTTTCTTTTTGTTGTTTTTCCATTTCTCGGCGGTAGGCTGCCTCTTCTTCTGCTTGTTTTATTTTGTGGGCCACCTCTTCTTGTAGTTTTGTGGGCTGCCTCTTCTTCTTCTTGTTTCCTTCTGTGAGCCATCTCTTCTTCTTGTTTTCTTTTGTGGGCTGCCTGTTTGATGTTTTCTTCCCTTTCTTTCAGCTCCACCTCTTTTTGTCTTTTTTCCAGTTGTCGCCTGTGGTCTGCTTCTTTGATTTGTTCGTCTGCCTCCCTTTTCTCCTTGGAAGTCATGGTTCCTGTTTTCTTGTGTTGGGGTGCCCTCCGGTGTTTAATATCTGAACTGCAGGCTCTCTGTTGCACCCTGGGGTCTGCCTAGCAACAGTGCCTTTTTTTCTTTCTTCCTCTAGCTAATCTTTTAAATGTAAACCAGAAAAACCACTTTATTTGCATGTGTATTGTGCTGGGTACTTGACTCTCAATCGGAGTGCTATAGTATAACAAAAGACCCTTAAATGTTTCTTGCTTAATATGCAAGCCACTGCAAGGAGAGAACAGAAAAAAAAATTTCTCTCTGGTTCCTTTTAAAACCAAACCCTCTCTGCTTAAAAGCCCCTAGCAGAGAAAAGAAAAATATAATATTCCTACTGGCTTCTGGATTCTATCTTTCCCACAACGCTGCACACCATGTCATAACATTTCTTCCCAGATCTGGACCTTAGCGTCCAAAATATGGGTGTTAGCATGAAAACCTCCAAGCTTAGTTACCAGCTTGGACCTGGTAATTGCTGCCACCAGCTAGGAATTATACAGTGCCTAGCTCACTGTGGTGTCCCCAAAACCTTCCCTGGGGGACCCCTAGACTCAAATGCCTTGAGTCTTACAACAAAGGGAAATAACCCCCTCCCCTTGTTTCCTTGTTACTTCCTCCCAGGCTCCCCTCCCTGGACGACCCTAGGAGATTCCCTGCTTCCAGTCCTGGAAACATAAGTACCGAGAGATCTAATCTCTCTTCCCCCTCACCCAGAGGGTATGCAAAGTCAGGTTTAGTAAATCTAACACAGAGAGATTTTCCCCTTGACTTCTTCCTCCCACCAATTCCCTGGTGAGCTGCAGACTCAATTCCCTGGAGTCCCCACTAAAGAAAAACTCCAACAGGTCTTAAAAAGAAAGAAGAAGGTCATAAAATGGTCTCTGTAATAAGGTGACAATATACAGGGTCAATTGCTTAAGAAAAAAAGTGAATAAACAGCCTTATTCCAAAAGAATACAATTTAACACATTCCAGCAACTACACACATGTAAATACAAAAAAAACCCCCAATATAAACCTATTGTCTTACTATCCTTGTACTTACAACTTGGAAACAGAAGATTAGAAAACTTGGAGATAGAAAAATCACTCTCAGAGCCGAGAAAAGAACAGACCCAAGACAAAGAACAAAGAACTCACACCCAAAACTTCCCTCCACCCAGATTTGAAAAAGTCTTGTTTCCTGAATGGTCCTCTGGTCAGGTGTTTGGTTCCCTGTGTTAACCCTTTACAGGTAAGAGAACATTAACCCTTAGCTATCTGTTTATGACAGGCTGTTCCCCAGCTGCTCCACCCCAGAGCTGGCTGCATCTCAGCCACCTCCCGATTCCAGGAATCTCAGTTGTTTACTTGGCCCCCGTTTCCCCTGGGCTCAACTACGCTTAGCGCCCCCCCCATCACCCTGATCTGATCAGTGGGGGCTGGGATTGGCCCCCAGAGCTCTGGCCTGGGGTGGGCGCAGGGGAGAACAGGGCAAGATTGAGCCTGGAACTGCAGGGACAGAGGTGAAAACTGGGACAACAATAATTTGGGGGTGGGAGGGAGGGTTCCTTGGCGTGTTGGCGATGGGGGGCACGGGCCGAGCTATGGGGGGCGCCCAGGACAGTAGGGTGCTGCGGGTCAGGAGTGGGGCACCATCAGGGCTCCCACGGGTTCCCTCCTCATACATCCGTCGTCAAACTCGCGTCATCTCTTGGGGCCCATTTCACCGGCCGCAATGCCGACAGCTGGTGGCATCGCTCTGCTTGCACCTTCCAGTCCATGGGTCTTGGGGGAGTACCAGGGTGGGTGCCCCATCGCCCGCCGCCGCAGAGTTGGAGCCTGCCCGGTGCTTTCGTCCAGCCTGAGCCCCGGTCATGGCCGAGTCGGGCTCAGCGGAGAGCTGCGTTTGCCTCTGTGAGCGAGATGTCCTGCAGCGGGAGATGGTCATCCTTGCAGGGGTGTCCAGCGCCGGCTCTGCCTGCAGCCTGGCTCGGCGACGCTCCGTCTGCTACTGGAGCCCACCTGCACCATTGGCATGATGACAGCCCCCGTTCCCCTCTCCTTGAGCGCATAACTGAATTCTAAAACCTCCGGGAAAATCATAAGGTGAGGAGTTCCATGGGTGAACGTCAAAACGAGTGTTTTCTTGGGTCTGGGACCCATTCTCAGCTCAGAAGGGACCTCGGAGACCTGCTCCAAAATAATCCCTCAAGCCGAGTTTTCAGAAATCCAGCCCAGCTGCCGTTCGAAATGGCCAGCGATGGAGAATCCGCCGGGCCCCTTGGTCAGTTGTTCCCCTGCTAATTCCCCTCAGCGTGAAGCCTTCGTTCCAGGCTGAATTTGGCTCATTTCAGCTGCCCACCATTGGCTCAGGTTAGTTATTAAATATTGGGTCCCCATGTCAGTACCTCTAGACTGGGATCGCGTCTCCGCCTCTGCGCTCAGCTGAAGCCCCGGCTGTGTCGCTCTCAGGCAGGTTTTCTAACCCGCGTGGCTCTTCTCCGACCTCTCCCCGATGTCTCATCATCCATCTTGAGTTGTGGCCGTCCCAACCCCCCTGCTGTATTCCAGGAGGGGGTGAACCGCGGATTTAAACAGGGTGAGATTTTCTTGTCTGTCTGTCTCTCCCTCTCCTAGTGGTTCCCAAAGTGCCGGTAGCTTTTCTTGCTACGGCTGCCCATTGGGCAGATGCTTTCAGAGAACTAGCCCCGGTGCCCCTGAGATCTTTCGGGAGCGTGACCCACATGCATTCCTTTGCCCTTAGCAACACTGACTTTCTTCCGCCCAGAGCAGTGAGACCCCTCATGACTCTAATAGACTGGTGAGGCGTGATTTTCCCTTTACAAAGGCCGTGTTGACTCTTCCCAGCATCCTGTTCATCTCTGTGGCCGATGATTCTGCTCTTTGCTGGAGTTTCAACCAATGTGTCTGGTACTGAAGTTAGGCTTCCCGGCCAGGGATTGCCAGAATCACCTCGTGCCTTCAAAAATCTGCCTCGCCCGAGCTACCTGCTAGTCTGGTCCTGAGGCTGATTTGAGCGATAGGTCACACACCACAGTTGGTAGAATCCTCGACCCGTACAG
This sequence comes from Gopherus flavomarginatus, assembly GCF_025201925.1. Taxonomy (NCBI): domain Eukaryota; kingdom Metazoa; phylum Chordata; order Testudines; family Testudinidae; genus Gopherus; species Gopherus flavomarginatus. The sequence continues at coordinate 2,225,591 of NC_066634.1, forward strand.
CGAGACGGGACCGCAGGGGGCACCTAGTCTGGCCCCTGACCACGCTGCAGGATTCAAACCATCCCAGACGGATGGCTCCGGCCTCCGCTCGAAACCCTCCACCAAAAGGAGCTTCCATGACCTCCTGAGGCCTCGGTTCCACCATCCTGCTGCTCTTCCCATTTGGAACTTTTCCTGGAGATTTAATCTCAATCTGCTGTGCTGTAGTTTGACCCCACGGCCTCTCGCCCTGCCATCTGGGGCAAGAGAGAACCACCCATCTCCATCTTTTCTGTGGCAGCCTTTCGAGTAGTTGAAGATCGCTCGCACGTCCCCCCTCAATCTCTTTCCAAACTGAGCGTTCCCGGTTCCTGTGGCCTTTGCTCACATGGCTGGTGTCCCACCCCTTTGATGGGCTTAGTCGCTCGCCTCTGGATCCTACCCAGTGTCTCCACATCCTTTCTGTGCACTGGTGACCGAAACTGGACACCGTCCTCCAGCTGAGGCCTAGGCAGGGCTGAGCAGAGCGGTACCGTCACCTCCTGGGACCTGCAGCCACGCCTCTGTTAATGCAACCGAAAATTGCATGTGCTTTTTTTCCCCAACAGCATTGCGGTGCTGACTCCTGTCGAGGTTGTGATCCACCACAACTCCCAGCTTCCCAGCAGCACTGCTGTTTGGCCAGTTCTCCCCCGTTCTCTACTGGGGCACTTGGTTTTTCTTCCCAAAGTGTTGCCCAATTTCACTGACTTTCATTTTGTTCTCTCTAGCCCCGTTCTCCAATTTACCAAGCTCCCGAGTGGTTCTGCAGTTTCACAGCTGAGCTCCTGCAGGACTTGTGGGTGAATCCCACCTGTTCCTGGGGCCTTATTATGGTTAATTCCTTCCCAAACCTCTCTGGGCTCCTCAGGCCTGTCCCCGGAACAGAAGGGCTCAGGGGTGGGGCTCCCCCCTGATATACATGTGTGAGGCAGAGGTTTGGTTTGAGCCTTTCACACTGTTTTGAAAGAGTTTCCATGCAGCTTGCAGGCATCTCACTCCTGTGTCGGATTCGCACGTACCAAGTTCCCTTTTCTGAGCTGAGCCATTTTGGGATTGTGACGTTGAATCACGTGGCGGTTGCTCGGCCTGGATCGTTTCTCACTGCAGCCCCTCCTGGCGTGACACAGGCCCAGGCAAGCTAGAATCCCCTGTTGTTATTGGGGTTCCTGGCTTTGTCGCCTCTCTAAGCTGGAGCATTTCCCCCTTCGCAGCGTGTTCCTGCAGTGCTGCCCTAACTGCACAAGGGGGCGGCCTGGCCCCAGAGCTTGGAGGTTCAGGGTTTGATTCATTCAAGCGCTTTTCCTCTGCTTTTTTTCTCATAGGGTCAGGCCCCCACCAGCTCTGTCCTGCCTGGCCAGCGTGTGTCAAGGACTAGTGGTGCTCCAGGGAGCTTCGGCGGTCCCTGTTCCATCAATATCCTCATGCACACACACCCCCTGGCGCTAGAGCTGTCACAGTCGAGCAGCTGAGTCTCCTCTCCGGGCACGGGTCCCCCTGGGGGGAGGTGGAGCAGCCCTCGCCTGGCCAGGGAGCAAGGCGCCCCCACTGCCCCTGGGGCTCGCTGCTGCTACCTAGTGTCCAAGACCCAACAACGTCTCTGGTTCCCAGCCACCCTGGCTCCCTGTGCATGCGCTGCTGGCCCCGACGGCCATTGGCTGGGTATACAGGGGGGCGGCTGCTGCAGCCTGAGCAGAGGGCAGGAGGGAGCGGCTGGGTGCGCGAGAGATGGACAGGTAACAGCTGCAGGACCCAGGTGCCTGGGGAGGGCAAACAGTGTTAGGAGTCCCCTCAGTCTGGGTGGTGCCTGGGAGCCACAGACCCCCTGCCCCATTGCAGCGGCGGGTGCGTTCAAGGCTGCAGCAACGGCGGCCAGACTGAGCCAGTGGCCGCCCCTCTGCTGCCTTTCTTACCCTTTATTTAAAAACCCCTGGCTTGTATTTTATCTGTGGTCGTAGCGCTTATAAAGCTCTCCCTCCCGGCTGGCGGGGTCGGTGTGGTGTGGCCCGGGTATTGCCTAATGTTCAAATTAACACCACATTAAATTCTAGTCAAATCCTCAACCTAAAAAGCTATTCTCACAAGCTTTTTACCCCCTCCATAAAAACTAAACTCAAGCGTGCCAAAAATCCCTTAATTGCTAGGCAATTGCTTAATTGCTCCCCGGTGTCGGCTCCTGCCATGAACAGCCGCAGCGGGCTGGAAACACGGCGACGTACAAATGGCAGAGGCCATTAATGAGCCCGAGTGACTGACACACCTCAGCACCCTGCCAGTTAGGAGACCCCCCACCTCAGCGGTTTTCAGCAGTTGGGCGGAACCCAGCAGGGCTCGGCTCAGGTGCACCGGGACTTGGCCTGTCTCAGGCCACGCAAAACACTGCAGGCTGTGGCTGAGTGGCAGGAGGTTTGGCAACGAGCTGATCTAGCCGCCACCACCCCAGGACGCGGGCTGCAGCCAGACCCTGTCCTTGCAGGAGGGCACGCTGTTGGGAATTTAAGGAACCGCAGCAAGGACTGAAAACGGTAAATGCCATTTTCACCAGAAAACTTCCCAGCTCTGGAAAGCCCCAACTTACAATCTTCCCTCAGCTCCTGTCAGGCAGGCGCACAACTGGTGGGAGAACTCGCGTGAGTTGTTCTCAAAGGGTCTGTTCTATTCAATATCTTCATAAATGTCGGGGTACCAGCCCAGCAAGTACCCACAAAGTGTGTGGAGGCCAGGATTAGAGAATTCACACTGCTCTCAACCACCCAGAGAAGTGGACTGAAATCAACAGGCTTCAACCAGGTCAGAGCACTCAGTTGCCCCAGTACACAACGGGAAAGGCCTGCCGAGGCTGAGAAGTGATTCTTCCAATCTGCAGGCTGCTGTTGTGGGTACTCGGGCCTTGGGACAGATGTGGACAAACGAGAAAGCAGAGGACCATGGCTCAGGGCCTAGCACCTAGTCCTGCCTCAGTGCAGACGACTTGGCAGGGTCCCTTCCAGCCCCCCATCTCTGATGCAGGATGGCTGTTCTGGGAAGGTGGGCTTCCCTTCCTAGGGACTAGCTCCTGCACCCCGGGACAAGCACTGCCCCAACAGACAATTAGCCTCTCTTGGTTAAGGTTCTGCACAGAGACACATGCAGGTGGTTATATTCAAACACAACGGCCAGGTCACCAGGCGAGCAGCCAGGTCATGCTCGCACGCTGAGGGCTGGCTGAGGACAATCTGCGTGTCGCCTGCCAGCTCAGTGATCACAGCATCATCACACTGGGCGGGACTAGCTGGCAGCACATGGTCCCAGCCCCACCCAGGATGCTTCTAATCTGCCCTTCCCCATGGTCAATAATAATGCAGGAACTTAGTCACATCATCCAGTGATGATGCTCCTTCTGGAGCACATTAAACACCAGCTACTAAAAGTTGGACATTTTTAGATCAGCAGGCTCATAGAGCTCACATCCAAGAGTTTTAAAAGAGCTGGCCGAGGATCTGGCCGGACCATTAATGTTGGTTTTCATTAAGGCTTGGTGCAGCAGGCTCGAGGAAAGAATGCAGGACATTAAGCCCGGGGAAGGTAATGGAGCAGCCATTACAGGACTCAATTAAAAAAGACATAAAGGAGGCCAATATAATTAACGCCAAGCAGCTGGGCTTAGAAAAATGTAAATCCTGTCAAAGTAACTTAATTTCTTCTAATGAGATCCCAAGTTTGGTCAATAAAGGTAATAGTGTGGATGTCACCGAAGTTGATGCCGCAAGGTGTTTGCCCTGGTTCCGCCTGACACTTGTGGTAAAAAGTTGATGTATTATGACCATGGCACCCAGAGCGGGAAATAACAGAGGATGGGTCACTGCTACCGCCCAAGCTGCAGCGTTTGGTAAACTGGGCGCAAGCAAACAGTGTGTGTTTTAACACGGCCCAGCGGGAACAAACCGCCGGCCGTGATTACCTCGTACGGGGGAGACTGGGAAGCAGCGACTCTGGAAAAGACTTGGGGATGATGGCGGAGAATCAGCTGAACAGGCGTTGCCAGTGTGACCAAGAGAGCTGATGCCACCGTGGGCTGCCGAGATGGGAATCTCGAGTAGGTGCAGAGGTGGTTTTAGCTCTGGATTTGGCCCCGGTGCGAGCGCTGCTAGGATCCTGCAGCCAGAACTCTAGAAAGACGTTGATCAGGTGGGGAGGCGTTGGAGAAGTGCCATGAGAATTATTCAAGGACTAGAAAACCTGCCTTGGCGTGAGACTCTCGGCGCTCCAGCTGCTGAGCTGAACACAGAGCAGGTGAAGCGGTGACTTGAGTCCAGAACAAATACTGAACTAACGGGATCTTCCAAACCCAACCTGGACGTAAGGGGTCTCTGCCGAGTTCAGCTTGAGGCCTCGGCAAAACATAGACCCAGCCAGAGCATCTTCACTTCCCCCGGCGTTGAGCCCGATGGCTTAGAGGCTGAACTGGTGGCTGGGGGAGACTGAGGTGCCCCCCAGTGTGACGGAACCTGATGAGCCAGGCCCTGTGCTGCAGGGTGAGGTGAAAAATCTCCCAAGATCAATTCTGATTTGGGGGGTGGCGGGGAATGACCCTTCCCTGCCCCAAAACTGGTAATCCTGAGCATGAGAACCAGACCCACCAGCCTGGCAGCTGAGAAGAGATGGCTCTGGGACAGCCCATGTGTCACTCTCTGGTGTATTATCTGCACTATATAGATGGGGAAACTGAGGCACAGCAGCTAACAACCTCTTGTCCACATCACCCTTGGATGGGCTGCGGATGGGTTTAACTCCAGCGGAGGGGGTGGAATCTGGCATTTCCAGAGACACTCCTGTCTCAGCTGTCCCGTGTTTCAAACCCCAGCGGATGTGACACGGATCTCAGGGTTTGTGGATTGGCATGAGGGACAGGAGAGGGTGAAAGCTGACGACAGCCAGAAGCTAAGCTCTCCGAGGAGGAATTCACTCACAGCCGGGCAGCGGTTCTAGGCATAGACACACATGCAAGGAAGATGCACGAAGGATCGGCCGGCTTGGTCCAACAGGCTAAGTTATGACTTCAGGGACATTTTGTTTGGAGGTGGGCAGCAGACCACCTGATAGTCCATCCACCAGCCCCCTGCCCCCCCTCCCAGAGCTGGGGAAGAGAACCCAGGAGTCCTGACCCAGCTGTGCCCGCCCAGAGCCAGGGAGAGAACCCTGGAGCCCCGCCCTCCCCCCTGCCCCTTCCAGAGCCAGAAAGAGACCCGAGAGTCCTGGCTCCCAGTGCCCCCCCCTCGCCCCCCACACCCCTCCCAGAGCTGGGGAGAGAACCCAGGAGTCCTGACCCAGCTGTGCCCGCCCAGAGCCAGGGAGCGAACCCTGGAGCCCCGCCCTCCCCCCTGCCCCTTCCAGAGCCAGAAAGAGACCCGAGAGTCCTGGCTCCCAGTGCCCCCCCCTCGCCCCCCACACCCCTCCCAGAGCTGGGGAGAGAACCCAGGAGTCCTGACCCAGCTGTGCCCGCCCAGAGCCAGGGAGCGAACCCTGGAGCCCCGCCCTCCCCCCTGCCCCTTCTAGAGCCAGAAAGAGACCCGAGAGTCCTGGCTCCCAGTGCCCCCCCCCCGCCCCCCACACCGCTCCCAAAGCTGGGGAGAGAACCCAGGAGTCCTGACCCAGCTGTGCCCGCCCAGAGCCAGGGAGCGAACCCTGGAGCCCCGCCCTCCCCCCTGCCCCTTCCAGAGCCAGAAAGAGACCCGAGAGTCCTGGCTCCCAGTGCCCCCCCCTCGCCCCCCACACCCCTCCCAGAGCTGGGGCGCAAGCCCTGGCTCTGTGCGGTGTTATGGGGGAGGGGGGCGGCATAGGGGGGCTATCCCAGGTAGGGGGGTGGCTAGGCCAGGGCACTCCCTCCTCCCCACCCCTGCCGCCCTCAAACAATCAAGCCCAAATTTTACAAAACAACCAAAAAAAGCCCCAGTTTTATTGAGTGGCTCTGACACGGCTGGTTTGTTTCAATAGCAAACCCCTTGGCTCGGAAAACGCAGCGACCCCCCCCCCAGACCCCCCCCCCGCCTGCTCCCCTCCCCCACCACCTGCCCAAGCTAAGCAGCACCACTTGGTGATTTTGCCCTTTCAAGACAAATTTCCCTGGGGGGCAACAGACTAGTTTCCACCCCCCCCCCCACCACCAAAAAAAAAAAAAAAGGAATGGAACAACTCCAGGGTGGGTCGGGAGAGGGGACCCCCCCAGAGGTCTGGGCCGGGGGGGGGGAGTGTGGAGGGAGGGGTTGAGGGGGCAGAGAGGAGCCTGGAGTAGGGCAGGGGCTGCAGTGTGGGTTGGGCCACACACACCCCCGGTCATGGCCCCTCCCCCACCATAGTGTTAACCCCCGGGGGGGGGAATGGGGTAGCAATACCCCCACCTTAGGCTAGGCCTAGGGCAGGGTAGAGCCAGGAGGCACTTAGCATAGACCCTACATAAACACACCGGGCACCAGCAGGGACCCCAGCCTGCTGGAGGTGGGGGCAGCTGCGGGGCCCCTCCCCAATAACCATCCCTAAGCAGGAATGGGGGGGAGGGAACTGGCAGAATCGGGGGCAGGGCCACCATGGGGGGTGGTTGGGAAGGTTTGGGGCTGTGGATGCTAGGGGGAGATGGGGTCCCTGGGGGAGAGGGACAAGATGAGACAGGGGGCCCCTGGCTGCTGGGGGAGAGTGGGGAGCCGAGGGGGGGAGGAGGAAGGAGGGATTGGCCAGGGGCCCCTGCAGGGATGGGCTGGGGGGCTGAGAGACCGGACGTGGCCTCAGGGTGCCTGGAAGACAGGACAGGGGGGCTGAGACACAGGACATGGGTCTCTGGGGGTGCCCGGGGTGAGGGGGACAGGACGTAGGGCTGAGACATGGCATATGGGCCCCTGGGGACATCGGGGGGCAGGGAGGCAGGATGAGGGGGCTGAGACATGGGACACAGGCCCCTGAGGGTGCCCCGGCGGCAGGGAGGCAGGATGGGGGGGCTGAGACACAGGACATGGGCCCTTGGAGGTGTTGGGGGGCAGGGAGACAGATGGGGGGGCTGAGACATGGCACGTGGGCCCCTGGGGGTGCCCCGGGGGCAGGGAGGCAGGATGGGGGGGCTGAGACACAGGACGTGGGCCCCTGGGGACATCGGGAAGCAGGGAGATAGGATGGGGGGGACTGAGACACAGGACGTGGGCCCTTGGGGGGTGTCGGGGGCGGGGAGGCAGGATGGGGGGGCTGAGACATGGCACGTGGGCCCCTGGGGGTGCCCCGGGGGCGGGGACGCAGGATGGGGGGGGCTGAGACACAGGATGTGGGCCCTTGGGGGGTGTCGGGGGCAGGGAGGCAGGATGGGGGGGCTGAGACACAGGACGTGGGCCCTTGGAGGTGTTGGGGGGCAGGGAGGCAGGATGGGGGTCCCCTCACTCCTCGGGGGGCAGCACGAACGGGTTGTCGTCGGCGCTGCCCTGCAGGGCCCAGTACACGTAGCCCAGGAAGGCCGCGAGCGCCCCGAAGAGCAGCAGCTGCAGCCAGAGAGGCAGGAAGCGCCGGGAGCCTCCCTCCCCGGCCCCCCCTGGCCCCCCACGGGGCAGGGAGTGGATGGCACGGCGCGGCTCCACCCGCATGGGGGGCGGGGCAGGGCGAGCCCGGCAGACCCGCTGGTAGGAGACACCGTCCCTGCTGGGGGGGAAGGGGGGCAAAGAAAGGGGGGGGACAGCGGTTAGTGTTCACAGCCCCCCAGCACCCATAGCTCCCCCCTAGCCTGGCATCTCCCCCACTCCTGCCCTCAGGGCTAGTAACACCCCCCACAATCCACACATACACCCCCCCGATTCCCTCAGCTCAATGCCAGCTAGCACCCCACAAGGGGGGACCCCAAACGGGTACCCAACCACGCCACGACCCCCCCACACGTCCGCGACCCCATCTCACCTCTCAGTCTCCTCCGACCTGCTCGGGGTGTAGGACGTGGCCTCTCCGATCTGCAAGGAAACGCTCCGTCAGCGAACCCCAGGCCGGGGGGGCAGCAGGTGCGGTCCAGCTATGGGGCAGAACCCCCTCTACAGGGGCAGCCCAGGAACGCAGGCCACGAACTCCCTCGTTTGCATGCTCTGGCTCTGCCTAGCAGTAATTTGCATATCCCCTCTACAAAGCCCGTGCTGTAATACAAGCCTTAAACTGGGGTTTCCCCCCCACATCCTGCACCCCCAAACTGCCGCTTATTGTTGTGGGGACAGCAGATACTAGGAGAAGAAATGTGATACTAAATGCAAGGGGGGGGAGGGGGGCGGGGGGGGGGAGCGCACCCTAACTGAACAGCAATGGGGCCAGGATGACTATGTACATAGGTGGCTCACATAAAGCCCCCCACGCTGATACTAGAGTACAAAGACCTGAAGCTAAATTAAGGCCACTTCATTGAACTCCCTTCCAAAGGGGAGTAAAAAGGTGTTTCCCTGTCCCTCTACTGCAGCTGCCTCTTGCGAATTCTCCTGGAGACTGAGCCATGGCTGCACCAGAAGTGGGGTCATCCAGCGGAGAGAATTCAGACCAAATCTCAGCAGCCACAGTTGTTACATTGTTGTTTCCTGAAACTCACTTTGGTGGGGTTATATTTTATATACACACACCCCATTATCAATACATCTTATCACACCAGTTCATGCTCTCACCAGAACAATATCTCGGAGCTACGTTTCTCGCAGTTCCCTGCCCTGAACCGGCCTCCAGCTCCCAATCACCCTGTTCAGACATGTGCCGCCTCCCATGATGCTTTGCGAAGCTGAAGTGGGTTTTGCTCTTAGAACAGGAGAACGTGGTCCCAAGTAGAAATGTTCCGCCCCAGGCCACGCTGGGGGGTACGTGGGAGGCCAGTCAACGAATCGGGATGGGTTTCAGGGATGGAGAGAGGCTGGTAAATTGTCAAATCATCCATTACGAGGGTCATTCGGGGAGCTCACTGGGCTGGGGGACGTAACGCCGCGGCAGAAGCCAGCGTCCTGGAGATGGGCGGCGTTTCTGCCTGTACTAAACTCTCCGACTTTAAGCACCGAACCGGGGCAGGTTCTTTATCTTTCCTACGGGGCAAACTACAGGTGAGAGAATTTATCGACCCGACCGAAAATCAGCTCCTGGGAAGTTGCTTCGGTTTCTAGACAATTTCGCCCAAATTCAGTTCCGGCTCCACTGGGCCCAACATCGCCCGGCAGCAGACGGTTTAAGGTTCGAGTTTTTCAGGCCGGGCCAGCAGCTGATTCCAGGACTGCCCTCCATGATGCTGGGACGGGGGCAGAGTTGGGGGTCAGAGGTGGTAGGACCAAGCAGGAGGGAGTGAGGGGATTGGAGAGCTGGTAGTACCAAAGGGGGGACACCTATTTCTGCCCTGCCCTCCCTCTTTCCCAGGCCAGGCTGCCCGCAACCCTGAGACATTATCTGGGGAGGTCACGTCCCAGCTCCCCACCCTCTCAGACCCCCCCACCCCAGGGGAGGACTTACCGGCTGGCGGGCGGTGGCTTCCCCCAGGGGACCTGGGGCTGCCCCATAGAGCCAGGAGGAGGAGGAGGAAGAGTCTTCGTCCATGTCTGGGGGCGGAGAGGAGTGGGGTGAGATGGGGGGCTGGGCATGGCTCTCCCCTTCCCCACTAGAGCGCCACCCCTGGAACTCCCTGCTGCAGGAATGTGAACATGCCACGGGGGTGGGGGGATGGCGTGTCAAGCCTGGGCCAGGGGAATCGTATCAGACTCCCCTCCCCGCCTTCGTATTCCCCCCACATCCTCACTGCTCCCTCCGCCCCCCACTCACCATCCCCCAGGTAGCCGGTGCGACCCTCACGACGAGGGAAATCATACAGTGCCCGCGAGTACGTCGTGGTGGGGCTGGAGTCTGGGGGGCAGAGAAACGGGAAGGGTCAGTGTGGGGCACCTCCACACCCCACCTCCAGAGCAGACAGGAACATTCAGACACCTCAGCCGCGGTACCCCAAGTCTGGAAAAACTCTGCTGGTGCCCCTCACTCCTGACCCGCAGCCCCCTGCTCACCCAGCCCTGCCCCCCCCACAGGTGCCCCTCACTTTCGACCCGCAGCCCCCTCTCACCATCTGCCCCATAGCGGCGCCGCTCCTCCTGCTGCGGGTAGCTGTAAGATTCCCGGATGTAGGTCTCGGTGGTGCCAGGATCTGGGGGGGCGGGAGGGAAGAGACACACAGAAATGGGGGGGGGAGGTCAGTGGCTGCAGCTGCTGGCCCCTCCCCACCTTTCCTGGCCCCCCACTCACCTGAGTAGCCCCCCGGGGGTGACAGCTTGGTGCGCTGGCTCTCGTATTCGCAGATCTTCCTCTCGTACAGCTTCCGGGTCGATCCTGGGGGGCCAGGAGTGGGAGACAAGGTGGGGGTCAGGTGGGCCCCCATGGTGCCCTGCCCCTCCCCCACAAATTGCCTCCCCTTGCAGCACCCCAACTCCCCCCTCCCCATATACTCCCCACACAGCACTGCAACTCCCCCCCCCCGAAACCCCTCCCCCCGCCGCGCCCCAGCTCCCCCCTCCCCGAAACCCCTCCCCCGCCGCGCCCCAGCTCCCCCCTCCCCCGAAACCCCTCCCCCCGCCGCGCCCCAGCTCCCCCCTCCCCCGAAACCCCTCCCCCCGGCGCGCCCCGTACCCACGACGGGCCCGTGCGGGATGCCGTAGCGCTGCAGCATGGCGATGAGCTCGGTGTCCGTCAGCCCCCGGTACCGCTCCATGGCCCGGCCGGCGGGGGGGGGGGGGGGGGGTCGGTACCGCGGTTCCGGCGCGCGGAGCAGGCCCAGGACAGGAGGCGCCAGCGGCGACGGGAAGTGACACGGGGGGCGGGGCCAGGCCTGGGGAACGCCCCGCCCATCTCACCCTGCCCCTAGCAACGCCCCTTCCAGTGTGCCCCGCCCCTGGCAACGCCCCCCGAGCCTAGCAACGCCCCTTCCAGTGCGCCCCGCCCCTGGCAACGCCCCCCCCAGCCTAGCAACGCCTGTTCCAGGGTGCCCCGCCCCTGGCAACGCCCCGCCCATCTCGCCACTGTCCCTCTCGCAGCGCTCCCCCCGCCCCGGAGATCCCAGCGCGGTGGGGAGGCCGGAGGCCTCGTGCAAGATTCTACCCCCCCATCCCCGCCTGCCTCAGTTTCCCCACGTGGCTTGTAGCTGCCGTGGGAGACGCGGCGCTGTTTGTGGCTCCTAATTCCTGCTGCCCCAGAGCTGGGGGGGCTGAGATCCAGCCAGGACGCCTGGGTCCCATCTGTGCTCTGGGAGGGGAGTGGGTGGGGTCTCATGGTGGCGGGAAGGGAGCGGGGGGAGGGGTGGAAACCAGGACGCCTGGGTTCCCTGGGCGCTGGGGGGCTGGGAGCCCGGACGCCTGGGTTCCCTGGGCGCTGGGAGCCCGGACGCCTGGGTTCCCTGGGCGCTGGCAGGGCGAGGGGCTGGGAGCCCGGACGCCTGGGTTCCCTGGGCGCTGGGAGCCCGGACGCCTGGGTTCCCTAGGCGCTGGAAGGGCAGGGGGCTGGGAGCCCGGACGCCTGGGTTCCCTGGGCGCTGGCAGGGCAGGGGGCTGGGAGCCCGGACGCCTGGGTTCCCTGGGAGCCCGGACGCCTGGGTTCCCTGGGCGCTGGCAGGGCGCTCCTCCCACGCCCTCAGGGGGGAAGCAGACTCATCGCTTTGCCCGGGGCGGTTTCGGTTTCCCCGAGGAGGAGGAACCGGCCCCCGCCCCCACAGATGACAAGTGACCAGCCCTCCCTGGCACCGCCCCAAGGAGCTCACACAGCACTGGGGAGTAACTAGGGAGATACCTACCAGCCGAGCTATCTGCACACAGCAGGGGAAACCGAGGCACACAGCCAGAGAGAGGCTTAACTGCAGTCACTTGGCGGGTGAGTGCTGAAGAACCCAGGAGTCCTGCCTCCCAACCCCCCCTGCTCTAACCACCAGACCCCACTCCCCTGCCCTCCCAGAGCCAGAGAGAGAACCCAGGAGTCCTGGCTCCCAACCCCCCCTGCTCTAACCACCAGACCCCACTCCCCTCCCAGAGCCAGGGACAGAACCCAGGAGTCCTGGCTCCCAACCCCCCCTGCTCTAACCACCAGACCCCACTCCCCTCCCAGAGCCAGGGACAGAACCCAGGAGTCCTGGCTCCCAACCCCCCTTGCTCTAACCACTAAACCCCATGCCCCTTCCAGACCCAGAGAGAAAACCCAGGAGTCCTGGCTCCCTGCTCTACCCCTTCCACGGGGTCCCTGTATAAACAGCCCCTGTGCTCCACCCCAGAGGCAGCCACATCACTGGCTTCTGCTCACACGCCTCTTCCTCCCCAGCCATGCTGGCCCCCCAAGATTTCCAAACCTTCGTCTTCTTCGACCTGGAGACCACCGGCCTGCCCCGGGACCGCCCCCGCATCACGGAGCTGTCTCTCTTCGCCCTGCACCGCCGCTCCCTCCTGCAGCGTCCCCCGCAGGACGCCCCTGCCGGCACCCCCTGGCTGCCCCGTGTCCTGGACCAGCTGACCCTGTGCATTGACCCCCAACAGCCCGTCACCCCGGAAGCCGCCCGCATCACGGGGCTGAACCAGCAGGACCTGGAGGAGAACGGGAAGCGGGGCCTGGACCAGGCCGTGGCTCAGGCCCTAGAGGGGTTCCTAGCCCGCCAAGCCCCCCCGCTCTGCCTGGTGGCCCACAACGGCTTCAGCTACGACTTCCCCCTGCTGCGGACGGAGCTGGCTCGTGTGGGGGTCGAGCTGCCCCCTGCCACCGGCTGCCTGGACACCCTGCAGGCCATGAAGAAGCTGGGCCTGGGGGGCGAGGGGGGGTACAGCCTGGGGGCGCTCTTCCGGGGGATCTTCGGGAGGGACCCCGATGGGGCACACTCGGCAGAGGGAGATGTCCGCACCCTGATCGCCATCTTCCTCGCCAGGGCGCCACAGCTGATGGGCTGGGCGGTGGGCAATGCCCGGGACTGGGGGGACGTGACCCCCATGTACCTCCCCACCACGCAGTGAGCATCCTACGCTAGGAGGGGAGTGGGGTTGGAGCCTGAACTCCTGGGTTCTCTTCCGGCTCTGGGAGGGGAGTGGGGTCAGGTGGTTAGAGCAGGGGGGGCTGGGAGTCAGGACTCCTGGGTTCTCTCTCGTGGGCTCTGGGAGGGGAGTGGTGTCTAGTGGTTAGAGCAAGGGAGCTAGGAGCCAGGACTCCTGGGTTCTCTCTCTGGCTCTGGAAAGGCAGTGGGTTCTGGTGAGTTAGAGTGGGGATGTGGGGCTGGGGGCCCGGACTCCTGGGTTCCCTGCGGACACCTCTCTCCATTCATTAGCTCATCCAGGGATCTGGGGTGGGATAATGAAATTATTTTAGTGAGCAACTGATTTTAATGGCGGGGGGAAGCTCCCCCACCCATTTTTCCTGTTAATAAAGACACTCCACTCTCTGAGCCGCATGCTTTGCTGAGTTGAAGCTTTGCGTTGGGTTTGGGGCCCTGGGGAAATCGGAGTGCAGGTGTCCAGCATGTGACTGTCACCGCAAAAGACTGCAGTTCCCAGGTCCACCAGCAGAGGGCAAAGGGTCCCTGTATTAACAGCCCCTGCGCCCCACCCCAGAGGCAGCTGCATCTCCCTGCTGGTATAAAACCCCCACCCCAGAAGCCACCACACCCCAGCCCTGGAAATCAGACTGGAGAAGCATTGAAAGGTTTTTCCTTCTTTCTCTTTTTATTTGGTTTTTGTTCTCTATATTTCTGGGGGGGGCGCTGGCGGGATGGGGGGGCTTCGCTGGTATATTAGCGTGTCCTTGTCTTTACTTTGTCACCGTCAGTTTTCTTTTGGCAGAGATGGGAGGAAAAATAAATCTCACGACACTGAGCAAGGGGGCCTGAACGAACGAACCAAAACTCACGAGCACACCACGACTTGGAGCGCAGACATGGCGTATAGAGATATATAGGCAGTGCTTCCGAGGGGGGGCTGGATGGGGGGCGCTAAGAGGGGAAGGGATGGAGACAGTGGGGGCAGGGAGAAATAGACGATGTGTGGGGATGGATGGGGTAGATAGGTGGGGGGTGGGTGGGGATAGATAGATATGGGGATAGATAAAGAAGGGTGTATGGGAATGGATAGATAGATATGGGGGTGGATGGGGATAGATAAAGTGGTGGATGAAGATAGAGGGGGTGTACAGGGATGGATAGATAGATATGGGGGGGATGCCTAGATACGGGGTGGATGGGGATAGATAGATACAGGGGTGGGGATAGATAGAGGAGGTGTACGGGGATGGATAGATAGATATGGGGAGGATGGATAGATATGAGGTGTACGGAGATGGATAGATAGATATGGGAGGATGGATAGATAGATACGGGATGGGTGTGGATGGATAGTGGGGGTGTAGGGGGATGGATAGATACAAGATGGATGGGGATAGATAGATACAGGGGGATGGATAGATAGAGGGGGTGTATGGGGATGGGTAGATACAGGACAGATGGGGATGGATAAATAGATATGGGGAGGATGGATAGATAGATATGGGGTGTACGGGGATGGATAGATAGATATGGGGGGATAGATACGGGGTGGATGGGGATGGATAAATAGATAAGAGGATGGATAGATAGATATGGGGAGTATGGGGATGGATGGATAGGTATGGGGGGATGGAAAGATAGATACGGGATGGGTGGGGATGGATAGTGGGGGTGTAGGGGGATGGATAGATACAAGATGGATGGAGATAAATAGATACAGGGGGATGGATAGATAGAGGGGATGTATGGGGATGGGTAACTAGATACGGGGAGGATGGATAGATAGATATGGGGGGATAGACACGGGGTGGATGGGGATGGATAAATAGATATGGGGAGGATGGATAGATAGATATGGGGAGTATGGGGATGGATGGATAGATATGGGGGGGATAGATAGATATGGGGTGGATGGGGATGGATAGATAGATATGGGGGGATGGACAGATATATAGAGAGGGTGTACAGGGATTGGTAGATAGATATGAGGGGATGGATAGATACGGGGGGGATGGGGATGGATAGATAGATAGTGGGGGTGTAGTGGGATGGATAGATACGGAGGGGTGGGATAGATAAGGGGGGTGTACGGGGATGGATATGAGGGGATGGATAGATAGATACGGGGGGGATGAGGATGGATAGATAGACAGATACAGGGGAGATGGATAGATAGAGGGAGTGTAGGGGGATAGATACAGGGTGGGTGGGGATGGATAGTGGGGGTGTAGTGGGATGGATAGATACGGGGGGGTGGGATAGATAAGGGGGGTGTACGGGGATGGATATGAGGGGATGGATAGATAGATACGGGGGGGATGGGGATGGATAGATAGACAGATACAGGGGAGATGGATAGATAGATAGTGGGGGTGTAGAATTCAGGGAGCCAGTGGGAATCGATGGGCGGGTGGGCAGGGAAGAGATAGATGGATCGAGGGCTATATAGATAGACTGTCCCCAGCCCCCTGGGTTCTACAGCACCCTCCCCACACACCCCCCAGTGGAAATCGGGCTACCATGGGAAGACCCCAGTCTGCCCCACCACGACTGGTCACTGCGGCAGGGGTGCGGATTGGGGGTGACGGGTGCTGATTGGGGGTGGTGCCCCTCCCCTGCTTCCTAGAGTCCCCCCTAGGCGTGACAACGTCCCAGCGGGGAATGGGGTGGGAATGGAGGCCCTAAATTACCCCCCCCAGCATCCCCCACATTCCCTTCCTCCAGCCCCTGCCCTGTTACCCCACTCAGCTCATCCCCCAAACATGCTGTACCCCCCCAAATCTCCTCCAAGCTGCTGATCCCCCTGAACCCTGAAATCTCCCCCACAGCCAGCAAATGAGATCTGACCTCCCCCTAAAGTGGGGTGCAGGGCACAGCTATCTATAGCCAGGAACCGGGGGGGGGGGGGTGGAGGGTGAGGAGGGCACAGAGTTAGCTGTGCCCAGGGGATGGGGGCATTGCGGGGAGAGTAGAGGTAGGGGGGTGCACAATTGGCTAGAGTGGGAGGTGAAAGGGCAGGACGTGGGGTGCTGGGGGCAGTGCAGGAGTTGGGGGGCAGGGAGGTGGGGGTGTACAGCTGTCGGGTTGGGGTGCTGCGGGAGGTGGGGGGGCACAGCTATCTAGAGTTGCATTTTCTCATATATATATATATATATAATATATATAAACAGCACAAACATTTACACTCATCCTGGGGTCCCCCACCAGCCCCTCACATGAGGGGACATGGGGGGGGCGGGACAGGCGTCATCTCCTCACAATGCCCCCTGCTGGGGGAGAGACCTGGGCGGCGGAGGGGGAGAGAAAGAGAAAAACAGGGGAGGGGTCATTAATAAGCACACACAGAGCGAGCACCCCCTGCTGGCCAGGCACCCACATCGTGGCTTGCCCCCCCTCCGCACTTCACTCACTGGGGTTCTATCCTGGCTTGGGGCGGTGGGGTCTGGTGGTTAGATTGGGGGGGGGGGGCTGGGTGCCAGGACTCCTGGGTTCTCTCCCTGGCTCTGGTAGGGGAGGGGGGGTAGTCAGAGCGGGGGCGGGGCTGGGAGCCAGGACTTTTGGGTTCTCTCCCCAGCTCTGGGAGGGGAGTGGGGTCTGGTGGTTAGAGCAGTGGGGTCTGGGAGCCAGGACTCCTGGGTTCTCTCCCCGGCTCTGGGGGGTGGGGAGTGGGGTGCAGTGGGTCAGACCCAGTTCCTGCTATGAAATACAGGGTGCTAAAACAATTATAAGGCAATCCCCCACCCGGCACACCATTCCCCTTCTTCGAGGGGTGAGGGGTCCATCTGAGTCCAGCTTGACTCTGCCAACCCCGTCCTGCACTCTGCAGCAGGCACCCCCAATTATAACAACCCAGCAGAGGCACAAGATCTCTGACTAAACAGCTCTCCCCAGAAGCGGCCGCATCTTAGTGCTGGGCGCCCTGTATAAACAGCACCTGTGCCCCACCCCAGAGCAGGGCCGGTGCAAGGATGTTTTGCACCCTAGGCGAAACTTCCACCTTGCACCTCCCCCCGTGCCCCCACCCTGAGGCGCCCCCCCCAGCAGCGCCCCACCTCCACCCTGAGACACCCCCTGAAGCCGTGGCAGCTCCCCCCTCCGCCCTGAGACACCCCCAACCCGTGGCAGCTTCCCCCCTCTGCCCTGAGACACCTCCCCAACCCGTGGCAGCTCCCCCCCTCTGCCCTGAGACACCCCCCCCAACCCGTGGCAGCTCCCCCCCCCGCCCTGAGGCGCCCCCCATGCGGCAGCTCCCCACCTCCCACTCTCCGCCCTGAAGCACCCCCCTCCTGCCCCAATTCAGCCCTGCTCTGCCTCCTCCCCGAGCACGCCATCGCCAATCAGCTTAGGCACCGCAAGCCTGGGAGGTGGGAGAAATGAAGCGGCCACGGCGTGCTCGGGGAGGAGGCGGGGCAGGGGTGAGCTGCGGCGGGGAGTTCCCATGCGTGCCGCCCTCCCCTTACTTGCTGCAGGCGGCCCTTCCCGCGCTCCCCTGCCCCAGCTCCCTCTGCCTAAATGCTGGCGGCGACTGGGGCGGCCGAAGATCCGAAGAAAATGGCGCCCCCCCCAAATCCCAGCGCCCTAGGCGAGCGCCCTAGGCGACCGCCTAGGTCGCCTAAATGGTTGCACCGGCCCCACCCCAGAGATGGCTGCATCTCCCACATTTTTATGCCCTTCCGCTCTCCAGGTGGCCCCACTCTGCTCAGTGGTCTCTGCCCACACACTGCTGTTCTCATGGGGGGAGGGCACAGCCGGCTGCCTGGTGAAGGGGGCAGGACTTGGCTCAGGACCGAGGATCTGTGGGGTTTCTGGTGCCTGGCCCTGAGACTCAGGGCGATGCAGGGTCAAGATACAAAGTGGTCATGGTCCCACCCCAGCGCGGTGGGTCTCCTAAATACCAGCTCATGCCACAGCCCCTGAGGCCCCAAGCGGATTAATTTATGGATTGCCACAGGGCCACGAGCCGCTGCTTTGCCTCCACCTGGCCGCTGAGACATTAACAGAATAGCTGGCGGCTGTTACGAGACTCTTAACATTACCCAATACAGCAGGGAAAAGACGGCAGTGGAGCAAACACGGTGAGCGGGGAGTGTAAAGGGAAAATAGTGAAACCGTGGGGCTTAACCGCCGGGGAAAGGCTGTTGTGTTGAGACTGATTTCTTAAGGCTGAAGCGAAGAAAGATGACTACACCTTGCTGTCAAACAAGCTTATGCTCTCGCCACAGCTAGGCCGGGCGAGGCGGTGAATAAAAGGGAGTGAAACCATTACGAGGACGCTCGGTCAGAATGGAGTAATCAGCAGCGTCACCGACCCAGCAGGGCCCAGATCAGTTCAGCGGGAGGTCCCGAGCTCCTGCCGAGGTCAGGAGAAAAGACTGGCAGGACGTATAGGAAACGGGGTGTCACCGTTAGCCATGGAGGGTGAGGGAGAAGGGCTGGAAGGCCCCGGAGGCAACGGGGAGCTGGCACACAAATAATGCTGTGGCCTGACCCAGCGCCTCCGGCAAGGTGGGTCGCACACAGGGGCTGGAAGACGCTGGCTCTGTCTGCGAGGCCGCCTCGGCCCTTGGTTGCATGGCCTCTCACTTCAGCTGGCCTGGCCGTCTCTAATCTTCACGGGCCTGGCCCAGACCAGCACCTCCAAGAAGAGGAACCGGTTTGGGGCACCCAGCCGGGCCCCTGCCTGAAAACGACCAGACCGTGTCCCCGATTCCTGCTGCGAACAGTAACCGAGCTAACGACGGGCAGGTCCTCGTAGGGCCATAGACGAGCGTCGTGTCTCGTCCGCCCGCAGAGGCCGGGCCAATCAAAGCCGTTCCCCGCCCCGTCTTGTCTGGCTAGTGTCCTGGGGCCAACACGGCGACACCACGGAGAGGAGTGAATGGGGGGCGGGGCCTTGGGAGAAAGAGGCGGGGCAGGGTCTTGGCCTCAGGTGAAGGGGTGAGGTGGGGGGCAGGACATCTGGAAGCAGGGGCGGGGTCTTGGGAGCATGGTGGGAGGCGGGGCCACGGTTCGGGCACCTGTGGCCCCTCCCACTTTTAGGGTGCTCCCTGGTATCAAAAGGGTAGAGAGACACGGCTCTGACCCCCAATATATTAACGTAGCTTTTGTCCACGCGGCCCACGGAGCTCAAGGTGCATTTTGCCGAGAGTCGTTCCAATAATGCGCAAGTGATAGAAATGTGGCTAGAGACCAGGTACAAATGTCCGACGACAGTGGCCAGCAGAGGCAGACAGCCTGGGGATGAAATCTTAGGGTACGAACGACACAAATCTGAGGGGTGTTTGCACCTGTAGGAACAGTCTGAGGTTTACAGCTCTCTGTCCGCAGAAGAGGCCACGCTGCTGGTTCTCCACCCGGATCGACGGAGCTCTGTCTGTCTGTATTTAGGCTCATTTGATCTTCAACCAGCATTTCTGGAGCGTTGAGTTTGCTGCTCAAAGCTCCAGGAGGGGTGGCCAGCCGCTGGGGAACTGAAAACAAGCAGGACAAATTGGAGAACGGGGCTGAATGCAACATGACATTGAAACCGAGCCGAGTCCCATGCCAGGGGGCATCGTCAGCTAATGAGTGGGACGGCTGAAGAGGATCTGGAGCTTAGAGCAGCTCACAGATTGAAGCAGAGCCCGCCACAGGATGCGGCTGCGAAAACGCTGAAGATCATTCTGGGTGCGTTGGCCAGAGGGTCGTACATCAAACATGGGCTAGGGGTGGGGGGTGTCTTTGTCCCGATGGTCTCGGCTCTGGGGAACGCTGGCCCCGCAGATGAGCGTCAGTGAGCCGTGTTCAATCCAAGGCATTTCAACCACGGGGTCACCACCTGGCTCAGGGTGAAAGGTCGGTTGCAACACAGAGGTTGGACTTTGGTCCAGAACAGGTCCCACCTTCCTCTTTTTCGGTAGCGAGATGCCTTGGGAAGCAACTTAACACGACAACAGATCTGGTCTGTGGAGCGAGAAAAGCTAACGCAGGCAAAACACCAGAGCACTAAGAAATATAAATCATGACCGGGACATTCGCCTCCTCTGCAAATATAACACTGGCTTGGCTCCTGGATGCTGGTGACCTGAAACTAATTAATTAGGACACGTAGGTGTCAGTTCACGCGCTTTAAAGACTGTCCCGGGTCCCCGGGCGGGTCTTTGTTCTGCAGCGGGTGCCGCTCGAGATTGCGGGAAAGTTTCTCCCAAACGGAACAAGTTCCTCTTGAATGTGAACCATCCCGCCACGCTTAACAGTTTCTTCTGGTCTCGCCAGCTCCAGGTGAGGATAATTCACCACTGGAACAATTTCCCAAGGCTCGCGGTGGATTCTCCATCCTGGGCAATTTTAAAATCAAGATCTAAAAGACGGAATGATTCGGAGGACGTCCTGTGTGATACAGGACTAGATAATCCCGATGGTCCCTTCTGAGAATCGGTAACAGACCCAAAGAAGCACCAGTTTATGATGTGATCTGTTGGAACTCCTCGCCTCATGATTTTTTTGCCTGAGGTTTTAGGAGAAGTCAGTATAGCGCCAGGGAAGGAGGAGAAAGGCCACAGGTGAGACACAGGAGGACAGAGTAGAGGAATCTATCATGAGGAAGTAGGTTAAAAGGTTGATGGGAACAAGACCTTGCTGTCTTCTGTTGAGATCTGGATTCTTTTTCCTCGATTGTGTTAGCAACACCAGATTTGATAAGCAACTGACACAAGTGAGGGACTATTCTGCGGGTCTCTTAGTCACAAAAAGCTAAACAAAGTCACCTTCCCAGGCTGGCGATGGAGGATACGCGTTACTTGTCCCTGTGTGTTATTTGATTCTGGAAAGGTGGAGGGGTGTATCGACCAGCTGCCTGGCGTCTGTTATACCAAATCACAGCGCGACACCACGTTTGCCTTTGTCTGTCGTGCACTATTCGTTGCTGTTGTTATGCATAGCTAATAAAGCTCCATAAAATTAAATTCGATGCTCGGGTCCTTTTTTCTAGCAAAGCAATGGAAATGGAACGACCTCGAGAAAGGCGATACACGGAATTAGGTAATATGGGATTTGGCAGAATCCGATTTTTTTAAAATATAATTTTGATGGACAATATTGATGGTTATTTTTACCTATTTAAATTTTCACCACTGTGCAAAATTATGGGTTTTAAGCAATTTTTCAACCCAGTGTAACCTTCACAGCTAAACTGATGAGTTTTAAGCATTGGTAGTTTTAAATGTTATTGATTGAAATTTTAGCAGCCGTGCCCACATATGGGTGTCAAGCAATTTTTTGATTTTCACAGATTTAAATTTTCACAGCCGTCACAATTACTGGTTTTAAGCACTTTTTTTTTTATTTTTACCAATTTCAATTTTCACCATCGGCCTGAGGGGTTTTAATCTTTTCATTGATGTAAATTTTCACAGTGGTGCACAATTACGGGCTTTAAGCATATTTTTTATTTTTCCTAATTTAAATTTTCACCATTAAAATTGTGGGTTTAAGCATTTTTCCAATGTCCATCCATTTAAATGGTCACAGCTGTGCAAAATGATGGGCTTTACGCTCTTTTTTAAAACAGCTGAAATTATGGGTTTGAAGCACTTTTTCCCATCTACATTTTCACGGCTGTGTCAAATTCTGGGTTTTAAGCATTTGATTTTTCCTGATTTCAATTCTCACAGTTGCAGGAAATTCCGGGGACAGGTCAAACAATGAGAAGGGGAAAAACAACTATTTCGTGATACCAGATGTTGAAATTCAGAAAGGTGTAAGAGGAACCCTTTATACGAGAGCAACCACATCTGTATCACCAGTGCAGGTCAGAATATACAAAGTAAGTGGTAAATCAATCTCTCCTTCTCAAGCAGCGTTTCTCTTGCTTTGCCCCGTACACATTTTGATTCTTGAGGGACATACTGTGTTTGTTTGTTCGGTTCGTTTGGCTCCAATGAGATAAAAACCTACCCTTCTCAGTTTGCTTATAGATTCATGGATTTCGGGGCCAGAATGGTCCAGTGTGAATATCAACTCTGAACTCCCGTATCACCCAAGCCGCAGAACAGCTGCCAAATAATCCTAAATTGATCTTTCAGAACTAGGGCGACCAGACAGAAAGCATGAAAAATCGGGATGGGGGTGGGGGGTAATAGGAGCCTCTATAAGAAAAAGACCCCGAAATCGGGACTGTCCCTACAAAATCGGGACATCTGGTCACCCGAGTTAGAACGTCCCAGCTTGACTGAAAAATCGCCTGTGATGGACAATCCATCGTGACCCTCGGTCACATTGTTCCAGTGGTGAATTACACCCACCGTTAAAGATGGACACCTGATTTCCAGGCTGAATTTTTCAGCTTCATCTTCCAGTCACTGGACTGTCTTAGACCTTTGAGGGCTAGACGGGAGAGTCCATTATTAGATATTTCTTCCCCTGGGAGACACTTCGAGGCAGGATCAATTCACCCCTTCACCTGCCCTTTGTTCAGCTAAACAGCGGGAGCTCCTGGTGTCTCTCGCTCTCAGGCAGCGATTCATTCTCGTGGTTCTTCTCTGAGCCCTTCCCCAATGGATCCACGTCCTCCTTGACCTGCGAGCACCGGAACTGGACCCAGGATCCCAGCAGCGGTCGCACCAGGGCCTGATCCGGAGGCCAACTCACCTCTCTGCTCCCACTCGAGAGTTGCCTATTTACACACCCCAGGATGGCCCTAGTTCTTGGGGCCCCACGTCCCCCACACTCCCCAAATCCAGCATTGCTGCTTCCCAGGACAGATGCCCCCCCGAAGTCTGTAAGTCCGGCCTGCGTCCACACAACACAACCCCCCATCCCTGCACCCCACTTTAACTCACCTGCCTACATCTGGTTGGAGAAGGAAGTGGGGGCGGCCTGGCCGTACCCCCCCTGCTGGCCGTAGGGGTCGGGCTGCCCGTAGCCCTGCTGGTTATACTCCGGCTGGTAGCCACCCTGCTGGCCGTACGAATCCTGCTGCACGTAGCCAGATCCCTGGTTGTAGGAGTCGGCGTAGGCGTCCGGAGCCGGCTGCTTCTCCGGGGCGGCAGGTGGGTACTTGGCAAAGGGGGCGCTCCAACCCGTCTCCTTAAACACGAACCAGAGATTCCCTGTCCACAGCACCAGGTTCAGGAAGCCAAAGACCTGGGTGGCGGGGGAGGCAGAGAGAGGGAAGGAAGGGTTAATGCACAGCGAGGACGGGGTCCCGTCTGGGGGGCGCCGGCTCCTACCCGGCCCCAGGGCAGGGACTGGCTGGCTCAGGGGGGTGGGGAATGGGGCAGGGGCCTGTCCCCTCTGGGGGGTGCTGAATCCCATGTGGCCCCAGGGCAGGGACTGGCTGGCTCAGGGGGGTGGGGAATGGGGCAGGCGCCTGTCCCCTCTGGGGGGCGCTGGCTCCCATCAGCCCCAGGGCAGGGACTGGCTGGCTGGGGGGCAGGGAATGGGGCTGGGGCCTGTCCCCTCCAGGGCCACCGGCTCCCCTAAGGGGGTCTGGCTGGCTGGCGATGGGTCTCACCACAGAGGTGTTGAGCCCCGAAATGACAGGGTCCTTCAGCTCTTTGCACGTGTTCCCCTCTTTCTTGCAGACATCCAGCCCCTCGATCACGTTGTTGGGGTCCGTGGCCAGCTTGACGTCAGAGAGACCCTTGGCCCAGGCGCACGAGCTCACCAGCCACATGAAGGCGAAGACGGCGGTGACGACGAAATCCTGGGGAGAGCGCGGGGTAAGCCCCCTGCCCGGCCCCCCGCGACACAGCCCCTCCTACCCCTGCCCTGCCCCAGCCCCGCCCCTCCTAACCAGCCCCCTGCCCGGCCCCCCACAGGACAGTCCCTCCTGCCCCTGCCCCTGCCCTGCCCCCAGCCCCGCCCCTCCTAACCAGCCCCCTGCCCGGCCCCCCATAGGACAGCCCCTCCTGCCCTGCCCCTGCCCCTGCCCTGCCCCCGGCCCCGCCCCTCCTAAACAGCCCCCTGCCCGGCCCCCCGCAGGACAGCCCCTCCTGCCCTGCCCCTGCCCTGCCCCCGGCCCCGCCCCCAGCACAGCCCCCGGCCCCGCCCCTCCTAACCAGCCCCCTGCCCGGCCCCCCGCAGGACAGCCCCTCCTGCCCTGCCCCTGCCCTGCCCTGCCCCCGGCCCCGCCCCTCCTAACCAGCCCCCTGCCCGGCCCCCCGCAGGACAGCCCCTCCTGCCCTGCCCCTGCCCTGCCCTCAGCCCCGCCTCTCCTAACCAGCCCCCTGCCCAGCCCCCCGCAGGACAGCCCCTCCTGCCCTGCCCCTGCCCTGCCCCCGGCCCCAGCACAGCCTCTGGCCCCGCCCCTCCTAACCAGCCCCCTGCCCGGCCCCCCGCAGGACAGCCCCTCCTGCCCTGCCCCTGCCCTGCCCCCGGCCCCACCCCTCCTAACCAGCCCCCTGCCCGGCCCCCCGCAGGACAGCCCCTCCTGCCCTGCCCCCTACCCCAGCCCTGCCTGGCCCCCTGCAGCACAGCGCCCCCCAGTGTCTCGCTCTGCCTGCCCAGGGAGAGCGCCCCCTGCCCTGCCCCCAGCCCCGCCCCCTGCCCCATGGTGCCCCCCAGCACCTGGCCCTGCCTGCCTGGGGAGAGCGCCCCCTGCCCAGCCCCCAGCCCTGCCCCCTGCAGCACAGAGCCCCTCAGCACTTGGCCCTGCCCAGCCCCCCGTCCCCCTGTGCACCCCACACTCACGATCATGGGGCCCTTGTTGTTCTCCCGGTACTTGTTCTCCATGAAGAGGTAGACGACGGTGGCAGCCAGCGAGTACAGGAAGGCGAAGACGGCGATGGTAACGAAGAATTCGGCAGAGGAGGAGTAATCTCCAATGAGGAAAACCTTCTCCACCTTGGTCCCCTTGCAGGCTGGGACGTCGAAATAGACCTGGTGGAGTCTTGAGGGAGAGGGTTGGGGGCCGGGGGGAGATGAGGCAGGGGGCTCAGTCATAGAGAAGATCCCAGTCCGTTTCCTGTATGTATAGCCCAGACCTCCCAGGAATAGAGCCCAGTGTCAATCCTGACCGCTTATGCAAAGACAAAGGCAGTCTGTAGACAGAATACAGCCCCGGTCTGGGTAGGAGGTGTCAGTTCATATATAGCAAATATCGACCAGTTTTCTATAGCAGATGCTGGTCAATATGCTGGATATACAGCCCAGACCTCCCAGGAATACCACCCAATGTCAATCATGGCAACTAACAAAAGACAAAGACTGTCTGTATACAGAATACTGCCCAGTCCATATATGGACCAGGTCTGTGTAGGAGGTACTGGGCCATGTATTTCTTATATATAGCCCAGACCTCCAGGAATAGGGCCCAATGTCATCCTGACCACTTATACAAAGACAAAGGCTGTATGTTTACAGAATACAGCCCCATCTGTGTAGGAGGTATCAGTCTGTGTATAGTAACTATGGACCAGGGCTGTGTAGGAGATGCTGGTCCATATACTGCACATACATAGCCCAGACCTCCTATGAACAGCACACAATGTTAACCCTGACAAGGGCCGACTGTATACAGAATACTGCCTGGTCTGTATAGGTGGTGCCAGTCCATATATGGGTTATACATACCAGATCTGTATAAGAGATTCCAGTTTATACACTGTATGTACAGCTCAGACCTCCCAGGAATAGCAACTCTTATGAATCCTGACTGCAACTCAAAATTGAGAGCAGGCCATGCAAAAAATACAGCCCTGGTCTGTACAGAAGGAACCACATCGTATGTTCTAGAAATACAGCCTGGGCTCCCCAGAGACAGAACCCAGAGCACATCCTGATTTCTACGTGAAAGTCAAGGGCAGGAGACTGCACATGGAATACAGCCTCGCTCTGCATAGGAGGCACCAATCCATATACCATATATATAGCCCAGTCTGCCAAGGAGATGCTGGTCCATATATTTACTATAAATACATCCCTGGAATAGTGCCTAGTGTAAAGCCTAATGCCCATCTCAAAGACAAAGGTCCTCTGTATACAGAATACAGCCCTGGTCTGTGTAGGTGGTGTTGGTCAATATACTGAATATACAGTCCAGGCTTCCCAGGAATAGTTCCTAGCATTAATCCTGACTGCAAAGTCAAAGTCAAGGGCAATCTGTATATAGAATACAGCCTGGCAATAAGGTGTCCGACGAGCATAATTCACCATTGGAACAACTGACCAAGGCGATGCTGGGCCATAATGAAGAAAGTCCCAGCCTGTATAGGAGGTGCCAGTTGATATGCTGAATACACCAGCCAAAGTCAGTGTGAATCTCAGCTGCTGTCCCATCCCAGTCCTTACCCATCAAAAGTCTCCTGGTCCCTATGCAGCGTAACGGCCGGTCCCGATGCAATATAACGCCCAGCTCACCTGAATGGGTAGCCAAACTCCACTTCGATGTTCAGGTCGCTCTCGCTTCTATTCACACACTCAACACTGAGGCGAAATTCCCCGCTGTAGGTCCCGCAGGTGGCAAACGCAAAGATAGCAAAAAGCTGAGGAGCAAGATGGGGCGGGTGAGACCACAGGTGGTGCTGCGGGGTGTGGGGCAGGAGCGCTGGCTGGGGGGGGACTCCCGGCTACTCCGGCCTCTCCCGGACGGGGTCGCTGTGGGGAGCGGGGTGGGAGCGCTGGCTGGTGCCAGGATTAATAACCCCACCTCGGGGAGGCGGAGGAGGGTGGAGCAGAGAGGAATTGTGGGTAATTATAGAGGGTTAGCTGGGTCCCGCCCCCTCTAATCCCCCCCGAGAGCTGGGACGAGATAAGAACCTGTCTGACCCAATTGTCCATCTGTCTGCATCGGCCGCACTCCTCCATCCCCCGCCCCCCCCGGGCGCTGGAAGTGGAAAGTGGGGGGGGGGATACTGTGGATGGGCCCACGCGGCCATTCTGGGGGGTGGATACCAGGTTGCCTGGGCCTGTCGGTCTGATCCTGGGGCGAATGACTCCAGAACCAGGAGGATCCACAGGCCCTGGAATCGTTCCCCAACCAGTTGGGTAAATGGGTCCATAATATGGCAGAAATGTCAAGCGAATGGGTCTGGAATCACTCCAGAACCAGCAGGGGAGGGGCTGCGAGCTGCTCCAGAACTGGAGGGGGTGGGGGAATTGGGAGCCACTCCAAAACCGGTGGGGGTTCGGTCGGGAGCTGCTCCAGAACTGGGGGGGGATCATGAGCTGCTCCAGAACTAGCAGGGTAGGGTAGGGGGTCTGGAACTGCTCCAGAACCAGTAGGGTAGGATAGGGGTCTGGAACTGCTCCAGAACAGGCAGGGTAGGGTAGGGATCTGGAACTGCTCTAGAACTGGCAGGGTGGGGTAGGAGGTTAGGAACTGCTCCAGAACAGACAGGATGGGTTAGAGGATCTGGAACTGCTCCAGAACAGGCATGGCAGAATAGGGGTCTGGAACTGCTCCAGAACAGGCAGGGTAGGGTAGGGATCTGGAACTGCTCTAGAACTGGCAGGGTGGGGTAGGAGGTCAGGAACTGCTCCAGAACAGACAGGATGGGTTAGAGGATCTGGAACTGCTCCAGAACAGGCACGGCAGGATAGGGGTCTGGAACTTCTCCAGAACAGGCACGGCAGGATAGGGGTCTGGAACTTCTCCAGAACAGGCAGGGTAGGGTAGGGGTCTGGAACTGCTCCAGAACAGGCACGGCAGGATAGGGGTCTGGAACTTCTCCAAAACCAGAGGGTAGGGTAGGGGTCTGGAACTGCTCCAGAACAGGCAGGGTAGGATAGGGGTCTGGAACTTCTCCGGAACGAGAGGGTAGGATAGGGGTCTGGAACTGCTCCAGAACTGGCAGGATTAGGGGTCTGGACTCTCTCATTCTGTCTCTGAGTTTCTCCGTCTGGTTTCCCCAAATCTGATGGGGGAAACGAGATCTGATAACCCATTCTTCCTGCATCTCCTTCCTCCGGTCCTCCAGCCCCTCCCACGTACACTGGCTCTGCAGGGGGGCAGGGAACGGGGCACGGGGCCTGTCCCCTCTAGGGGGCGCTGGCTCCACGCCCCAGGCCAGTTCCCAGGCAGTACAGATGGGACCCCGCCAACTCCAGCGTCCTGGGAGCCAGTTCCGGGGGACTCACCCATTCCAGCAGTTTCAGAAACCCCAGCGGCTCCTTGAGCATCCGGAATTGCCCCCCAGCCACTACCTGTCAATCAAGGTGGAGAGAGAGGGGGCAGGGGGTGATATTACAATATCTTACATCCCATCTATTCCTGACCCTGTTCCCTGAGCTGAGGAGAGAATCCAGGAGTCCTGGCTCCCAGCCCCACCTGCTCTAACCACCAGCCCCCACTCTCTTCCCAGAGCCGGGGAGAGAACCTAGGAGTCCTGGCTCCCAGCCCCCCTGCTCTAACCACTAGCCCCCACTCCCCTCCCAGAGCTGGGGAGAGAACCCAGGAGTTCTGGCTCCCAGCCCCCCCGCGCTAACCCACCAGACCTCACTCCCCTCCCAGAACCAGGGAGAGAACCCAGGAGTCCTGGCTCCCAGCCCCCCTGCGCTAACCCACCAGACCCCACTCCCCTCCCAGAACCAGGGAGAGAACCCAGGAGTCCTGGCTCCAAGCCCTCCCTGCTCTAACCACCAACCCCCACTCTCTTCCCAGAGCCAGGGAGAGAACCCAGAAGTCCTGACTCCCAGCCCCCCTGCTCTAACCACTAGCCCCTACTTCCCTCCCAGAGCTGGGGAGAGAACCCAGGAGTCCGGGCTCCCAGCCCCCCTGCTCTAACCATTAGCCCCCACTTCCCTCCCAGAGCTGGGGAGAGAACCCAGGAGTCCGGGCTCCCAGCCCCCCTGCTCTAACCACTAGCTCCTACTCCCATCCCAGAGCTGGGAGAGAACTCAGGAGTCCTGGCTCCCAGCCCCCCTGCAGCCCGGGGAGAGACCCCAGCACAAGACGGTTATTGAAGATCACAACTTCCTACTAGGAAGAGCCCGGCAGGAAATATCTCCCCCCAACACATCCCGACAGCCCCCCCAACCTTTCCCTGCCCCCAAACTTACTGCCCCCCCGTCAACAGGAACCCCCCTCTTCTCCTCCTGCTGTCGGTGGGGTCTATGTTAAACCCTCAATTAATAAACAACCCCCTTGATATCTGCACCCCCACAACCGCCCCCCGCCTGATGCATCACCCCCACCAGCCCCCCAACCCTGGTGGGAGACGATTCTGCCCCCACCAGTTCATAAACTGCCTCCCAATTACCCTGAAACCCCATTTCTAGCATTACACTTCTCATTTTGACCCCCCCCCGTGGGGGGATAAATATCCCTGAGCCAGACCCGCTCCCTGGCAATCAGCCCCCCCCAAATTATCTCCCCCCCCCATATTCCTCCAGCCAGCAGGAGACCGGGGGAATTCACCACCCAGCCAGGTTCTGCCGCGGCAGCTGCTGGGAGAAGATTCTCGAGTCCCCCCCATTGATAACGAGCCCCCCCACGCGTGAGCCCCACAACCCCCCCCCCCGCACCTGACTGTCATGGCAATGAATCCTCTGCAGCAGCTCAGCCATCTTCCCTCCCCGCCCCCGCCCCCGCTGCAAATGGAGGAGGGGGTATTTGTGGGTCATCTCCCCTCCCCGCATACACCCCCCCACTCCAAAACAGCCGGTCGCCTCCCCCTTCCATCTCATTTGAAACCCCCCTTGCATCAGTCTCAGATTCCCTCCCCCCCATTTGCGGCACGGAAATATCCTAGCGCCTGACACCCCCCCCCAAACATCGTGCAATCCCCCCCCCCCTTCCATTGCAATCTGCCTGGAGACAATCTGTGCCCCTCCATGCATCAATTTCAGATCTCCCCCGCCCCCGCAGCTGGGAAATCTCCTACCCCCCCATTATAATCTCATATATTCGAGCCCATCTGTGCCCCCCCAGTATCAATCTCAGATTCAACCCCCCCCCCCATATTTGCAGGGCGTTGCATTTGAATGCAGCAGCTGCTGCTGCTGCAGAAAAAAGAACACGCTGCTAGCCAGGAACTGGGGGTGCCCGGAGGGAGTGGGGTGCATCTCCAAAAGGGGGGGAGAGGGCCCCCCCGCCCTACGGGGAAAGCCTCCCCTTCCCCCGATTGCTGTCTATGGTGCTGAGAGCCAGGTGCGTACCTGATTGAGGACTTCCATCTTGGAGCTGTCTGGAGCAAGGCGGGGGGGGGGTAGATCCGGAACAGCCCGGGGGGGGGGCAGACGCAGGAGGGAAGAGCGGGGGGGTAAGGTGACGTCACAACGGGGGATGTCACTCCCTGGCAGAGGGAGCGGGAGAGATGGAGGGTTCAAATCGCAGAGCGGCGGGGGGGGGGGGGGGGCTGGGAGCCAGGACTCCTGGGTTCTCTCCCCGGCTCTGGGAGGGGAGTGGGGTCTAATGGTGAGAGGATGGAGGGCTGGGAGCCAGGACTCCTGGGTTCTCTCCCCGGCTCTGGGAGGGGAGTGGGGGTTGGTGGTTAGTACGGGGCAGAGGGAAGGGGAGCCAGGACTCCTGGGTTCTCTCCCTGGCTCTGGGAGGGGAGTGGGGTCTAATGGTGAGAGGATGGAGGGCTGGGAGCCAGGACTCCTGCGTTCTCTCCCTGGCCCTGGGAGGGCAGTGGGAGCTAGTGGGTTAGGGCCGGGGGGGATGGGAACCAGGACTCCTGGGTTCTCTCCCTGGCCCTGAGAGGGCAGTGGGAGCTAGTGGGTTAGGGCCAGGGAGGATGGGAACCAGGACTCCTGGGTTCGGCCTGGCTTAGCTCCCTGTCTAGGCATCTGGGGCTCATATGACCACTGTCCTGTTCCTCTAGGCAATTCCCCCACCCCGGTATCCTGTGATGGGGGGGTTCTCCCTCCAACCCCCCTGCCCAATTTCTCCCTGGGGGCAGCCCCCTCATATTCCCTGGGGCAGGAGAGCAGAGACATCTCTTCTGCCCCAGATAATTGATTTAAGGGCCATAGGTCTGACAGCCTCCCAACTTCCCCCCCAGTACAACTCATCAGGGGGGCTCCCTCTACTGGATGGAGGCGGGGCTTCAGTGAAGGGGGTGGGGCTTCACAAGTAACCAGCATCCCTCGACCAATGGGGGGTGGGGTTTGGGGGTGAATCGCCCCCCAATGGGTCACTCCCCCAGCTCCTTTCCTCTAGGGGGAGGTCCAAACACAGGCCTGAGGGCCAGGAACCCACCCCGGCTGAGTCCTGAAGGCCGGAGGTCCCCTCCCAGGTCTCTCTCCTGCTCCAGGGTCAGAAGGGAGCCAGTGCCCCCTAGAAGGGAAAGGCCCCAGGTCCCATTCCCTGACCCCCTGAGCCAGCCAGCTCCCCAGAGGCCCCTGGCCCCACCCCCAGCCCAGGGCCCCACCCATTCTCCCTTCCAGCCCCTCTGCCTTGCTCTGGCCCTGCCCCTTCCCTAGACCCCCCCACAACCCTTGCTCCGCCCCAGTGACTTACAGCCCCACCCACAGTCTTAGCTCCACCTCTTGCCCCTTCCCTGACCTGTCACAAAGCCCCGCCTCTTGGCCACTTCCAGCCCCTCCTCTAGTCCCACCCATGCCCCTCACCTTCTCCGTGCTCCCCCCCGGAGCCCAGCCCCCACCTTGCTCCTGCTCCCAGCCCCACCACCTACCTCCAGGGGTGGGGGCAGCAGGAGGGGCAGCGCTTGGCCTGGTGCCCTCCCAGCCCCCCATCGGGGCGGGGTGGGAGACAGAGCCAGCTGGTAGAGCCCGAGGTCCCCCACCTGGACGAATGACAACGTGAAGGAAGGAAGGCAGGAGAAAACGCAGGGGCAGGAGGGAAGAGCGAAGACGCGAGCGAGCAAAGACTCAAACGGGAGGGACCAAGGGCCGAACGGAAAGAATGAAGAAATGGAGGAGAAAACCGGCCAAATGGAAAGACGGGAGAAATGAACAAACGCAAGAATGGATGAGAAAACTGACGGATGACTGGAAAGAGCAGAGAGAAAAGTGAGTGAAGACGCGAAGGAAGGAATGAAGAAGAGAACAGAGGGACGAATGGGAAGAGAGGACAAAGGAACGAGGAAACGCAGGAAGGAATGAGAGAACAGAGGGACGAATGGGAAGGGGAGAAATGACCGAAGCAACGAAAGAGAGACCCAATGAACCAATGGAAAGAGGGAAGAGATGAATGAAAGAAAAAAGGAAGGAAGGAAGGAGACAACTGACGGACAAATAGAAAGAACAAAGAAATGAACAAATCAAAGGTCAAAGGAGAATGAAACAAGGAATGAGAGTGAACAAAACTGTGAAAGAAAGAACACCCCAGCGAGGAAAGGACGAGTGAAGGGGAAAAGCAACGAAGAAATGAAAAGGGAATGAACAGAGAAGGGAAGAACAGGAGGAAGGAAAACAGGGAGGATGCGTTAAAAACAGATGGAAGTGGGGGAGAGATTGAAAGAGTAAACCCAGGCATCTGGGCCAAACCCCAGGGTGTCAAAACTGTGAAGGAGGAGCAGGAAAATGTGGCAGCTGGACAGAAGGACGCTGGATGAGATACAGACAGAAAGCACCTCCTCCGAGGGGCCTTGTGGGGAGCACTGCCCAGCTGACAGGAGGTGGGGCGAACCTGAGCCCCGCTCCAGCTCTGACCTCCGACAGCCAGGGTGTGAACCCAGGTGTCCGGGCAGAACCCCAGTTTGGGGACCCGCAGTTTGAGGGAACTGTCCCCGTGCAGTGTTATGTGTGGCTGTTCCTAACCGCCCTCCCCCAGAGGCAGCTGCATCAAAGAATCATAGAACTGGAAGGGACCTTGAGAGGTCGTCTAGTCCAGTCCCCTGCACTCAAGGCTGGACTAAGTATTGTCCAGACCCTCCCTGCCAGGGGTTCGTCCAACCTGCTCTTCAAAATCCCCAGTGATGGAGATTCCACAACCTCCCCAGGCAATTTATTCCAGTGCTTAACCACCCTGACAGTTAGGAAGTTTTTTCTAATGTCCAGCCTAAACCTCCCTTGCTGCAATTTGAGCCCATTGCTTCTTGTCCGATCCTCAGACGTTAAGAAGAACAATTTATCTCCCTCCTCCTTGTAACAACCTTTTACGTACTTGAAAACTGTTCTCATGTCCCCCCTCAGTCTCCTCTTCTCCAGACTAAACAAACCCCGTTTTTTCCATCCTCTCTCCTAGTTCATGTTTTCCAGCCCTTTCACCATTTTTGTCGCTCTTCTCTGGCCTTGCTCCGGTTTGTTCACGTCTTTCCTGACATGTGGCGCCCAGAACTGGACACAATCCTCCAGCTGAGGCCGTATCAGCGCGGAGCAGAGCGGAAGAATCACTCCTCGTGTCTTGCTCATGACACTCCTGCTGATACAGCCCAGAAGGATGGTCGCTTTTTTTGCAACAGCGTCACACTGTTGACTCATATTTAGCTTGTGATCCACTGTGACCCCCCCAGATCCCTTTCTGCAGTGCCCCTTCCTAGGCCGTCACTGCCATTGAGTGCGTGCGACTGACTGTTCCTTCCGAAGGGAAGCACTTTGAATTTATCCTCATTGAATTTCATCTGATTGACTTCAGACCATTTCTCCAGTTTGTCCAGATCATTTCGAATTCTAACCCTGTCCTGCAAAGCGCTTGCCACCCCTCCCAGCTTGGTATCATCCGCACACTTCAGCGGTGGACTTTCTACGCCGTTATCTAAATCATCTATGAAGATATTGAACAGAACCGGACCCAGAACCGATCACTGCGGGTCCCCACTTGTTATGTCCTCCCAGCCTGACTGAACCATTGATAATGACTCTCTGGGAACAGTTTTCCAACCAGTTTTGTGCCCACCATACAGTAGCTCTGTCTAGGTTGCTTTTCCCTAGTTTGCTTAGGAGAAGGTGACGCGAGACAGTATCAAAAGCTTTACTAAAGTCTATACCACGTCTAGCACTTCCTCCCGTCCACACAGCTTGTTACACTGTCAATGAAAGGTATCAGGTTGGTTTGACACAATTTGTTCTTGACAGATCCACGCAACTGTCACTTATCACCTCAATATCTTCTAGGTGTTTGCAAATCGACTGCTTAATGATTTGCTCCATTATCTTTCCGGGTACAGAAGTGACGCTGACTGGTCCGTAATTCCTGGGTTCTTCTCCTTCCCCTTTTTAGAGCTGCCCACTAGATTTGCCCTTTTCTGGTCATCCAGAATCTCTCCCGTCTTCCAGGCCTTCTCAAAGCTAGTCGCCCACGGCTCAGCCATCTCCTCAGGCAGCTCCTTGAGGATCCTAGGAGGCAAATCATCAGGCCCTGGTGGTGTGAAGACATCTGATGTGTCTAAGGAACGGTTAACTTGTTATTTCCCTATTTTAGCCTCTGATCCTACCTCATTTTCACCGGCGTTCACTACGTTAGCCGGCTGCTCGCCACCGAGACAAAGACGTCATTAGGCACCTCAGTCATTTCCACATTCCCCCCTCACTGAGTAACGGGCCAACCCGGCATCTCAGGTCCTCCGCTATCCCTAGAGGACAGACTCTCCAGGTCTCCTCCGGGATCTCGTAGCCTGGCCTAGACAGACACAGACATCAGGAACCCAGGCATCCTAGCTCCCAGCCCCCCACCCCCACACCTCCTGCCTCCCTGTCGCCCCTGTTCTAACCACTTGATCCCACTTACCCTCCCCCCAGAGCTGGGGAGAGAACCCAGGAGTCCTGGCTCCCAGCCCTCTCCCCACAAGCGCCAGACCCCAGCCCCTCAGAGAAAGGAAAGAACCCAGGCCTCCTGCCTCCTACCTCTCTGGCTTTTCTGTCAGTTGCTCAGCGAGCTGCAGAGAGGGAGGATGGTGAAATGCCACCAGCGAGGAGTCATCACAGACCCCCCCACCCCACAGCCACCCCCAGGGGTCAGGGATCCAGGGTCCACCTCAGCCAGCCTGACTCACCTTCTTCAGCTCCAGGGAGATCTCGACCTGCTTTGCCAGCTGTGGAGGAGAGGGGTCAGACTTGCGCCCCTCGAGCCCGGGACCCTCCCTCTGCCCACACATCCCACTGTCCCCATCCTGGCTGGGACCAACAAGCCCACATCTCCCCCTTTCACCACCCACAATCTGCACCTGCTCCATCTTTGACAGCAGAGCTGGGAGGGGTTAGCACCTGGTGTCTGATCTGTGGGGCCTGGAGCCCTGGTGAAGCCCCCCTGCTCAGCCCCCCACAGCACAGCACCCCTGAGCACCCGGCCCTTCCTGCCACGGGAGAGCACCTTCTGCTCAGCCCCCGCCCCTGCTCCCCACAGCACAGTGCCCCCAGAGCCCAGCCATGACTGCCAGGGGATAGCGCCCCCTGCCCAGCCCCTCACCCCACAGCACAGGGCCCCCCAGAGCCCAGCCATGACTGCCAGGGGATAGCGCCCCCTGCCCAGCCCCCCACCCCACAGCACAGGGCCCCTCAGAGCCTGGCCCTAACTGCCAGGGGAGATCACCCCCTGCCCAGCCCCCCGTCCTGCTCCCCACAGCACAGGGCCCCCCAGAGCCTGACCCTGCCTGCCAGGGGAGACTCCCCCCCGGACGAGCTGCAGCCCCTAGCCTGGTACCTTGGACAGCTCCTGCATGTGGGGTGCTGTTCCGGAGCTGCACTGCCCCCACCTGCAGGGGGCGACGGGGCTAGATGAAGAGGCAGGACAAATATTCATTCCCTCCATCCGCACACTGACCCAAAGCACCATACGCCCCCCCATGCTGACCCCAACCTCGCCCCCCCCATACAGCTTATCCTCCTGCCCCTCCTCCTCCCCAGAGGGTGCCAATTAGGGCAGTCTCAGAGCCAGGCATCCCCAGCTCATTAACCCCTTCCCGGCTCAAATCCCCCCAACTTTCACAACAGGGGTTAGAGCGGGGGGAGCAAAGGGGGGCTGGGAGCCAGGACACCTGGGTTCTCTCTCTCTCGCACTAGGAGGGGAGTGGTGCCTAGTGGTTAGAGCGGGGCTGGGAGCCAGGACTCCTGGGCTCTCTCCCCAGCTCTAGGAGGGGAGTGGTGTCTAGTGGTTAGAGCAGGGGGGGGCTGGGAGCCAGGACTCCTGGGTTCTCTCCCCAGCTCTGGGAGGGGAGTCGGGTCTAGTGGTTAGAGCAGGGGGGGCTGGGAGCCAGGACTCCTGGGCTCTCTCCACAGCTCTGGGAGTGGAGTGGAGCCTAGTGGTTAGAGCGGGGGGGCAAGGGGGGAGGTGCTGGGGGGTCAGTGTTTGCCTGTACCCCTGCCAGGGCCGGCATAAGGAAGTTTCGCGCCCTAGGCGAAATTTCCACCTTGCGCCCCCCCCCCCAGCCCTGCGGCAGCTCCCTGCCCCCCCTCCACCCTGAGTGCCCCCCCACGGCAGCGCCCCACCCTGCCCTGAGCCCCCCCCCGCAGCAGCACCTCCCCACCCCAGGTCACCTCTGCTCCGCATCCTCCCCGAGCATGCTGCCCCCGCTCTAATTCTCCTCCCAGGCTTGCGGCGCCAAACAGCCGATTGGCGCTGCAAGCCTGGGAGGTGGGAGAAGTGGAGCAGCAACCGCGCGCTCGCGGAGGAACCGCTGTAAAAAAAAATTGGGGGCACCGCTTTTGGCGCCCCCAAATCTTGGCGCCCTAGGCAACCGCCTAGTTCGCCTTAATGGTAGCACCGGCCCTGGCCCCTGCTGGAGGGGACGAGCTGGACCCGTTTGCCGAGTCTCAACCCCAGCCCTCAGCGGCCAGCAGCTCTTCACCACGGGGCCCAGGCTGCACAAGTCGCTGGGAACAGCCGAGAGGGATGGATTGGGGGGAACCGGGCCCTGCCCTGTTCAGCTCCTTCCCCGCCCCCAGCTCCTGCCCCTCCTCAGCCCCCCAGCCCCCCAACCAATGCCTGTGTCCCTCCTCCAGCTCCCACCCCCTCCCCCTCTAGCCCCACCCCAGCGCCCTCTAGACCTGCCCCCAGCTCCACCCCTCTCCTTCCAGCCCCTCCCTCACCCCCTCTAGCCCCACCCCCAGCTCCCCTTCCAGCCCTGCCCCCTCCAGCCCCTCCCCAGCTCCCTCTAGCCCTGCCCCCAGCTCCACCCCTCCCCTTCCAGCCCCTCCCCACCCCCTCCAGCCCCACCCCCAGCTCCCCTTCCAACCCCTCCCCCTCTAGCCCCGCCCCAGCGCCATCCCCTTCCAGCCCCTCCCCCTCTAGCCCCACCCCAGCGCCCTCTAGACCTGCCCCCAGCTCCACCCCTCCCCTTCCAGCCCCTCCCCACCCCCTCTAGCCCTGCCCCAGATCCCAGCCCCACCCTCTCTAGCCCCACCCCCACCCCTTCCAGCCCTGCCCCCTCTAGCCCCTCCCCAGCTCCCTCTAGACCTGCCCCTAGCTCCACCCCTCCCCTTCCAGCCCCCCCACCCCCTCTAGCCCCTCCCCCAGCTCCCTCTAGCCCCGCCTCCACCTCCCCTTCCAGCCCCTCCTCCATCCCCTCTAGCCCCTCCCCCAACTCTCCAGCACCGCCCCATCCAGCCCCTCCCCCTGGCTCCTGCCGGCACTGAAGCTCCTCCCCCGCCCCCGCTTCCGGCCTCGGCCTGTCGGCGGGCAAAAAACACCCCCGCCCCCGCCAGGCCTGTAAAGGCGCGGGTGACTTTACGGGCGGAGCATAGAGTTGCCGGGGAGGGCACGGGAGAGAGCGTCCGCCGGAAGCAGGAAGTAGGGACCATAGCGAGGGGCCTGGCCCGCTGGGGGAAGAGAGTCGCGCCTAGACGCCGGAGGATCATAGAGAGGCTGGAGGGCGAGGAATAGCCGGCCCCCCCAATGAACCGGAAGTTATGACCATAGAGATGCAGAAGCGCAAGCCGGAAAAGAGGAGCGTCGCTCGCAGCACGGCTGTGACTTGAGGACCATAGAAATGTAGCAAGCGCACGCGAGAGAGCGTCGCCCGCCAGAGCGGAAGTGGCGACCATAGAGCTCTAAGGGACAGAGCGTCTCTTGTGAAACCGGAAGCGTGGTGACCATAGTGACGCATTCAGGGAGCGTCACCTCCTTTGGTCCTCCAAGGAGGGCCCTAGCGCCCCCTCCCCATCCCAATTAGTGCAACCACTAGTCAGCCTGAAGTAATGATTAATTAGTGACACAGCTGGGGGGGCTCTCCTTGGCTGCCCCCACTTCAGACCCACCCAGGCCAATTACTGGAATCCTTCATTAGCACTGATTAGCCAGCCCCAATTAGCTAATTACCCCAGTTAACGAGAGCCCGGGGGGGGGGGCAGCACCAGGATCGATTAATGACTCAACCAGAGCCAATCAGTGCCGCCCAATTAACCCTGGGCTAATTAATGAGGCTGCTGCGCTAATGAGCAGCCAGGGCTGGGGGCCACCCACTTAACCCAGGCTAATTAAGCAGGCCACGGTGCTGACCCCTCCCCCCCAGATCCTCTATCCACCCATCCCCTGCTGCCTCCCCAGGGTCCCACCTCATCACCCCTAGGCCCGCTCCCCCCTTCCCATTGCCCCAAGCTCCCTTCCCTGGGCCTGCCCGGCTCTTTGCCTCTCATCCACGCACCCC
Organism: Gopherus flavomarginatus; assembly: GCF_025201925.1. NCBI lineage: Eukaryota > Metazoa > Chordata > Testudines > Testudinidae > Gopherus > Gopherus flavomarginatus. Next base: position 2,264,012 of record NC_066634.1, read on the forward strand.
CCACCCACAGCACCCCAGCGGTCGTCCCCCTGCCAGCCCTGGCGGGGGTGCCTCAGCCCTGGAGGTGTGCCCGCGTTTCACGCCAGATGCCTAGCTCAGTCGGATGCTCCGGGACCAAGCAGGAGGGCAGGAGCCCCAGGGGCTCCCTCTCAGAGGCCACGTGGCTGATCCTGGAGGAAGAGCCAGACCCCGGGATGGGGGGCTGCCCCGCTACTGGGGCTGGGGCACAGTTCGATGGGTCTAGGTGCTGGGGACACGGAGACAAGTCGACGGGCTCAACCCACCCCGCGAGCCACCCTTGGCTCCTTCTCACTTCCAGCCCCAGCCCTGGAGCGCTGGAGAATCTCTAATTTCCAATGCGAAAGCAGGAGCCTGCAGGGCAGCAACCAGCGCCCACAAACATGGCCCCACCGCCCCCCGAAGCCCAAGAGAGCAAAGGAATCATTACTCCCCACATACACACATCCCAAATCAGACTCTGGACACGGGGCCGTGTTAAAAAATCATCAGCGGTCTGGGTTTATTTATAAGCATCTCAGAGCGAATATTTATTTCCATGTCTCGATACAAAACTGGGGAGGGGGATACGGGTGGAGTTGGGGTAGAGCCAGCCCCCTCCCCAAAAGTAATAGAGCTGTCACACCCCACCAGAAGGCTGCTGATCCCCTTTCATGCACCCCAATAGCCATAGCTCCTCCAGCTCCCCTCCATGCAACCCAGCCCATTTCTGTAACCTCCTCGTCACTCCCTCTATGCAACCCAGCCCCCAAAGCTTTGCTATGCAAAGCACCCCCCCGAAATCTCCCCATCCTATTTTCAGACATGCCTTCTCCTCCCCCATATCCGCCCACAAACTACCCCCCTTCCCATCGCTAGAGGGGACAGGCCCTATGCCCCATTCCCACTCCCCTGAGCCAGCCAGTGCCCTACCCTGGGGCCAGGTGAAAGCCGGTGCCCCCTAGAGGGGACAAGCCCCATGCCCCATTTCCTGCCCCCCTGAGCCAGCCAGCCCCCTACACTGGGGCTGGAGGGGAGCTGATGCCCCCTAGAGGGGAAATTAAGGGGGATCCTTCATGCCTGTGGGGGCTATTGGTGGTGGGCTGGGCAGGGAGTATGAAAAGGCAAATGAGAATCCCCTGAACCCCAGATTTGGATGAGCCAGGAAAGGGTTATAATTTTCTCTTAAAAAAAATAGGATTTGTATAAAATAAAAGCATTTAAAAAAATTCCCTCCCACTTTGTCCCCCCAAAATCTGCCTGAGTCCCCCACAAGACATAGACCCCCAAAAAGCACTCTCACCCTTATTTAGGGGACATATACACAATGGGGCTATGGAAAGGACAGGACTCAACAGTGACCCCCCCTGCTCGTGTGTTTTTGGGGTGCCACACTTTTGGGGGGGCCATGGAGGGTTAGAGCCTGTGAGTCACTCCTCCAAATGTCACCCTAAAATAGCAGCCAATTTGGGGGAGAAAAATGTGGGTGTTCTGACATTTTTATGCACCCCCCCTCCAAAAGAGAGGACCCCATTAGTAGTTGATCCCCAAGGCTTCCAGCATTTGGCTTACAGGCATTTAATTCCCCCTGTACCCCATTTTCTGAAGAGCACTCCTTTTTATTCCCCCAGTAGAGCAGACTTTGGGGTGCATTTGGGTGAGTGCCTCAGTGCCCCATTTTCTGAAAGGACACTCCATAGCTAGACACCCCAGGAGTACAAGTTTTGGGGGTACACCTGTTTTATCCAGGGGACCCCTCATACACAGCCCTCCTCCATGAAGCAGATTTTGGGAGTACGCAGTCAGAAGAGGGGGGGAAATGTATTGGAAGAAGCTGGAAATAGGTACACCCTATCCCAAAATTGGGGTGGCCAGCCCCCTCGGGAATGAGCTGACACCCACCGGTTTGGAGGGCCCATGTAGGAGCCAATCAGCCCCCTCCCCCAATGGCCACACCCCCATTTTGTCCCTCTTAGGTTTCTGGGTGCATGGCTCAGTTCACAGTGCTCTGATATTAACATAGCTGTGGGGAATAGCTCCTTTTAGGGTCTCCCCCAATCACAAGCACCCCCACATACACAGCCTGTTGAGGAGAGGCCACGGGGGCCCCCTGACCCTCAAGTAGGCTGCAGGGGGAGGCCCCTGATGCTCCACAATCAAGATTGTGGGGGGGAAGGGAGGGGTAGTTTAGAGGAGGTGTGTACGTGGGGGAGAGGGGTGTGCGGAGGGTTATCCATTAAGGAAGAGAACAAATGGGGGGGCAAGTATGAAAGGAAGGGGCGGAGCCTGTCAAAAATGGGTGTGTCTTGCAGGAAAGGGGGGGCGATGACTAGATGGGTGGGTACTGCAAATAAGGGGTGGGGCCTATGTAAAAGGAGTGTGCTCTGGAGAGGGCAGGGCTTCTACATGTGGGGGGCTAGAAAAGGGGTGGAGCTTGGGAACAGATAAGGAGCGGGGCCTATAAAACAGGGCCGCGAGGCAGGGTAAAAGAGGCAGAGTCTGAAACTCTGAGGCCCCGTCCCGCCTGCTAAAAGGGGTGGAGCCTATGTGATGGGGAGGGGCTTGAGGAGGGGTGGAGCTTTTGGAACGCTGGTGCTGTGCACAGACAGCTGGGGCGGGGCCTGTGCAGTGGGGTGGAGCTTGAGCTGAGAAGGAGGGGCTTACGAGCCTGGGGCGCCGCCCATAGAGTGAAAGTGGAGAGAAAGGGAGGAGCTTGCGGAGCCTATAAAAGAGGGGAGCAGAGCCTGGAGACAGCCAGGGGGTGGAGCCCGATGGGATTAGAGGTGTGGCTCCCCTGGCTCCTCCCACCCCAGAGGGGCGGGGCCAGGATCAGGAATCCTCCTCCATGCTGAAGCTGCTGCGGCGGCTGGAGCCTTTGGAGGCACCGGGGGAGAGGGACGAGAGCAGGGGGTCGGAGGCCCCCAGGGGTGACAGGGGCCCCCCATCCTCCATAAGAATGTCCTCCAGGCCCCCATCAACCCCCAGCCCCAGGGGGAAGCCCAGCCCGGCCTCCCCCAGCTCCTCCGAGGGGAAGGCCAGGTCCAGGAGGCAGGCGGCGGAAGAGGTGGGAGCCGGGGCGCAGGAGGGGCCCCCCAGGAACGGAGGGGGTCCAGGGCCTTCCGGCTTGGCGCCCTCCCCAGAGCACCCCAGGGGCAGCAGCCCTGCCGATGAGGTGAGGGGCAAGCCGTGCAGCTGGGCTTGCATCTCCAGTTCCTGCAGGGGGAGAGAAGGGGTGGTTGGCAGACCGCCCCCTGCTGAGCCCCCCACTAATCTGCCCCACTCCCCACCCCCATCGTGCCACCCCAGTGCCTGGCCCTGCCTGCCAGGGGAGAGCGCCCCCTGCAGCACAGCACCCCCAGAGTGCCTGGCCCCACCTGTCAGGGGAGAGCGCCCCCTCCCCAGCCCCACAGCGCCCCCAGAGCGCCCAGCTCCACCTGCCAGGGGAGGGCACCCCCTGCCCAGCCCCACAGCGCCCCTAGAGCGCCCAGCTCCACCTGCCAGGGGAGGGCGCCCCCTCCACAGCCCCAGAGCGCCCCCAGAGCGCCCAGCTCCACCTGCCAGGGGAGGGCACCCCCTGCCCAGCTCCACAGCGCCCGCGGGCTGACCTGCACCCGGAGCTGCAGGCTGCGGTTTGCTTGCTCCAGCTTGCGCTGTCTCAGCTCCATCTCCTTGGAGCGCTGCTGCTCCTTCTGCAGCTTGCGGATGTAATCCACGGAGGCCTTCAGGATCGTTCCTTTGTTCCAGCGCATCTCCCTGGGGGCAGAAAAGGAGCAGGGGGGCTGGGAGCCAGGACGCCTGGGTTCTCTCCCTGGCTCTGGGAGGGGAGTGGGGGCTGGTGGTTAGAGCAGGCAGGCTGGGAGCCAGGACTCCTGGGTTCCCCCACCCACCCCTGTCCCACACACACTTACGGGTCATTGGATTTGGGAATGAGGGTTCCCAGCTCCTTGATTCGGTCGTTGATGTTGAAACGTCTGCGTCTTTCAACTGCAGAGGGAGAAATTGCGGCTCAGATGCCTTGGGCCCAGCCAGCCCAGGGTCCCGTCCAGCCCCCAATTCCTGCCACTCACCCCTCCATGATTAATATCCAGGGCTCCCTAAACCTCTTCATCCACGTCACATGGCTGGGAGTTCCCCTGGCCAACGTCAGCGCGATTTCTCATTCCAGTGTGACCCACCTCCCCACATGGGTGTAATGGGGGGGTGGGGTCCTGTGACTTCCCCCCCAAATATCCATGCCCCCCCAAGTACAGACTCTCAAGTAAGACTCTACTCACTGCCCGGGGGACACTCACTCAGGTTGTGATTGTCTTTTTTCTGCCTCTCCTTCATCAGCGCTTTGGCTTCATTCTCTGTGACCAGGGAAGAAGGGAGTGTATCAGTGGGACAGATGGACAGGGATCTGGAAAGACACAGCACCAACCACTGGGGAACGGGGGGAGAGTGCCCCCTGCCATGTCCCCCCTCACCGCCACTCCCCAGCATTGGGTACCTGACAACTCTGTCTTGATGTTGGGCAGGTCGGCGGGGCAGGAGTTGCTGACCGGGACGGTTGGGTCCGTGAGCCCCGGGCTGCTATAAATCTCCAGCAGGTTCCCGGCCACCGGCAGCTGCGTGGGAGACAAGGGGTTAAAATTCATTGCGGCGCAGTGATGCCACCTGGCCTATGGGGGCGCTGTCTGGCCTGGCCACTACCTTGCAGGATGCCTTAAAGGGGCGGTGTCTTACAGGGCCAATGGCCCATCTTGGCAGGGGTGTTCCCGCCCAGGCGCCCTTAAAGGGGTGGAGCCTCAGTTGGCCACCACCCCCAGTCAGCCTTAAAGGGGCAGAGTCCCAACCCACCCCTGTTGGCCTTAAAGGTGCAGAGTATAAGCCAGTCACCATCTCCCAGTCACCCTTAAAGGGACGGCATTCCCTCTCCTACCACACCAGTTGCGATCTGCGAGGGGCCCCCCAGACCCTGACCCCCATTACCGTGCTGGGCAGCTGCAGCCCCCCGTCTACAGACATGTAGTTCAGCATCTCGTCATTGTAGCTGGACTCCAGGCTGATGATCTCATCGATGACATCATCGATCTGGGGAGGGAGGGGTTATTAGATAGGTTTCCTGGGGTAGAGGGGAAAGTGGGTGTCCTCGCCCCACCACCTGCAGCATGCAGGGAGCAGGGTAGGTTGGGAGAGGGGCAGATGGGGAAGGCAGCCAGGTGGTGGGCAGCAGGAGCACAGAGATGTGGGCTGGGGGGCTAGGATGGGGGTCTGGGGGAAGGGGTTTGGGGGGGGGAATGGGGGAGCAGAAAGGCTGGATGGAGAGCAGGGATTTGGGGCAGGGGCACAGAGTGGGGAAGGGAAGGGGGCTGGGGAATGGGTGCCCAGAGGGAGGAAATGAGGGGGCAGAGGGGCTGGATGGGGAGCAGGGATTCGGAGTGAGGAACAGATGGGGGACACGGGGAGCAGAGGGGCTGGATGGGGAGCAGGGATTTGGGGTGGGGGAACAGAGTGGGGAAGGGAAGGGGGTTGGGGAATGGGGGCCCAGTAGGGGGGAAGGGGTTTGGGGGGAATGGGGGAGCAGAGGGGGCAGAGGGGCTGGATGGGGAGCAGGGATTCAGGGTGGGGGTGTGGAGCGGGGGGACCCCACTCACCTCCTTCTCCGAGTTGGAGCTGATGTGCAGCATGGCCATGGGGCTGTTGGGCGCGCTGCCGGGGCCCGAGGCGGGCTGCTGCCGGGGGGGCAGGCTGTGGGGCTCGGGGGCTGAGCCAGCCTGGGGGGAGTGGGCGGGGGCCCCGGGGCTGGAGCCGGCCACGGCCTGGGCGGCCAGCTTGTTGCCCATGGTGGTGGAGAGGTACTGCTTGACCTGCTGTCGCTGGGCCGCCTGGATGTGGTACCGGGTCGGGTTCTCCAGGTGGGTCTGGACCTGGGGGGGCAGAACAGGGGCCATTAGGGGTGAGCCCCTCCCCGGCCACCCCTCTCCAGCCAGCCCCTGAATGCCAGCTGGGGTCCCCCACAGGGGACAGGCCCCTACCCCATTCCCCACCCCCTGAGCCAGCCAGTCCCTGCCTTGGGGCCAGATGGGAGCCAGCACCCCCCAGAGGGGACAGGCCCCTGCCCCATTCCCTGTCCCCCTGAGCCAGCCAGTCCCTGCCCTGGGGTCAGGTGGGAGCCGGCACCCCGCAGAGGGGACAGGCCCCTACCCCATTCCCTGCCCCCCTGAGCCAGCCAGTCCCTGCCCTGGGGTCAGGTGGGAGCCGGCACCCCGCAGAGGGGACAGGTCCCTGCCCCATTCCCTGCCCCCCCGAGCTAGCAAGTCCCCACCCTGGGGTCAGGTGGGAGCCGGTGCCCCCCAGAGGGGACAGGCCCCATTCCCCGCAGGTGCCCCAGGCTCTCACCTTGAGCACCTCGACCGGGACCTGGGCGGAGGGGCGGGGCAGGGGGCTGCTGACGGAGATGGCCGGGGTGGGGGGCACGGAGTTGGGGGGCAGGAACTGGGCCGCCTGCTGCTGCTCCCGCCGCTCCTGCTCCTGAGTCTGCGCCCGCATCAGCTGCTGCCGCAGCAGCACCCGTGATGACGACATGCTGGGGCCAGGGGGGTCCCCCGGGGCTGGGGGGGCCGGCAGCTGCAGGGGGGCGGCTGGGGGACTGGGAGAGACAGACAGAGTTAGAGACATGGGGGGATGTGCAGAATCCTGCCCCCGCCATACAGCCCCCCAAATCCTTCCCAGCCTCCGAAATCCTCCCCCCACCCCTCCCTGTACGCCCCCCCATTTCCTGCTCTCTGTCCATCCCCCCTCCCACCCCCATTATCCACAGGCAAATACGGCTAAAGGTGGCCATCTTGGATTTAGTCCATGGGGCCGCTGGGGCCAATTTGGGAGTGGGGACTTGTATAATTGGGGTGAGGGGGCCCTTTGCTCCCTTGCTACCCTTCTCTCCCTCCTGGCGGTCAGAGCCTGGGGTGGGAGGCTGCCCCAGGGAATGGCCCCCCTGCCCCCCAGCTGCCATCTGGCATTGGGGTCCTTGCATCCCCCTGGGGTTTGCAGGATGTGGGGGGCCAAAGAAGGGAGAAGGTGACAGGAGAGGGTCCCTACTAAGAGCTGCCCCAAAGATGGCTGCCTTACCTCCCGGAGATGGGCTGGCTTTTGAGCTCGTAGAAGTTGTCCCCGGCCAAGGAGAAGACGTTCTCTAAGTCAATGTCTGCGACGATGCCCGACTCGGGGAGCAAAGGCTCGAGGCTGGGGGAGGGTGGGGGAGACAGGGCGAGCGTGAATCCTCGTGCATTGGTCTCGTGCAAATTTCTCATGGTGCATCCTCTCCCCGCCCCCTCGTGCCTCCCCGGTAGACGCAAGAGTTGGCCTTGGGCGTTGGCCATGGGAATCATTGCCATGAGGGACTCGCCAGCGCCCCTCAGTGGCTGGTCCCCGCCACTAGACGCCTCCCCACCCCCTGCCCATTCTTGCACCAGGCCGTCGGGTGACAGCAAGTGGGGGACAGGGGTAACCCCCCCAGACACACCGGGGTGGGGGGGACACTTCCTGGAGAACCAAGGTGATGAGGTTGTGGGGACCCTGAAATGGCTGCTATGGGGGGTGTCCCCAACACAGATGGGGGGAGCAGGGTTAACCATCATGGGAACGTACCCCACCTCAGAACACTCAACCTCAGATGCAACCCCCACAACACACACACCACCACAATACACAGCCACAACACACAACCCAAGACGCAACCCCCACTACCCACCCCACCCAAACACACAACCTCCTATCCTCCAACACACCCCACAACTTCCCCACAACACAATACACAACCTCATACACAACCCCCCCAACATACACACCACCATCATACACAGCCACCCCGACAACACACAACCCCCCCACCCCATCCCACCCCTCTTGGGCCCAGAATGTGGTTCCTGGCCTGCAGAATAAGGAGGGCAGATACTGGGGTGATCTGGGGGGGGACGGGCTTGTTGCTTTTAATAGTCAGGCGGAAAAAATAAAGAAAACGTGAAAGGAGACAGGGGCTAGCAGGGGGCAGCAACCCCCCCTCTTAAAGGGCTCCTGCATTCCAGGACTCCCCTCCCCCAGTAAAGGGGGGTATTAGACTCATTGAATGACCAGCCTGCCCCAAACCAAGGCAGATGGGAGCCAGGACTCCTGGGTTCTCTCCCTGGTGCTGGGAGGGGAGTGATGTCTAGTGGTTAGAGCAGGTGGGGCTGGGCACCAGGACTCCTGGGTTCTATCCAGGGGTGCTGGAGCAATTTTGGGGGGGGTGGAATTGAGGGGGGATGTCTTGACCCCAGATATATACACAGGCCTTTGGAGGGGTCTCTGCAGACACCCTGCCCCTCCCTACCCCCATCTCAAGCCCCAAAACACCCCAGCTGGGGATGGAGTCCAAAGGGTTATGGGGGTTTCCTTTGGGGGTAAAATACCCCCTCCCAACACACACACTTGGAAATTGCAATGATGAGAGTTACACCTGCTTCTGCTTTCAATATGACATGGTGCAGGGGGCTGCGGGCGGGAGTGAGGGGCACCACCAGAGGTGGTGGGGGGCAGGCTGGGACTCCCAGTGGCGGAAGGAAATTGAATGGCCAGGAAAGACGCGGACTCAGCAGTTAGAGGGGAAGTGACGGGGGGGGGTGTCAGCTCAGCTCCAGGCTGCCTTGGGAGGGGTCAGGGGGTGAGGGGCTCCCCCCGGGTTCTCCCCGGTTCTCCTGGAAAGATGAAGTTCCCTCCCTCCCCCTCACTGGAGCTTCCTCTGAAATCTAACCGCCCCCCCTCCACAAGAACCTTCTCCACTGACCCCCCCCAGCAGAGTCTCTGGGGTCTCTCCCCGGCTCTGGGAGGGGAGTAGGGGCTGGTGGTTAGAGCGGGGCTGGGAGCCAGGACTCCTGGGTTCTCTCCCTGGCTCTGGGAGGTGAGTAGGGGCTAGTGGTTAGAGCGGGGGTGGGGGAGGCGGGCTGGGAGCCAGGACTCCTGGGTTCTCTTTCCAGGTCTGAGAGAGAAGTGGGGGCTGGTGGTTAGAGCCGGGGGGGGGGCTGGTTTCAGGCCTCCCCTCAACTCGTTGAGTGACCTTCAGTGACTAGCCCCCTTGTGGCCCCCTCCCCCGCTCCAGCCTCTAGGGATCATTAACCAAACCCTGGAGCCCGGGGGTCTGGGTCGTGAGGGGCCAGAAATGTCTATAGAGCAAGGTTGGGGGAGGGGGGCTCTGTTACAGCAAACCTGTGAGCGTGGAGAGAACCATGGAGTCCTGGTTCCCACCCCCCTGCTCCAACCACTAGGCCCCAGTCCCCTCCCCCACTCTCCTGGCTCCAAATACTGCCAGGTCCCCCCTGGACAGACGCTCTCATGCCAGCACCAGCCCCTGGTGCCCAGACGGTGCCAGGGGCACTGAGACTCTGCCACGTCCCCGGGCACCAGCCTGGGGCAGCCGCCCCCGCAGCCCTGCCGGTGCCCCTCACTCCCGACCCGCAGCCCCCTGCCCCCGCAGCCCTGCCGGTGCCCCTCACTCCCGACCCGCAGCCCCCTGCCCCCCGCAGCCCTGCCGGTGCCCCTCACTCCCGACCCGCAGCCCCCTGCCCCCCGCAGCCCTGCCGGTGCCCCTCACTCCCGACCCGCAGCCCCCTGCCCCCCGCAGCCCTGCCGGTGCCCCTCACTCCCGACCCGCAGCCCCCTGCCCCCCGCAGCCCTGCCGGTGCCCCTCACTCCCGACCCGCAGCCCCCTGCCCCCCCCAGACCTGAAGGTGCCCCTCACTCCCGACCCGCAGCCCCCTGCCCCCCGCAGCCCTGCCGGTGCCCCTCACTCCCGACCCGCAGCCCCCTGCCCCCCGCAGCCCTGCCGGTGCCCCTCACTCCCGACCCGCAGCCCCCTGCCCCCCGCAGCCCTGCCGGTGCCCCTCACTCCCGCCCTGCAGCCCCCTGGAGGTGAAGACAGACGGGGAATCTAGTGACATGTGTGAGGGAGGGTCCTGTTCCCTAGAAATTGGGGCTGGGGGGGCGTGGACCTGGGCCGTTTGGGGCAGGAGCTGGGGCCGGGGGGTGAATGGCTGGCGGAAGTGGGGAGCATATGCTGGAGGGGTACGGAAGTAGGGGGGAGGGGACCCAGGGGGGAAGGGGGGTCCGTGGGGGAAGGGGAACTCCAGCACACAGGGGGGTCCCGGGGGGTCTCTGCCCCCCTCACCTCAGCACCTGGACGGCCTCGGCCGTGCGGGGTCCCTCCAGCAGGACGTAGACGGTCGGGGGGCCCCGCTGGGGGTCGGAATCCCGGGCCCCCTGCCCCGCCCTATGCGACATCCTCCCCCCCGCAGAGCTCCCGGCCCGGGGGGGCGAGCGGGGCTCCCGGCTGGACGGGTCCTGCCCCGCGGGGGCGCTGGGCCTCGGGCAGGGGCGCTGGCGGCTGCTGGCTCTGGTGCGGGACCCTCCGAGTCCCGATCGCGGCCGATAAACACCCGGCCGGAGAGTTATTGCCTCATCCCGGGCTGGCGGGGGGGGGACCGCCAAGGGAAATGACGTCACGTCGGGAAACACCCCCCCCCATCCCGGGGGGGTGCAAGGGGGGCATTTGACACACGAACAGCTGGTGCCCCTCACTCCCGACCTGCAGCCCCCCGCCAGCCCATCCCTGGGCTTTCCCCTCCACCAGCCCTGCCAGCGCCCCTCACTCCCAACCCAGCCCTGCCCCTCCAAACTGTGCTGGTGCCCCTCACCCCGACCTGGGCTCCCCCCTCCCAGCCCTGCCAGTGCCGCTAACTCCCGACCCACAGCCCCTGCCAGCCTGGCCCTGAACCCCCCAAGTCCTGTCGGTGCCCCTCGCTGGGCTCCCCCCTCCCAGCCCTGCCAGGGTTCCTAACTCCCGACCCACAGCCCCTGCCAGCCCAACCCTGCCCTGCCAGGGTCCCTCACTCCCGACCTGCAGCCCTGGGCTCCCCCCTCCAGCCCTGCCAGTGCCCCTAACTCCCGACCCACAGCCCCTGCCAGCCCAACCCTGCACCCCCACGCCCTGCCAGGGTCCCTCACTCCCGACCCACAGCCCCCTGCCAGCCTAGCCCTGACCCCTCCCGCAGTCCTATCGGTGCCCCTCACTGGGCTCCCCGCCCCCAGCCCAGCCAGTGCCCCTCACTCCCGACCGCAGTCCCAGCCAGCCCAGCCCTGGGCTCCCCCAGCTCTGCTGGTGCCCCTCTCTCCCGACCCGCAGCCCCCTGCTCGCCCAACCCTGGGATCCCCCCCACATCCCATCTCAGCCCTGCTGGTGCCCCTCAGTCCCGACCAGCAGCCCCTGCCAGCCCAGCCCTAGGCTCCCCCAGCTCTGCTGGTGCCCCTCACTCCCCACCCGCAGGAGCCCCTAGATCTGTATGGGGAACAGTTGTGGGTGCAGTTCCAGGGTTGGCCAGCAGGGGTTGCTCTTACCAGACCAGGACTTGCCTAGGCCAAGGGGGGTCAGAGCCCCCCCCGGGTTCTGACTGGGGTTACGTGGGGCGCAGCGTTAGGCTCAAAGCCTCACATGGATTTTCAGGGGTCCCACCCGTAAGCCCCTCGGGCTGAGCTCCCTTCTCTGATTGTGTGTGTGCGTTTGTGAGTCTGCCTGTGTGTCTGACAGTGTGTGGGGCTTGTGTCCATGAGTGTGTCTCTGTCACTAGTGGTTTGTGGTTTGTGTGGGCGAGTTGTTGCTGTGTGTCTGTCAGTCATCGTTGTGCGTGGAAGATTGTGTGTGTGTGTCAGTTTTGTTGGCGGATGTGTGATCGTCTCTCTCTCTCTGTGTATTGATTGTTGTGGTGTATGTGTGTGATTGTGCATCTCTGCGTATCAGTTGCCCTGGTCTGATTGCGCAGCTCTTTGTGGGTATCAGTTGTCATTGTGTGTGTCTGATTTTGTGTGTATGTGTATGTCAGCTGTTGTGGTGTGTGTGTGATTGTCTCTGTGTGTATCAGTTCTCGTGATATGTGTGTGTGATTGTGTATGCCTGTTTATGTAGTAGTTGTCATGGTGTGTGTGATTGTGTAGCTGTGTGTATCAGATGTCACGTGCGTTCAGTTGTGCATCACTGTGTGTATCAGCTGTCGTGGTATGTGTGCGACGGTGTATTTCTCTGTGTGTATCGGTTGTCATGGTGTGTGTCTGATGCTGTGTCTCTAGGTGTCTGTCAGGTGGTGTGTGCAGTTGTTTGTCAGTGTGTCTGTGTGTGTGACTGTGCATCTGTGTGCGCAATTGTCTACCTGTGTATCAGTTGGGGGGGGGATTGTGCACCTCTGTGTCTGCCAGTTGTCAGGGTGAGGAGGTGCCTCTTTGTATCAGTTGTCCTGGTGTGTGTGTCTGGCCAGCTCTGTGTTGTGGTGTGTGTACCCCCTACAGCCCCCCCCCCTTACAGCCAATCTCTGCGTCACATCGGGCCCCGCCCCCTCCATTCCCCCCAGCGCCCCAAGGGTTAACCCCTGGAGCAGGCGAATTGGAATGACAACACACGCTGTGTGTGTGTGAGCTACACCCGGCCTGCCTGTGCAGGGGGGGGGGGGGGCTACACCCGGCCTGTGACAATGTGTCTCTATCTGTGCATCGGGAGCCGATTTGCCCATGGCCAATAACCAGCCAGCAACTGTCCGACTGTACAACCCCCCCGCACACCCTCCCTCCCTCCTCCGCCTGTTGGCAGCAGGGAGGGTGTGAAACAGGCGCAGGGGAGGTGTAGCCTGGGCAGTTTCAGCAGAAAAAGAGCTGGGATGGATCCGGGAACTGGCTGGATGGATTAAACCGGGGGGGGGGGGAAGCTTGGGGTCCCCCCTTGCACTCCTGGACTGGGGCCACACACACATACACACACACGGCGGTTGTGCATCCACCAATCCAGGAAGCAGAACAGCGCATTCCAGAGAGGAAAGGTAAGAGGGACCCCCCTGGAAAATAGGTTGTAGGGGGACTGGCTGGTGCAGGGAGGTGGGGAATGGGGCCCAGGGTCTGTCCCCTCTGAGGGGCACTGGTTCCCATCTGGCCCCAGGGCGGGGGACTGGCTGGCTCAGGGATGTGCGTGTGGACTGGGATAAACTCTCCCCTGGCAGTCAGGGCCGGGCGCTGGGGGGCACCGTGGGGTGGGGAGCAGGCCGGAGGGCAGGTGGGTGCTGTACTGTGGGGGCTGGGGGGATTGGCAGAGCTTACCTGGAATGTGTTCCTGACCTCCTGTGCAGCTGCTCCGCCCCAGAGGTGGCTGCATCTCAGCTTCCCTGTGGGGTGACTCTGGTCCCGTGAGGGGGCAGTTGGGGTGGCTGTTCTGAGGGTAACTTCAACTGGAAACAGGGGCAGGGGGGAATCGATGCTGAGTTGCTAGTGGGCTAAAGGGGGCAGAGAGAGGGACTGGGAGCCAGAACTCCTGGGCTCTCTCCCCTGCTCCCAGAGGGGAGTGGGCTCTGGTGGTTAGAGGCAGGGGGGGCTGGGAGCCAGGACTCCTGGGTTCCTTCCTGGCTCTGGGAGGGGAGTGTGGTCTAGTGGTTAGTGCCAGGGGGCTGGGAGCCAGGACTCCTGGGTTCTCTGCCCGGCTCTGGGAAGGGAGTGGGGTCTGGTGGTTAGTGCCGGGGGGCTGGGAGCCTGGGTTCCTGGTGTGGGGGGGTTAGCAGTGCTTTGGTCTGGCGGCATGGCAGTGACCTACTCTGTGGTGCCGGGAGAAGTTGCTGCTGAATCTCCCTGGCCCAGCACCTGTCCTCCCTCAGTGGGGCGGGCAGGGGGCATTTTAACCCTTGCAGTGCCAAAGAGGAAAGAGCCCACCCCTGCCATCAACGTGCACAGGCCAGAGGGGGGCTGGAGGGACCCAGGCCCTGACTCAGGGATTCTCTCTGGCCCCCTAATCAGCTTTGGAGTCAGCTGATTGCACTGGCAACCGCTGACTCGTTAATCCCAATTTTAATGAGAGTCAGGAAAATGGACTGAGGGGCCCCTCCCTGCACTGAACCGGGGAGAGAACCCAGGAGTCCGTCTCCCAGACCCCTGCTCTAAGCACTAGACCTCACTCCACTCCCACAGCTGGGAAAGAACCCAGGAGTCCTGGCTCCCAGCCCTCCAGCATTAACCACCAGACCCCACTCCCCTCCCAGAGCCAGGAGAGAACCCAGGAGTCCTGGCTCCCAGACCCCTGCTCTAAGCACTAGACCTCACTCCACTCCCACAGCTGGGAAAGAACCCAGGAGTCCTGGCTCCCAGCCCTCCAGCATTAACCACCAGACCCCACTCCCCTCCCAGAGCCAGGAGAGAACCCAGGAGTCCAGGCTCCCAGCCACCCTGCTCTAACCACTAGACCCCACTTCCCTCCCGGAGCTGGGGATGGAACCCAGGAGTCCTGGCTGCCTTCCGATAGATGAATCATTCCTGGGCTGGTTATGCCGGGACTCTGGAATGTAGGAGGCCCGTCCGACTGGTGCCACCGGTGTCCTTGTGCCTTTGAGAGAGGAGGGAAAGTACACAGTGTCATTAGCTGGTGGAGTGTGTTGCAACTAACTCCGGGGCAGGGGCAACTGGGGAACCGCTGCACAGGGACGGTTTATCCACCTCTGGGATGCAGCCACCTCTGGGGTGGGGCATCTGGGGAAAGGCCACACACAGTACCACACCGCGCGCTGAGATGCAGCCACCTCTGGGGTGGGGTGACTGGGGAACAGCCGCACATAATGTTACACGGGGACCGCTCATCTGGCGCTGAGATGCAGCCGCCTCTGGGGTGGGATGACTGTGGAACAGCTGCTGAAAGGGAAACACATTGCTGCGAGCAGGGGTTCCGTTTCCTGGGGGCCAGCGTCCCAAACAGTTTCCTTGAGCAGGAAACCCTGGTGAGTCCAGGGGTGAATTTCACACAGATCCTTTCCGGCTTTTCTGGCAGCGAACCTTGTCAGCACATCTTTGCTAGCGGGGGACGGGGCTGGCCCTTTGCTGTGGGGCGGCCACTTGGTTCAGCCCCTGGCTGGGGGACCAGGTAGGAGCACAATCAGGGGATACCAGCAGGGGGCACTCCCTCCTGGCAGGGCTGGGCACTGTGGGGGGGCTGTGGGCAGGGGGAGCTATGGGGTGAATTCAGTGGGGCTGTGCGGAGCCTCAGGGGGAGTTGTGGGGCAGGTTCAGTGGGGCTGCGCTATGGGGCATGTTCAGTGGGGCCACACTGTGGGGTGAGGCTGTGCTGTGGGGGGGCACCGTGGGGCGAGGCTGTGCTGTGGGGGGGCACCGTGGGGCAGCCTCCTCCCCCCTCGCTCTGTACCTGCCTGGGCCTGCAGCCAGGAATGTGTGGAATCCCTGCCCCAGCCCTATGCCATGGGGGCGGGGGGCATTGCAAACAGGCCCTGCCACCCACCCAGCCACCGGGCCGGAGGGGCCCCAAATACATCGGGGGGGAGCCCCTCAATCCAGGGCCGCTTAACCCCAGCAGCACCTGTGGTTCCTGCTGGATGCCTGGGTTCTCCGGAGATTGTCTGTCGGTGTGTTAGAGTGTGTGCTACCCTGCTCGTGTGTGTGTTGTGGTGTCACTGTGTCATTGTCTCAGAGTGCGTTTTCTTATGTGGGTGTTATTGGATGTGTGTGTTGTGTATCATTTTGTGTGTGAGACTGTGGTGTGTTAGAGCGTGCATTATCTCGTGTGGTGTTACTGTCTGTGTGTTTTGTGTTGTGTTGTTGTGTTAGCATGTGTTGATTTGCTAGTGTGTTATAATGTTACCTGGTGTGTGTTGCCTGGTGTAGGTGTTAGTCTGTGTGTGTCTTGGCCTGGGTATGTGTGGTTGCAGTGTGTGTTACTCTGTGTATTTGCCTGGTGTGTACATCTGTTACCTTGAACATGTCTGTGTTATGTGTACGTGAGTGTGTATCTGTGTGACAGAGGAAGAGATCAGTGTGTGTGTGCATCCGTGTGTGTTGTGTCTCACTCTGCATGTGGAGATCTATGTGTGTGTCACGCATGCTGTGTAGATCCCTGGGTGCATGTCCCAGTTTGTGTGTTTCAGGTGCTATGTCCTGGTGCATGTGTCACTGGCTGCATGGCCCAGGCTGCGTGTGTCCTGGCTGGTGTGTATCTGGGTGTGTGTGTCCCTGGGTGCGTGTGTTCCAGGTGGTGTGTACCTGGGTGTGAATGTCTGGGAGCAGCAGGCGTGGCACTCTGTGTGTGTGTCCCTGGCTGTCCCTGGGTATGCATGTCCTGCTTGGTGTGTACCTGGGTGTGCATATCCGGGAGCGGCAGGTGTCACCCTGGTTGTTAGTGTCCCAGGTGGTACCTGGCAGAGTGTACCTGTTTGTGTGTCCCACGCAGGCAGCGTGTCCCTGGTTGGGTGTGTCCCAAGTGGTGTGTGCCTGGATGTGTGTGTCTGGGAGCCACAGGCATGTCCCTGGCTGTGTGTCCCCCTGTCGGCCTGTCCCTGGCTGTGCGTGTCCCGGGCGGTACCTGGCTGTGTGTACCTGTGTCTGTGTGTGTCCCGGGCGGTGTGTACCTGTGTCTGTGTGTGTCCCGGGCAGTGTGTACCTGTGTCTGTGTGTCCCTGGCTGTGCATGTCCTGGGCGGTATCTGGCTGTGTGTACCTGGATATGTGTGTCCCGGGCAGTGTGTCCCTGTATCTGTGTGTCCCGTGTGATACCTGAGTGTGTGAGTCCTGGGCGGTGTGTACCTGAGTGTGTGTCCCGGGCAGGCGCCATGTCCCCTGTTGTGCCTGTCCCAAGTGGTGTGTACCTGGGTGCAGGGCCGGCTTTAGGAAGTGTGAGGCCCAATTCGAACAGTTTCGACGGGGCCCCAGCAGGGATGACTATTAAAAAAAAAATGTAAAAAAACACATGGGACTTGTACTCACCGGGCGGCGCTCCGGGTCTTCGGCGGCAGGTCCTTCACTTGCTCCAGATCTTCGGTGGCACTCAGGGACCCACCGCCGAAGTGCCACCGAAGACCCAGAGCAAGCGAAGGACCCACCGCCGAAGACCCGGAGCGCCGCCAGGTGAGTAAAAATTCAAAAGACGCCTCTAGCCAGAGAAGAGGTTTTCACTGGGCACGGGGCCTGATTCAGGGGAATTGGTGGAATTGGCCTAAAACCGGCCGTGCCTGGGTGTGCGTATCTGGGAGCAGCAGGCGTGTCCCTGCCTGTGTGTGTCCCAGGCGGTACCTGGCTGTGTGTACCTGTGTCTGTGTGTCCCTGGCTGTGTGTGTCCTGGGCAGCCTGTACCTGGCTGCATGTCTGGAGCGGTACCTGGGTGTGTGTCCCCCTGCCTGTGCCTGTCCCAGGGGGAATCTGGCTGTGTGTACCTGTGTCTGTGTGTCCCTGGCTGTGTGTGTCCTGGGCAGCCTGGACCTGGCTGTGTGTGTCCCAGGTGGTGTGTACCTGAATGTGTGTGTCCTGGGCAGCGTGTACCTGAATGTGTGTGACCCTGGTTGTGCGTGTCCCGGGCGGTACCTGGTTGTGTTTACCTGTGTTTGTATGTCCCAGGCGGTGTGTACCTGTGTGTGCGTGTCCCAGGTGGTGTGTACCTGTGTGTGCGTGTCCCGGGCTGTGCTGTGCTTGGCGGCCTGTACCTGGCTGTGTGTACCTATGTCTGTGTGTCCCAGGTGGTGTATCTGCGTGTGTGTGTCCCTGGCTGTGCATGTCCCAGGCGGTACCTGGCTGTGTGTACCCGTGTGTGTGTGTCCCGGGCAGTGTGTACCTGTGCGTGTGTGTCCCGAGCAGTGTGTATCTGGGTCTGTGTCCCTGGCTGTGCATGTCCCGGGTGGTACCTGGCTGTATGTGTCCCGGACAGTGTGCACTTATGTGTCCCAGGTGGTGTGTATCTGGGTCTGTGTGTCCCTGGCTGTGTGTACCTGTGTATGTGTGTCCCAGACAGTGTGTACCTGTGTGTCCCGGGCGGTGTGTATCTGGGTCTGTGTGTCCCTGGCTGTGTGTGTCCCAGGCGGTACCTGACTGTGTGTACCTGTGTGTGTGTGTCCCGGGCAGTGTGTATCTGGGTCTGTGCGTCCTTGCCTGTGCGTGTCCCAGGCAGTACCTGGCTGTGTGTACCTGTGTATGTGTGTCCCGGGCAGTGTGTACCTGTGTGTGTGTGTCCCGGGCAGTGTGTATCTGGGTCTGTGTCCCTGGCTGAGCGTGTCCTGGGTGGTACCTGGCTGTGTGTGTCCCGGGCACTGTGCGCCTGTGTGTTCCAGGTGGTGTGTATCTGGGTCTGTGTGTCCCTGGCTGTGTGTACCTGTGTGTGTGTGTCCCGGGCAGTGTGTATCTGGGTCTGTGTGTCCCTGGCTGTGCGTGTCCCAGGCGGTACCTGGCTGTGTGTACCTGTGTGTGTGTGTCCCGGGCAGTGTGTATCTGGGTCTGTGTGTCCCTGCCTGTGCGTGTCCCGGGCGGTACCTGGCTGCGTGTCCCGGGCAGTGTGTATCTGGGTCTGTGTGTCCCTGGCTGTGCGTGTCCCTGGCTGTGCGTGTCCCAGGCGGTACCTGGCTGTGTGTTCCTGTGTGTGTGTGTCCCGGGCAGTGTGTATCTGGGT
Organism: Gopherus flavomarginatus; assembly: GCF_025201925.1. NCBI lineage: Eukaryota > Metazoa > Chordata > Testudines > Testudinidae > Gopherus > Gopherus flavomarginatus. The sequence continues at coordinate 2,282,474 of NC_066634.1, forward strand.
CTGTGTGTCCCTGGCTGTGCGTGTCCCAGGCGGTACCTGGCTGTGTGTACCTGTGTGTGTGTGTCCCGGGCAGTGTGTATCTGGGTCTGTGTGTCCCTGCCTGTGCGTGTCCCGGGCGGTACCTGGCTGCGTGTCCCGGGCAGTGTGTATCTGGGTCTGTGTGTCCCTGGCTGTGCGTGTCCCTGGCTGTGCGTGTCCCAGGCGGTACCTGGCTGTGTGTTCCTGTGTGTGTGTGTCCCGGGCAGTGTGTATCTGGGTCTGTGTGTCCCTGGCTGTGTGTACCTGTGTGTGTGTGTCCCGGGCAGTGTGTATCTGGGTCTGTGTGTCCCTGCTTGTGCGTGTCCCGGGCGGTACCTGGCTGCGTGTCCGGGGCGGGACCTGGCGGCGGGTGAGTCCGGCCCGGCCCCGGCGCGCCAGGGGTTAAAGGCGCGGCCCCGCCCCCGCTCGCCGCCCCGGCTGCGGATCGCGGCACTTCGTTCCAGCCTCCCGCGGGTCGGTCTCGCGTGGGGTGGGGGGCTCGCCGCGCCCCCTAGGTGAGTCGTGCCCCCAGCCCCCCAAAAACCCTGAGAAGGGGGGAGGGGAACAACCCCCCCCATCCCAGCCTCCCGAGGGTGAGAGCTCGTTGAACAAAGTTAGCGTGTTGGGGGGCAGGGCTGCTCTCAGGCCCCCGGGGTCACTCCGGAGTCACTCCGGAATGCAATGGGGGCGGGGCCGGCTGCTGAGCTCCGCTGCCCAGCACTGAACTCCCCCTCCTCCCCAAAAAAGCTATAAAACACAGTGTCCCCCTCAGCTGAGAGCCCGGACTCCTGGGTTCTCCCAGGCTCTGGGAGGGGAGTAGGGGCTGGTGGTTAGAGCAGGGGGGCTGGGAGCCCGGACTCCTGGGTTCTCCTCGGCTCTGGGAGGGGAGTGGGGGCTGGTGGTTAGAGCAGGGGGGGCTGGGGGCCGGGACTCCTGGGTTCTCTCCTGGCTCTGGGAGGGGAGCGGGGGCTGGTGGTTAGAGGGGGTGGGGTGGAAGCCAGGACTCCTGGGTTCTCTAGGAGGCGGTGGGGCCGGAAGCTCCCCGGGACAGCGCTGAAGGTATTCGCAGGAAACTGCTGCTGTGAGGATCCCAGGAGGGACCTGTCGGGTCCTGCCCCGGGCTGAGCTGGGGCTGGGAATCAGACGCGCCCCAGGGGCCAGACGCTGTGACGTGCCGGTGTGGGGTGTCGCAAGGACTTCCGGTGCTCCCCGAGCCCTGCTGGTGCCCCTCACTCCCGACCCGCAGCCCCCTGCCCCCTCGAGCCCTGCCGGTGCCCCTCACTCTCAAACTGCAGCCCCCTGCCCCCCCCCGAGCCCTGCCGGTGCCCCTCGCTCCCCCCCAGCCCTGCTGGTGCCCCTCACTCCCGCCCCACAGCCCCTTGCTAGTCCAGCCCTGTCGGTGCCCCTCACTCCTGCCCCGCAGCCCCTCCAGCCCTGCCGGTGCCCCTCACTCCTGCCACAGCCCCCCCGCCCAGCCAGTGCCCCTCGCTCCCCCCACACAGCCCTGCTGGTGCCCCTCACTCCCACCCCCCAGCCCCCTGCTAGTCCAGCCCTGCTGGTGCCCCTCGCTCCTGCCCCGCAGCCCCTCCAGCCCTGCCGGTGCCCCTCACTCCTGCCCCGCAGCCCCCCCCGCCCAGCCAGTGCCCCTTGCTCCCCCGCACAGGCCTGCTGGTGCCCCTCACTCCTGCCCCCCAGCCCCCTGCTAGTCCAGCCCTGCCGGTGCCCCTCATGCCTGACTTGCAGCCCCCAGCCCTGCTGGTGCCCCTCACTCCTGCCCCGCAGCCCCTTGCCCCCCCAGCCCTGCCAGTGCCCCTCACTCCTGCCCTGCAGCCCCCCCAGCCCTACCGGTGCCCCTCACTCCCAACCCACAGCTCCTGCCAGCCCAGCCTAGGGGCTGTGAACAAGAAACATTCATGGAACAGGAATTCGCTGCTGTCGATTGAGGACCCCTCACCTTCCCGGACACTGGGGTCCCTTTCTGAATCCTGCCCTCCCCCATCCCTGGGCTGGAGCCTGGCAGGCAGTTCTGAGGGGCACGGATCCCATTTCTCCTCCCGAGGTTGCTGGGATGGAGTTCAGGGGTATGGATCTGGATGCCTGGGTCCCTGGCCCACCTCTGGGGGCTGGGAGTGCTGGGGGCAGGGCCTGAGGCTGGTGTCAGTCTTGCCCCCAGCCCTTTGGGGCACCCTACAGGAACCATCCCAGAAGCCTGGTTCCCCCTGGTCCCTTTGTGGGGGACGGGGGACATTGGAGAGTCCTGGATGATGGGGGGGGGGCAGGGCAGAGATTAGATGGCCTGTTCCCTTTGGGTGGGGAGTGGGGGCTGGTGGTTAGAGCAGAGGGCTGGGAGCCAGGACTCCTGGGTTTGCTCCCTGGCTCTGGGAGGGGAGTGGGGTTTGGTGGGTTGGGAGCCAGGACTCCTGGTTCTCTCCCTCGACCTGGCCAGAGACCACCTGGATGTTTGTCGGTGGAATTTCTCTCCTTTCCTTCCAGGTCAGAGCCCTGAGATCCCCCCCACCCCCCAGGACTAGTTGGGGGAGGTGGGAATGGGACCTTTCCCCTGTAGGGGGCACTGGCCCCAGGGCAGGGACTGGCTGGCTGGGGCCAGGGGGGTGCTGTATGGGGGGAGGTGACCTGGGTCCCCCTCACCCCGTCTCTCTCTCTCTCTCTTCCCCCACAGACATTGGGGTTGGGGGCTCATGGCTCTTAGCCTGGCCTGACCCTGCCCCCCTGGCCCCAGCATGGAGGTCAAAGGGCAGCTCATCACCTCTTCCAGCTACAGCTCTGCAGGTAATGGCCCCGCCCCCAAGCACACCCCCACCCTGACTCCGCCCCTTGCCTGACCCCACCCCCACAGTTCTCCCCAGCCTGCCCATGCCCCCTACCCAGTATCCACTTCCTGGCTGTGACCCTCACATCCTCCTGTCTCCCCACCACCAACTCTGACCCCTCCCCATCTCCCCCCACCCCGACTAATCCCTCCCCCCTCAGCTCTGACCCCCATCTCCTCTCCCCTCTCCACGCAGATGCACTGGGGTGGGAACCCGGTGCCCGGCTGCGGCTGCAGGAGCTGCTGGAACGGCAGCGGGGCCTGCGGGAGGCGCTGGGCCTGCGGGTCGCTGAGCTGCGCCGGCTGTGTCTGCAGGAGGCCGTGAGTATCCGGGATCCCGCCCCCCCCCCCATGCAGTGACTTGGTAGCTGCATAGCTATAGTAGGCTGTTATCCTTCTCTCTTCTCTGCCTCTCCCCTAGCACCAAGGGGGATCTGAACCAGGACTGTCCCCTCTAGATGGGAGGGAGCCGTGCCACGAGCTGCCCAGGCAGAGTAGGCTCTTCTCCTGCTCTGTCCCATCAGCGGTAGTAGTTTGTTATCCTTGGTCTCCAGTCCTCCCCAGGATTTGAATCCACAACCTGGAGCGGCTCCCTAGGCTGCCCCTCGATCTAATGGCCTGGCTCCATTCGCTGTGTAGCTCTAGTAGGTTGTTCTCTATTCCCCCATCAGTGGCAGTACGTTGTCATCCTCATCTCCAGCTTCAGTGCAATTCGAACCCACAATCTGTAGTGCCCCACCCCATCTAATGGTGCAGCTCCATTAGCCTCACACCTGTAGTAGGCTATTATCCTTCTCCATCCCCCCCTCCCATCCCCTCCAGCAGTAGTAGGTTGTTATCTTCCACCATTAGCTGCCTAGTGACAGTAGGCTGTTCCCCTAATGCTTGTGCCCCTGCCTGCCCCCAGGAGCTGACAGGGAAGCTGCCCCCCGAGTACCCACTGGAGCCAGGGGAGAGACCCCACCTCATCCGGAGGAGAGCGGTGCCCGCCCACCGGGGACCTGGAGCCGAGGTGAGGAGGGGACTGGGGGTGGGGGCAGGAAGGAGGGAGTGGGACTGTGGGGAAGGGAGGGGCATGGAGGAGTTGGGAGTGGGGCTGTGAGTGGATCTGGGGGGCTGCACAGTCTCTAACCCCCCAGACTCCACAGGTGCTGGCCTGGGAGCTGTGCCAGGAGCTAGGATGGGGGCATAGTGGGAGCCGGGGGCGGGGCAGAGGGGTGGGTGCGGGGAGGCTGTGGCTTGGTGTGTGTGGGGGACACAGTCTCTCACACACACACACACCTGTCTCCCCAGGCACTGTCATTGGAGCTGTGCCAGGAGCTGGGGGGATTGGGGTAGCCCGGAGCCTGAGGGGGTGCTGTGACTGGGGGGGGGTGAGCCGGGGGGGGCAGACAGTCTCTCACCCCCCATCTCCCCCAGGGGCTGGCATGGGAGCTGTGCTGGGAGCTAGGAGGATTGGGCAGTGCAGTGCGAGTCTGGGGGGGCTGTGGCTGGGCCTGGGGGGGCATGCAGTCTCTCACCCCCAACCCCCCCAGGGGCTGGCATGGGAGCTGTGCTGGGGGATTGGGGGTGCAGTGGGAGTCTGGGGGGGCTGTGGCTGGGCCTGGGGGGGCACACAGTCTCTCACCCCCTGTCCCCCCAGGCGCTGGTGTGGGAGCTGTGCTGGGGGATTGGGGGTGCAGTGGGAGTCTGGGGGGGCGGTGGCTGGCCTGGGGGGGCACACAGTCTCTCACCCCCCGTCCCCCCAGGCGCTGGCGTGGGAGCTGTGCCGGGGGATTGGGGGGTGCAGTGGGAGTCTGGGGGGGCGGTGGCTGGGCCTGGGGGGCACACAGTCTCTCACCCCCCGTTCCCCCAGGCGCTGGCGTGGGAGCTGTGCCGGGGGATTGGGGGGTGCAGTGGGAGTCTGGGGGGGCGGTGGCTGGGCTGGGGGGGGCACACAGTCTCTCACCCCCCGTCCCCCCAGGCGCTGGCGTGGGAGCTGTGCCGGGAGCTGGCCGTGCAGCGGCAGGTGGTGGAGGCTGCTCGGCGCCTGGCCCTGGCCCCGGAGCTGACGGAGCAGCAGCGGCGCCGGCGCCGGCAGGTCCAGGCCGAGGCTGCCCAGCGGCTGCGGGAGCTGGAGGGGCAGCTGGGGGAGACGCGGGCCCGGCTGGGGGCACCCCGGGGAGCGCACGGTGAGAGACACCCCCCCACACACACACCCCGACCCGATCCCAGCCCCCCCTCACTCTGGACCTCCCTACCGTTCCTGAGCCCCCTAGGACCCTAAACCTTCATCTCCCCCCGCATGACCCCATGGGGCACCCCCTGAATTGCCCTCTCTATGACAGCCCTGTTGCCCCCCCGGACACCCTCATAACCCCCCAAATACCCCCACAGCAAAATTTTCTCCCTGACACCTCTATAGCCCCTTTGACATCCCCTATAGCCCCACAAATCCCCCACAGACCCCTTCTCTCCCTGACAGCCCTGTTGCCCCCCAGACACCCCCATAACCCCCTAAATCCCCCACAGCCCCCTTTCTTTCTCAGATGCCCCCCCTAGCCCCTGGGACACCCCATTCTTCCCCATCTCCTCCTCCTCCCCCAGACCCCTCCTGAGTTCCTGTCCCCGACCCCCCAAATCCCTTAGTCACCCCCCCAGCTACTCACTGTCCCCTGCTGCATTTGTGACCCCCACCATCCAGAGATTTTCAGAAGAGGGGGTGTTCCAGCCCCCCACGTCTGCTACTGGAGTTGGGGGGGTGTCGCAGACTTGGGGGGGCTGGTACCCGGGGGGGGAGGTTTATAGGACACTGACCCATCTCCCTTTCCATTCCCCACCCTCTCAAGATGAGGCGTTCACCTCCGAGAACAGCTCCCTCTCTGAAGCGGCCAGTCACGAGAACGGTGAGTGTGTCAGGACACCTGGGTTCTCTCCCCAGCTCTGGGAGGGGAGTGGGGGCTAGTGGTTAGAGCAGGGGGGTCTGGGAGCCAGGACTCCTGGGTTCTCTCCCTGGCTCTGGGAGGGGAGTGGGGGCTAGTGGTTAGAGCAGGGGGGTCTGGGAGCCAGGACACCTGGGTTCTCTCCCTGGCTCTGGGAGGGGAGTGGGGGCTAGTGATTAGAGCAGGGGGGCAGGACTAGTGGGGTGCAGGCAGGGGGGAATACAGTGCAGGCAGAGTAGGGAGCAGGACTCTTGGGTTCCATCCCTCACATTCTCTCCCCAGATGACCCCCACGGTTTCCAGCCGCCCAAGGGGGGCCCCTCGTCCCCCCGCAGCCGGGATCACCTCCGCACCGTGTCCGGCAGCCCTGACCGCCGGCCTGGCTGGCGAGGGCCCCCCACGGAGCTGGGCGGGGGGGCCGCCAGCCGCCGCAGCTCGCTAGCCAGTCCTACCAGGTGGGTACTGGCCGGTGTCCCTCCCCCCACCTGCTCCTCTCACCCCAGTTTCCCCTGCTGCCTCCCACCCCCCCATTTCCCCCCCCAGGCCAGTGGGGCTCCCCCCTGACCCCCATCAGGGTGGGCCCAGCTGGTCTCAGGTTTGGTTTGCTCCCCTCAGCCCGAACCGGACCCTGCCCCGGAGCGTGTCCAGTTTTGAGGGCCGGAGCGTCCCAGCGACCCCGGTTCTGACCCGGAACATCTGCAGTGGGAGCCAGAACGTCAGGTACCGGAGCAGAGCGCCCCCTAGAGACCCCCTGCCTCATGGCATCTCCCAGCCTTGCCTGGGGGGAGCACCCCATAGAGACCCCCTGCCTCATGGCATCTCCCAGCCTTGCCTGGGGGGAGCACCCCATAGAGACCCCCTGCCTCATGGCATCTCCCAGCCTTGCCTGGGGGGAGCAGCCCATAGAGACACCCTGCCTCATGGCATCTCCCAGCCTTGCCTGGGGGGAGCACCCCATAGAGACCCCCTGCCTCATGGCATCTCCCAGCCTTGCCTGCGGGGAGCACCCCATAGAGACCCCCTGCCTCATGGCATCTCCCAGCCTTGCCTGGGGGGAGCACCCCATAGAGACCCCCTGCCTCATGGCATCTCCCAGCCTTGCCTGGGGGGAGCACCCCATAGAGACCCCCTGCCTCATGGCATCTCCCAGCCTTGCCTGGGGGGAGCACCCCATAGAGACCCCCTGCCTCATGGCGCCCAGCCCTGCCTGGGGGGAGCACCCCATAGAGACCTCCATCATCCCATGGTGCCCGGCCCTGCCTGCCCGGGGAGAGTGCCCCCTGCCCAGCCTCCCACCTGACCCCCGCAGCTCAGTGCCCCCCATTGCATCTCCGCTTCACCCCTTGGTCTCCCACCCGAGGGCAGAGCCTGGGTCCCGTCCTGCTTAGTGGGAGTTGGGCAGGGTCTGTCTAGGTGGAGGCGTGAGTGATGTTGGGTTTTGGGGCTGGGGGATGAATTGGGGGGGCTCTGTGCTTCATGGTGGGGGTGGGGTACTGAATGTGGGGTGCCTGCTATACCCCACCTTTCACTAACCCCCCTTTTATTTCTGCCTCCCCCTGCAGGCCAGATGCCCCCCCAGCCACCCGCCAGTGGTCAGGGAGCCAGGACTCCCAGCTTGGCCCCCCCAGCCGGGACCCCAGTGCCGACCGGGCCCCCCCAGCCTTCACCGCCCGCACCCGCCGCAGCAACAGCTCGGAGGCCCTGATTGAGCGAGGGGCTCCCCCCGAAGACCCCCCCTTCCGCGGCCCTCCCCGGCCCCCCTACGCTGAGATCCTGTTGGACTATTACCTGGAGCGCCAGGGCTGGCCGGCGGGGGATCACCTCTCACGCCGTGACGCCCCCCCGCCACCTGGCTGGGGATACCCCGAGAGCCCCCTGCCACGCCGGGCGGGACGTGCCAAGTCCTGCGGGCCCCCTCCCCAGAGCCAGCGGCCCCCGGCCCCCCAGTGCCCGCCCCGGGCCGTCCACAAAGCCTTGGCCCTGGAGGGGCTCCGGAACTGGTACCTGCGTAACGCCGGGGGAGCGGGGGGGGGCCTGCCGCCACCCCGGGACAGGAGAGGGGGACCCCCCCACGGCTGGCCCGAACCCCACCCCCGGCCGGAGACGGGGGGCTACCTGCCCCATTCGCTGAGCTACGCTGGGCAGCCGCTGCAGGGCAGGTATGGGGGCCGGGGGGGCTGGCAGCCCTGAGTTAAGGTTGGGGGGCCTAAGGGACCAAACCTCCCCCTTGGAATCATCCCTCTCATTGCTCCCTCCCAGCAGGGGTGCACCCGCCGGTTTGTGGGGTGCAGGAGGCTCATGTGTCTCTTGCTAGGACGTCGGCCTTTTGTCAGCTGCTTCCTGCCCCACCTCCACGGGCAGCGTTGGGGGAAGGACCCAGGCATCTGGGAGTGGGTGTGTGTGTGGGGGGGGCGGGATTTAAGGTGATGGGACCCAGGCATCTGGCTCTGCTGCTGGGTTGCTGGTGGGATGGGGACCCAGGTGTGCATGGGGAAGGGAGCAAGGGACCCAGGTGTCCGGGGAAAGGTGACTCTCTCTGCTATGACTTAATCCTCCCCATCCCTTCCTCTGGCTAATCTCTCTTCTCTCCTTCTCTCTCCCTACCCTTGTCTCTCACCCTACATCTGTCTCTTCTACCACCCCCGCCCCCCCATCTGTCTGTCTGTCGGTCTCTCTGCCTCTGTCGGGCAGACCCTTTGCAGACCTCCTCTACCCGGATGGGCCCAGCGCCCCCTCCCCCAGCCTGGGGCCCCCCCTGGATGTGGAGAGACACCCCCCAGGGACGCTGGTCTGACCTCCCGGGGCGGGGGGGGCAGAGACAGCCAGGGGTTAACGTCACAAGCTGGGGGGACACTCCCCTGCTGGACAGGGGTGTGTGTAGTGTCAGGCAGATTGGGGGGGGAGATGCACATATTTCCCCCCCACACTAGGGTGGTGTGGGGCACGGATTCCCCCCATGGGCTGAGACACACCCCCAGCAACCTCAGTCTGCCCCGCCCACATTCAGATATGGGGGGCAGGTCCTGGCTGGGGAATCAGCCACCTACTGAACCCCCATTACCACCGGCACTAACTGCCCCCCCAAGCCCTTCCCCTTCTAAAAGTCTGGACAGATAGGGCAGGGGGGCTATCAGCTCCCTGACCCCCCCCCCATATTCCCTCCCCTGCACCTGGCCATTCCCCCCCAGCACCACATCCCCCTCCCCACATCCAGTAAGCCTCTCCTAGAACAGTCCCCTCCTCCCCCCCATCTGGCTCATTTAGGAAACGAACTCAAACTCGACATTCCAGCCCCGGCCAATGGCCAGTGGATTTTCCTTCCAAAGTTGCACATGAAACAAGAAGGTCACTTTTTTTTTTTCCCCTTTTCCTACTGGATTTTATTTCAGGGAAAGTGGGGTGGGGGGATGGGGACTGTACCCCCCCCCCCAGGTCCCGCGTGCATACCCACCTCCCCTGGGCCATGTGTTAGTAGTGACAGGCACCAACATGCGACGGGCTCTGGGCCTCGACTTTGTCCCGTTCCCAGCACGTGGATTGTAGTGGGAATTTCTATGGCGAATGTCAAACGGGTCAAGGTGCAGAACGGGGTTTGTATAATACAGAGCGCAGAGGCAAGGTTGTGGCGTAGTGGCTTGGCTGGGGGCGTGCGGGGGGGGTGCGCCGGCGGGAGCGGAGCCTGGGCTATCGTGGAGGGAGGGAAGGGCATTTCTGACCCTTACGGTTGGGGAGAAATGTCCCAATATGTGATGCCTGCCTGGGTCTGCGGAGAGCCTGAGCTGATTGTTTGCAGAGGTGTGAACTGCCCGCGGGGGGGACTGATCTCTGCCTGGGTCTGCAGAGAGTCCGAGCCAATAGCTTGCAGAGGTGTGAACCAATCCCTGCCTGGCTCTGCAGAGAGCCTGAGCCAATCGCTTGCAAAGGTATGAACTGTCCTTAAGCCAGGTCTGCACTACAGACCTAAATCAGTATAACTGTGTGTCACTCAGGAGTGTGAAAAATCCACACACCCCGAGCAACATAGTTACCCTGACCTAACCTCCCATGTAGACAGTGCTAGGTTGGTGGGAGAACTTCTCCCGTCGCCACAGCTCCCGCCGCTCGGGAAGCTGGATTAACTATGGGTGAGCGCTTGCTGCTTAGAGGGTCTCCACTGAGGTGCCTCAGCAGCGTTTGAAGTGTAGACGTTCCCTCAGTATAACTGACACTGCCTGAGTCAGCAGAAAGCCTGAACTGGTCACTCGCAGAGGTGTGAACTGTTTTGAGTGTGACTGACGCGGCAAGGGCACGAGTCACTCGCTGCCTCCAAATGGGGCATTAAATGCCCCCCTCCCAGCAGGGCATACAGCGTGCGTCAGGCAGGGGCCTGGCCCTGCCCTCTCCAAAACCAGCAAATTACCTGGGAATCCCACCACTGACACCATTGCCTCTGGCAGTGCCCTGCTGGGATTTTTTTTTCTGGTTTTCATTTCATTTTGGAGCGGGGATGTTCCAAATTTTCAGAAGGGACCACTCTGACCTCGCGTATAACACAGCAGCCTTTCTCCTCGTCCCCTAGCTCTATACTGAACTCTGCTAAAAACCTCTGGGGGAAATCATGAGGCAAGGTGTTCCACAGAACAGTAAAAAGCGTACTTCCTTGGGGCAGTTACATTTCACATCAGGAGGGACCTGTGTGATCTTCCAGTCTGAACTCCTCATCTCATGCAGGCCAGAGAATGGCCCTCCACTAATTCCTAGAGCAGAACAATGAATTCTGTTGGCTATCCTTTGAGTGGCTTTGGGAGACCCTACATTAAACCAAGTAAAAATGCCCCCTGCTATGGGGTAAAGAAAACCTGGATTCTTCCAGGCTTACAGGGAATTAATTCATTGTTCAGCCACAGCTTTTTACCTACTCCACAAATAAACCACAAGAGAGGCAGGGGAATGGAAAACCAATGGGATTAAAAAAAAATTCACCAGGGGAACCAGGATCTTTGTAAAATTGTTTTTCCAGGTTTTGGAGGATTTCTCCAGGGTTTTTTCTCCCCCTAACAACCCTGCCCCCACAATATGTGTGTGTGAGAAGGGAAACCCGGATTAATTTCCTGTCAACTATGGAGGAAAAGACTCCAGGGTCTTTTAAAAAGTGTTTTTCCAGGTTTTTGGAGTTCTCCAAGGTTTCTTCTCCTGGGGGGAGATGTGGAAAACTTGGTTAAAATTCCCAACTTCACAAAGAATTGAGGATTTTTTCCCCTGCATAGGTTAAGGCCCCGTGCCCCATTCCCTGCCCCTTTGAGCCAGCCAGACCCCCCCTGGGGCCAGATCAGAGCCAGTGCCTCCTAGAGGGGGAAGGCCCTGTGCCCCATTCTCCCCCTCCCCTGCCAAAAAAAGCTATGCAAGCATTTATAGCAAGAACTGGCACAGAAGTTTATTAGAATAATTTGCTCCTCAAATAAATAGGAGGAGTTGTGGATAAATACTCAGCGCCAGATACAGCATCCCACTGAATCCTCAGTGCTCCCTTGAATACACCCCTTCCCACTGCCCCACCACTCCCAGTGTTACAGCCCCTTGTTTCTTTTGTTGCCGAATAAACAAGGTATTTAGGTAGGGCCTACATAAACAGACCTAGGGGGTTGGTCCCTGGGTCAAATCATGTGGCAGGTAGTTCCACAGGTTAACCCCCCCACCCCACTCTCCTCTGCTGAATTCCCCATGCTCCTGGCTCAAAACATGTGGTCATGCAAATGGTTATCCAGCTCTCAGCCCCTCACTGGGCTCCTGGGTCAAATCATGTGGTGGCAGTAGTGCCACAGGTTAACCACAGGCCATTCTCCCCTGTGCCAAATCAGGTGGAGGGTAGTTCCACAGATTAACTACAGCTCCTCCTTCTGTTAAGCTCTCCGGACCTCTGGGTCAAATCATGTGGCAGGTAGTTCCACAGGTTAGCTGTAGCTCATCCCCTCCCCTAGTCCAAACTCAAGGCCCTGACTCGACTCAGGGGGAAGCTGCATCTTCACGGTAGTGCAGGCGGGCATGTAGGAGAGTAGCGAAGCGCAGGCCTGAGGCAACGGTGAGGGGCTGGTGGGAAGGACGGCGGTGAGGGGTGTCCGTCTCTCTCCTTAAGAGCCAGCTTCTTGTTCCTGGCCCATCGCCTCCAGCAGTAGCCCCATGGGCGTCCTCTTCAGCCCAATGCTCTCGATCTTGTTCTCGATTTTATTCTTGAGGTTCCGGAGGCGAACGGAGGCGTGGATGAGAATCACTGCAAGTGGTGGTGGTGGTGGTGGTGGGGAGGAAGCGAGAAAGGGGGGGGCTGAAAGCATCCCCATCGCTTGCTAAGAACTGCCCCAGGCCCCCGCAACCCAGGTCTTGCGACACAGCAAAGCAGCAAGTTGCTACTCCCTGCCGCCACTCGCATGTGTGGCTGTGGCTGTGGCTGTCAGAATGCGCCTGCCATGCCACAGTGTTTCCATGCAGGGCGTGTTTGCAGGCAACTTCCCACAGCAAAAGCGGCACCAGGGCGGGGACTGCACGCATGGATGCTGTGGCGAGAATGCATGTGCCATGCCCCCGCCCACTGGCAAAAGGATGCAGCAGCATGGGGGTCTGCATCGGTGGACATGCATCTAACATGCAACCAGTCACTGCAACCGATGCAACAGGGCGGTGACGGCCAGCCTGGCTCTTGCAGTGAAAACGCAGGGGCCTGCTGCACGCAGGGATGCTGTGGCTGGGCTGCACCGACACGCACAGCAGGAATGCATCTAACATGCCCCGCCCCTGCCCCATGCTTGCAGCACGGCCCCCAGAGCGCAGCCCCTGCATTGGCAGATGCTTCAGCAGCCGTGGCACGAAGATGCAACTGCCTGCAGCAGGGAGGCTGCAGGAACGGCCCGGCCAGCTGCCTGCGACTAGGAAATGCAACTGCCCTCCAGGGTGGGGGCTGCATGCATGGATCTGCCTGCCAGGAAGCAACAGCCGTGCACCCCTTGTCCTCCCTCCAGCCAGCATGTAGCATGTGACCCGTGGATCTGACTCCCCCCAGCCCAAGCACTGTGTTCACCCCCTGCCTGCCCCACTCACTCCCATCAATCCCCCTGTTCCACTTCCCCCATCAACCCCACCCCCCTGATCTCTGCTACCCCATGCGTCCTCACCCCCAAATTCCACCCCAGCAAACCTGGCCCTCTTCCTCTGTTCCATCCCGTCCCACAGCATTCCCTAGGCCCTACTTAACCTGACCCCATAGATTCGACACCCCCATCAGCCCTGCCTCAACCCCTCACCCTACCGCCCATCCCTCCCCCTCCCACTCACTGGAGATGGGCAGGGCGACTGTTAGCAGGAAGACCTCTGAGCCCCCCAAGAGAGACACCAGGCCATAGGCGCTCCCCAGCACGGCCAGGAGGCTGGCGCCGGGGTAGCTGCGCCGGAAGCGCCGGATCGGGGCCTTGTTCTCGGCCGCCCAGACGAAGGCGACGAAGACGAGGGTCACCGTGGAGCTGGAGAGAAGGGTGTGCAGGGGCCGGAAGTACCTGCCGGGACAGGGCAGAGTGAGAACCCAGGAGTCCCGGTGTCCACATTTTGCATTGACCCCGCCCCGGAGCATGCGCCCCCCCTTGCATAGAGCATAAATGGCCCCCCACCGCTTGTATCGACTCCCTGGGGAGCAGGCATGGCCCCCCACCCCTTGCACTGACCTCCCTGAACATTGCATGGCCCCCCAAGCCTTGAAGTGACCCCCACCAGCATGCAAGCCCCCCACCCCTTGCACTGACCCCCATCAGCATGCATGCCCCCTACCTCTTGCATTGACGCCCCCCAGCATGCACACCTCCCCACCTCTTGCACTGACCCCCCCAGCATGCACGCCCCCCCTTGCACTGACCCCCCGAACATTGCACAGCCCCATATCCCTTGCATTGACCCCCTCAACATTGCACCCCCCGAGCAGGCACAGCCCCCCCTTGCACTGACCCCTCCGCTTGCACTGACCCCCCAACATTGCACGGCCCCCCGCCCCTGCACGGACCCCCCCGCCGGCGCTCACCCCCCCCGAGCAGGCACAGCCCCCGCCCCTTGCACTGACCCCCCTCGAACATTGCACACCCCTCCCTTGCACTGACACCCCCCCCCGCACATTGCAAGGACCCCTCCCCGGCGCTCATCCCCCCCCGAGCAGGCACGGCCCCCTCCCCTTGCACTGACCCCCCCGAATATTGCACGCCCCCCCTTGCACTGACTCCCCCGCACATTGCAGGGCCCCCACCCCTTGCACTGACCCCCCCAGCAGCAGCGCCAGCCCCAGGCCCAGCCCGTAGTTGCTCTGATAGTAGAGCAGGTTGTTGAGGACCCGGTTCCTCCAGCGCTGCGGGTCGCGCGGGTCCGGGGCCGCCAGGCGCGCGGGGCCCAGCAGGAAATCGTCCAGGGCCCGCAGCGGGGGCGGCCGCACCTCGGACATCTTCAGCGCCCGGGCCGCCGACTACAGCCCCCGGCATGCACCGCGCCGCCGCCGTCCGCCCGCCCGGGGCCGCCCTCCGCGGGGCCGCCTGGGAAATGGAGTCCTGGAGGGGACAGGGCTGGGAGCCAGAAATCCTGGGTTCTCTCCCCGGCTCCGGGAGGGGAGTGGGGTCTAGTGGTTAGAGCAGGGGGAGCTGGGAGCCAGGACTCCTGGGTTCTCTCCCTGGCTCCTGGAACGATCTCAAGCTAATTGTCCTGAAAAGTCTACCGCTGTCCCCAGCCCACCCCCAGAAGTGGTTGCATCTGTTGCTGCTGCCCCATACTTGTGTGAGTCCCTGCTGCCCCCTGCTGGTGGGGACTGCCCTGGGTGTGGGTGTGTCCAGGATTTGGGGGGTGTTGACTAAACAGGTGATTGTGCCGGCTGGCAGGTAGGTTGCTGGTTGTGGGTGTGGGGGCCAATACATAGGGGCTCTGTGGGTGGGGGTTCTGGGTGTGGGGTGCAGTGCATGGGGGCGCTGTGGGTGGGGGTTCTGGGTGTGATGGGCAGTGCATGGGGGTGCTGTAGGGTGGGGATTGTGGGGGCAGGGCATAGGGGTGCTGTAGGGTGAGGGTTGCGGGTGTGGGGGACAGTGTATAGGGGTGCTGTGGGTGGGGGGTGGGAGCAGTGCATACAGGTGCTGTAGGGTGGGAGCTATAGGTGTGAATGGCAGTGCATAGGGGTGCTGTAGGGTGGGGGTTGTGGGTGGGGGGCAGTGCATGGGGGCGCTGTAGGGTGGGGCTTGCGAGTGTGGGGGCAGTGCATGGGGTGCTGTAGGTGGGGGTTGTGGGTGGGGGGGCAGGGCATAGGGCTGCTGTAGGGTGGGAGTTGCGGGTGTGGGGGACAGTGTATGGGGGTGCTGTGGGTGGGGTGACCGTTCATAAGGGTGCTGTAGGGTGGGGGTTGTGGGTGGGGGGGCAGTGTATAGGAGTGCTGTGAGTAGGGATTGGGGGTGGAGACAGTGCATACAGGTGCTGTAGGGTGGGGGCTGTAGGTGTGAGGGGCAGGGCATAGGGGTGCTGTGGGTGGGGGTTGGGGGCAGTGCATACAGATGCTGTAGGGTGGGGGCTGTAGGTGTGAGGGGCAGGGCATAGGGGTGCTGTGGGTGGGGGTGGGGGCAGTGCATACAGGTGCTGTAGGGTGGGGGCTGTAGGTGTGAGGGGCAGGGCATAGGGGTGCTGTAGGGTGGAGGATGTGGGTGTGAGGGCGGTGCATAGGGGTGCTGTGGGTGGGGGTTGGGGCAGTGCATACAGGTGCTGTAGGGTGGGGGCTGTAGTGTGAGGGGCAGTACATAGGGGTGCTGTGGGGGGGGATGGGGCAGTGCATACAGGTGCTGTAGGGTGGGGGCTGTAGGTGTGAGGGGCAGGGCATAGGGGTGCTGTGGGTGGGGTTTGGGGGCAGTGCATACAGGTGCTGTAGGGTGGGGGCTGTAGTGTGAGGGGCAGTACATAGGGGTGCTGTGGGGGGGGATGGGGGCAGTGCATACAGGTGC
Source organism: Gopherus flavomarginatus (assembly GCF_025201925.1). Taxonomy (NCBI): domain Eukaryota; kingdom Metazoa; phylum Chordata; order Testudines; family Testudinidae; genus Gopherus; species Gopherus flavomarginatus. Next base: position 2,298,216 of record NC_066634.1, read on the forward strand.
TGTAGGGTGGAGGATGTGGGTGTGAGGGCGGTGCATAGGGGTGCTGTGGGTGGGGGTTGGGGCAGTGCATACAGGTGCTGTAGGGTGGGGGCTGTAGGTGTGAGGGGCAGGGCATAGGGGTGCTGTAGGGTGGAGGATGTGGGTGTGAGGGCGGTGCATAGGGGTGCTGTGGGTGGGGGTTGGGGAGGTGCATACAGGTGCTGTAGGGTGGAGGCTGTAGGTGTGAGGGGCAGGGCATAGGGGTGCTGTAGGGTGGAGGATGTCGGTGTGAGGGTGGTGCATAGGGGTGCTGTGGGTGGGGGTTGGGGCAGTGCATACAGGTGCTGTAGGGTGGGGGCTGTAGGTGTGAGGGGCAGTGCATAAGGGTGCTGTGGGTGGGGGTGGGGGTGGGGGCAGTGCATACAGGTGCTGTAGGGTGGGGGCTGTAGGTGTGAGGCGCAGGGCATAGGGGTGCTGTGGGTGGGGGTTGGGGGCAGTGCATACAGGTGCTGTAGGGTGGGGGCTGTAGGTGTGAGGGGCAGTGCATAAGGGTGCTGTGGGTGGGGGCAGTGCATACAGGTGCTGTAGGGTGGGGGCTGTAGGTGTGAGGGGCAGGGCATGGGGTGCTCTGGGTGGGGGTGGGGGTGGGGGTGGGGGCAGTGCATACAGGTGCTGTAGGGTGGGGGCTGTAGGTGTGAGGGGCAGGGCATAGGGGTGCTGTAGGGTGGAGGATGTGGGTTGAGGGCGGTGCATGGGGTGCAGTGGGTGGGGGTTGTGCGTGGGGGGCAGTGCATAGGGGCGCAGTGGGTGGGGGTTGTATTGGGCATGGGGGAGGGCCTGCAGGAGAGGTTGGCAGTGTTGAGGGGCCGACCCCAGCTCTCTGGAGCAAGGGAGCGCAGCAGGACCCACAGAGGAGTTGTGCGCCAGCTCGCAGGCAGATCCAGCAGGCCACAGCCAGGAGCAAGGGAGCGAAACAGGTTGCAAAGAGGCGGAAGGGACCCTGGTTCGCTGCCCCCCAACCCCACCCCACCCAACCCCAAGCGATAGAAGGACACAAGTTGCTGAGTGGACGAGTCGGCTGCTCTCCAGAGACAGGCCCAGTGGAAGAGCAAAGGAGTGAGGGAATGAGACAGGCCCAGTGGAGGAGGAGTGCTGGAGCGAGGGAACGAGACAGGCCCAGCGGAGGAGTGTGGGAGCGAGGGAACGAGACAGGCCCGGTGGAGGAGGCGTACCGGAGCGAGGGAACGAGACAGGCCCGGAGGAGGAGGCGTACCAGAGCGAGGGAACGAGACAGGCCCGGTGGAGGAGGCGCACCGGAGCGAGGGAACGAGACAGGCCCAGAGGAGGAGTAGTACCAGAGAGAGGAAATGAGACAGGGCCGGTGGAAGAGGAGTACTGGAGCGAGGGAACAAGACAGGCCCGGTGGAGGAGGAGTACTGGAGCGAGGGAACGAGACAGGCCGGTGGAGGAGGAGTGCCGGAGCGAGGGAACGAGACCGGCCCGGTGGAGGAGGCGCGCCGGAGCGAGGGAACGAGACAGGCCCAGTGGAGGAGGTGTGCCGGAGCGAGGGAACGAGACAGGCCGGTGGAGGAGTACCGGAGCGAGGGAACGAGACAGGCCGGTGGAGGAGTACCGGAGAGAGGGAACGAGACTGGCCCGGTGGAGGAGGCGCACCGGAGCAAGGGAACAAGACAGGCCCGGTGAACGAGACAGGCCCGGAGGAGGAGGAATACTGGAGCGAGGGAATGAGACAGGCCCGGTGGAGGAGGAGTGCTGGAGCGAGAGCGAGGGAACGAGACAGGCCCGGTGGAGGAGGAGTGCTGGAGCGAGAGCGAGGGAACGAGACAAGCCCGGTGGAGGAGGAGTGCCGGAGCGAGGGAACGAGACAGGCCCGGTGGAGGAGGAGTGCCGGAGCGAGGGAACGAGACAGGCCCGGTGGAGGAGGAGTGCCGGAGCGAGGGAACGAGACAGGCCCGGTGGAGGAGGTGTACCGGAGCGAGGGAACGAGACAGGCCCAGGGGAGGAGGAGTACCGGAGCGAGGGAACGAGACCGGCCCGGTGGAGGAGGCGCACCGGAGCAAGGGAACAAGACAGGCCCGGTGAACGAGACAGGCCCGGAGGAGGAGGAATACTGGAGCGAGGGAATGAGACAGGCCCGGTGGAGGAGGAGTGCTGGAGCGAGAGCGAGGGAACGAGACAGGCCCGGTGGAGGAGGAGTGCTGGAGCGAGAGCGAGGGAACGAGACAGGCCCGGTGGAGGAGGAGTGCCGGAGCGAGGGAACGAGACAGGCCCGGTGGAGGAGGAGTGCCGGAGCGAGGGAACGAGACAGGCCCAGGGGAGGAGGAGTGCCGGAGCGAGGGAACGAGACAGGCCCGGTGGAGGAGGAGTGCCGGAGCGAGGGAACGAGACAGGCCCGGTGGAGGAGGAGTGCCGGAGCGAGGGAACGAGACAGGCCCAGGGGAGGAGGAGTGCCGGAGCGAGGGAACGAGACAGGCCCAGGGGAGGAGGAGTACCGGAGCGAGGGAACGAGACAGGACCGGTGGAGGAGTACCGGAGCGAGGGAACGAGACCGGCCCGGTGGAGGAGGCGCACCGGAGCAAGGGAACAAGACAGGCCCGGTGAACGAGACAGGCCCGGAGGAGGAGGAATACTGGAGCGAGGGAATGAGTCAGGCCCGGTGGAGGAGGAGTGCTGGAGCGAGAGCGAGGGAACGAGACAGGCCCGGTGGAGGAGGAGTGCCGGAGCGAGGGAACGAGACAGGCCCAGGGGAGGAGGAGTGCCGGAGCGAGGGAACGAGACAGGCCCGGTGGAGGAGGAGTGCCGGAGCGAGGGAACGAGACAGGCCCGGTGGAGGAGGAGTGCCGGAGCGAGGGAACGAGACAGGCCCCGGGGAGGAGGAGTACCGGAGCGAGGGAACGAGACAGGCCCAGGGGAGGAGGAGTACCGGAGCGAGGGAACGAGACAGGACCGGTGGAGGAGGAGTGCCGGAGCGAGGGAACGAGACAGGCCCGGTGGAGGAGGTGTACCGGAGGGGGGACCACAAGGATCCACTGGCCTGGCTCTCACTCAGCTCTGGTACTGCCCCTAGGGCGGACCCCCTCAGTGCACCAGCCCCCCTTGGGATCACAGTCTCCCTGGGGGGAGCCCCTTGGCTTCTCTGCCCTCTGGGACCAACCTGCAGTGCTGCCCCCTCACGCCATGAGCTCCCCGCAGTGAGGGCCCCCCCGGAGGGAGACACCCCCCCTAAGGGAGCCACACACTCCCAGCTTCCTGAATCTGGAGTGACTCTCCCTGTGTAAACGCAGGAGACTTTATTCGGAATACAGTGTTACCAGCTGGAGCACAAAGGGGCTGGGGGCGCGGAATCCCTGGTTGTTTATTGCTGGGTGGGAAGTTTGGGGGGGCAGTGGGGGGCTCAGGGCCCCCCACAGAGCCCCCTCAACCCCCTCACTGACCCCAAACCTGCCACTGTGCCGGACATAGCCCCCAAACCCTCCAGGGCTCCCCACAGGGCCCCCTGAACCCCCTCACTGCCCCCAAACCTCCCACCATGCTGGATAGAGCCCCCCAAACCCTCCAGGGCTCCCTACAGGGCCCCCTGAACCCCCTCACTGCCCCCAAACGTCCCACTCTGCCAGACAGAGCCCCCCAAACCCTCCAGGGCTCCCTACAGGCCCCCCCTGAACCCCCTCACTGCCCCCAAACCTCCCACTCTGCCGGACAGAGCCCCCCAAACCCTCCAGGGCTCCGAACAGGGCCCCCTGAACCCCCTCACTGCCCCCAAACCTCCCACTCTGCCAGACAGAGCCCCCCAAACCCTCCAGGGCTCCCTACAGGCCCCCCTGAACCCCCTCACTGCCCCCAAACCTCCCACTCTGCCAGACAGAGCCCCCCAAACCCTCCAGGGCCCCCTGCAAAGCCCATGGAACCCCCTCACTGCTCCCAAACCTCCCACTGTGCTGGACAGAGCCCTCCCAAACCCTCCAGTGCTCCCCACAGGCCCCCCTGAACCCCCTCACTGCCCCAAGCCTCCCACTGTGCCGGACAGAGCCCCCCAAACCCTCCAGGGTTCCCCACAGGGTCCCCTGAACCCCCTCACTGCCCCCAAACCTCCCACTGTGCCGGACAGAGCCCCCCAAACCCTCCAGGGTTCCCCACAGGGTCCCCTGAACCCCCTCACTGCCCCCAAACCTCCCACTGTGCCGGACAGAGCCCCCCCCAAACCCTCCAGGGTTCCCCACAGGGCCCCCTGAACCCCCTCACTGCCCCCAAACCTCCCACTCTGCCGGACAGAGCCCCCTCTACCCCTCCAGGGTTCCCCACAGGCCCCCCTGAACCCCCTCACTGCCCCCAAACCTCCGACTCTGCCAGACAGAGCCCCCTAAACCCTCCAGGGCTCCCCACAGGGCCCCCTGAACCCCCTCACTGCCCCCAAACCTCCGAGTCTGCCAGACAGAGCCCCCCCAACCCCTCCATGGCTCCCCACAGGGCCCCCTGAACTCCCTCACTGCCCCCAAACCTCCGACTCTGTCAGACAGAGCCCCCCAACCCCTCCAGGGCTCCCCACAGGGCCCCCTGAACTCCCTCACTGCCCCCAAACCTCCCACTGTGCCGGACAATGCCCCCCAAACCCTCCAGGGCTCCCCACAGGGCCCCCTGAACCTCCTCACTGCCCTCAAACCTCCCACTGTGCCGGATAGAGCCCCCCAAACCCTCCAGGGCTCCCCCCAGGCCCCCCTCGGGCCCCAAACTCCCCCCAGTCCCCCAGCCAGCATCAGGGCTGTGGAGCAGCAGGTAGGTGGTCTCCTAGCAGCAGCCAATGGGAGGCGAGGATGCAGCTGGATTGGGGCAGCGGGGGCAGAGGGGGGCAGGCGGCTGCTGGGCCCTTTTGAGCCACAATTGGTGGAGGCGGTTCCCCCCCCACAGCCCTGACACCCCCCCAGACTCAGAAGTGGGGGGCTGGCTGGAGGGGACCCCAATGCCTGACCCTCTCAAGGCTGAGAAAGGGGGCTGGCTGGACAGAGGGGACCCCGATACCTGCCTCCCCCTCACAAACTCCTCCCTCCGTCTCTCAGGCTCACCCCTAGCAAGGCCCGATTTGGGGCTGATGGTGGATGGACCCGACCCCTCTCCTCAGCACGGCGCCCCCCACCGTCCGGCCCTGACTGCCAGGGGAAAGCGCCCCCCTACTGAGCCCCCCAACCCACAGCATGGTGCCCCCCTGCCTGGCCCCCCCAACCCGCTCCCTGCAGCACAGCACCGCCCCAGTGCCCGGCCCTGATTGCAAAGGGAGAGCGCCCCCTACTGAGCCCCCCGACCCACAGCACAGCACCCTCCAGTGCCCCGCCCCGATTGCTAAGGGAGAGCGCCCCCTGCCTGGCCTCCCAACCTCCTCCCCAGAGCACAGCACCCCCCCCCAGCGCCCGGCCCCAATTGCTAAGGGAGAGCGCCCCCTAATGAGCCCCCTGACCCACAGCACGGTGCCTCCCACCCCAACTGCCATGGGAGAGCACCCCGTACTGAGCCCCCCAACCCGCTCCCCACAGCACAGCAACCCCCCAGCGCCCTGCCCCAATTGCTAAGGGAGAGCGCCCGCTACTGAGCCCCCCGACCCACAGCACAGCACCGCCCCCAGTGCCTGGCCCTGATTGCTAAGGGAGAGCGCCCCCTACTGAGCCCCCCAACCCACTCCCCACAGCATGGCACTTCCTAGCTGTGGGGCGGGGCGCCAGAGGCACACACATGGAAACCACCACTCCACCTTTACATCAAAATACCTGACAAGCCTTTATTTCATTAATTAATTAATCAACACCAGACGGACAGACGGGGGGGGGGGGCGTTACTGAATGGACTGATGGAAGCAGGGGGAACCAGGGGGGTGGGGGGCAGAGCTAGGGTAGTGGGGGAAATGGGGGGTTCAGAGCTGGGGGGCCAGAGCCCTGGGGACAATAGGGGGCTCGGAGCTGGGACACTGGGGGGCAGAGCCCGGGTGGGGAATAAGGGTCTTGAAGCATGTAGGGGGCGAGCCGTCACCCTAATGGGGGGGGCAGTTGGCTTGTGGGGGAGAGACGTGGGGCCCAGAGATAAGCCGGCCTGCGGAGGGAGGTGTCATGGGGGGGCAGAGATTGGGGGGCTAGGAGCAAGGCAGCCCCTCCTCCGTGCCCACAGGCTGGCTACATTCAGAGACGGACAGGGCAGGGGGGACGTAAGCCCCTCCCTTGCCGCATTAGCACTCACTGGGCCCTGGGGGGGGGGTGTCCCCGTTACTCAGGCAGATACCTCAGCAGGGGCTCCCCTCCATATGCCCCCCTCCGCCCCCCAACAGCTGCCTCCTCCTCCTCTTCCTCTGTCCTCTTGGCCCGCTGCAGCTGGGGTGCCCCCGCCTCGGGGCCCTCCCCGTCGCCCCCCAGCCGCTTCACGCGCAGCAGGGTGGGGGGTTCTTCCTCCAGCCCCCGGCGCAGGCGTTTGGGGTGGCGGGGGGGTCGCATCTCGCCACCCCCCGTGAGGATCCGGCCCACCAGGTACCTGCGAGCCAGAGAAAAAACAGAGTTAGAACCCAGGCGTCCGGGCTCCCAGCCCCTCCGCTCTAACCACCAGCCCCCACTCCCCTCCCAGAGCCAGGGAGAGAACCCAGGAGTTCTGGCTCCCAGCCCCCCTGCTCTAACCACCAGCCCCTACTCCCCTCCCAGAGCCAGGGAGAGAACCCAGGAATCTTGGCTTCCAGCCCCCCTGCTCTAACCACTGGACCCCCCTCCCCTCCCCTCCCCTCCCCAAGCCAGGGAGAGAACCCAGGAGTCCTAAATCCGAAAGCCCTACTGGGGCACATGGCCTTTTCCCTCTAGGGGGCGCTGACCCCCATGCTGCCCCAGTGGGGATGGGACTGGCTGCCTCAGGGGGGTGGGGAATGGGGCCCGGGGTCCAGCCCTTCTCCAAGCACCTCAGCATCTCCGCATCCATCTCCCCAGGCTCCTCATCACCCGGCTCGTCCTGGTGGTTCTCGTAGGCCCCATCTGTCCGGTAACGGCTCAGCTGGGGTGGGGCCGGGGCCCGGGTCCTGGGGGGGGCGCCCGCCCCAGTCTCATCGTAATCGGGGTATGAGGCCCCCCTAGCCTGGTCCCACAGCTGCAAGAGAGAGGCCAGGGGGACCGATTCCTGGAGAAGGCGCTGGAGAGCCAGGGCGGCCTGGGCCCTATCCTGCCTCCAGCGGCCACCGGGGGGCACCTCCTGGAGCCACGGGGTGCCCCCTGGCTCGTCCTCCCGCCACCGGCCTGCAGGGGGAGCCCCCAGCCTCTCCAGCGCCTGGGCCAGCAGCTCGTCCTGGGCCAGCGGCCCCAGCCGGGGGTAGTAGATCTCGTTGGCCAGCCCCATCTCCCCCTCGTAGGGAGTCCCCCGCAGGTCCCGTCGGAATCGCCGAGGGCCCCCGGCCGAGTCGTGGGGCAGCGCCCCCCTGGGGCCGGCGGGAAGAGCCTGTGGGGAAAACACCGAGAGAAAGAGGTGGAGAGGTGAATGGACGGTACCCAACGTACCCAGGCTATTCCCAGCGAACCCAGGAGTCCTGGCTCCCAGAACCGCCCGCTCTAACTACTAACCCCACTCCCCTCCCAGAGCTGAGAGAGAAGCCAGGAGTCCTGGTTCCCATCCTCCCCGCTCTAACCACCGGACCCCACTCCCTTCCCAGACCAAGAGAGAACCCAGGAGTCCTGGCTCCCAGAACCGCCCGCTCTAACTACTAACCCCACTCCCCTCCCAGAGCTGGGAGAGAAGCCAGGCGTCCTGGTTCCCATCCTCCCCGCTCTAACCACCGGACCCCACTCCCTTCCCAGACCAAGAGAGAACCCAGGAGTCCTGGCTCCCAGCCCCCCTGCTCTAACCACCAGCCTCCACTCCCTTTCCAGACCAAGAGAGACCCCCGGAGTCCTGGCTCCCAGCCCCCCTGCTCTAACCACCAGCCCCCACTCCCTTCCCAGACCAAGAGAGAACCCAGGAGTCCTGGCTCCCAGCGCCCCCCCCCCTGCCATCCTGCTCTAACCACCAAACCCCGCTCCCTTCCCAGAGCCAGGAGTGCTGCTCCTTTCAGCACAGGGCAGCTCCCCGCCTTTTCCAGCTAATGGAGGGGGGTGGGTCAGCAAATGGGGGGCAGGTCTGAGAGATGGTGGAGGAGGGGCATCTCTGCAGTGATTCCCCCCCCCATGTGTCTGTGGCAGCCGGGCTCTGATGGCTGAGTCACTAGGAGTGCCGGGGGGGGGGGGGGGATTGGCTGGCAGCTGGGGGAGATGGGGAGGGGTTAGTGGGGGGGTGCGCTGCCAGCCCCGGCCCCCCAGGCATCACGGGCTGCTCGTTGTCTGTGGCTGGCGAGGCCCCTTCTCGTTCTTTCTTTCTCTCTCCCCCCACCCCGCTTGCCCTCCACCCTGTGCAGGGCCCCTGGCTCCCCTCTGCTGCTGAAAGGCAGCTGCTTCTGGGGCGGAGTGCGACAGTGACACAGAACCCCCCATCCCCCGCCGTCCTCTGGACCACCCATCCCCCTCCCCCTCAAACAGCCCATCCCCCTAGACCCCCAAACATACCCCACACCCAGACTTCCCATCCTCCTCAAGTATCCCAGTCCCCAGACCTCCCCAAACACCCCCATCCCCTTCAAACACCCCATCGCCCTAGACTGTCACGCCCCAAACACCCTATCCCCCTAGACCCCACACGACCCAAACACCCCCATCCCCCAAACACCCCTTCCCCTAGACTGCCACCCCCAAACACCCCGATCCTCAACCCCCTAGACCCTCAAACACCGCCCACCCCCTTTAAACACCCCACACTCACCTCGATCCCCCCCAGCGCCACCGTCTCGACTGAGAGGGGGAACTCACAGCAGCACCCCCGATCTCCTGCGCTGGGGGGGCGGGGTCTGGGCCTCAATGGGGATGGAGCAGCCCCAGAGATGGGACCATCAGCTCCCCCACGAGACTCCCCTGGGTCCGGGTCCATCCCCCGCCCCCCCCGAGACCATAATAAGGACTGCGGAGGAAGGGGGCGAGGGGTTCGCGTAGGGGGAGAGAGATGGGGCGCAGGGGGGAGGTGGGGAACGGGGGAGAGATGGGGTGCAGGGGGGGCGATGAGGGGAGATGGAGGGCCTGGGGGTGCGGGGGGGGGGCGCAGGAGGGCGATGAGAGGAGATGGGAATGCCGGGGGCAGGTGGGGAACGGGGGAGAGATGGGGTGCGGGGGGGCGATGAAGGGAGATGGAGGTGCTGGGGGTGCAGGGGGGAGATGGAGGTGCTGGGGGTGCAGGGGGGCGATGGGGGCGCAGGGGGCGATGAGGGGAGATGGGGGTGCGGGGGGCAGGTGGGGAGAGATGGGGCGCCGGGCTCGGGGGTCCTGGGTCCCCTCCCTACCTTCCCGGCGGCGGGGCCCAGCGCGCAGAGCAGAGCCGCCAGCATCAGGGTCGGAGCCATCGCGCAGGGACCGGACAGGATCGAACCGCGGGGAGGGGGAGACACGGACCGGCGCAGGGAGCAGCCGCTGCAGCGAAACCAGCCCCGCCCCAAGCCCCGCCCTCCCCCCTGCATCCAGCCCCCCCGGACCCTCCCCCCTGCAGCCAGCCCCCCCATCCCCCGGGATCCTCCCCCCTGCATCCATCCCCCTCCATTCCCCGGGATCCTCCTTCCTGCATCCAGCCCCCTGCATCCCCCCGGGATCCTCCCCCCTGCATCCATCCCCCCAACCCCCCAGAATCCTCCCTCCTGCATCCATCCCCCCCATCCCCCCGGGATTCTCCTTCCTGCATCCATCTCCCTCCTGCATCCAGCCCCCCCATCCCCTCCGGATCCTCCCCCCTGCATCCAGCCCCCCCCATCCCCCAGGATCCTCCTTCCTGCATCCAGCCCCCCCATGCCTCCTGCATCCAGCCCCCTGCATCCCCCCAGGATCCCCCCCCGCATCCATCTCCCCATCCCCCCGGGATCCTCCCCCCGCATCCATTCCCTCCCCCCCCGGGGATCCTCTTTCCTGCATCCATCCCCCCCATCCCCCCGGGATCCTCCCGCCTGCATCCAGCCCCCCCCATCTCCCGGGATCCTCCCCCCGGCAGGGGCTGCGGGTTGGGAGTGGGGGAGACCAGCAGGCTGGGGGGGCATCTTGGTCCCTCCCTGATAATTAATTTCTGCTTCCTGCAGCATCCATTGCCATGGAGACATAATTACTCATTTATGAAGGGGCGGGGAGAGAAAGTGCAAGATGGGATAGACCCAAGGTGGCCTCACTCCCGCCCCCACCCCGCCATCCCGGCCGGTGCCCCTCACTCCCGACCTGCAGCCCCTGCCCCCCACAGCCCTGTCCCCCAGCTCCGCCAGTGCCTCACTCCCGACTTGCAGCCCCTGCTAGCCCAGCCCTGGGCTCCCTGCAGCTCTGCCAGTGCTCCTCACTCCCGACCCGCAGCCCCCTGTTGCATTTGGCAAGTCTCCGACCGCCCCCCCCCCCGTCACTGGCAGGTGTTGTGAGAGCTGTAAATACAGGAGCCGCAGCGTGAGCAGCCAGGGCCGATGAGCCCTAGGGGAGGCTGCATCTCACTGTCTGCTCGGGAATGAATTAGTTATGGCAGAATCCATTAGTGCCCTTTTCTTCTCTGCCGCTTTTCCTGGTTCCCAGCCCAGCCCTCTACAACCAGCAGTCCTCGGCTGCCGAACTGAGAGAGTCCAGGTCAGCACTGAGATGCGGCCACCTCTGGGGCGGGGCAGCTGAGGAACAGCAGCACATAACACCATACGGGGATGGCTTTCCCAGCACTGCGATGCGGCCCCTCTGGATGGAAGGATGGATTGGGTCTCAGGATGGAGTGTTGGGATGGAAGGATGCATGGATGGATGGATGGGGTGTTAGGATGGATGGATGGAAGGCTGGATAGGGTGTCGGGATGGATGGGATGTCAGGACAGGGTGTTTGGATGGAAGGATGGATGGGGTGTTGGGATGGATGGATGGATGGAAGCATGGACGGATGGATGGAAGGAAGGATGGATACATGGTGTGTCAGGATGGGGTGTCAGGATGTATAGGATGGAAGGCTGGATATGGTGTCAGGATGAATGGGATGTCAGGACGGGGTGTTTGGATGGAAGGATGGATGCATGGGGTGTTGGATGGATGGATGGATGGATGAGGTGTCGGGATGGATGGATGGAAGGCTGGATAGGGTGTCGAGATGGATGGGATGTCAGGACGGGTGTTGGGATGGAAGAATGGATGGATGGTGTATTGGATGGATGGATGGAAGGATGGAGACATGGGGTGTCAGGATGGGGTGTTTTGATGGAAGGATGGATGAGGTGTCAGGATGGATGGATGGAAGGCTGGATAGGGTGTCGGGATGGATGGGATGTCAGGATGGGGTGTTGGGATGGAAGGATGGATACATGGCGTGTCAGGATGGGGTGTTCGGATGGAAGGATTCATGGATGGATGAATGGATGAGATGTCGGGATGGATGGAAGGCTGGATAGGGTGTCGGGATGGATGGGATGTCAGGATGGAGTATTGGGACAGAACGATGGATGGATGGATGGGGTGTTGGATGGATGGATGGATACATGGTGTGTCAGGATGGGATGTTCGGATGGAAGGATTCATGGATGGATGAATGGATGAGGGGTCGGGATGGATGGAAGGCTGGATAGGGTGTCGGGATGGATGGGATGTCAGGATGGGGTATTGGGACAGAACGATGGATGGATGGATGGGGTGTTGGATGGATGGATGGAAGGATGGATACATGGTGTGTCAGCATGGATGGATGAAAGGCTGGATAGGGTGTCGGGATGGATGCGGTGTCAGGATGGGGTGTTGGGATGGAAGGATGCATGGATGGATGAGGTGTCAGGATGGATAGGATGGAAATCTGGATAGGGTGTCGGGATGGATGTGGTGTCAGGACGGGGTGTTCGGATGGAAGGATGGGGTGTTGGATGGATGTGGTGCCTGGGGATCGATGGGGTGTCTGGGGATGCTGCGAGGGCAATTGAAGGAGGTGGATGGGGTAACACAAGGGCAGTTCTGACCCAGGACCCCCCCCCCACACACACCGGAGACAGGGACTGTAACGGTGCAGCAGAGCGGTGAAAAGCAGCCCCCGGCTCCCCAACCCGTGCTGAGGTAAGGGGTGGATCCGGGGGTGGGTGGGTCCTGAGGCTGTGTATTGAGTGTGTGTATTGGGGTGTGGGTTTTGTCCATGTTGTTGCGTGTATGTAGGACATCTGTGCCTATCTTGCTGGGTGTGACTGTGGGTGTGTATCTATTTTGTAGGAAATGAATAGGACATGGGGTTTTTCCCCTACAAAGCCAGGGGTAAAAACCCAGGTGTCCTGGCTCCCCCTCCCCATCCGTGTTGTTTATCTTCCCATCCCTGAGAGCTGGTTATATTCCCACAGGGGTTGGAGATTTATGAGTTTGTTATTTCCACCTCTGCTGCCCTCTCCTTTGAACCCAGGCATTCGGGCGGGGAAATCAGGAAGCCAAGGCCCAGCGGCTGCCTCACCTCTGACCCCCCCCCACCCCCACTTTCATCTCCTGCCAGCTCCAGTACCTGCTGCGCTGGGGCCTCCCCCTCCCCCCAGCTGCACAGAGCAGGACTCCTGGGTTCTCTCCTGGCTCTGGGAGGGGAATGGGGTCTAGTGGTTAGAGTAGGGGGGGCTGGGAGCCAGGACTCCTGGGTTCTCTCTGAGGCCCTGGGAGAGGAGTGGGCTCTAGTGGGTTAGAGCGGGGGCGGGGAGAGGCTGGGAGCTAGGACTCCTGGGTTCTCTCCCTGGCTCTGGGAGGGGAGTGGGGTGTGGTGGCTGGGAGCGGGGTGTGGTGGCTGGGAGCCAGGACTCCTGGGTTCTCTCCCTGGCTCTGGGAGGAGGGTGGCAGCTAGCGAAGTGGAAAAGTGCCTTAAAGAAGTTACTAAGGTAATTCAGTGTCAGAGCCCAAAATAAAACCCAGGAGTCCTAGCTCCCAGCAACAGCCCCCCACCCCCTACTCTAACCACTAGCTCCCCCTCCCCACTTGTCTGCAGGGAGGGGTCACTCTGATGCATCCGGTCATTCGCTGGCTCACTTTCCACTCACAAAGCCAAAACCCAGAAAAGCCCAGGGCTGGGCGAGCAGGGGGTGTGGGTCGGGATTGAGGGGCACTGGCAGAGCCATGGGGAGGGGATAGGGCTGGGGGTGCAGAGGGCTGTGGGTCAGGATTCAAGGGCACCGGCAGAGCTGTGTGGAGTGAGTTCTATAACCATTACACCTCCTGTTCCTACCCTGATGTCTGGCTGCAGCCCAGTCCCCGCTGACGGTTGTGGGGCGGATGCACTATCGAAGGGCGTCTCAGGAGACCCACGCAGATTCTCCACGTCGGAGAGTAAGTGCCCTGTCTCATTGCAGCTCCTGAACTCATAATGAGAATTCATCCGGCGTGGAGGTGCAACCACCTCTGGGGCGGGGCAGCTGGGGAACAGCTGCATATAACACTGCACAGGGATGGCTTGTGCGTCGCGGAGATGCAGCCACCTCTGGGGTGGGGCAGCTGGGGAACAGCTGCATATAACACTGCACAGGGATGGCTTGTGCGTCGCGGAGATGCAGCCACCTCTGGGGTGGGGCAGCTGGGGAACAGCTGCATATAACACTGTACAGGGATGGCTTGTGTGGCGCGGAGATGAGGCCAGCTCTGAAGCAGGGCAGCTGGGGAGGCGCCGCACAGCGGATGGGGCTGCTGCTGACAGTCTGGTTGCTCCCAGGAGATGTGGATTGTCCCAGCCGGAGATCTCTGCCTGGGAAAGAGGTTCAGCCCAGCGAGGAGACATCGCTAATTCTCCTGCCCCTGACCACTGAGAAAGCAGGGAGAGGTATGAGAGAGTAGGGGCTAGTGGTTTAGAGCGGGGGGCGGGGGGGCTGGGAGCCAGAACTCCTGGGTTCTCTCCCCAGCTGTGGGAGGGCCGTGGGGGCTAGTGGTTTACAGCAGGGGGCGCTGTGGGAGCCAGGACACCTGGGTTCTCTCTCCAGTTCTGGGAGGGCAGTGGGGGCTAGTGGTTTAGAGCAGGGGAGGCTGGGAGCCAGGATTCCTGGGTTCTCTCTCCAGCTCTGGGAGGGGAGTGGGGGCTAGTGGGGTAGAGCAGGGGGGGCTGGGAGTCAGGACTCCTGGGTTCTCTCTCCAGCTCTGGGAGGGGAGTGGGTGCTAGTGGTTTAGAGTAGGCGAGGCTGGGAGCAAGGACACCTGGGTTCTTTCCCCAGCTCTGGGAGGAAAGGGGGTCTGGTAAGGTATGGGGAGTGGGACAGGGCTGGGAGCCAGGACTCCTGGGTTCCATCTCCGCTGTCCCCTCTGCTTTCAGACTCGGTACCCCAGCCCTTGGGGGGCCCTGTGGTGACCCGCTGCCCTGAGCACTGGAGGGACCAGGCTTTGCTCCCTGTGCCCCCGGTGCCTCCGGCCCGGCGGGGAAAGCAGCGTCTGGCCTCCACCGCGTCTGTCTGCAGCCACCAGAGCTGCAAATCCACTGCCTCGCACATCCAGGAGGTAGCTGGGGATGGTGAGTGCGGGGTGGGATAGCAGGGGCTGCGGGTCGGGAGGGGCATTGGCAGGGGCTGCGGGTAGGGAGTGAGGGGCACTGGCAGGGCTGGGGGCACAGGGCTGGGCTAGCAGGGGGCTGCGGATCGGGAGTGAGGAGCACCAGCAGCGCTGGGGCAGGGGAGAGGAGCCCAGGGTTGGGTTCGGGTTGCCGATTTCGCCCACAGTTGGGCATCAATTTAGCATCCGCCCAGGGTACCCTTGGGAGCTCGTTAACTCAATTATTATTATGGCCATTTCCACCGAGATAGAAAAACAAACAGTAAGGAGGCTGGGCTGGGAGCCAGGACTCCTGGGTTCTCTCCCTGGCTATGGATAGGGAATGGGGTCTAGTGGTTAGAGTGTGGGGGGGATTGGGAGCCAGGACTCCTGGGTTCTTTCACTGGCTATGGATGGGGTGTGGGGTCTAGTAGTTAGAGTGGGGGGGCTGGGCACCAGGACTCCTGGGTTCTCTCCCCAGCTCTGGGAGGGGAGTAGGGTCTAGGGATTGGAGATGGCCCAGGATCCTGGACTCCTGGGTTCTCTCTTCGGCTTAGCTCACCCTCTGCCCCCTCTTTCTCTCCCCCAGACCGCTGTGCTCACTGTGCCCTGGCCTGCCTGTTCTGCGAGTTCCTGGCGCTCTGCTCCCTGGTGCTGGACGGGCTGGGCTGCGGGGCGCTGTGCCTTGCGGGGGGGTGCTGTGCCGGGGGGGACCCCCTGGGTCAGGGCTGTGGAGGAGGCGGCTGCCCCTGCAGAGCGGGGTGCGGGCTCCTCCAGGACTGCTGCAACTCCGCCGACTGCCTGGAAATCTGCCTGGAGTGCTGCTCCATCTGCTTCCCCAGCTGACCCAGGGCTGGGGCTCAGCCCCCCCATCCCAAAGAATCCCCCCATTAGGTAAGGGCCCCCGTCCCTCATGATCCCACCCTATTCCTGTCTGGTCCTAATCCTGGCTCTCTATGGGCTAAGCCCCACCCCATACAACCCAGCTGGTGATGTCATTGGATGGACCTAGCCATGCCCCCATGAAGGGTGATGTCACCCAGTGTCCCAAGTCACACCTCCACTCATGATGTCATTCAATGAGACAAGGGCTATGGGCTGCTCACAGGGCAGGTCCTCACAACCCAACAAGCCCCACCCATCCGACTGCGGCCTTATCAGAGGTGGTAAGCCACGCCCACAATGGTGGTGATGTCACTGAGTAGAACAAGCCACACCCTATCTACTGTGATGTCATCAAAGGGTCTGCCCAGGTGTCTAGGCAGTGACACCTCCAAATAGCCCCAGCAGGGGGGCAGGGCCTGCAGGAAGCCACACCTCTATGCAGTGATGTCATTGAATGCTTGGGTGTGGTTGCCAGAGCTCCTCCTCCTCTGCTGTGATGTCATCAAATGGACTCAGATGTCACAAGTTGGAGCAGTATTAACCCCGTGGGTGCTGTCCCCAGTTTTGCAGGTGCCCCTCACTCCCGACCTGCAGCCCCTGCTAGCCCAGCCCTGGGCTCCCTTGCCCCACCTCACTTATGAGCTGGCTAAAGGTGGGTGCCGTGTCTCCCAGGAGGAGGGATAGTTGGGGCTGGGTTGGGAGGGATTCCCTCAGGAGAGCTGGAGACTGCTTGGAGTCCTGGTTCCACCCTTCTCACCCCCGCAAAGACGGGAGGATACCATGGCCCCTGAAGCTGCCCCCCACCCCCTAGGCCTCGAAGAGCAGCAGACAGAGGGGGAGCCCCCCCCCATGTTCATTCTCTTTTAAATAAATTGCATGAGCTCATTAAGCCGACCTCATTTTTTGGAAGGGGAGGGGGTGTTGAGCTAGAACTCCCAGCATGCACCTGCGCCTGACTGCCCACCCCCCCCCCCGCTAGAAATTCCTGCAATTGGGTCCCCAAGGAACTGCAAATGCCAGCATGCACTGCACCTTATCCTCCCCAGGGACCCACGAATCCCAGTATGCAATGTGCCTCATCCTGCCCCCCCATCCCAGGGAACTACACAGCCCAGCATGCATTGCTCTTGCTGGGAGGGGTTATTCCGAAGCACTGCTGCTCCAGGAGCGTAGGGCACTACACTGCCTAGAAGGCAGGCCCCAGGTCAGATGACCCATGGAGACTACAATTCCCACCATGCAGTACTGCACTTACATTCTGCGCATGCGCTGATCGAATGAAGCGGAGGGGTCTTTTGCGCCTGCGTAATAGGGTACACTTCGCCCGGCTAGGCCTCCTGCGCAGGCGCAGTGAAAGCGGGCCGTTCTCTGCGCAGGCGCACTGAGGCAAACCCGCCGCCGTCAGCCCAGCTCCGTTCCCCACACTCCACAGTTCACGGAGGGTGCCCTCCCACCCCAGCGCCCCCGCCCTAACTTCCGCTTCCGGCTTCGGAAACAATCACTTCCGGTTCGGCGCCGTCTCTTCGCGCGGCTTCGGTCGCGTCCGGCGCGGTAAGGAGCGGTCGGGCAAGGAAGGTTGTGCGCCTGCGCCGCCGGTGGGGAGGCGGGTGCCCGTGCGCATGCGCGCTTCGGGGGGGGGCGCACGTTTCAACCGCCACAGGCACGTTCCCGTGCTGCGCGTGCGCCGCCGCTGCACTCTGTGCGGTGCTAGAACGTTGGGCCTCAGGGCGCATGCGCAGAAGCTAGACTTATTAAGGTGGGTCCTACAATAACAGATCAAGTTGGATGGGGGTGTGTGTGGTGTTTGCGAAAGGAGGTTGCCACTGATGTGTTATTGTAGGCCCTACAATAATATATGTAACATTTGATTTATTCCTGGTGGGGATGGATTCAGCACCTTGGGACAACACAACTGACTTATTGTAGGACCTACAATAACAGATCCATAGTTTCCCAGGACTCTGGGTCAATCTTACCAATTAACGCAGGGCCTACAGTCACAAGTATTTAATTAATTTAACTCCAGTGACAATATGCATATTCATGGAGGGCTGACAATCATGTATCCACATTAATGCAGAACTTGTGCCAACATAATTCATTAATATGCCTCTACTTAATTTGGATCCGGAAAATAAATGATAAGAAAGAAATTGCAAGGTGATTGCGGGAGAGAGCGTTACCAGTCAACAGAGACCCCTCACCTTGGATATGTTTCTTAGGACAAAGGTATAATGAAAAGCAAAGAGAATAACACCACAGATAAGGTGGCAAATACTACTGGGTGAAGCTGAAAAGGTCTTTAGGGAGCGGTTATGGAGAAGGTGAGGTCGGCATCATGTGTGGAAGAAGTGGCTAAATCGGGATTTTCTAGTGACAAGTGGTGGGTGATTCAAAAGGGAAAAGCTTCACTCCCAAATAACTTGGTGGTGGGACGAGGAGGTAAAAGAAGGGTTAAAAGATAATGGGGAAAAGTTTAAACATGTCAAAAGAGTCGGGGGAGCCATACAAGAATGTAGTTGCAAAAGTTGAGGAACTTTATGCACGAATTGGAAGGGGGAAAAGAAGCGGATCGACTGGCAAAAGGACAGGACAAGCACCAGAAATATATAGAAAGTGAGGTTCATGAAAGATGAAACTGGTGGGTGGTTAACTGATGCTGGTCCCATAAAGGATCGATGGAACAGGATTTTGAACAGATGAAAAAAGCGCAGGAGAGCCCTCCCACTTCAAAAAGCACTGAAGCCCCTTCTTGTTCCATTTTGTCCTGAATGCCCTCACGAGGAACAACTTCCAGTGGCTGGGAGTTGAAGCTGAGCAATTTAAGCCCGGAAATAAGGTGTCAGTTTTTAATGAGGAGTGGGATTAATCATGGGAACAGTTTACTAAGGGTCATGGTGCATTCTCCATCACTGGCAATTCTTCCAATCAAGATTGGATGTTTTTCTAAAAGATCGACTCTAGGAATTATTTCGGGGAAGTTTTGTGGCCTGGGCGATACAATAAATTTACAACTATTATTTAAGGACAGTGTCTACTACATTCTCAAGCAGTATTTTTCTTACTCTGCCTATCTGTAAATTTTGCTTATTATCGATGGAAATATTTTTTCGTCTGTTGGTGGGTGTCTGGTAAATTCAACAGAGGGGAGGGATAGCTCAGCGGTTTTAGTGTTGGCCTGCTAAACCCAGGGTTGTGAATTCAGCCCTTGAGGAGGCCACTTAGGGATCTGGGGCAAAAATCTGTCTGGGGATTGGTGCTGCTGCTTTGAGCAGGGGGTTGGACTAAATACCTTCTGAGGTCCCTTCCACCCCTGATATTCTCTGTTTACTAAAATTTACCATTTAAAGACAATTCTGTTCCTTCCATGCCTAAAGATAGGCTAGAAGAGGATCTTGATTACTGTCTGGAGAGACGTATTGGAGAATCACGTGCTAAAAAAAAGCATGTGATTTCAATAGTGTGGACACTCAAGAATTAGCCTTGAAGCTAGATGAGCAGGTAATACTGAAAATGTAAAGTTTCAAGTATCTTGAGTTCCAGAATCCAGTGAAATAGAGGACTAAATTAGAGGTAGAGTAATAAATACCTGGCCCAGACGGAGAGAAGTGGTGCAGTACGTATCAGGAAGATACAGATAAAATGAAAAGGACAAGTGTAGAAAACGCTGCTCCGTCCTGTGTTAGTGCATGGGGCAGCAAAGAAGAAACATGAGGACATGATCAGTTCTGCAGAAACGCTCACAATGAGGTGGATGAGTGGTGAAAACAAGGACCATGTGAGGGATGTGTGTGTCGGAGACATACTCAAAGTAACCCCCATAAAGAAAAAAAAGTCCCAGATCGTTTGGTCATAAAAGCGCAGGCTGGACAGTTATGTGATGATCAAGACTAATGGAAAAAGACAGAGAGGCCAACCCAGGAAGAAGTTGGGTGATAGAAGATATGAATTGAGCAGGGCAGTTTGGAGGGAGACGACTCGTACAGTGGAGTCCTGTTTGATTAGATAAGGAAGATGACTTAATTTGAGGCTTATCAATAAATCATTTCAGGTAGGGCCTCCTATAATAGAGCCACATCGACCTGGCTTCTTTCTCAGTGCGCCTGTTATTTCGGATTGCAGGGTTTTGATTTTTGTTGGTAAATGTCAATTTCACTGCTCACATTGACTGAAAAAATATTTCCAGCGATAACAGGCTAAATTCCCGGCCACGCAAAGTAAGAGAAATCCTGCTTGAGACCTGCTTGAGGATATTGACTTTATATGCTGAATAGCCGAGGAAGAATTGCTTCTCCCTGATTTCGACAAAATATACACGGGCCAGAAGTATGTTAATAAACTTACTGCAGACGAGTTGGTCACTAACCCTGCGAAACGGACTGGTGACAATGCTGCTGCCATTTGTATGTTTTGACCTGTGGTGTTGACAACTTGTAACGAGTATAAAGCTTTAACGTTTGGAATCTGGGCATCTCCCGTCATTAAGCAATTGTCTAACCCGGCCCATGGTTTCCTGCAACTGCAAAAGTCTAAATTGATAAAAATAAAATGCGTGAAGCCCCTCATTTTGTGAACCTGTGAATATTTAAATGGATGAAACCAGAAAAAAGCACTTAAAAATAAATGTCGAGATTATCTATTGAAATTATACAAAGAAGTCTATTTGTGCCAAGCCTCCCGTTATTGTAGGGCCTACAGAACAATATCCACATTAACTTTGGTCCATTGCCACTGTACCTATTAATGCAGCAAAGTGTAGAAAACAGATCCAGACTAACACGGCTACCCTCTGATACCTGGTACCTATTAATGTAGGTGCCTCTGGTGGCTGAGGCTGATGCTACAAGCAGCCTACCTCAGTTTCCCTCTTTCAACTAGTCAAAACTTCAGCCAGGTTTTTCTTGGTTAGAAATACTTCTCCTTGGGTTTGTGATGGGTTGGAACCCCTGGGATGTCACCCGGTGTGCTGGGACATCACTCAGTCTACCTGTTCTGCCAGCCTGGGCCCCCTTTTCCCTGCCTTGCTGAGTCAGACCATTAAAACCTCCTCTCACACATACACACCCTGGGCCCAGTTCTTTCCCCCTGTAATCACCTTGGGTGAAGTGGCTGGGGAGAACTGACTCCCCACCCTGAAATAGGATTCGCATGAGGCGGGAGTCCTTTGTTTCCCTAGTCTGAGCCCCACTTCCCTTATGGTGGAAGTTACAAGAAGTCCCAGGGAATGGGTTAGTATCAGGTGATAGGATCACAGCGTCCATGAGGCAGGGGGCATATGGAGGGTACGCAAGAAGGCCAGGCTTTTCACAGTCCGTTGTCCTTGCTGATGGGTCATTCGCCCGTCTGGCTTTTCCATCGTTGTACCTGAAGCGTGAGCAGGGGGCGTCACCCAAGCCAGCACAGTTGAAATACAGATGCAGAGTCAATATTCCCAACTTCAGATACAGAAATTTGAGTCCTGGGCCATTAAAACTATTTTGAAAGGGCCTCCGATAATAAATCCACCTTCATTTAGGTCCAGGGCCATTATACCTGTTAGTGTAGGGCCTACAGTAACGTATCGGCGTTCATTTAGAACCTGTGTCCATATCTCTATTAATGCAGGACCCGCTGGAATAGAGCCCTAATTAATTTGGCTCCAGTGCCATCAGACCTATTATTGTAGAGCCTGCAGTAACGTGTCTCAGCTAATTGCACCTCAATGCCCCCAGTGCCAAGTGCCAAGCCGGGAAGGGTGGGTAACTGGCCCTCATCCTTTGTCCTCCAGGCCCGGGGGCGTCGGAGCCAAAATGGGGCGCTCGTCGAAGGACAAGCGGGATATCTATTACCGCCTGGCGAAGGAGGAGGGCTGGCGGGCCCGCAGCGCCTTCAAACTCCTGCAGCTTGACGAGGAGTTCCAGCTGTTTGAGGGTAAACCAGGAACCAGCCCCAGCCCCTTCTATTAGGTGTATTACGGTAGCCCCCATCTGTTGTGCAGAGACTGGGGTCCTGTTGTGCTGCCCAGTCTCTTGGGAGAGAACCCAGGTGTCCTGGCTCTGAGCCCCCCTGCTCTAACCACCAGACCCCACTTCCCTCCCAGAGCCGGGGAGAGAACCCAGGCGTCCTGGCTCCCAGCACCCCCCCCCCACCCAAACACCAGACCCCACTTCCCTCCCAGAGCTGGGGAGAGAACCCAGGCGTCTTGGCTTCCAGCCCCCCCCCCCAGCTCTAACCAGCTGACCCAACTCTCCTCCCGGAGTTGGGGGGAGAACCTAGGAGTCCTGGCTCCCAGCCCCTCTGCTCATTTTCTCCCTGCAGGGGTGCGCCGGGCGGTGGATCTCTGCGCTGCCCCGGGCAGCTGGAGCCAGGTTCTGAGCAGGAAGCTGAAGTGAGTGTGTGTGTGTGTGTGGGGGGAGCTGGAGGCGGAGGGAGGATGGGTGGCAGGACGTTGGGCAGGGTAGCAGGGCGCGATATGGGGTAGATGGGGGAGTAGGAGAGGGTGGGACTGGAAGGGTGAAGGTGGGGTAGGGAGGGTCGCAGTGGCGTGGGGGGACAGGATGGGGCTGGAGGAGGGAGGGGAAGCAGAGTAGAAAGGAGCGGAACGGGGTGAGGTGGGTGGGACTGGGGTGTAGCAGCGGGTGGGAGGGGCAAGACCCCCCCCAGGCTGTCTCTCACCCCCCTGTGTCCCACAGGGGCGGTGCTGGGGAGGGCCCTGAGTCCGTGAAGATCGTCGCAGTCGATCTCCAGGCCATGGCTCCGCTCCCGGGGGTCGTCCAGATCCAGGGGGACATCACCAAGGTACGTGGGGGGGCTATGCCGGCCCATTCCCCGCCCCCTGATCCAAGTCCGTCCGTCCCGACCTGTAACCCGGCCTGTCTGTCCCCCGCCAGGTCTCCACGGCACAGGAGATCATCCAGCACTTCGAAGGGCAGCCGGCCGACCTGGTGGTCTGCGATGGGGCCCCCGACGGTGAGTGGGACCAGCCCCCTGGCTCCAGGGGAGAGAGGGGCGGGACACCCCTCACTGGCACCCCCTGGAGGGCACCACGTGGGGTAGGTCTGGGCCCCACTGAGCCCCCTCTCCCCTTCTGACTTGCAGTGACCGGCCTTCATGATATCGACGAATACATCCAAGCGCAGCTGCTGCTAGCGGTGAGTACCCCACGTGGATGCAAGGGGGTGCCCCCTGCCGAGCCCCGCTCCCCGCGGCACAGCACCCCCTCTCAGGTGATTCCTTTCCCCAATCCCCCACTGCAGTTTTAATCGCTGCCTGTCCCACATGGCTGTTCCTGAGCTGCCCCGACCCAGAGATGGCTGTATCTCAGCGCTGGTTGAGCCATCCCCATCTGGCATTATGTATGGCTGTTCCCCAGGTGCCCCACCCCAGAGGTGACTGCACTTATTAAGGATTTTGGCATTTGTTGATAATTTCTCCTTCTCATTCCAGGCTCTGAACATCACGACCCACGTCCTGAATAAAGGAGGCACCTTTGTAGCCAAGGTAAATATTAGCCCCTCTAAGAAGCCCCGGGGTCCTAGCTGAAGGGGTAAGAGCCGCAAGGGGGTGGCTCACCTGGTGCTGAGATGCAGCCACCTCTGGGGTGGGGCGGCTGGGAAACAGTGCCCTCTAGCTGGAGCTGTGGCTCTGGACGATTGGAGTTGTAACTGAGGGAGTTAGGGGGTGATGCCAGGGGGCAGCATGCTGGTGGGGTGCTGGGCAGGGATGCCCTCCCCTGGCAGTCAGGGCTGGGCGCTGGCGACGCTGTTGGCACCATCCCTGTGCTGCCCCCTGCTGGCCTGTCACCTGTCCCCACCTCCGTGCCCTAGATCTTCCGGGGAAAGGACGTGACGCTTCTCTACTCCCAGCTCCGCATCTTCTTTCCCGACGTCACCTGTGCTAAACCCCGGAGCAGCCGAAACTCCAGCATCGGTGAGGGCAGAACCGGGCGCCCCAGTGGGGTTGCAGAAGGGGGCAGATCCGGGGGTTAGGAGAGTATCCGGGGTGGCCGGACTGTGACAGATTGGCTGAGGGTCCCGCACAGGGACCCAGCTGCTGTGTCCCCGGGTGGGTTAAGCCTCTGGGGGCAGGGATCTGTTTGATGTTGGGGGACACATGCAGAGCCTTTTATCTAGTGCCCCCTCCTCAGAGCTGGCAGCGCTGCCCAGTGCCTGGGCTCGGTGCCAACCCCACACACTCCCTGGAGCTTGCTTGCTCTGTGCACAACATTAGAGATAGACGCACTTTGCCTGGAGCCCCAGACATCGGTGATCAGCAGGGGGTGCTCTCCCCTGGCAGGCAGGGCCGGGCACTGGCGGGTGCTGTGCTGCAGGCAGCAGGGTGGGGGGCTCAGCAGGGGGCTCTCCCCTGGCAGGCAGCGCTGGGAGTTGGGGGGTGCCGTGCTCCAGGCAGTGGGGCGGGGGGCTCAGCAGGGGGCGCTCTCCCCTGGCAGGCAGGGCTGCGGACTGGGGGTGCCCTGCTGCAGGCACTGTGTGGTGGGGGGCTCAGCAGGGGGCACTCTCCCCTGGCAGGCAGGGCTGCAGACTGGGGGTGCCCTGCTGCAGGCACTGTGTGGCGGGGGGCTCAGCAGGGGGCGCTCTCCCCTGGCAGGCAGGGCTGGGCCGGGCGCTAGGGGGCCGAGCAAACAGGTACCATATTCTGTGCCTCACCCAGCTACACTGGGTCCTATCAGCCTGAGCCCTGAGTTGCCCAAATCTGTTCTGTCTCGTCTCCTGTCAGGCCCCCCCTTTGCCAGCCGTGCCAGGTGCCCCCGGCCCTTGCCAAGGGGATCTGCACCGGGGCAAAGCGGCTCAGTGCTTGGCTGCTCTCCGGGGTGATTCCCTCTCCACGGGCGGGTGTTTAACATCAACGACCTTTGCCACCTGCCGCCTGGCGCAGGGCTGGGAACCCACATCGGGGGGCAGTGCCTGCACACGGGGTTTGTGGCCGAGGAAAGGCGTCCGCTCCAGGCGCCCCGACTCACCGCACCCCCCCTAACCACATCTTTCCTGCCTCCAGAGGCCTTCGTTGTCTGCCGGGGGTACTGCCCGCCCGAGGGCTACGTGCCCAATATGTCCAACCCCCTGCTGGACCATTGCTACGGTAAGGAGCGGAGCTGCAGAGAGTGGGGGGCTTGGGGTACCATCCCATGGGGCGCAGGGCTGGGGGGCACCATGCTGCAGGGCGCAGGGATCAGCAGGGGACGCTCTCCCCTGGCAGGCAGGGCTGGGGGACATTGTGGGGCAGGGCACTGTGGGGCGGGGCAGGGGGCACTCTCCCCCGGCGGGCAGGGCCGGCTCTTGCTCACGTCTGTCCCTTTCCAGATGTGGATTTTAACCAGCTGGAAGGTCCCAACCGAGTCATTGTCCCGTTCTTGGCCTGTGGGGATCTGAGTGCCTACGACTCAGACCAGACGTATCCCCTCCAGGTGAGACTGCAGGGATGGGGCGGGATCCCGGCAGTGGGGGAGGCGTGTGGGGCGGGGCGGGGCGGGGAATCGCAGGCTGCGGGGGATGAGGCAGGATCCTGGCAGTGGGGGTGCGGATGGGGCGGGGCATCACAGGCTGAGGGGGATGAGGCAGGATCCTGGCAGTGGAGGAGTGGACGGGATGGGGAAATCACAGGCTGTAGGGGATGGGGGTGGGATCCCAGCAGTGGGAGAGGTGAGTGGGGCAGGATTCCGGCAGTGGGCGCGCAGGCAGGGTCGGGAATCGCAGGCTGCGGGGGATGGGGGTGGGATCCCGGCAGTGGGGGTGCGGGCGAGGTCGGGAATCGCAGGCTGCAGGGGATGGGGGCAGGATTCTGGCAGTGGGGGTGCGGGTGGGGCAGGATTCCCGCAGTGGGCGCGCGGGCAGGGTCGGGAATCGCAGGCTGCAGGGGATGAGGGCGGGATCCCAGCAGTGGGTGAGGCGAGCAGGGTAGGATTCTGGCAGTGGGCACACAAGCGGGGTCAGGAATCGCAGGCTGCGGGGGATAGGGGTGGGATCCCAGCAGTGGGGGCGGGCAGGCAGGTTCGCTGGCACCCCCTACTCCCCTCTCTCTCTCTCACCCGCTCTGCAGCTGGCCCCAGGGAAGGAATACAGCTATGTGCCCCCCACCCAGCCCCCCATCTGTCCCCCCTACCAGGAAGCCTGCTTCTTGAAGAGGAACAACCTACTGGCTAAGGAGCCTGGGCCGGCCCCATTGGAGGAGGCTGACCCCGCCCCCACATATGGGTCAGCACCGGAACCTCAGGGCTGCCCCCCGGAGGCGGCTGTTGAAAATGTCCTAGCGTCGCTGTCCGTGTCACCCTAGCGCAGGGGCATGTGTGTGGAGGGGGTGAGCCCTGCGCCACATCTCTGAAAAGAGCATTTTAATTTAACCCCTTGTGGCTGGTCTTTGCAGGGAGCTCTGCTGTGCCCCCCTCACCCCCGGCCTCTGTTTTAATAAAGACTCACGGAAATGAATCACCTTGGCAATCTTTCCCGTCAGGGATATCACGGAGCAGGGAGTTCCGCTGGTTAATGGTAGCAGCTTCTTCGCTCCGTTCTTCCCTTTGCCCCTTTGTACCCGGCACTGGAGAGACTGTCTCAGCCCGTGTTGCTTTATTTTGGGGGTTAATGGCACACCCCTAGCTCTGGCCCGCTTCCCCGCAGCCCTGTCCTAGCCCAGAACAGAGCGACGGGCTCAACTCCAAAGAGCTGGTGGTCTGTGTACTCTGAGCCTCCTCTGCCTGCCCTAGATGCAGCCAGGGAAACAGGGTCAGATACGATATTAATGAGAAATGCAGACATCCTCCGAAAGAACACAGGCGCCCCTCTCCCACTCTGCCTCGCTGAGTGGCTCTTCCGGTGCGTCCTCTGGGAGGTATCTGCTTAAAGACTTAGCAGCCATGCTGGGTATACAGAGAGGCCTCCCATGACACAGCAGTTTCATATCCCCCACCATTCATAAGAACAGGGGGTCCGCCCTAAATCACCCCAATTATACAACAGCACTTAGCATTCGATCTCCAGCTCCTGCCTCATCCCCATTCTTTCTGGGGATCAACCAGTCCCCCCCATCCTCTTGGGAAGCATCGCCTCCTGCAGTCTCCTGTAGCAGGGAGTTGCACAGATTAACACCATCTGTCTTCTACCTCTGCTGCTCCCTGCCCCATGTGGGGTGGGGTCCTGCTTATACCATGGTGATGTCAGGGGTGCCGGGTTGGTTCTGGACTCCATTGGGGTGGGCGTTGGTTTTCCTGGGGGGAGACCCATTCGCTGGGACCCCGGGACTCAGCTCTCCCATCTCGAGGGCCCCCGGGGGAGTTCCAGCTGGCCAGCCCTGGCCCAGTCCCCCGCTGGGTCGGGGGAAGCTGGGGCTGAAATGGAAGCGATCCAGTGGCGTGTGCTCGATTCGGCAGAGGCTCTCATCGGGGGAGCAGCAGGGGTTGAAGCCTGTCAGGGAGGCGCTGTCCTCCCCAGCACCTCTAGGAAGCGCCTGCGTCTGGGAGGCCTGGTTCTTGGTGCCGGTGGGGCTCTCCGGGGTGAGCTTCTCCCGTCGGAAACAGTAATGGGCAAAGAGGCTGATGAGAAACATCTCCACCACCAGGGAGTAGTAATAGATAACTGGGAAGGGAGAACGGTGAGGTTAGAACGGCGCCCCCTAGTGCCTGCCACTGGCTGCCAGGGGAGAGCGCCCCTTGCCCCCACCCTGCCCCCCCTAGCACCACCCCAGGGATTGCTGCGGGTGGACTCACTCTGCGAGCGGGTATCGGCCGAGAGCGGAGGCTGGCAGGGAATGGCCCCCAGAGCCCCCATGGTCTCCAGGATGCTGCTCTGCAGGCCGCACACCACAAGGACCAGGATGATGCAGACGAACTTGGAACGCAGGTTGTAGCCGGCCAGGGCCGGCTTGGTGGCCTTGTAGAAGAGCAGGTAGCCGTAGAAGGACAGCAGGGTAGAGATCCCGATGATGGCGTTGATGTAGGAGTTGGGGTTGGTGTAGCTCACCTGCGGGAGAGGCCGTGGGCCAGAAGATGGGGCTGGGTGGTCTGTCAGGCCCCCTCCCTCTGTAGGGTAACGCCCGGCCCCACGCCCAAGGGGAACGCCCAGCCAGCTCACTCCCACACCCAAGGGTAATGCCCATCTTCAGCTCAACCCTACGCCCCAGATAACACCGAAACCTCAATCCAACCCCACCCCAGGCCCAAGGATAATGCTCAACCCAACTCCGTGCCCCCGAGTAGTGCCCAGCGCCCTGGGGTAGGCCTCAGCCCAAGCTCATGCCTAGGGAGAACACCCAAGCTCAACACAACCCCATGGCCATGAGTAATGCCCAGCCTTGCCCAACACCCACTGGTAAAGTCCAACCTCCACCCAATGCCCAAGGATAACGTTCCACCCATCCCAATGTCTGCGGGTAACGTTCAGCCCGAGCTTGAGCGTGATGCCCAATCTCTGCCCAACACCCAGGGGTAACGCTCAACCCAACTCTGATGAGTAATGCCAAAGTCAGCTGAACCTGATGCCCAAGGGTAATGCCCAGCCCAATACCCAAGGATAGTGCCCAGCCTCAGCACAATGCCCAAGGGTAGTGCCCCACCTCAAGCCAATCCCATGCCCAAGGATAGTGCCCAGCCCAGCCCAATGCCCAAGTGGAACAACCTCAGCCCAATGCCCTAGGGTAACATCCAACCCAATGCCCAAGGGTAACACCTGATGCTACACCCCTGGGTAACAGTTGACCCACCCCAACCTACACCCCATCTTAACACCCAACCCCAATGCTAAGCTGGTGTCGCCATTCCCTGCCCTTGGTGGACGAGTTACCCCCTCTACCCCGAGCAGTGTGCCCGCCCCATGCCGGGGAGGGGGAGAGGACAACATGGGGCCAGAGCGACTCACATCACCGTAGTCGTACTTCTCGTCGGTCCAGAGGATGAGTGTGACGAAGAAGAGGATGGTCCTGATGAGGGACAGCTGGTACACGGCCAGGGTCATCCAGCGTAGGTTGGACCTTGCGGATGAAGAGCGGGTGAGACACGGGGGGTGACCAGCCTAAGGGGACTCCCTAGACGACAACTCCACCTCCTGCACTCAGCCACAGGGCCCCAGAGCGAGAATGACAGTGTAGTCTAGTGGTTATGGCACTGGGGGGTGGGAGACCCAGCGACCAGACCCCCTGCTCCAATGAGGGAACAGCTTCAATGGGAGAGATTGAGATGATCCATCTCCTCCTTGGGCTGCCTTGCCTGACTCGGGGAGAGAGGTCCCAGCCTTGCCGCAGCCCCGAATGGAGAAGGTAGGAATGTGGGTGGACCCGAGGCGTGCCTCAGTTTCCCTTCTTGCTTCGTCTGGCTCCCGGTTGGGTGCAAAGGGGCTGATCTCTCCAAGGGGGGAGGCGATGGAGTGGGTGTCCCATACACCAGTGGTGTTGGGCCAGGCAGGCAGTTGGGAAGGCTTGGAAGAGACCATGGGAAACGGGCTGATTGGGGGATCTCAGGGATGGGGAGAGCCGAGGAATCCAGGTGGAGTGGTTGTTTCAATCTGTGTAAGGTGCTTGGAGATCTACTGATGACCCACTCTGGAGTCATCGATTCTAATCTAAAGGGGCCCATTGTGGCTCCAGGTGAGGGGGCCGGCACATCAAACCCATGTGCCTTGGAACAACAGAAGAACCTGACCCACATCTGGGGGGGTGCGAGGCCAGCCGGGCACAGGAACCCGCCATGGCTGCGGCTGGAGACCTGGGCACAGCGGGGTGCTTGGCTTGCCAAGGTCTAAGGACCTGCCGGAAGCTGGGCGTCCGCTTGCGCCACTGCCTGGGGCACTGACTTGGCATCTAGCTGAGGGGTGCAGGACAAGCAGGGCCGGGCAGTTACCAGCTGGTGGAAATGTTGGGGAGACAGCAGCAGCAGCAGCAGGGGAAGGGGTTTGGGACCACGTGCTGACCCTGTAGGCGCTGGACCATGCGGGCCGAACCCCCGAAGAAATCAGTCACCAGGTCCAGGAATTTCCACAGGGTGATGGAGTGGTAGCTGCAGAGACGGGGCGGTAAAGGTGGCATTGAGATGCTGCTGATGCTGGGGTGGGACAGCTGGGGGAACAGCTGCACGTAATGCAGCACAGGGACAGATCGCCTGGTGCTGAGATGCAGCTACCTCTGGGGTGGGGCAGCCAGGAAACAGCCACATACAATGCTGCACAGGGATGGCTCGCCTGGTGCTGAGATGCAGCCACCTCTGGGGCAGAGCAGCTGGGGAACAGCCGCACATAACACTGCCTCACTCTGGCCCATCTCTTTAACTGAAGTCCCGCCCCCTGCTTCCCGGACACTCACATATTCGCAACAAAGTTGCAGACGAAGGAGGATCGGGGGATGTACATGCCAATAAGGGACATGATGCTGAACACCTGAGGATGGAGCAGAGAACAGTGTCAGGGGAGCCAGGACTCCTGGGTTCCATCCCTAGCTCTGGGGAGGGAGTGGGGTCTAGTGGTTAGATCAGTGCGGGGCTGGGGGCCAGGACACCTGGGTTCTAGCCCCAGGTCTGAAAAGGGAGTGGGGTCTAATGGGTTGGAGCAGGGCAGGGCTGGGAGCCTGGACTCCTGAGTTCTCTCAGGCTCTGGGAGGGGAGGAGGGCCTAGTGGTGAGGGGGGGAGGGGCTGGGAGCCTGGACTCCTGGGTTCTCTCCTGCCTTACCGGGTAGACCCCCAGAATCCAGAGGGAGAGGCTGGTTCTGCGGGAGGTGCCCAGGCGGCGTAGAAAGAAGCCCGTCTGCTCCAGGAACAGGCCCAGCTGCACCAGGCCCAGGGCCGTGGGAATGAGGAAGATCCATAGCTGGGCTTGGAACACTGGGGGGTGGAGGGTGAAGGCAGAGAGTGAGGTGGGGTGAGCCTGAGCCCCACAGTGCTCCTGCTCCCCCAAAGTGCCCTCTCTGGGCTGACCCCTCCCCCAGGGAGTCCCCCTCCATTCGGGCCTGATTCCCTCCCCCCGGCTGCATACTCCTCCACCCTCCACTCTGGTCCTCGGGGCGCCCGGATGTCTGGGTCCCACCTTGGAAGATCTCTGAGGACAGGGGGAACTGGCCGCTGTGGTGGGTGCAGTTTTGGGGTCGTGCCATTTCTGCCCTCCCCTCCCCTCTCTTCAGACACTGCCTGGCGTCCTTGATTCTGTTTCCAGCTTCCTCTGCCCCCCCCCCCAAGGAAGGAACCTTCCTCGTTAGTCACCGTATTAATCAATCATTGACCCAGCCCAGGTGTGAGCGCCAGGTAACGGGGTCCAAGTCCGGCTTCCTCCACTTGCTAGGCAGCAGTGAACGGTTCGGTGGCTGAGGCCTGTGGAACTCTCTGCTACTGGATGAAGAGCTCACGACTCCTGGGTTCTATCCCCAGCCCTGGGAGGGGAGCGGGGTCGAGTGGGTTACTTTAGCACCTGGTGTGATGGGGCTCTGCTCTCAGTGGGGGTGTCTGTCTGGCACCTGGCACAATGGAGGCCCCCAATCTCAGTCTGGTGGGGAGATATGGGGGGGCCGGGCAGCCCTCATTGCAACAGGCGACCTGGTCCTGGTGATATTAATAATTTGCATTAAGTCATTAATAATGAAGCATGAATGGGTGCAAAAGGCTTGAGTGTGAAATGAGAAGCCCCACCATCGATTAACGACGCATTATTATTAAAGCATGAATGGCTCATTAAGCAACCCAGCCAGCAGGAGGCAGTATGGTTCTGCACATACATTGTTTTTTAAATTTATTTTACAGGTAACAAATCCGATACTCGGGAGTTTTCTGTTTAAAAAAATCCCTTTTTCTAAGCTAAGTACAGTACTTTCCTGTCCCCCACCCCTGGTAGGTTTGGGGGTGGGAATGGGGTAGCAGCTGTAACTTGGGCCATAAAAACTCACAGAGTTCTTGGTCGTGCAGGTCCTAGGGGGGATGCTGCATGGGGAGGAGTTCTGGGCGGGGGCCGGGGTGTGTCCTTCCTTGGGTGGCAGCGTCCCTTTTCTCCCTGCTGCGACAACAGAGTGGGATCGGAATCAACCACAGAGATCTCGATCCTCCAGTTCCTAGAGAGGACCAGGGCATGGTGAATGGAGTGTGTGTGGTCATTCTCCATGGTGTTTGTTCTCTCACTCTGCTCCTACAACATGGTGGTAGGCGTGGGAGCCAAACTGACCATAGAAATCTCGGTCCTCCAGTTCCTAGAGAGGACCAGGACATGTTATATAGGTGGGGGGGATGCATGAATAGAGGTCGCTCTCTGTGGTGTCTGTTCTCTCCATTCAAACAACACAGGGGGAGCTGTGGGGGGCTGAATCAACGATAGAGATCTCAGTCCTCCAGTTCCTAGAGAGGACCAGGTCGTGTTGTTTCAGCAGGGGAGATGCACAGATAGAAGTCACCTTCTATGGTGTCTGTTCCCTTTCTCTGCACCTATAAGATGGTGGCAGTAGTGGGATCCGGATCCATCATACAGTTCTTGGCCGTTCAGTTCACTTCAAGGCAGGGAGAGGTTAATGGCTGGCCAGTGAGCAGGGGACAGGGACTGTGATTCCCCATGGGGCCACTAGCCTCCCCCCCACCCAGTCCCTGATGCCCATCCCCTTCTGCTCATGCCCTAGTGCCAGCTGCCCCAACTGAAGCCCGCCAGCTCTTGAGGATGTGTCCGATGGTCTTAGTAGGGGCTGGGGGAGGTACAGTCAGATCACACCAGGACACTCCCCACATCCTGGTGTCTCTGTGTCCCAGTCCAGCTCAGCCGATGAGGCGGTAGAAGACCCAACAGCCGAAGGTGACCCAGTGGCTGGCCCAGCTCAGCTCCGACCACTTATAGATGGTGTAGGACATGCTGTAACCCTGCAGCGGAGAGAGATGCTACAGTTGGGGGAAAGAACGCCTGTGTCCTGGGGCGCTGGGGGACAGTCGGGAGCCCAGTGGGTTGGGCTGCCTGTGACTCAGGTACAGCTGAGAGTTAGAGGAGGGTAGGAACACCTGTCCCTGTGGTGACAAGGTACAGGGAGATCCCATCAAGGCAAGGACTGAGGTACAATCAAAAATCTGGACAACAGGGATGCCTGTTCCCTGGGGTGAGTGACATACAATCAGAAAGCAGGAGGCTGGGCTGCCTGTTCTTGGGGGTGACCGAGATACAGTTGGATCCCAGCTAGGTACAGGGCCCTGTGTCCTGGGATGTCTGAGGTACAGTCAGAGATCAGGAGCGTAGCGCTGCCTGTTTCTGCTGATGACTGATGTACAGTTGGACTTCACCACCCTACCTGCTCCTCTACGGTGTCATCAGCGTCGATGTCGAAGAGTGAGCCCAAGTAGGCGAGGTGGAAGACAGCCAGAGCGCCGAAAAGCAGGTTCAGCAGCCGAACCCAGAGATTCTGCAGGAGAAAGATCCCAGTTCAGAGACCCCCACCCATGTCCTTCCCTTCCAATCCCCTACCAACCTCAGGGAGACCCCTGTCACCCTGTACTCACCTCCTGCCTAAGGAGAGAACACAGGAGTCCTGGCTCCCAGCCCCCCTGCTCTAACCACTAGACCCCACTGCCCTCCCAGAGCCAGGGAGAGAACCCAGGAGTCCTGGCTCCCAGCCCCCCCGCTTAAACCCCCTAGACCCCACTCTGCTCCCAGAGCTGGGGACTGAACCCAGGTGTGGGCTCACCGTGTTATGGCGGTGGGGACAGCCGGGTGGGCAGCGCTTGGAGAGGAGACAGGCGTCAAAGATGACAGAGAGGCGCTTCCGGAGGACTTGGGAGAAAAGGAAGACGTGAGAGCAGGACACTGGCCCTGGAGATTGAGGAGAATCCCCCTGGGGTGTGTGTGACAGTACAGGGAATAGGACACACATCGCTGCACAGTGTCTGTGTCCCTGCTACCCCCTAGAGGAGGGGATGAGCCCTGCTCTGTGTGGATGTGTGTATTTACCCCCCTCCCCCCGCACAGATCATGTCGTCACACAACCCCTCCAAAGGCAGATGGAGAATCTCCCTCAGGCAGGGAGCACTACGGGGCATATGCCACAGAGCCGCCAGCTCTTCAAGGGTACAGGCCCTGGGGAAACTTACCATGCTCCACGTAGGTGATGAATCCCAGAGAAAGCAGCACAGCAGCCAGGTGGAAGCTGAGTCCCTGAGGTTGAGGATGGGGAGAGAGGAAGACATCAGCCAGTGGCCAGCTGGGGCAGGGGCTGCTCCCCCATTTGCCCCCCTCTCCCCAATCCCCTCAAAACTTACATGCAGCAGGGCGCTGGCGGCGTACGTGACAATGACAGCGGAGAAAGTCCCCAGTTGCAGGCTGTTCTTAAAGACATCTGCAAGGAAACACCGGGGGGAGGAGGGGTGTAAATCTACCAAACTGCCCTGCTCCCCACAGCGCCCCCTGCTGGGAGAGACCAGGGATGGAATAGCCAGGAGATTCCCCCCCCGTGCCCCACAGCGCCCCGTGCTGGGAAAGATCAGGGATGGAATAGCCAGGAGATTCCCCCCCCCGTGCCCCACAGCGCCCCCTGCTGGGAAAGATCAGGGATGGAATAGCCAGGAGATTCCCCCCCCCCCCCGTGCCCCACAGCTCCCCACAGCGGCCCCTGCTGGGAGAGATCAGGGATGGAATAGCCAGGAGATTCCTGCCCCCCCGCACCCCACAGCGCCCCCTGCTGGGAGAGATCAGGGATGGAATAGCCAGGAGATTCCACCCCCCTTCCCCGTGCCCCACAGCACCCCCTGCTGGAAGAGATCAGGGATGGAATAGCCAGGAGATTCCTGCCCCCCTTCCCCGTGCCCCACAGCACCCCCTGCTGGGAGAGATCAGGGATGGAATAGCCAGGAGATTCCCCCCCCCCCCGTGCCCCACAGCGCCCCCTGCTGGGAGAGATCAGGGATGGAATAGCCAGGAGATTCCCCCCCCCCCGTGCCCCACAGCTCCCCACAGCGCCCCCTGCTGGGAGAGATCAGGGATGGAATAGCCAGGAGATTCCTGCCCCCCTTCCCCGTGCCCCACAGCACCCCCTGCTGGGAGAGATCAGGGATGGAATAGCCAGGAGATTCCACTCCCCTCCCCCGTGCCCCACAGCGCCCCCTGCTGGGAGAGATCAGGGATGGAATAGCTGGAAGCTCCCCCCACAGCCAGCTTCTGCCCTGCTCACCCCAGCACCCCCTAGTGGACCTTACAGGAGTTGAGCCAACTGGACATGGGCAGGTTCCAGCTGGTGACGACTTCCACCATCGATCGGGGCAGCTCAACATTCAAGGGTCGGGACACTGTCAGGTCCCTGCCAAGAGAGAGAGCGAGCAGTCAGGATGCCTGGGTTCTCTCCCCAGCCCTGGGAGGGGGGTGGGGTCCAGTGGTTAGAGCAGGGGGCTGGGGGCCAGGACTCCTGGGCTCTCTCCTTGGCTCGGGGGGGGGGGGCGGGGAGTGGGGGCTAGTGGTTAGAGTGGGCAGGTGGCAGGGACAAAGAGGGGAGCCCGGATGCCTGGGTTCTCTCCCCTGCTACTCACCATTTGAGGTTGTCCTTCTCCTCGGTGAATCCCGCCCCAGCTAGTGTGGCCGTGGCCTCGGAGAGGAATCCCACAAAGTAGCTGCTGAAGTGGAAGGAGATGGCGCTTTCGTAGGCCCGGAGCCACCTGCGTAGGTTGGGGGGATGGGGGTCAGCCCACAGGAACCCTGCTCCCAGAGAGGGGCAGAGCCCGGCTCTCACCGTGGCCAGTCTCCCACTCACCTCACTGCCAAGCCCCTGAGTGGTGTGGGCAGAGACAGAACCCGAGAAATTCAAGGAGAAACTATCAGGTGGAGAACCATGGTGCCATGCAGGGAGCAAACCGGCCACCGAGTCACGGAGCGAGGCAGCCACAGAGCGAGGCAACTACCAAGCCACGGAGCGAGGCAGCCACAGAGCGAGCCAGCCACGGAGCAAGCCAGTCACGAAGCCAGGCGGACACAGAGCGAGCCAACTACCAAGCCACGGAGCAAGCCAACCAATAAGCCACGGAGCGAGCCCGCCACAGAGCGAGCTAGCCATGGGGGCATGCAGTGAGTAACTCAGGGAGCTAGCCACCAAGCCACGAGGCCACGGAGCCAGCCATGGGGGCACACAGCGAGTGACTCAGGGAGCTAGCCACCGAGCCGCGGGAGAAGCCACAGGGCCATGGAGCCAGCCATGGCTGAGTCACTGAGAACCACAGACCTCCCGAGCGAACGCAGCTGCGGGCCGTGGCAGCCGGGCAGTGAAGCCTGGCCAGAGATCCAGGACCTCAGTGCTGGGGGGCGGCAGCGCAAATGAGCCATTGCAGCAACAAGCCAGCTGTGGGACGGCAAGGCCAGAGGGTGAGCGAGTCATGGAGCGAGGGGATCGATGCGCCGCGGCTCAGAGGAGCTGTTCGCCAAGCCGCGGTGTGACCCGCGAGCGAACCCCCAACCCGGCGCACGCCAGGGCTGCCGTTACCTGGCCTTGCGCTTCCTCCTGAGGCCGGCGGGACCCCGGGCGAGGAGCGGGAGCACAGAGCGAAGGGGAAAAGGAGTGAGAAACAGAGAGAGAGACAGAGACCGACGCTGGCCTGGGGGCTGCTCTCAGTCACAGCGGTAGCGAGGCGCCTTTCGCGGGGGTCAGAGGGGTGATGCTGGGCATTGGAGGGGGCAACAAGGGGATCAAGATACCGGTGGAAAACTGAAGGAGGAGTGATGTCTAGTGGTTAGAGCAGGGGAGGGCTGGGAGCCAGGACTCCTCAGTTCTATTCGCAGCTTGGGGAAGGAGTGGGGAGTCTAATGGATTAGAGCAGCTGGGGCAGGGAGCCAGGACTCCTGGGTTCTCTCCCTGGCTCAGTTAAGGGTGGGGGGGGTCTAGTGGGTTAGAACAGGGGGGCTGAGAGTGAGGACTCCTGGGTTCTCTCCCAACTGGGGCCTCGAGGACACTGGGAGGATCCTGCAGCTGCGGAGTGGGAGGGAGCAGGAGGTCGTGGGGTCTAACCCCTGTTCCCTAGGGCGAGGGGAGGTGATGCACACACTCACTTCCCCAGCTGCCGGTAGCCGTAGAGTGGGATGAAGTACGAGAACAGGTAGGGGGCGACGCAGGTGGAGACGAGGAGGCAGATGATGGAGAGGAGGAGGCTCCGGGACACCTTTCGCAGCCAGGGGAGGCTCTGCGGGGGGAAGGGCCTCTTAGCAAGCGTGTCCTGTCGTGCCCCCTCTCAAGCCAGCCAGACCCCACCCTCGGGGCACAGGGGAGCCGGTGCCCCCTGGAGGGAACAGGCCCCTGCCCCATTCCCCACCCCCCGAGCCAGCCAGTCCCCACCCTGGGGGCACAGGGGAGCCGGTGCCCGCTGAAGGGGAAAGGCTGCCAGGTGCAGTACCGGGTGTGCCCACCAGGGGCGCTGTTCCCCCTCCCCACACCCGGACTCTCACCAGTGCCCGGCTCTCCACCGCCTGGAGGTAGCTGCGGAAGCGGCTCCAGGGCCCGAAGATGGCCGTGCCCACAAAGTAGATGTAGCCCATGAACTCCACGGGGGAGGGGACAGCCGGGAGCTCCCCTCGGTCCAGGTCGAAGCCCAGGGACACAGCCTTCATCGCCACAATCATCTGGGCCCCTGCCACGGAGAGAGAGGCAGGCGGGGGGTGGGGTACCCTGGGACAACAGGGGAGAGAACCCTGGAGTCCTGGCTCCCAGCCCCCCCCCTCCGCTCTAACCATGAGACTCCCCCCTCCCAGAGCTGGAGATAGAACCCAGGTGTCCTGGCGCCCCACACCCTCCGCCAGCCAGCCCACCAGCCAGCCTGCCTTGCCCTGGGGGAGGACGGGAGCCGGTACCCCCTAGAGGGGAAAGGCTCCATGTCCCAGTCCCAGAGTCTCACCTCTCATTTTATGCCAGGTCATGGTATCCACCATGTGCATCTCCCTGCCAGAGAGAAAGATGGAGACTGTATCAGAGAGAGGAACTAATGGGGTGAGTGGGGATCTCCCTGTGAGATCAACTGATCTCCAGCCTCCCAGCCAATGGCTGGCTCCCCTCCCCAGACATCGCTGCACCCCGCCACCCCCAGGGCTGCCTTCCACCCAAGTCTTCCCACTTCTCCTCCCACTCGCTAGGCTCGGCTAGGGTCCCTATGGGGTGCCATGGGGTCTCATCTGGCTTCAGGGACCCCTCCCCCTCATGGGTCTGGCCTTCCCCTCTCCATGGATCATGCATCCCCTCCCTCACCCCACACCCACCCAGAAGATCTTTGCAGACCAGAATCCCTCTGTGCCCCTTCCCAGGCCCATCCCCCATCCCCCGCAGGCCTCACCCCATGAGGAGGTAGATGAGGATGGTGATGGAGAGGAAGACCCCGCGGTGGGCCGAGTGCCGGCACAGGAAGAGAACCAGGTAGCACAGCAGGCTGAGCAGCACCACCCAGACCATCTGCAGCTGGAAGAACTGGTGGAGGGCGTAGAACCCCCCGACCACCGTGCTGAGGTGCTTGGCATAGCCGGGCAGAGCTGGGGGAGGGGGGACATGCAGTTGTGGTGGGGACACTTCCATCCATCCAACTGTCCATCCATCCAGCCCTCCATGCGTCCAACCAACCTTCCATCCATCCATCCCACCAACCAGCCCTCCATGCGTCCAACCCTCCAACCTACCTTCCATCCCTCCAACCAGCCCTCCATGCGTCCAATCCACCTTCCATCCATCCATCCCACCAACCAGCCCTCCATGCGTCCAACCCTCCAACCTACCTTCCATCCATCCATCCCACCAACCAGCCCTCCATGCGTCCAACCCTCCAACCTACCTTCCATCCATTCATCCCTCCAACCAGCCCTCCATGCGTCCAATCCACCAACCTACCTTCCATCCCACCAACCAGCCCTCCATGCGTCCAACTCACCTTCCATCCATCCATCCCACCAACCAGCCCTCCATGCGTCCAACCCTCCAACTTACCTTCCATCCATTCATCCCTCCAACCAGCCCTCCATGCGTCCAATCCACCAACCTACCTTCCATCCCACCAACCAGCCCTCCATGCGTCCAACTCACCTTCCATCCATCCATCCCACCAACCAGCCCTCCATGCGTCCAACCCTCCAACTTACCTTCCATCCATTCATCCCTCCAACCAGCCCTCCATGCGTCCAATCCACCAACCTACCTTCCATCCCACCAACCAGCCCTCCATGCGTCCAACTCACCTTCCATCCATCCATCCCACCAACCAGCCCTCCATGCGTCCAACCCTCCAACTTACCTTCCATCCCACCAACCAGTCCTCCATGCGTCCAACCCACCTTCCATCCATCCATCCCTCCAACCAGTCCTCCATGCGTCCAACCCTCCAACCTACCTTCCATCCCTCCAACCAGCCCTCTATGCATCCAACCCACCTGCCATCCATCCATCCCACCAACCAGTCCTCCATGCGTCCAACCCTCCAACCTACCTTCCATCCCACCAACCAGCCCTCCATGCGTCCAACCCTCCAACCTACCTTCCATCCCACCAACCAGCCCTCCATGCATCCAACCCACCTTCCATCCATCCATCCCTCCAACCAGCCCTCCATGCATCCAACCCACCTGCCATCCATCCATCCCACCAACCAGCCCTCCATGCATCCAATCCACCAACCTACCTTCCATCCCACCAACCAGCCCTCCATGCGTCCAACCCACCTTCCATCCATCCATCCCTCCAACCAGCCCTCCATGCATCCAACCCACCTGCCATCTATGTATTCATCCAACTCTCCATGCATCCAACGAATCCCCCAACCAACCCACCGTCCATATGTCCATCCATCCATCCCTCCCTCCAACCAACCCTCCATGCATCTCTCCTTCTCTCCATCCAACCCACTCACCCTCCAACCAACCCTCCCTGCAGTCCTCCATCCATCCCTGCCACCTGCTTACGCAGCCTCCAGAGCAGCCGGCATGCCAGGCAGATGAGCAGCAGGAGCCAGATCTGCTCCAGCCCCTGCTGGGAAGTGGGTATTATGCAGCCCTGCAGCAGCTGCTGGTAGAACTCCTGGCGGGTGAAAGTGGCCATTGCTGGGGCCTGAAAGAGAAGGGAGGGGTGGGGGAGTCAAGGAGAACCAGGATGGACAGGAGCTAGTGGAGAGGACATAGAGCAGAAAGAGCCAAGACATATTGGGTTGTTTGATTGGCTGGCTTCATGGATGGATGTGTAGTTGGTTGATGAATGGCTGGTTAGATGAATGTGTGGATGAATGGATGATTAGATGGTTAGCTGAATGGATGGTTGGATGGTTAGCTGAATGGATGGTTAATGAATGGATGGATGTGTGGATGGTTAGATGAAAGGTCCTATCTCAGCACAAGGGGCTGGACTTGGTGACTTCCCAAGATCCCTTCCAGCCTGACATTACAATGATTCTATTCATCCATCCACCCTGCACCATCCTCTACCTATGTACCTGTCTACCCATCCCCCTACACAACCCTCTATTGATTCATCCATCCATCCCCCTACACACCCCTCTATCAATCCATCCATCGCCATATAAACCCCCACGGATCCATCTGTCCCCATATACACCCCTTTATCTATCCATCCATCTCCATAAACATCCATCTGTCATTCCATCCATCCCTCCCTCCCTCCCTCCCCATATGTACCCATCTCTCTCTCCATCTATCCATCCATCCATTTCCATACACTTATCTATCTATCTATCCATCTATCTTCCCAAATCCTAGCACACTGATCTATCTATTTTCCAGGATTCACATAGGTCAACCAGGGCCTGATCCAGCCTGGGACCCCTGGACTCCGGAGCACCGCTGGGCCACAGGGGGGTAGTAGGGTGAGGGTGGAAGGGAGGTAGTATTGAATGGGTGGAATGCGCATCACCCCAACTTGAGAACTAGGAACGCTGTGGGGGGGCAGGCCCCCGCCCCATCCCCCCCAGCAACATGTCTTGATAACCCCCCTCGCCCCTCAAGTAAGAATCCTGGGAGACCGGCACTGACATCCAGATGTGGCCAGAGGCGGCCAGGGATGGGATTCCCCCTCTGCAGCCACACTGGTCCCTGCATCCAGATGTGGTGGGAATGGGAGGGTCCCCTAAATAGCTGCACTGGTGGCTGGATCCAGATGTGGCAGGAATGGGGGGGGGTCTCCCTGCTCTCCCCTCCCTCCAGCTGTGGCTCGCGCGGGGCCCTGGTACCTTTGCAGCGAGCCTCTCCCTCCACGTCCGTCTGTCCCCGCGCGGCCCGTCCTGCGGTCCGGCTCTCTCGGGGGGAGGGGGAGCTAATCCCCTTTAAATTTGGGGGCGGGGTGGATCGGCGCAGCCTCCTATGGGAAGGGGAGACGGCTCGGCTCGGCCAATCGGGAGCCGGATGGGAAGGGACGGGGCGGGCGATCAAGACAGCCAATAGATGTCCTCTATCTCCAGCGCTGGGAGCCAGGACTCCTGGGTTCTCTCCCTGGCTCTGGGAGGGGAGTGGTGGCTAGTAGGTTAGAGCTGTGGGGGGTGGGGTATCTATATTTTAGGTACTTCTCTGTCCCCCATTGCTACAGTATCTGAGCACCTCACAGTCACTTGGCACCTTAACCCTGGGCGGCAGGACAGTGCCCTATGTCCTTTCTGAAGTTGGGAAGCACAGAGAAAGGAGGGCCCGCCCTGCGAAAGGTGTCAGGGAACCCAGGAGACCTGCCCCTTGTGGTTTGCACTGATCTGACCTTAGCTAGCATTAAACAAGGTTTGGGGCAGCTGGGGAACAGCTGCCTATAACATCACATGGGGAGGGCTCACCTGGCTCTGAGATGCAGCCACCTCTGGGGTGGGACAGCTGGGGAACAGCTGCATATAACACAGCATGGGGAGGGCTCACCTGGCACTGAGGAGCAGCCGGGAAACAGCTACGCATAACAAAACACAGGGCTGGCTCATCCGGTGCTGAGATGCAGCCATCTCTGGGGCAGGGTTGCTGGGGAATAGCGGCAATCCCTCTACCAGCTGGATTAAGGCCCCACCCCTGAGGCGAAGCCCCTCCCATGGACCCAGGACACCCGTGAGGGGGCCTCACCTTTCTCTTTGAAGATAAGCCCCACCCTCCAGCCACAGGCTCCTCCCCTGATGAGCACCCCCTGTGCACAGGCCCCACCCCCCTAGACACTGGACCCTTCGCCTGGGCACAGACCCCGCCCCTTGGATATGGGCTCCTCCCCCTGCTGGACACAATCTCCTCCTCTTAGATATTAGCCCCACCTCCTCCCCCTGGGCTCAGGCCCCACCCCTGTACACTGGCCCCGCCTCCTGGACTCAGGCCCCTCCCCCTCGGCTCAGGCCCCGCCCAAACACCGCCCCTTCCCTCCTCCCTTTAAACCTCTCGCTCTGACGACACCTGTTTCCATGGCTACCCCAGCCTCCCCGCCCCCTGCTGAGCCCACATCGCCTCAGCCGGCTCTTGAGCCAATCCGCAACTCGGGAGGGCCCCTCCCGGCCCCGCCCACCAGCGGCTTGGCTTCCCATTGGCCGCGAAAAAAAGGCCCGCGGACCAACGAGCGGGCGGATCGAGCTGAAGCGGTGGCCAAGGAGCGCGCTCATTGGTCGCGGGGGCGGGGCTTAGCGGTGCAGGTGGCCGGGCAGGGGGGCGCCGACTTCAGACTGCGGCCAGAGGGCAGCGGCGTCGGGTTTGGGGCTGGAGGCGCTGAGCGGGTGAGGGGCTGCCGGGGGGGCACGCAGGGGGGCTGCGCGCAGTGACTTACACCCCCCCCGGGTTTCCCGCTCCCAGTCCAGCTGGGGGTGGATCTGGCCCCCCCCCCGAGGGGAAAGTCCCCGGATCCCCTTCCTGACACCAGCTCTTTTCCTTTGCAGTGGGAGTCCCTGTCTTGCCTGCCATGGGGCTGGAGGCCGAGCCCCTCGCCGCCCCCCACCCTTACTGGCCGCGGGACCTGGAGATCGGGCGCTATGTCCCCAACGACCGCCCCACCTGGCACAGCCTGGCTTTCCTCTTCTCCGTCTCGGCGGCCCTGCTGGCGCTCACCTGGCGGGCCGCCGGCTGGCGGGGGTGGACGGGGGCGCCCATGAGGCCCAGGCGACGCCTGGCCCTCTGCTGGTTCGCCATCTGCGGCTTCATCCATGGCGTGATTGAGGGCTGGTTTAGCCTCTACCACATGGATATACCAGGGGACCAGTCCTTCCTCTCCCAGCTGTGTAAGACCTGGGAACCAGGACTCCTGGGTTCTTTGGGTGGGGGATGGAGTCTGGTGGGTTAGAGCGGGGGGCTGGGAGCCAGGACTCCTGGGTTCTTTCCCTCGCTCTGGGAGGGTTGTGAGGTCTAGTG
The DNA here is from genome assembly GCF_025201925.1 of Gopherus flavomarginatus. Lineage (NCBI taxonomy): Eukaryota > Metazoa > Chordata > Testudines > Testudinidae > Gopherus > Gopherus flavomarginatus. The sequence continues at coordinate 2,340,865 of NC_066634.1, forward strand.
GGTGGAGAAAAGGTGCTGGGAGCTAGGATTCCTGGGTTCGTTGGCTGGGGGATGGAGTCTGGTGGATTAGACTGATAGCGAGGGGCTCAGAGCCAGGACTCTTGGGTTCTTTCCCTACCTCTGAGAGGGGAGTGGAGTCTAATGATTAGAGCAGGAGAGGCTGGGTGTCTGGACTCCTGGGTTCTAGCCCATCTGAGGGGAGCCCTGACAGGAGCTATTTGCCAGTGTAATGTGAGGAAAGGAAATCTGCTAGACAGGTTACCTGCCCTCCAGGGAAATCCCCTTCCCGAGAGAAGGGACGGGAGCCCATGAAATTGGATGCCGGGAAGAACTATGGATCCTTGTAGAAACAGTTCCAGAAGTTCCACTGCTCCTAGCTGGGAGCAGGAGGAAACTATGGAAATTCCCAGCCCAAAAACTTTGTGAAAATCTACTGGGTATTAGAATATTTCCTCCCTTGTTTCAAAACCTCCCCACGTTCCTCTCTCCAGTTCCATAAAATGATTAATTTGATTCATTCTTTTTGACCGATGAGCAACCGTTTAATCTGAATCTCCTTGTTTTCACCTCCAGGGAAGGAGTACGCCAAAGGAGACAGCCGATACGTCATGTGAGTTTTAGCCTTTGTGTGTCCCATTTCCCCTCCTTCCCTTTTTCTGATTCCTCCCCACCCACCCACCACAATCCACTGGCATCTGCCCAAAATCCACCTGGAAATTTTGGAATAGATCAGCTGCAGCCTTCAAAAAACCCATCAGGTTTTACACATGCCTGCTAGCTCAGCGCAAGCAAACAATATGTGGTTTAATATGACTAAATGCAAATGCATCCCTCCAGGAACAAAACACACAGGCAATGTGTGCAGGATAGGGGGGCGGACTCTGGCTTGAACAAAGATTTGGAGGTCATGGGGGACAGTCGGCTGAATGGGGGCTCCTGGTGCGACGCTGGGGCCAAAAGAGCGAAGGCCATCCTGGGATGTGTAAATGGGGATCGGGAGGTGGAACACAGAGAGGATTTTCCCCTCTGGATTTGACTCGGATGCCACCGCTGCTGGGATCCTGCGTCCTGTTCTGGTGGCCAGAACTCTAGAAGGACGTTGCTCAATCAGGGACGTATCAGAGAAGTGCCTTGAGAATGATTCAGGGATTAGAAACCCTGCCTTGGTGTGAGAGACTCCCGGAGCTGCAGCTATTGAGCTGAACAAAGAGACGGCTGAAGGGTGATTGGATCCCAGTCGTATCTACGCAGGGAACAAGCATTTGATAATGGGCGCTTGATGTAGCAGAGGAAGGTCAAACCTGATCCGATGGCTTGAAGTCCACAGCAGCCATCGGCAGAGCAAGACCCTCGCTTTCCTGGCTCTTTACTTTAGTCGAAGCTAGACCAATTCCGGGTGACCACCCCTTGCCTTCATTGCGTTATTCCCAGCAAACGACAGGCTAGATAATAGAATATCAGGATTGGACGGGATCTTGAGGTCATCTAGTCCAACCCCCTACTCAAAGCAGGACCAGTTCCCAACTAAATCATCCCAGCCAGGGCTTCATCAAACCTGACCTTAAAAACCTCTAAGGAAGGAGATTCCACCACCTCCCTAGGGAACCCATTCCAGTGCTTCACCACCCTCCTAGGGAAATAGTGTTTCCTAATATCCAACCTAGACCTCCCCCACTGCAACTTGAGACCATTACTCCTTGTTCTGTCATCTGCCACCACTGAGAACAGCGGAGCTCCATCCTCTTTGGAAACCCCCTTCAGGTAGTTGAAAGCAGCTATCAAATCCCCCCTCACTCTTCTCTTCTGCAGACTAAAGAATCCCAGTTCCCTGATCATTTTTGTTGCCCTCCGCTGGACTCTTTCCAATTTTTCCACATCCTTTTTGTAGTGTGGGGCCCAAAACTGGACACAGTACTCCAGGGCTACATGTTTTCTCCTCGGAGATTAATAACACACAGCTCTTCGGAAGCAAGCTCCTTTTAGCCTTAAGGCAGGAGCGCTGCGGGGAAAAGAGCCAAAGAAGCGACATGTAAATCGACCAGAGATCTCGCCGCCCGCAACTCCAAGCTGGGGTGATGTCAGTCTAAAGATTGGCCCCCCAATTACCTCCCCGATCTCAGGGTGAAGTTCTGAAGGCTGAGTCTGTGGGGCAGGGGTGATGTTGCTGTCCCCACCCACTTGTCCCCCACACATCCTGGGAATTTAGCTTGCCAGGTCCCAAAAGATCAGCTGGGTTTGCTGGGTCGTGCCATGGCCTTTTCACAGCCATGCTGCTCGTGGGTTCGTAGATTCCGGGGACAGAAGGGGCCATTGTGATCAGCACGTCCAACTTCCCGGACAACAGAGACTAGAGAACCTGCCCTGTCGTGCCAGGTGCTGCACGGACCCACCTCTGAGAGCAGGGCCCCCATTGGGCACTACATAACCCCCCCACCCCACCAACTGCTAGATCGGGGCCCCTGTCCCTGCACAGCCCCTCCCAGAGGGAGATCACAGCCCTTGTCATGCTGGGTGCTGCATGGAGCCCCCCGCATCGTGCCTGGCACTACACAGACCCCCTCCCCCCACTGAGACCCCAAAGATCTTCCAGTCTAAACACACCCAGGCAGGACCATTCTCCTCATGGTATGGCTGGGGAAACTGAGGCCAATGAGATGCGAGCTGAGACACATAGTTGGCTGGGAGGGATGGGGGGGGCGCTTAGAAATTGGGTTAACCCTTTGGTGCCTCTCTCCTTTGTCTGCAGAGAGGACAACTTCACTGTGTGCATGGAGACCATCACTGCCTGGGCGTGGGGCCCGCTGAGCCTCTGGACCGTGGTGGCCTTCCTCCAGCGTCAGCCCCACCGCTACGTCCTGCAGCTGGTGGTGTCACTGGGTAAGGGCGGCCGGATGCCTGAGTCCCCTCTCTGGCTTGGGGAGGGGGGTCTAGTGGTTAGAACTGGAGGGGCTGGGAGGCAGGACTCCTGTGTTCTCTCCCTGGGTGTAGAATGGCCAGGGGCCGATGGTCAAAGGTCCCAGATCAGCTTCATCTTGACCTAGCCTGGACCCCAGATGCCCCCTGATCTTTCCATGACCCTTGGATTCCCCTCAATGTGACCCCTTGAGCTTTCTTCCCCACCTGCAACAGGCCAGCTGTATGGCGACGTCCTGTACTTCTACACTGAGTACCGGGAGGGCTTCGCCCACAGCGAGATGTGGCACCCGCTCTACTTCTGGTTCTACTTTGTCTTCATGAATGCCCTGTGGATCATCATCCCCTCCATCCTCCTCCTTGACGCCTGGGGGCACCTGAGCGCTGCCCAGAGGGCGCTGGACTCTGTCAAGGCCAAGAGACACTGATGCCTCACTCCTCCCTTTCACCCGGGATGGGGGTATCTGGCACAAAACTGCCCTGGGGGGGCTGAAGAATGAATGATGCTCAGGGATTGGCGTGCGCAGGACTCTCCCTGGCTCTGGGAGGGGAGTGGGGTCCAGTGGGCTAGAGCTGGGGGGCTGGGAGCCAGGACGTCTTGACTCTTTTCCCAGCGTCTGTGAGCGACATTCAAGTTTCTCCAAGCCGCCTTTATCTGCCGGCCTGGGGGGGAGGGACGGACGGGTGAGGGGGGGACGAGATCGCTAGCAGGGGTGGGGGAGATGTCTGCCTCTCTATGACTTGTTATCCTAGCACCCCTTCCTCCGCCAAACCCTCCCTGGTCCCATAACCAAAGCTCCGACCCCATTTCGGTGTGCCACTGACAATGACCCCCTTTGCCTCCTGACTGGCTGCAGGGTGGGGGATGCTGGGACCTCAAGTGCCTCCGGTGGACAGGGCCAATCAGCTTGTTTTAATAAACACATGTATGTACTCCTTTGCCTTCCAGCAGTTGTCTTTGTCTGCCAGTGGCACCGTGCTGCTAGGACAGAAGGAGTTATACAGCAGGTCATACCAGCTGATCCCGAGGGTCCCTCCTGGGCTGGGATGCTTTAGAGAGGAGATGGAGGGGCCCTGATTAAAATCATGACCAGGAACAAGGGAGAGTGGGACCTTCTCCAAGAGAGGTGAATTCCAAAAGGATCAATGGAAATACTTTTTCCCTTAGCAGGGGATTGCACTCTCCATCTAAGGCTACGTCTAGACTACCCGCCATATCAGCGGGTTAAAATCGATTGCTCGGGGATCGATACATCATGTCTCATCTAGACGCGATATATTGATCCCAGAGCGCGCTTATATCGATTCTGGAACTCCACCAACCCCAACGGAGTTGCGGAATCGACAGGGGGAGCCGTGGACATCGATCCCGCGCAGTGAGGACGGGTGAGTAATCTAATCTTAGATATTCGATTTCAGCTATGTTATTCACGTAGCTGAAGTTGCGTATCTAAGATCGATTCCCCCCCGTAGTGTAGACCAGCCCTCATTAACCTGTGTCCCATTCCCAGTCCCCTGCCCGGGGGCTGGAGGGGAGCCAGCACTCCCTAGAAGGGAAAGGCCCTGTGCCCCATTCCCTGCCCCCTGGAGCCAGCTAGTCCCCTGCTTGGGACCAGATGGGAGCTGGCGCCCCCTAGAGGGGAAGGCCCCATTTCCAATGCAGTGTTCACTGGGTTGGGCACGGTGGGATTCTGCCTGCCTGTAAGAAAGCTCCACCCCCTTAATGGAGGGGCAGGGCCATGGAGCCCATAAAACACCTGATTCTGGGGGACAGCTAATGACAATGCAGGGAAGGGAACAAGCATCAGAGATGTAACACGTGGAGCAGGGAACCCCAGATGGGAAGGAGCTGGTGGGTGGATTCCCCAGGACAGGTTCTATGCCCCAGCTTTTAAACGGCCCGTTGGAGGAGCCCGCTCAGTGGGCCAGCCCGTGGGCTGCAGGCAGGGGCCTCACGACTGAGCCTCTGACTTCATCCTGTGAGTCCACCTGAGCCAGACGCACAGCGCGGGGATCCAGGCATCGCAGCCAGGATTTGCAGGGACCCCGGGCAGCCTGGCCAAACCGAGCAGGGGGGTTATGACACACGCCGGCCCTCCCCTCGGGCAAGCCACCGTGGGCTCCATTCCTGGCCCTGTCTCTCGCTCCGTCCGGATCCGAGTCTCCCCGAGCCAGGCCCCTCTGGGTCCATTGCCCGGCTCCTGCAGAGCCTGCCCAGTCCCAAGCTGCCCCCTGGCGGTGACCCTGGGTGGGGCTCCCAGAGCAGCTCGTCCCCCCCGCCCGTGGAGCAGCTCAAAGTACGGAGGGAAACTGAGGCAGGGGCCTGACAGCTGCGGGCTGGGCGGAAAAGGCCGCAGCGCAGCGTCTCCCCGCTGAGCCTGGGGCTCCTGCTCCGGCTGCCTCATTCCAGGGCCGGGGCCGGGGCCGGGGCCGGGCCCGGGCGGTCGGACGAGCTCTGCAGCGGGACCCTCGGGACTCGGCCGGCGCCTGCGGCCGCTGGAAGGAAACATCCGGGTCCCTGGAGCTGCGGGCGGATGTTGGGAGGAGTTACTTCCGGTTGACCCGGATGTTGTTTTCTCTGTCTGGGCGGTTATTTCCGCTTAACCCGGATGTTGCTGTCCCTGCTTGTACGTCTATTTCCGGTTGGTCCGGATGTTGTTTTCCTTGGCTGTGCCGTTATTTCCGGTTGACCCGGATGTTTTCACCGGTTGGGGGCTATTTCCGGTTGGCCGGGCCGCTACTTCCCCAGTGAGGGGCTTGTCCGGGCAGTTATTGCCTTGGTTACGCGTTTTCCAGTTAACCCGGATGTTGTTTCCCATGGTCTGGCGGCTATTTCCGGTTAACCCCGGATGTGAATCCCCGTCCCGTGGCGGGGAGGGGCCCGGCTTTTCCCCTCCCCACTTCGGCTTTGACGTCAGCGCCTGAGCTGAGGCCTCCAAGCCGGAAGCGGAAGTAGCGGCGGGGTCACGTGAGGCTCCCCCATCCCCACCTGACGTCACCGCCCGCCCGGCGCGAGCCGGCTTCTACCCGCCGCGGCGTGAGGCCTCCCCCGCTTCCCCCCAGGGGCGGGGCCGTAACGGTCCCGTCCGGCGCGAGGCTCCTCCCCCTCTCCGCCCCCGCCCCCCGCGGAGCCGGCCGGGGGCCGGGATGGCGGCGGCGGCGGCGGGGGGCGGGGCCCGGGAGGAGGAGGAGGAGGAGCGGGAGGTGGTGCGGGTCCGGGTCAAGGTGAGAGGTCAGGGGGTCACGGCGGGGTCAGGGGTCACATGCGGCGGGGGGAGGGGCGCAGCGAGTGGGACCCTCCTACAGGGCGTGGTGCTGCGAGAGCAAAGGGGGGTCGGGATCGGGCCATGAGGAGGGAGCCAGAGTGGGGTCTCCCCCTCCCCCACCCAGAGCCGAGAGAGAACCCAGGAGTCCGGGCTCCCAGCCCCCCCCCTGCTCTAACCACCAGACCCCACTCCCCTCCCAGAGCCGGGGAGAGAACCCAGGAGTCCGGGCTCCCAGCCCCCCCTGCTCTAACCACCAGCCCCCACTCCCCTCCCAGAGCCGGGGAGAGAACCCAGGAGTCCGGGCTCCCAGCCCCCCCCGCTCTAACCACTAGGCCCCACTCCCCTCCCAGAGCCGGGAGAGAACCCAGGAGTCCGGGCTCTCAGCCCCCCCTCCCCTGCTCTAACCACCAGCCCCTGCTCCCCTCCCAGAACCGGGGAGAGAACCCAGGAGTCCTGGCTCCCAGCCCCCCCTGCTCTAACCACCAGCCCCTGCTCCCCTCCCAGAACCGGGGAGAGAACCCAGGAGTCCGGGCTCCCAGCCCCCCCCCTGCTCTAACCACCAGCCCCTGCTCCCTTCCCAGAGCCAGGGAGAGAACCCAGGAGTCCGGGCTCCCAGTCCCCCCTGCTCTAACCACCAGCCCCTGCTCCCTTCCCAGAGCCAGGGAGAGAACTCAGGAGTCTTGCTTGTTCTTATGCCCTCTACGCCACACCCTTATTGCCCCCGACAAACCCTCCTTGCCTTCACTGACTGTATCAGAGCGAGAACAGAACAGGGGACGCGACCCAGTGTCCCTTTCCCCTCCTGCGTTAGCGGATGCCTGCGTCTCGTCCTCCGGCCTCCCCCCTGGGTGGCTGCGTGGAGGCCAGGAGATCTGGGGCGAGGCACCTGCTAAGGAAGGGGAAGAAACGCACAGGAAGTCAGACCTCCCATGGCCAGCAAGGAGAGAGGATTTCAGTGTGAAAGAGCACAGGAAAACTGCCCTTCCCCTGTGTCCGCGGAGATCTCCATCCGAAACACGGGAGGACCTGTGCAGCGCAGCGCGGGTGGGGAATGAGCCAGGGCCTTTCCCCTCTAGGGGGCACTGGCTCCCCCTTGGGCGCCAGGATGGGGGACTGGCAGGCTTGGGGGATGGGGAATGGGGCACGGGGCCTGTCCCCACTTGAGGGCGCTCACTCCAGTCCTGTCTCCCCAGAAGCGTGAGGGATTCCTGCAGCCCGAGTTCCGCACCTTTGCCGTTGATCCCCAGATCACCTCGCTGGATGTCCTCCAGCACATCCTCATCCGCGCCTTCGACCTCAACGGGTGAGTCCCGCCCCAGCCGCCAGGGACCTTTGCCCAGCGTTGGTTAGACTGGGGGGAGATGGGAGCCAGGACTTCCAGGTTCTCTCCCCGGCTCTGGGAAGGGAGTGGGGTCTAGTGGTTAGAGCGCGGGGTTGGGGAGGCTGGGAGCTAGGATTCCTGGATTCTCTCCTGGTTCTGGGAGGGGAGCCAGGGTCTAGTGGTTAGAGTTGGGAGCCAGGACTCCTGGGTTCTCTCCCCAGTGCTGCTATTTATGGGGTTGCCTGGGAGTTAAATCCTGACTGAGGACGGAGCTAGTGAAGAATTTGAGGCTGTTGGGAGCCAAGGGACAAAGAGGAGATTTGGGGGACAGATGAGCTCATTCGGTCTGAAGAGCTAATGGGGAACCCTGTGAAAGGAGGGAAGGCAGGGGGGCCGGAATGGCTGGTGAAGGACCCTTAGAGAGTAGTGGGGGGTTCTGTATGGTTGAGGGATGCCTCCCGTTGGGGTCCTTCATCATGGCTGACAGCAAACCTAACGAGGCAGAGGAGGTTCTGTGTAGCCAATGGAGGACCTCAAAGGGGTATGTGTCCTTACAGCCAATGGGAGAGCCCAAGGGAGCAGTGGGAGGTTCTGTGTGGCGACAGAGAGAGTGTGGAGTTCTGTACTCACGGGGGAGCCCGAGGTGCCGGGAGGGGACACGCTGTGCCTGGGGTGATGTTGTCCTGCGTGCATTGGAGCCAATCACCTCCACCTCCCCCAGGAAGAAGAACTTTGGGATCAGCTATCTGGGCCAGGAGAAGCAGGGCCAGGAGACGTACCTGTCGCTGCTGTCGGACTGGGACCTGGCCACGGCCTTCGCCAGCGCCTCCAAGCCCTACCTGCAGCTCCTCCTAGACATCAAGCCTTCGGAAGACAGTGAGTCACTCTGGCAGGACTAGGGACCCAGGAGTCCTGGCTGCCACCCCCCCGGGCTCTAACCGCCAGACCCCACGGCCCTCCCAGAGCCAGGGAACAGACCTTGCTAACTGTCATGTGCTGCTCTCTCAGGCCCCCTGCTGGAGGACTGGGACATCATCAGCCCCAAAGATGTCATCAGCACTGATCTGCTCCTGGTGGAGAAGCGGTCCCTGGCGGCCGCCGCCCTGCCTTTCACCCAGACCATCATCTCCCAGGTGGGTCGAGAGGGGAAGAGGAGGAGGATGTTTCAGGTAGGAAGCACCCTAAACTACGTGGGTGGAACAGAGTTCAGAAGAGAACCCAGGAGTCCTGGTTCCCTCCCCCCACCCCCCTGTTTTAACACACTAGACCCCACTCCCCTCCCAGAGCCGGAGGTGGAACCCAGGAGTCCTGATTCCCGCTCTCCTGCCTGCTCTTCCTGGTAGCTGGGCACAGCTCTGTTGTCCCAGTGCTGGGATCATTGTGGTCCAATGAAGTCTCCTACTGCCTTGACCTCCCCTGCCTGCTCCCGTGCCTCAGTTTTCCCCCCATACAGTGGGGAGGATCCTGCCTGCTCCCGGCATCCACCATGCCTTGCGCTGAGCAGGACTTGGTCAGTGACCCCGTCTCTCTGCCTAGGTGGGCCGGACGCTGTCGAAGGTCCAGCAGGCTCTGAGCTGGTCTTATGGGGAGGACGTGAAGCCGTTCAAACCGCCGCTGAGTGACTCTGAGTTCCACACCTACCTGAACCATGAGGGGCAGCTGAATCGGCCCGAGGAGCTGCGGCTGCGCATCTACCATGGCGGTGTGGAGCCCTCGCTGCGCAAAGTGAGTCTCTGCGGAGTGGGGCTGGGAGCCCGGACTCCTGGGTTCTCTCTCCGGCTCTGGGAGAGGAGTGGGGTCTCCTGAGTTCTCTCTAGCTCTGGGAGGGGAGTGGGAGCTAGTGGTTAGAGCGGGGGGGGGCTGGGAGCCAGGACTCCTGGAGTCTCTCCCTGGCTCTGGGAAATGGGATACTAGGGGTAGTGGAGATGGGATGTCAGGAGGTGCTCAGCCATGGAGGAGAGATGTCGGGGTGCGTGGCACAAAGGGGCATAGCATGCCTGGCTCTGTGGGACAATGCCCGGCCCTGAGACCCCTCTCTGCCCCCCAAGTCACGATGGGATGCTGGGAGAGGCAGCGTGATGGGACGCTGCGGTGAGAGGTGGCGGGAAGATGCCAGGCGTTGAAGCTCCTCTCTCTGCCCCCCAGGTGGTGTGGCGCTACCTGCTGAACGTCTACCCGGACGGGCTGACGGGCCAGGAGCGCATGAGCTACATGAAGCGCAAGACACGGGAGTACGAGCAGCTAAAGGGCCAGTGGGTGGAGCGGGCCAGCACCGAAGACCTGGACTTCATCCGCAGCAACGTCCTCAAGGACGTTCTCCGCACGGACCGCACCCACCCCTACTACGCCGGCTCGGAGGACAACCCGCACCTGACTGCCCTTCACGACCTGCTGACCACCTACGCCGTCACCCACCCGCAGATCTCCTACTGCCAGGGCATGAGCGACATCGCCTCGCCCATCCTGGCCGTCATGGACAACGAGGCACACGCCTTCATCTGCTTCTGCGGCATCATGAAGCGCCTGGAAGGCAACTTCCAGGTGGATGGCGAGGTGATGTCCCTCAAGTTCTCTCACCTCAAGCTCCTCCTCCAGTACTCGGATCCTGAGTTCTACGCCTATCTCCTCTCCCGGGGTGCTGACGACTTCTTCTTCTGCTACCGCTGGCTGCTGCTGGAGCTGAAACGGGAGTTTGCCTTTGAGGACGCCTTGCGGATGCTGGAGATAACCTGGAGCTCCTTGCCACCGGATCCTCCGGAGAAGGAGGTGGAGCTGGTGGGGCCGCCGGCCAGGCTCAGTGAGAGCGGCCAGCCTGTCCGCCAGCGCCACATGCTGCGGCCCACCTGTAGCTTCGAAGCGACTGGGGACCAGCCTTGCTTGGAGGAGTCCGGAGCCCGGCTGTCCTTGGAGGATCCTGGAGATTGGCCCTGTTTGGAGCAGAAGACCTTATTGAAGCAATCCAGCTTTGGAGAATTCAAGTACTACAGCGCTCGTGATGACAGCTCCGAGGAAGAGCCTTCGCTGAGATCCCAGCGCTCTATGGAGGAAGAGGAGGACTTCTGCAGCGAGCAGGACCCCTTGCTCCAGCTCCCGGCCATGACCAAGTCTTTCTCCGCCCCGTCCCTCCGGCTCCTGACCCCACCCACGCCCTCCCGAGACTCCCCCTCCCCCCTCCCCGGCAGCGAGAACAGCGAGAGCCTGCCGGAGGAGAAGGGAGATTTGGCAGGTGACACGCCATCCTCCTCACCCAGCAGCCCCCTCCCCGCCGCCCCGTCCCCAGCCACGGTGAGCTTGCCTCCACCACAGGAGTTTGGCAAAGGCAACCCCTTTATGCTCTTCCTCTGCCTGGCCATCCTTCTGGAGCATCGGGACCACATCATGAAGAACAACATGGACTACAACGAGCTGGCCATGCACTTCGACCGCCTGGTGCGCCGGCACAATCTGGCCAAGGTGCTGCACCGGGCCAAAGCCCTCTTCGCCGACTACCTGCAGTCCGAGGTCTGGGACTCAGAGGAGGGGGACGAGGCAGCCGCAGAGTCCCCAGCTGTCTCGTGACACCCCGCCCCCCCCCCACTCTCCCACCACTCCCCGTTCTGGTGGCCTCCTTGAGACTCATCACAGGTCAGCCAGGAGGGACTCCTTGCTCTGGATCCTCTCTCTTCCCCCTGGATCTAATGGTCTCCTTGGAAGATCCTTTGTGGACCAACCAGGATCTCTCCCCCCATGGGATCCCCTCCCTCCATGCCCCTGCAGATCTAATGATCTCCCTGGAACATTCTTCATGAACCAACCAGGATCTGCCCTTTCCATTGGCATCCTCTCTAATTTAAACTATATCCTTGGAAGATCCATCAGAGACCAACTAGAATATCTCCCTCCCTGGTAGATCCCCTTCAAACACCCCCTGGATTTAATGTTCTCCTTGGAAGATCCTTCATGGACCTACCAGGATCTGGCCTTCCCAGTGAGTTCCCCTCTGACCATCCCCTTCTGACTCCAGTGATCCTTTTGGAAGATCCATCCCCTTGGAAGATCCTTCAGAGACCCAACCAGGATCAGCCACTTGGACTCCGGTGCCTTTTTCTTTTATGTGCATTAGCGGATCCGGTTTTTAGTTTCTCTGCCTGCTGCGGCGGCAGCCTCTGACAGCGTTGCTGCCCAAAGCTGGGGAGCACTCCCAGCTCCCGGCCCCAGATATTCAGATGCTACGTGGAGTGTTAAGACTCTTGACCGCTGGGATGTACGTGCACTTTTCTGTTCCACTTTTCACTGGCCCATAACTTTCCCGGTTCCCTTTTAAACCAAGTTGCCCCATCGTGGTATATTTCCTCCTCCCATGAAGAGATCAAGTGGAATTTATTCATCGCTTTGAAGGAAGACCAGACATCAGCTCCCATGATGCAAAAGGGCAGGAATCCGGGATGCTAGGGGATCAAACAACGTGTGATCTCTACTGGCTTGCCACTTCCGTTGAGTAGCTGTTTCCCTGGGCAAACGGACCCCAGTGGCTGCCCCTGTTTGCTCGGATGTAAAACTAACCAGAGCTCTTCGATCAGCCGAGTCTTTCTGTTCCTGGTTTTAACGAGAGATCAGCGGTTGATAGAGGCAAGACCTGCCCGCATGTGGCTTGACTTCTGGGGCAGGAGCCATATCAGTGAGGAGAGGGGTGAGGTGGAGGTATCGCAAACAAAACCATTTCCGTTGATTGCACCTCATCGCGCTGCGTTAGGGTTGGCTCTGGTGTGTGATCTGCTGATGGCCTGTCCAGAAGCAGGTTCCGATCTCGGCTGGGCCAGCATCAGTCTGGAGCTTCTCTGGACGCTGCCGAGATCGGAGCCTCGCTCGTTTCTATGACACAGGCTCGGAAGCGGTGCCTGGCCTGCATCAGCCGCGCCAATCTGGGAATTTCTGCAGACGAAGACATCTTCCGAACATCCTCTTTTTCCCTTCGTGTCCACCCGCAGTTGAGCAGGGCTTGATCAGCTGGGATCTAACCCTGATGCCTTTTTGTTTCAGCAGCATCCGTCTGCATTGGCCTTACCTTAGCTCAGAGACCCACCTCCTACATCAGCATCTGTGTTGGATTGCCTGGCTCAAGACAGCTACGGATATTTCCCCCTCCTATTGTCCCAGATCTGGGCTCTTTGTACGAAGTCTGATATGAATCCCTTAATGCAGCCACGTGGGGTTTAGAGTCTCTAAGGCAGACGAAGCAGAGAGCTGGCTGTGCCATAGCAGAGAAGGGGATTTTCTCTAGGTCCTATTGGAAAAACAAACAACAACAAGGGGAAACGTGCCTGCTCCAGTTCGTGTAAGGGAGCAGCCTGGCCACTAGAGGGCACTGATAACTCACTAGAAATCAACCTACCTCTGGGCTTTGCAGATCTGAGTTCTCTACCCCAGGGCGGCCCTGGGTTGTGAGGTCCGCCAGGATCTAAGTAGGGATGGGGAGAGAAACCGGACATCCCCGTGATGTCAGTTCAGGGGGGATCTTTCTGGTGATCTGGTGGATCGCCAGAGAGTTGGTACGTAGCCCTGTTACCAGAGGGACCGGCAGGCAGAGCTCGGATTGGCAGGCATCTCTGGGGGGGGTGTATCTGGCGTGTGGGAAGTCCCGAGGGTTTGACCTGCCCAGAGCCTGCACCGGTGGGGCCCCTGTCGCCCACCCAGAGCTCCTACGCACCCGCCCCCCCCTCCGCCTCCCCAAGCTTGCCGTGTCTGGGGAGAGAAACTGATTACGACTTGGTGTTGTAACTGACCATCGGTGGCAGTAGTTGATGCTTCTCTCGGCTGACGTGCAGGGGGCTGTCGGCCGTGGGGCGGAGGCAGAGGGGACTGGCCCCTCCCACCAGATTAGCTTCCCCCTTAATTACAACTCACAGCTAGCCAACTGTAGCAGCCCTGCCTTGGTCAGTGTCACACCCCTTGGCTGGCCCAGCTGTAACTGACTAGCCACAGGAGCAGTCTTGCGACCCTGGGCTCGCCAGCGTCCCATTAGGTGCGACTGGCCACGAGCCCGATCGTGACGTCAGTGGCCCCTGCTAAAGGCCATTCAGTTCTCGGCCGCTTGTCTCCTTGCGAGCAAGCTTGACTGGCGTGACTCCCCGGCGCTCTCCATTTATTGTGCTCGAGGGGATTTTTCACATTTGACCCACGTCGGTATCTTCTCGCCTTTGGCTATCTCCGAAAAACAGTGGCTTTAAAACACCATGTTCTTCCTTGCTCCGCGGCCCCTTCCCTCGTCCCGGCAGGGAGTTGGACGCAGTTACAGGGAAGGGAGCCACTTGGGCTCTACCCTGGATCGCGCATAGGCCAAATCTTAAAATCAGGTTCCAGAGCTTCCGAGTGGGAGCGAGGGGCAGGGGTGGGCAGTTACAGGGCTGCTGGGCAGCAGTGAGGTTCTGTGGGAACAGGGGTGCCCAGGGGGTCGCCTCTCAGATCCAGGGGCATTTACCTCCCCATCTGTTGTTGGCTTCAGCGTCTTGCCGACGCCAGGAAGGCGCCTGACTCCAGTGTCCAGCAGAATGGACGCAGCACATGCTCCCCCTACAGCCTATTGCGGGAGAGTGTGATGGGCTGACCCCAGTGGGTGGTGTGCTCCTTGATAGCCCATGGGGGGCGATAGCGATCACTCTCCTCCACCCTTCCCGTGCCCCCCGGGCAGCCCCACAATAGCTTAGCCCCGAACAAACACACACCAAGCCCTGCCCTGCTACTTTGGGGCTAGATCAAACCTGCTCCAGCGGGATGCTTCCTCCGGAGCTCCCAGCGTGAGGAAACAAGGAAGCCGCCGGTGTGTCTCTGACAACTCTGGTGATTTGTGCCGCTTCCTTTGAACAGGCAGGGGGTTCTTGGATTTCACCGCTGGAGGAGGGTCAAACTCAAATCTCGTGGACACTTGTGTCCTTAAAACACCTCCATTCTCATTGCCAAGGTTAGGATCTTCTGATCGCGGCCAAGAAACGGGGAGTCTCTTTTCCAAACCTGGCCAGAAACCAGGCCCTCGAACGAATCTTCGGTATCTGTTCCCGAGCAAGACTTGGCAGGATTGCTCGTCCCCTTCCATTTTGTCTTTCCCCACCCTCTCCTTGCTCTGGATTTAAATGAGGCAAATGCTCCAGTAGGGGCTCCAAAGTTACTATCTGCCTTGTCCATGAACCTGCTTGTGGTACTACCCAATATGAAAGGGTGCAGGGAGGAAAAATGTTTTCCTGTGTCAGTTAGAAAGTGCTCAAAGACCAGCTCCCCAAGTGGGAAAGTCAACAGTGTGATGCTGATTTCCACCAGCTGAGCATCCGGGGCCTATTCTTGCGTCTAGTCCATTGCATTTTTGCATCTAATCAGTTTCAGCCTCAGACCAAAATATAGTTAGGCCAGGCAAGACGTTCCACCCCGTGCCTCAGGGCTCAGATTGCTCTAGGCTGGGCTTTCAGATCCAGCGTTTATTTGCCGCACGAGGAGCTAGCTTTGGGGTGTGGTTGGTTTTTTGTAAACAGAGGGAAATTGGGGGTGTGAAACTGCAAAGATTTGTCAGTGACTGATGCTGAGGTCTGGAAAAGAGGAAACTGCTTTGGCATTGAATGGAAACTGACCCGATTCTGATTTGCTTCTAATCTAAGGGGATTAATCTCAGCTACGCCCAGAGGGGGTGCATGCTCTTGGGGGAAGATTTGTGCCAAAGAGGTCAGGAGGGGCAGGTTGCTACCATCTCAGGCCCAGGCCCTGGAAGGTATTCAGGTGCTTAGTGCAATACCAAAATCAGAGCCAGCATCTCTGAAGGTCTCCAAGTCTAAATAAGAGCTAGATTTTCCCCAGAGCTCAGCACCCGACGTGCTCAGCTCTTGGGAGAAATTGCATCTCTTTTAAGTTTGCCTTTGATGCATCAAAAAAAAAAAAGTCTTTAAAGCTCCAATTTGCTCCATGGAAGTTGGTTGTCTTTGAGTTTCCGCCAACGGACGAGGCTTCAGGGGCAGGCTGGGTGCTCTGTTCCATTCCACTCGCAATCCATTCTCTGCTTCCCTGGATTTAAATGACACAAAGGACTGGTGGGTGGGAGTTTTCGAATCTGGCTCCAGCCGCGCTTTGCCTGAAAGCTGGTTCTTTTAGATCCCCAGGGCTGCTTTTCAATCTAGATCAACTGGGCTCGGGTGAAAGCTACGAAGCCGTTTCTGGCACAGTCAGCTGGGTGTCTTGGGAGCAATGGGGGACGGTTTTCCAAGTTACTGAAACACCCTGACACCCACTCCGGTCTCCCCCAAATCCATTGGGTTGTAACTGGTGATGGCTTTATATTCTCTGGCACCTGGGACAGGTTTATCGTGAGATGTTTCCCGAACCCAGGCTGAGATTGTCTGTTGGTTTGTGGGTCTCCAGATGCCAACTTTCCCCCCAGATCTTGTTCCTTCTCACACACTGGATTCATCTTTCCTAAGAGCCTGGTTTGTCTCCTTTGGAAACTTTGCCAAATTCATCTTTGAGAGAAATGGAGGTTGGGTTGGGTTGGAAAACACCCTGTTTCGTAGGAAACACAGCTGCTATGGAGTCTTTGTTCCACCAAATTCAATAGAATGAGGACAGTTTGCGCTCTGACTGTCAGGCCCGATCTGGTTTTCTGCTCCCCTCGCTAAGGTTGCTGACACTTGAGATCATTAAACCTGAAGGAATTTTGAATTGATCCAGTTTCCAGGAGGTGCTATTTCTGTTTGGGTCCACAGCTCCTGGGTAATTTCACTCCTTTGCCTAGTCAGTTTCACTTGCTGAACTGGCAGACTCCTGGGCAAAAATCCCAATTTAAAAAATCAATCCAAGGAACCGCTGATATTTTTTCTTTCAAAATCTTTGGGGATCTCAATATTTAAAATCTGAGACAGATCCTAGCGCCCTGGGCGCTGGGAAATCAGATCTTCGGGTATTTTGCCATGGGTGCTAACTTAGCAGTTGGAAATCTCAGCTGTCATTGACTGCAGGAGAATGTGAGCCCTCAGAGCCCTCCCCCCCCCCCCTTAGCGATCTGACTGATTTTTGAACTGGATCAACCCCAAATTCTTTAGTGACGTTTCCAAAAATTCCAGCGGCGTTTGCTGCTCGATCGCCCCGCTGTGCTGGGATAGTGTTATTGTAGGGCCTACTGTGTTTTCCGCTTCCTGGCTTTGTGATGGGGGCCCTGTCCAAACTCCTGCTCTGCTGCTGAAATCCAGGCGCCCGTTTGATCTCTTTGTAGATGAGCTGCAGAAGCCAATGGTGCTGAGTTGTGAATATTTTGTTTGGTGTTCAGCCTTTCCTTATTTCGTGCTGCTCTATTTATTTTGCCAACCTTCTGGGCTGTGAAGTTTATTTACCCGGCCAGGCTGTTTAAACAGGACAAAGGTTCTGAAACAAAGGTGGAACTCTCACTGGGTGGTGCTGAAATCAGCCACCTGGAGTCTTCTCACAGGCTTTGCTTCTTTCAGGCCTGGTGCTCTCTCAAGATCTGGGACCCTTTGAAAAAGAAACGCGGCCCTCGCACCAGGAATTGACTGAGCAACTTCTGGCTATGGACTCTCTAAAAACTGCAGTGGATTCTGGGGGAGCAGCCAGAGGAGTGGATGCAGCCAGTTAACCCTGCCTTGGGTGGCTCGAGGCGTCACTTTCAAGGGGGATTGGGTGCTTCCCCCGCCAACGGTGGCGATTTTGGATTCCTCTGGGGGAAAGACCGAAGAGTTGGATTCTGCCACCGTTAACGGCCAAGCGCCTGGAGCTCTTCCCCCTTCAGGCTGCCAGCGATTTGATCTGTTTCTGCCTCCCAAGCAGCTGAGTTCTCTAACCGACCAAAGGAAGCCAAGGAACCAAATCTAGCTAAAGCCGCGGCGGAGGGCAGCCGGCCAGGGCGTTGGTGTGGTGACAAGGGGACCTGGCCTGGATCAGGCTAGGTTTATGGCTCTGGGTCAGCACAGCTGTTCCATCTCCTGTATATATCCTCTGTACAGTTGGAGACCCCAGTATGTTCCTAAACCCCCACGCCCAAAGCTGGGCTTGGCGAAGGGGGTCCCGCTTGGGCATTGGAGTGAATGTGCTACAGGAATGAAAGTGGAAATAAATGGAGGAAAAAGTGGATGGTTGTGGCCAGGTTTGTTCATGGGCACGGAAAAGAGAGAGGAGGGAGGCCCCAGGAAGGATCCAGGAGTCCTGGCCTCCAGCCCCCTCCTTCCCCTGCTCCCCGAGCTGGGGAGAGAACCCAGGAGTCCTGGCTCTCACCTCTAGCCCCCACTCCAGGAGCCTGGGAGAGGACCCTGAACCCTGGAGCATCATGTTACTCCAGTTGGAGCCAGAAGCCTTCGCTCCAGTCTGGCATCATCCCTGTGAACTGTCGAGGGGAGAGGGGGCTAGTGGTTAGAGCAGGGGGCTGAGTGCCAGGACTCCTGAGTTCTCTCCCTGGTGCCAGGATGGGAGGGGGGGGTCTAGTGCGTTTGAGCAGGGGACTGGGTTGTCTATATCACCACTGCCTTGCAATGGATGCACTCAGGACTGTGGCCATGTGTGTCATGTTCCCTGTACTGCAGTGACCTGATAGGTGATTCCCCTCTCCCCCTTCTCTCTCGCTTTGAGGCAGGCTGCCACATCTCCTTCCTAGAGATGCAACCTGGCCTCTGTCTGGGGGAGAATGTGCTTCTGTCTGCCTAACACCCCCTCCCCTGGGGCCATTTTTCAGATCCACCCACAGCCCCATCCAGTGTCTCCATGAAGCCTGGGGCCCCAGAGCAGTTTAATAAGGGAGTTTATCTGCTTGAGCTCAGACCTGGGGCTCCCAGGGATCCCTCCCGGCCTGCACATCTCCAGGGGCTCCCTGGGGTCTCTCCTGGCCTGGGTGGCTCCGGCTCTCTCCGTTTCTAACCCGGCTGGGGCTGAGGGTTGGCGCCTCCCCTGGAGTGGCGGCTGGGTGGCCGTGTGGTTCCGTGAGATTGTGATGGTTTTTAAGCCCTGGGGAATCAATTGCCACAGCAGAAATTTTCAACAAAAATTGAATGGGGTGATTCTAGTTATAAAGAAGATAACATAATCCAGGCTTGGGTAAACTGAGGCAGGGTCCTAAGGGGGAGCTGGATTAATAGGATACCCTCCTGCTGTAACCACTAGACCCTACTCCCCTCCCAAAGCTGGTAGAGAACCCAGGAGTCCTGCTCCCAGCCTCTCCCTGCTCTAACCCACCAGAGCCCACTCCCCTCCCCTCTCTGAGTTGCAGACTGAAACCCAGAAGTCCTGGCTTCCAAGCCCCCACCCTCCCGTGCTCTAACCACCAGCCCCCACTCCCCTCTCTGAGCCTGGAAGAGAACCCAGGTGTCCTGGCTCCCAGCCCCCTCCCCCAGCCCCCTGGATAGAACCCTGGAGTCCTACTCTCGCGCCCCGCCTACTCCCACCACCAGCCCCCACTCCCCTCCCCAGGGAATAGAACCCAGGAGTCCGGGATCCCCGCTCCCACAACCAGCCCCCCCCCTCCCCAGGGAATAGAACCCAGGAGTCCGGTCCCCTCCCACAGCCGGATGTGCCCCTGCAAAGGGCTGATGCAATGGGTAACCTGATCCCCTCCCAGCGCTACCCGCGCCCCGCCCGGCTGCCCCAGTCCGCTCGTCCCGCCGCCCGCGCCGGGACCTTCCGCTCCGCGCCCAGGGTGAGTGATGCGGAGCCCGCCACGTGGGGGGAGGGGGGGTGCTCAGCCCGGGGCGTCCTGACCTGCCAGAACTTGGCTTGTCCCAGTCTGAGCCTGTGGCCTCCCTTCCGGTGCCAGCTGGCCAGCTGCTCCGCTCCCAGGGCCGGGGAGAGAACCCAGGAGTCCGGGCTCCCAGCCCCCCCCTGCTCTAACCACCAGACCCTGATCCCCTCCCTGAGCCAGGGAGAGAACCCAGGAGTCCTGGCTTCCAGCTCTCCCGCCCACTCTAACCACCAGACCCAACTCCCCACCCAGAGCCAGAGAGAACCCAGGAGTCCTGACTGCAATTTTCCAACTTCAGAACCAGAGGTAACTGTCTTCCGGTGGCTATTCCTTGTCTGAGTAGCTGGGAGGCTCCCCCCAATCCTCTTAACTGTTGAAAAGTTGCTGGGTGAATGTGAATGAGGGTCTTTCTTTTCGGAGAGAAATCGGCCACTGGACAGAACAGCGCGAGTCCGAGGTGTTAACAGGGACAGAAATCTCAGGAACCAGGCGAGTAGTAGCTGCGGTGCCAACTTTTGGTGAGGATTTGAGAAGTAACATTGATCCTGGAATTAGTGGTAACAATTGTAAGTACTCAGGTTGTCTGTAGTATTAATGGAATTGGTTTGAGTAACTCTGGCGTATGAGTGATACCAGCTTGGGTAGTAACTAGCTGGAGTATTAGTGGTATCTAGTAAGTAGTGACTCTGTGGAGTATTGATGTGAGCAGTTCGTGTAGTAACTCCACAGAGTATTAGTGGTCGTGATTTGAGTAGTAACCGTTTGGAGCATTAGTAACTCTTTGGAGTATTAGTGGTGGAGTATGAGTGATATCGATTTGAGTAGTAACTCGTTGGGGTATTAGTGGTATTGATTGAAGCAGTAGCTAGTTGGAGTATTAATAACTGGCACATTGATGTGACTAGTAACTCTTTGGAGTATTAGTGGCAGAGTATTAGTGATATTGATTTGACTAGTAACTCGGGGTATTAGTGGTATCAATTCAAGTAGTAGCTAGTTAGAGTATTAATAACTGGCGCATTAATGTTATTGACTTGACTAGTAACTCTTTGGAGTATTAGTGGTGGAGTATTAGTGATATTGATTTGGCTAGTAACTCGGAGTATTAGTGGTGGAGTATTAGTGATATTGATTTGACTAGTAACTCGGAGTATTAGTGATGTCCGTTTGAGTATTAACTTGGGAACATTGGCTGTATCCATTTGACCTGTAACCCTGCAGAGTATTAGTGACTCTGTGCAGTATTAGTGGTATCCATGTGAGCAGTGACCTTTTGGACCATGAGTAACTTTTTGGAGTATTACTTGTGCCAATTTTAGTAATAACTACTTGCAGTATTAGTGGCACTGATTTCACTAGTAACTGGTGTGTTGGTGGTACCATTTGGCTAGTAACTCTTCAGAGTAACAGTGGTAACAGTTGGAATAATAACTGTAAGTAGTAATGGTGCTTACAATGTGGGTAGCGACTGGAGAATCAGAGGTAACAGCTGGAGTGGCAGAGATGGCTGTATTATTGGAAGCAGTGACGGGGTGAGGGCGATGGTACTGAGCAGAGTACTTGTAGGATTAGCGGTTATAACATCAGTGCTACCCCATTCCTACAATTAGCGACAGTGTCAGTAGCATAAATCAGGGGGTTACAGTGTTCCCAGAATTGGAGTAACAGTCTTGGAGTATGAGTGACAACGTTCACTGTCACTGTGTTTGTGGTGATGTTAATGATGCTATTTGCAAGTGATAACAGTTTGGAGTATTTCTGGCAACAGTGAGAGCAGTAACAGTGTAACTAACACTGTGTAGCACTAGCAGGAATGGAGTATGTAGCATTGTGGAGGGTATTGATGTTGCTAATGGTTGTAGCATGAGTAGTAACTGTCTGTGCACTGTTGAGGGTAACAGTGTTGCTAACACAGTCTGTGGCACTAGCAGGAACAGTGTGTGTAGCGCTGTTGAGGGTAACAGTGTTGCTAACGCCCTGTGCCGCACTAGCAGTGTTTGTAGCACTGTTGAGGGTAACAGTGTTGCTAACACACTGTGCCGCACTAGCAGTGTTTGTAGCGCTGTTGAGGGTAACAGTGTTGCTAACACAGTCTGTGGCACTAACAGGAACAGTGTGTGTAGCGCTGTTGAGGGTAACAGTGTTGCTAACACCCTGTGCCACACTAGCAGTGTTTGTAGTGCTGTTGAAGGTAACAGTGTTGCTAACACAGCCTGCAGCACTAGCAGGAACAGTGTGTGTAGCGCTGTTCAGGGTAACGGTGTTGCTAACACCGTGTGTAGCACTAGCAGTAACGATGTCAGTTGCACTGTTTAGGGTAACTGTGTTTCTACACCATTCCACCCAACCCCACCCTCTCTACACCGGGACAAATGCTGAAGGCCGCGTCTCGGGCAACACCTCCGCTGCGTGCAGGTGTGGCCTGCCAGCCGCAGCGGTTGCAGGAGTGGCAGTAATGCTGCTCAGAGTACCAGTACTCGGAGTATTGTGCTATGCCCAGACCAAAGGCGGAAGCCCCGTCCCTCCTTATCTCGCCTGCAATGAAGGAGCAGGTGGCTCTCAGGGCAGATCCGCCCCCCCAGTGCTGGGCCGGGCTGGGAATTGTGAATGGGACACTCTGTAATGGGGGAGGGGAGGGAAGGGTGGGGAAGCACATGGAGGGGCATTGCTGGCGGGCGGGGCGCGCGTTGTGATCCAGTGATTAGTTTATCCGGCTTCCCAGGCCACGGCTGGCAAGGGCACTGGGACATGGGGTGGGGGTGAACCCCTGGGGTCTGCAAGGGATCTGGGTTTACCCCCCACCCCTCCTGCCCCTTCTTGGTTTAGTCCCGACCTCACCCACCAGGGGGCGCTGTGGGCAGCAGGGCAGGGCGCTAGCTGGGGGTGGGAGCCAAGGGAGGCCGTATGGGGGGACAGCAATGCAAGGCCACTGGGGCTCCCCCCTCCTGACTCCCATCTGCTTCCCTGGCTCTGACCAGCCCAGGCTGGGTCCTGTCCCTGGCTCTGGGAGGGGAGTGGGGTCTAGTGGTTAGAGCAAGGGGGGCTGGGAGCCAGGACTCCTGGGTTCTCTCCCCATCTCTGGGAGGGGAGTTGGGTCTGGTGGTTAGAGCAGGCGGGGCTGGGAGCCAGGACTCCTGGGTTCTCTCCCTGACTCTGGGAGGGGAGTGGTGTCTAGTGGTTAGAGCAGGGGATCGGAGGCTAGGAGCCAGGAGTCCTGGGTTCCTCTCTGTCTGGTAATTAGCTGTTCCTGACTCTGACACACCCTCAACGGCTGCTAACTATAATTATGTTAGTGCTCCCCCTGGGATATTTTAACGAACACCGGAATAATTACAGCCAATTAGCCACGAGGCCTGATTAAAAACTTCTGTCAGATGCAAACCCGTTAGCGTCAGGGTCCGAAGGGGAAGACGAAGGCAGGACGCGGCCCCGAGACGCGCCCGCCACCGGCCCTTATAGAGACATGAATCCCAGTGGGTGTGTACACGCCTCACAGTGCACTATGGAAACTCCCGCAGCTGCCAGCTGGACCCGGCTCTCCCCCGAGCTGGGCGCTCCCCCCACAGCCAGCATCCTGCCTCACACCCCACAGCGCCCCCTGCTGGGAGAGGCCAACGCTGGAGTAGCTGGGTCCAGTGGGGTAAAGCACTCGGAGTCCTGGCTCCCAGCCCCCCCCTGCTCTAACCATTAGACCCCACTCCCCTCCCAGAGCCAAGGAGAGAACCCAGGCATCCTGGCTCCCAGCCCCCCCGCTCTAACCACCAGCCCCCACTCCCCTCCCAGAGCTGGGGAGAGAACCCGGGAGTCCTGGCTCCCAGCCCCCCCCTGCTCTAACCATTAGACCCCACTCCCCTCCCAGAGCCAAGGAGAGAACCCAGGCATCCTGGCTCCCAGCCCCCCCCCGCTCTAACCACCAGCCCCCACTCCCCTCCCAGAGCTGGGGAGAGAACCCGGGAGTCCTGGCTCCCAGCCCCCCCCCCCCCCCAACCACTAGGTGTGTATGTTTCTTTAGTGGGAGTCCCGGTGTGTTTGTGGGTGTGTCCCCCCTGCTGAAGGGGACAAGCCCAGCTCTGTGTGTGTGTGTGTTGGTCCATGCATTCACGTTGTGTTGGGAGGAAGCAGAGGCGTGCGGTGTGGATTGTGTGTGCCATGGGACTGGCAGGTGTGTGATTGCATTGGGGACAGCTGGCTCTATGTGTGTGTTGGGGGGTAGTCAGGGGTGAGTTGATCAATTTTGGGGTAGGAGGTGCGTGTTGTGTGTTGACAGGTGAACACAGTTGATTCTGGGTGTTGTGTGTGTGTTGCGGTGGCACAGGAGGTGACTGGTATGTGTGTTGTGCTGGAGGAGATGTTGTGTAGACTTGAGGCTGTGTGTTGGGAACACTTTAGAGTGTGTGTGTTGAACTGTATGTTTGTGTGTTGATCTGTGTGTGTTGGCAGAAGGATGGGGTGTCGTGCTGCAATGGGTGTTGGTGTCCAGGGCCAGCAGGCTGTTTGTGTGTCTTGATCAGTGTTGTTGTGCAGGGTCAGTGGAGTGTCTGTTGATCTGTGTGGTGCTGCAGGGGTTGTTGTTGTGCAGGACCAGTAGGTTGTGTGTGTGTGTGTGTGTGTGTGTGTTAATCTCTGTGTTGTGTTGCAGGAGGGGTTGTGCAGAGCCAGTGGGCTGTTGTGAGTGTGGATCTGTGTTGTGTTGCAGAGGGTGTCATTGTGCAGGGCCAGCGGGCTGTGTATGTGTGTGTGTTGATCTGTGTTGTGTTGCGAAGGTGTGTGGTTGTGCAGCACCAGAGGGCTGTGTGTTGATCTGTGTTGTGTTGCAGGGAGTGTCGCTGTGCAGGGCCAGTGGGCTGTGTGTGTGTGTGTTGATCTGTGTTGTGTTGCGGGGGGTGTAGTTGTTCAGGGCTAGCTGGCTCTGTGTGTGTGTGTGTGTGTGTGTGTGTGTTGATCTGTGTTGTGTTGCAGGGGGTGTAGTTGTTCAGGGGCAGCGGGCTGCGTGTGTGTGTGTGTCGATCTGTGTTGTGTTGCAGGGGGTGTTGCTGTGCAGGGCCAGCGGGCTGTGTGTGTGTGTGTGTGTTGATCTGTGTTGTGTTGCAGGGGATGTAGTTGTTCAGGAGCAGCGGGCTGTGTGTGTGTGTGTGTGTTGATCTGTGTTGTGTTGCGGGGGGTGTCGTTGTGCAGGGCCAGCTGGCTCTGTGTGTGTGTGTTGATCTGTGTTGTGTTGCAGGGGGTGTTGCTGTGCAGGGCTAGCAGGCTCTGTGTGTGTATGTGTTGATCTGTGTTGTGTTGCAGGGGGGACTGTTGTTGCGCAGGGCCAGCGGGCTGTGTTTGTGTGCTGATCTGTGTTGTGTTGCAGGAGGTGTCGTTGTGCAGGGCCAGCAGGCTGTGTGTGTGTTGATCTGTGTTGTGTTGCGAGGGGTGTTGTTGTGTAGGGCCAGCGGGCTGTGTGTGTGTGTGTTGATCTGTGTTGTGTTGCAGGGGTTGTCGCTGTGCAGGGCCAGTGGGCTGTGTGTGTTGTGTTGTGGGGGTGTTGTGCAGGGCCAGCGGGCTGTGTGTGTGTGTGTGTGTGTGTGTGTGTGTGTGTGTTGATCTGTGTTGTGTTGCGAGGGGTGTTGTTGTGTAGGGCCAGCGGGCTGTGTGTGTGTGTGTGTGTTGATCTGTGTTGTGTTGCGAGGGGTGTTGTTGTGCAGGGCCAGTGGGCTGTGTGTGTTGTGTTGTGGAGATGTTGTTGTGCAGGGCCAGTGGGCTGTGTGTGTGTGTGTGTTGATCTGTGTTGTGTTGCAGGGGGGACTGTTGTTGCGCAGGGCCAGCGGGCTGTGTTTGTGTGCTGATCTGTGTTGTGTTGCAGGAGGTGTTGTTGTGCAGGGCCAGCGGGCTGTGTGTGTGTTGATCTGTGTTGTGTTGCGAGGGGTGTTGTTGTGCAGGGCCAGTGGGCTGTGTGTGTTGTGTTGTGGGGGTGTTGTGCAGGGCCAGCGGGCTGTGTGTGTGTGTGTGTTGATCTGTGTTGTGTTGCGAGGGGTGTTGTTGTGTAGGGCCAGCGGGCTCTGTGTGTGTGTGTGTGTGTGTTGATCTGTGTTGTGTTGCGGGGAGTGTCGTTGTGCACTGTGCCCATCTGCACGTTGTGCGCCTGACTCACACCCCCTCCGGCCCGCCCAGGGCCCCCTCCCGCGCAGGGGTGTGATTGGCCGTGGCGTGGCCGGTGTGTGCACATCTCTTGGCGCGGGCGTGTGGTGGGGAGCGTGTGGCTCGGCGTGCGACACCCCCCAACACACACACACCCCCGGCCCGACCCCGGATCTCCCCGTCTGGCCTGCTCCCCTTTTCCCGCCTCGCACGGTGAGTGTGAAGCGCCGGGTGTGAGTGCGCGGCGGGGACACAACCCCTGGTGTAAGGCCACGAGGCGGTTGCATCAGCCACCCTGGGGTGGGGGGGGCGGCAGCAGAGGCCGAGGTGGGGGGCCGACGGATGGGGGGGCAGACAGATGGGGGGGAGCATTGCACCATCACCCCCCCAACAAGATCACCCCCCGTGGCCCCTAAATCATTGGGGAGGGTCTGGGGGGGGGCCTTTCCCACAACTTTCTGGGGGGGTTGTCAGGAAGTTGGGGGGGGGGCTCTGGTTTGGCTAGTTTCTCTCCAGCATGTCAGTGGTTAAATCCCAGCTCCCCCTCTCAACGTCCCCCCCTCCCCTCTCCCACCCCCCTCCTTCCGTCCCCCACCCCCTGGAGCCAGCAGCAGCCACGTGTTCTCATCCCACAGAGGCTGCAGCTGCCTGGGAGCCGGAGCCCTGCCTGGCTCTGGCCAGGGAGTGGGGGCTAGTGGTTAGAGCGGGGGGGGGTGGCTGGGAGCCAGGACTTTTGGGTTCTCTCCCTGGCTCTGGGAGGGGAGTGGGGTCTATTGGTTGGGGGGGGTTAGGAGCTGCACTCCTGGGTTCTCTCCCCAGCTCTGGTATTAGGGTGCCCTGGGGAGGGAACCCAGGAGTCCGGGCTTTCAGCCTCCCCCTGCTCTGGATCTGTGCCCCCCCTCCAAAGACCTTTCACAGGTATGGGCCGGGGTTAACCTTTCGCTGCCCGGACCCCAGTGTAGGTTCCGGGTACTGGGTCAAACGTTTCCCAACCACTCCAAACCTTCGAGGAGAGACCTCCCCTGTGTGAGGATCATGTGAAGGGATCCCAGGACTCCTGGGTTCTCTCCCCGGCTCTGGGAGGGGAGTGGGGGCTGGTGGTTAGAGCAGTGGGGGGCTGGGAGCCGGACTCCTGGGTTCTAACCCAGCTCTGGTAGTGGGGTGCCCTGGGGCCCCGCTAGTCCCAGCAGCTCCTCAAGGCCTCGTGCCACATCAGTGCTGGGCCCTTCCTGACCTTTCCCCCAGTCTCAGTTTCTGAAGCCGGGGTCCAGCTTTGCCGGAGGGGCGGGGGGAGCTAGAGAGTGGGGCCCGAGCAGGGTGGGCCGCTGCCACCCTCTGGGGCGGGAACGGGAAGGCGAGACAGGGAGCCTCAAATTGGGACTGATCTGAGTGAGGAAGTAGAACCTGGGCGTCCAGGCTCCCAGTCCCTCCCCCCAACACCTGTGCTAAGCACTAGACTCCCTTCCTCTCCCCGGGCCAGGGGGAGAACCCAGGAGTCCTGGCTTCCAGCCGCCTGCCCCGCTCTAAGCATTGAACCCCACTGCCCTCCCAGAACTAAGAATGGAACCCAGGAGTCCTGGCAGGGCCGCCTGGGGCGGGGGGGGAGTGCGGCAATTTGCCCTGGGCCCCATAGGGGCCCCCATGAGAGTTTTCGGTGGGTCTTCGGCTGCAGGTCCTTCAGTGCCGCAAAACACACCCGGATTGAGTGAAGGACCTGCTGCCGAAGAACCAGAGCTTCTTTTGCTCTGGGTCTCAGCAGCAGTTCGGCAGCGGGTCCGTCACTCGCTCTGCTCGGGGCGGCAAGCCGCGGGGGGCGCTCTGTCGGCGCCGCCAGGGCGGCAGGCAGGCTGCCTTCGGCGACTTGCCTGCGGAGGGTCCCCTGGTCCCGTGGCTTTGGTGGACTCTCCGCAGGCAAGCCACCCAGACAGCCTGCCTGCCGTGCTTGGGGCGGCAAAATGTCTAGAGCCGCCCCTGGCTCCAGGACCCACTGCCGAAGTTTCCCAAAGACCTGGAGCGGAAGGACCCCCACCGCCGAAGACCCCAGGCCCCCTGAATCCTCTGGGTGGCCCTGAGTCCTCGCTATCGGCCCCCCCTGCTCTAACCACTAGACCGCACTCCCCTCCCAGAGCTAGGAAGAGAGCCCAGGAGTCCTGGCTCCCAGCCCTCCCTGCTCTAACCCACCAGCCCCCACTCCCCTCCTGGAGCTGGGGAGAGAACCCAGGAGTCCTGGCTCCCAGCCCCTCCTGCTCTAACCACTAGACACCACTCCCCTCCCAGAGCCAGGAGAGAACCCAGGAGTCCTGGCTCCCAGCCCCCCCTGCTCTAACCACCAGCCCCCACTCCCCTCCCCGAGCTGGGGAGAGACCCCAGGAGGGCGCGGTCACCCTGTCCTGAGGGATCAGGCATCAAAGTTAAGCCCCAGCATGTGGGAAATGCAGGAATGGGCGCAGTGCCAGCTCCTGCCCTTAGGGGGAGCCAGGCGCCTTCCCACCCCACCCAGCCGGGACGGGCGCACAACCTGCCCCAGGCGGCCGCTGTTCCCGTGCGTTCCCTGCCGTGCCGTTACTGAAGACATCAGCCAACCCACTGGCTCTGAGCCCCACCTTGCTCTCACCACCAGACCCAACTCCCCTCCCAGAGCTGGGGAGAGAACCCAGGAGTCCTGGCTCCCAGCCCCCCCTGCTCTAACCCACCAGACCCAACTCCCCTCCCAGAGCTGGGGAGAGAACCCAGGAGTCCTGGCTCCCAACCCCCCTGCTCTCACCACCAGACTCCACTCACTGCCCAGAGCTGGGGAGAGACCCCAGGAGTCCTGGCTCCTAGACCCCTCCCCCTGCTCTCACCACTAGACACCACTCCCCTCGCAGCGCTGTGAGTCTGTTGGTGACATTCTCTCTGTCCCATCACGGAAGGGAAGTGTTGTTAAGTGGTTGGGAAGCTATTCTAGGCCTCCCAGGACCTGGGATGACTAGCTGTGCCTCAGTTTCCCCATCTGAAAAATGGTGGGCAGGGGGGCTTCTTTCTGATCAGCTCATTGCATCCATCAGTTGACGTCCCCCTCCCCTCCACCAGGCAATCAGTTCAACTATTGCTTTGCTCTCAGTGGGGGCGAGGAAGGGACAGTCACATGAACCCCCCACCCTGCCTCCCAGGTGGCTGGTGTGACAGGATGGATCAGGTGAAGTTTTTCCAGCCGAGATCAGGAAGTGTTAATGCCCGTGGACAAAGCTTTGTTTGTAAGCCCATGTCTAATTCTGCTCACGCGTGTTAAGGTTTGGGAGAGGAGAAATTGTCCATTTCACGGCACTCAATGTGCTCAGATTTCATCAGTCAAAGGGAATTAGGCACCGAAATGCGTTTGAAGAGCTGGGCCTGACTGATTTGAAAATGGGACGTTTCACCGATAGGAAACTGGGTTACTTAGGACATTTGAAATGTGCAGAAATTGGAATTTAATCATTGAAAAGGGAGCAGTTTCAAGGAAGTGGCTAATTAGGAACTTTGAAAAGTCAAGATTTGGAAATTGGATTGAGCAGCAAATTCAAAATGAGGAGGATTGGCTGAATCAGGCCGTTTAAAAATTGGAAATTTAAAAAAAAATCATTTTCAAAATGAGGAGAAAGGATGGTTTGCGAAATTGAAAATTGAAGCAAACTGCAATAATTAGAACTTATGAAATGTAAAAAATGGAAAAGTGATTACTGATTAGAAACATTTGATATTTCAAAAGTTTTAAAAAGTGAAAAGGACATTTCGAATGTCCAACGGTACAAAGTTGGACACTTCCAAAATAAATAACTTGGCTCAGTGAGATGAATGGACGTCCCGGTGTTTTTCAAGTATTTTCATTAGCAAATCTGACATTTCAAAATGAGGAAAATGGGTTAATTGGAAATTTTAACAGTTCAGAAATAGAGGAAAAGGTTATTCAGGACATTTTCAATGTCAAAAATAGAAACTGTGATTCAATGAAAACAGTTTGAACATGGGAATATTTGCTTTATTAGAAAATCAGATATGTCAGTACGAGATCATTTGGATGGTTTAGGTAAACGGACAGTTCCGAATGTAACACGGGATTTTGTTAGGAAAATTGAAATGTCAGAATTAGAAAGAATTGATTCATTGGACAAACTGAGGCTTTGAAATGAGAAAACTTCAAGTAGAAATTTTGGCGTTTCTAAAAATAGAAACCGTGGCTGCATTAGAAAAAGTGGCATTTTGAATGTGGGGGGGAAAGGGACCATTTAAGAAATTAGCTCACGTGGCAAAGTGCAACTTTCAAAGGAGAAAATCGGCTCAGTTAGACGACGCGATGCTGCAAAATATAGAAAATTGGAGGCTTAACAACTCGAAAGGTCCCCGAGATGTTTTGGGTGAAAGTCAGACTGAGCAAAAAGGCCAATCTTTGATGAGAAAAAAACCCTACAACTTTTGACTGTAAAATTCTTGATTCCATGCGGGATAAACTCGCGTCTCAGCTGTACCGCCGTCATGGGCCAGCTTGCAGTCAAGACGGGGTGTTTTGCTAAAAGATCTGCCCAGGGGTTGTTTCCGGGAGGTCGCAGAGACTGTGTGATATCAGAGCTTGGATTAGGTGATCCTGGGAGTCCCGTCTGGGCTTGAGATCTGTGAATTCTGGACCGGGGATGATGGGAAAATGCTGTCCTGGGGGTGGATCTGTCAGGGCTGTTGCCTCTTTGTGTTCAGATTTCATCCGCGGGATCCAGGATGACGGGCAGTGGCGAATCTTGTGTTCACGCCACTGGCCCTCCTGGGAGACTGTCCCTTGCTGCCTGCCCTGCTCTAACCACTGGACCCCACTCCCCTCCCAGAGCTGGGGAGGGAACCCAGGAGTCCTGGCTCCCAGCCCCCCATCCCGACCCCACTCTCCTCCCAGAGCTGGGGAGAGAGCCCAGGAGTCCTGGCTCTCAGCCCCCCCAACTTATGCAGGGATCGAGCTTCTCCTTCGTTTGGGTGGGGGCATTCCTGGCTGAGCCCTTTCTCTGGGTTTCTAGGTGGGAAGGTGACCCATGCGCTGTGCCCCAGTTGCGATCTCTGACACACGCATCACGTCCGCACCCCGAACCGGCCCGTGTCCACCATGGAGCTGCAGAAGATGGAGGAGCAGGAGGGGCTGGAGATGTTAAACGGGTCTGTCCCGGAGTGTGACAAAGCCAGCGGCCTGGAGGATGGGTAAGTATTGGAGGGCGGTGGGAGAATGGATGGGGCTAGTGGGGGGAGTAATGGGGGTATCTGGACCAGGGCTACCGGGGGCGGCTGGGCAGGCGACCCCCGCATCGGGGAGGGGGAGGCTCTGGATGGGAAGCGCCTGGCGAGCTGAGCTGGGGAAGGGACCCAGGCGTCCGAGCTCGCAGCCCTCTCACCCTGCGGCCCTTCCCCTTGCAGGGACCCCGCGGCAGAGGTGACGGCGGCCGAGCAGGAGGGTTTCCTGCCCCACGCCACCGGCAAGAAGCTGAACCAGTTCACCGACGTAAGTGGGACCCAGGCGTCCGGGCCCCGATGCAGAGCCGATCCCACCCCTCCAGCAGCCAGATCCTTTGACTAGTCCCTCACCTCTTTGACACCTGCCCTTTGACCTTTCATTGGACCCTCGCCCACTGTCCCTTTAACCTCTGCCCTTTGACCTTTCATTGATTCCACACCCCATGGCACCTTTAACCTCTGACCCTCACCCTCTCCGCACTATCCTTCGGCCTTGCCCCTCCTCTTTTGCTCTTTGACCTCTGACCCTTGCCCTCAGCTCTTTGCACTTTCTCGTTGCCCTTCCTCCTTGGCCACCCCGTTGTCCTTTGACCTCTGATGCTCATCCTCACCTTAAGGTGGTTTTATCTTTGACCTCCAACCTTTTCCCTCTTGCTGACCTTTGATCTTTGGTGTGTGACCCTTGCCCTTCTATTGATGCAATATGTCCTTTGGCCTTTGTCTGCTCCGTTAATTGCTTTGTTCTTTGACCTCTGACCCTTGCCCTTTGACCTCCACCCTCCCCCAGGTTCTCACCCCACCCCGTCTCTCTCTCTTGCCCGCAGTTCGAGGGGAAGACGTCGTTTGGGATGTCGGTCTTTAATCTCAGCAACGCCATCATGGGCAGCGGCATCCTGGGCCTCGCCTACGCCATGAGCAACACGGGCATTGTGCTGTTCATGTGAGTGCTGCCCCACAGGACACTGCCGGGGGGAAGATCACAGCGCTGGGGTCACTGCTGCCCCCACAGGGCACTGCCCGGGGAAAGATCACAGCGCTGGGGTCACTGCTGCCCCACAGGGCACTGTCCAGGGGAAGAGCGCTGCGCCGGGGTCACTGCTGCCCCCACAGGGCACTGCCCGGGGGAAGATCGCCACGCTGGGGTCACTGCTGCCCCACAGGGCTCTGCCTGGGGGAAGATCGCTGCGCTGGGGTCCCTGCTGCCCCCATAGGGCACTGCCTGGGGGAAGATCACAGCGTGGAGATCAGTGAGATATACTCCTCCTCCACAAGGTGGCACCAATGGGTGGGAGCTATAGCAGATGGAGCCAGAACTCCTGGGTTCTCTCCGTAGCTCTAGGAGGGGAGTGGGATCTAGTGGTTGGGGTGGGGTGGGGAGGTTGGGAACCAGGACGCCTCAGTTCTTTCCCCCACTCCGGGAGGGGAGTGGGATTTGGTGATCGGGGTGGGGTGGGGAGGTTGGGAACCAGGACTCCTGGGTTCTCTCCCTGGCTCCAGGAGGGGAGTGGGATTTGGTGATTGGGGTGGGGGTCGGGGGTTGGGAACCAGGACTCCTGGGTTCTCTCCCTGACTCTGGGAGGGGAATGGGATTTGGTGATCGGGGTGGGGGTCGGGGGTTGGGAACCAGGACTCCTGGGTTCTCTCCCCGACTCCGGGAGGGGAGTGGGATCTAGTGGTCGAGGTCGGGGCGGGGGAGAGGCTGGGAACCAGGACTCCTGAGTTCTCTCCCCGGCTCCGGGAGGGGAGTGGGATCTAGTGGTCGAGGTCGGGGCGGGGGAGAGGCTGGGAACCAGGACTACTGGGTTCTCTCCCCGGCTCCAGGAGGGGAGTGGGATCTAGTGGTCGAGGTCGGGGCGAGGGAGAGGCTGGGAACCAGGACTCCTGGGTTCTCTCCCTGGCTCCAGGAGGGGAGTGGGATTTGGTGATCGGGGTGGGGGTCGGGGGTTGGGAACCAGGACTCCTGGGTTCTCTCCCCGACTCCGGGAGGGGAGTGGGATCTAGTGGTCGAGGTCGGGGCGGGGGAGAGGCTGGGAACCAGGACTCCTGGGTTCTCTCCCCGGCTCCAAGAGGGGAGTGGGATCTGGTGGTCGGGGTCGGGGCGGGGGAGAGGCTGGGAACCAGGACTCCTGGGTTCTCTCCCCGACTCCGGGAGGGGAGTGGGATTTGGTGATCGGGGTCGGGGCGGGGGAGAGGCTGGGAACCAGGACTCCTGGGTTCTCTCCCCAGCTCCAAGAGGGGAGTGGGATCTGGTGGTCGGGGTCGGGGCGGGGGAGAGGCTGGGAACCAGGACTCCTGGGTTCTCTCCCCGGCTCCGGGAGGGGAGTGGGATTTGGTGATTGGGGTGGGGGTCGGGGGTTGGGAACCAGGACTCCTGGGTTCTCTCCCTGGCTCCAGGAGGGGCACTTCCAGCTGCCCACCTCTCTCTTCGCAGCGTGCTGCTGATCTGCATCGCCGTGCTCTCTGCTTACTCCATCCACCTGCTGCTGAAATGTGCTGGCGTTGTAGGTGAGTGGGGGGGGAGGAAAAGCGCCCGGCTCCTCCAGCCCCGGCCTCGCCCAGCGGGGGCGCTGATGCTCTCTAACTCCCGTCTCTTTCCTCCCGCGCAGGGATCCGCGCCTACGAACAGCTGGGTTACCGGGCATTTGGCCCGGGCGGCAAGGTGGTGGCGGCGGTGGTCATCTGTGTGCACAACACGGGAGGTGAGATTCTGATCTAGCCACTGGCCCCCACCCAGAGCCAGGCAGGGAACCCCGGCGTCCTGGCTCCCAGCCTCCCCCCCACTCCCCTTCCAGCTCTAACCCACTAGACCCCACTCCCCTCCCAGAGCCAGGCAGGGAACCCCGGCGTCCTGGCTCCCAGCCTCCCCCCCACTCCCCTTCCAGCTCTAACCCACTAGACCCCACTCCCCTCCCAGAGCCAGGCAGGGAACCCCGGCGTCCTGGCTCCCAGCCTCCCCCCCACTCCCCTTCCAGCTCTAACCCACTAGACCCCACTCCCCTCCCAGAGCAAGGCAGGGAACCCAGGCGTCCTGGCTCCCAGCCTCCCCCCAACTCCCCTTCCAGCTCTAACCCACTAGACCCCACTCCCCTCCCAGAGCCAGGCAGGGAACCCAGGCGTCCTGGCTCCCAGCCTCCCCCCCACTCCCCTCCCAGAGCCAGGAGGGGGACCCAGGCGTCCTCACACAGGCGTTTGTTTTGCAGCCATGTCCAGTTACCTGTACATTGTGAAATATGAGTTGCCTCTAGTGATCCAGACGTTCCTGGGCCTGTCCGCGAACACGGAGTGAGTGAGATAATGTGGGGCACCAGCCCCGGGCCACGTTCCCGCCCCACTGCCCTGTGGGCAGATGGGAGCCACCGCCCGCTAGAGGGGAA
Organism: Gopherus flavomarginatus; assembly: GCF_025201925.1. Taxonomy (NCBI): domain Eukaryota; kingdom Metazoa; phylum Chordata; order Testudines; family Testudinidae; genus Gopherus; species Gopherus flavomarginatus. The sequence goes on from NC_066634.1 coordinate 2,374,771, forward strand.
AGGTCCCAGGCTTCATTCCTGTCTATAAATGGGGACATCTGGCTCTCTGGTTCATGTGCCTTCCCTGCCCGGGCACGGTGCCCTCGTCCCCTACAGTCAGCCCTGCCCCTGCACCATCCTGCCAGACCCCACTCCCCTCCCAGAGCTGGGGGAAGAACCCAGGAGTCCTGGCTCCCAGCCCCCCCAGCTCTAACCCCTAGACCCCACTCCCCTCCCAGAGCTAGGGAGACAACCCAGGTGTCCCGGCTCCCAGCCCCCCACTCCCACCCCCACCCCCACTCTAACCACTAGACCCCACTCCCCTCCCAGAGCTGGGGGAAGAACCCAGGAGTTCTGGCTCCCAGCCCCCCCAGCTCTAACCCCTAGACCTCACTCTCTTCCTGGAGCTATGGAGACAACCCAGGTGTCCTGGCTCCCAGCCCCCCACCCTGACTCTAACCACTAGACCCGACTCCCCTCCCAGAGCTTGGCTCCCGGCCCCACAGATTGCATGGAGCCATGGGGAAGGAGCTTCCTAATTCCATGGGTTCCTGGTGGGTCCCGTAGAAGGTTCTAATTCCCTCCCCCTCCCCCTCACATGAGTCTTGCCCCCCAATCTGTGTCACCTGGGGCCGTTCCTGCCCTCCCCTCCCTCCCGCCCATGTCCCGCTCCCAAGGAATGAGCCAGCCCAGAGCAGGAGTGTTTACCCCCTGGCCCCGCCTCCCCCAGCAGCGGGCGCTGTGGGGTGCTGACCTCCGCCCCGTGTGTCTCGCAGGAACTGGTACATGAACGGCAACGTGCTAATTATCATCGTCAGCGTCTGCATCATCCTGCCCCTGGCACTCATGAAACATCTCGGTGAGTGTGGGGCTGGGAGGGGTGTGGGAGGGGGGCTAGCACCCCCTGCTGGCGGGGATCAGCCCTGCGTGTCTCACCCTCTCTCGCCTCCCGCACAGGCTATCTGGGGTACACCAGTGGGCTCTCGCTGACCTGCATGGTCTTCTTCCTCACCTCGGTGAGTGCACCCTGCCCCCCAACCCGATGTCCCTGCCCCGCCAGCCCGCCAGGGAGAGAACCCAGGTGTCCTGGGTCCTAGCGCCCCCCCGCCCCAACCACTAGACACCACTCCCCTCCCAGAGCCGGAGAGAGAACCCAGGAGTCCTTGCTCCCAGGCCCCCTCCCCCTGCTCTAACCACTAGACCCAACTGCCCTCTCAGAGTCAGAGAGAGAACCCAGAAGTCCTGGCTCCCAGCCCCCCTGCCCCAACAACTAGACTGCACTCCCCTTCCAGAGCCGGGAAGAGAACCCAGGAGTCCTGGGTCCCAGCTCCCTGACTGGTGGGGAGGTAACCCCCTGCTGGGGAAGGGGTGTCTCTCACTGCGCCCCTGTGGCTCCCCCCAGGTGATCTACAAGAAGTTCCAGATCTCCTGCCCACTGAACGAGACCGAGCCCGTGACCCCCCTCATCTACTACAACGGGCAGAACGCCAGCGCCGCTGGCACCACTGGGGATGAGTGCACGGCCAAGACCTTCACCGTCAACTCCCAGGTGAGAGCGGGGGTGGGGGCCAGTGGTTAGAACGTGGGGGGCGGGGGCTGGGATCCAGGACTCCTGGGTTCTCTCCCTGGCTCTGGGGAGAGAGTAGGGGCCAGTGGTTAGAGCGAGGGGTGCTGGGAGCCAGGACTCCTTGGTTCTCACCTGGCTCTAGCAGTCAGCCCTTCCCCTCCCTCCACAGACCGCGTACACCATCCCCATCTTGGCTTTCGCATTCGTCTGTCACCCGGAGGTGCTGCCCATCTACACAGAGCTGCGCAGGTGAGGGGTGGGCAGGGGGAAGGGCCGGGTGGATTCAGGGAGATCGAGTCAGTGGGAGGGGAGTGGGGTCCAGTAGGGGGGCTGGGAGCCTGGACTCCTGGGTTCTCTCCCTGGCTGTGGGAGGGGAGTGGGGTCCAGTAGGGGGGCTGGGAGCCCGGACTCCTGGGTTCTCCCCCGCCAGCCCCAGGGCAGGGCAGGGCGGTGTTTGACCCGTCTGTCCCCCGCCAGGGCCTCGAAGCGGCGCATGCAGAGTGTGGCAAACGTCTCCATCCTGGCCATGTTCTTCATGTACCTGCTGACAGCCATCTTCGGCTACCTCACCTTCTTCAGTAAGGCAGTGCAGGGCTGGGCCCTTCCAGCAGGGGGCGGCAGGGTCCCCTTCCCCCCCCTTCCACAGCTCCCCCCTCTCCCTCCGCACGGACCCCATCAGCGCCCCCTCTGCGCAGCTGTCCCTCCCGCAACCCCACTGCTACGGCTGCGCGTCTCTCCCGGTTCCTCCACCCCTCACCTGGTCCTGCATGGGGCTCCTGGCTAACGGCTCCCGAATAACGGCTCTCTCTCCCACCCTTCCGTCTCCCGCAGGGAACGTCGAACCGGAAATGCTGCACACTTACAGCAAGGTGGATCCCCTGGACCGGCTCATCCTTTGTGTCCGCCTGGCTGTGCTGATGGCCGTCACGCTGACGGTACCCGTGGTGCTCTTCCCAGTACGTGTCACGGCTGCCCTGCTCCAGAGGTGGCTGCATCTCGGTGCCGAGTGAGCTGTCTTGGTGTGGCGTTATGTGTGGCTGTTCCCTTGCTGCCCCACCCCAGAAGTGGCTGCATCTCGGCACTGGGCGAGGTGTCTTGGTGTGGCGTTATGTGCGGCTGATCCCTGGCTCCCTCGCCGCAGAGGCAGCTGCATCTCAGCACTGGGCGAACCAGCACCGTATCCCTTACCTCTTTCCTTGTCTCCTCCCAGATCCGCAGAGCCATCCAGCAGCTCCTCTTCCACGGGAAGGATTTTAGCTGGGTTAGGCATGTGAGCATCGCTATCTGCCTTCTGTTCGTGGTCAATCTCCTGGTCATCTTTGTCCCTAACATCCGGGATATCTTTGGAGTCATTGGTAAGTCCCTGGCTTCAAATGGGCTGGGGGTTGGCCTTCCAAGGTGAGCCGTCTCCATGGAGCGTTATGTGTGGCTGTTCTCCAGTTGCCCTGCCCCAGAGGTGGCTGCATCTCAGCGCCAGGCGAGCCCTCCTCCATGCAGCGTTGTGTGGCTGCTCCTCAGTTGTCTCACCCCACCCCAGAGGTAGCTGCATATCTGACCACTCTCCTCTCTCTTGTCAGGAGCCACCTCCGCCCCCAGTCTCATCTTTATCCTTCCCAGCATCTTCTACCTCCGCATCGTTCCCAGAGAAAAAGAACCGCTGAGATCCAGGCCAAAAATCCAGGTACCCACCACTGGAGGGGCACAGTGCCCTGGGGAGCAGGGGGCACAGTGGGGGGTGCCATGCTGTGGGGTGGGGGTAGGGAGCTCAGCGGGGGGTTGTGTGCTGTACTTGGGGTGTCTCACCTTCTCCTCCCCTTTCTGCCCCCCAGGCTGCCTGTTTTGCTGCCCTCGGCTTCATCTTCATGGTGATGAGTCTCGGCTTCATCGTGGCTGACTGGGTGATGACTGGACGGAGCAGCGGTGGGGGGCACTGACCCACCCCTCTGCTGACCCCCAGCACAGACCATGGACCCCACTGGGCCTGCTCAGGGGGCCCAGCCGTCACTGGGGCAAGAGCAGCGCCACCTCCCATTGGCCCTCGCTCCACTGCAGCCGTGGCAACGCTGAGACCAGCGCTAGGGCCCGCCCATTGGCCAACTGTTACCACGGCAACGCTACAGACCCTGGCACCAACTGGTGTCCATGGGAATGGTGCCAAGGCCCTTCCATCAACTGTTACCGTGGCAATGTTACAGCTCCTAGTTTCCATGGAAATGGTGCAAAGGCCCTTCCATCGGCCACCTGTTAGTGCGGCAACGCTACAGCTCCTGGCAGCAACCGGTGTCCATGGGAACGGTGCCAAGGTCCTTCCATCCATCGACTGTTACCATGGCAATGCTACAGCTCCTGGCAGTGACTGGTTTACATGGGAATGGCACTAAGGCCCTCCTATTTGTGCCATGTAGTCATGGTAGCCTCCCATTTCCATGGGACAAAGGTCCTGATTGGGCCATCAGTGCCATGGCAACGGCAGGTTCCCCACGTCTACTGAGTCCCCTGACTACAGCGCAACTGGGTTCTCCTTAGCTCCCTGTTGCCGTGGCAACATGGCAGGTTCCCGGTTGAACACCAGGCCTTTGTTGCTGTGACAACGTTTTGGCCACTGCTGGAGTGGGTGGGTGGGGGGTCCCTAGCAACAGTTCCCTTCAGACAATGCCTCCCACCTCTTTGGTTCCCATGGCGACAGGAACACCCCCTTCTCACCCGCTTGTACTCATCCCTGGCGCCAGTCAAAGAGGGACTGTGAATCCGACTGTGCCAGGGCGGGGGCCAGGTGGATCCATGACACTCTTATTTATTGCTCTTATTTAATTCGGAGCCAGCAGCCAGACCAAAGAGCGATGCCGGGCTCACTGCTGGGGCCAGGATTGTGACCCCCCCCCCAGGATTTCTGGGTCCCGGATTGTTACCCCCCCCAGGACTCCAGGGTCCCATCCCCAGCGACGGGGCCACGGCTCGTCCACATTTTTGTGCCTCAGTTTCCTCACCGGGAGATAGGGGCATGTTCCCATCCTGCTGAGGATTAACTCTCAAGCATCTGAATTCTCCGGAGCCGGAGGAGACACTGTTACTGTTACAGTAATGGGGAGGCAGGGGGTGAGCCTCCTGCGGGGCCTCAGGACTCCTGGGTTCTTCTGGGGACGCCTGGCTTCCTGAGCGGGGGGAAGGGGGAGGGGAAGCCATGCGCCTTCAGGCCTGTTTGCTGCCTGAGACAGGCCCCAGCCACGGTGCAGAATTCACCCCACGTCAGCACCCTCTCCCCACCACCCGGTGGCGCCCCCGGCTGAGCCAGTCGAATGCCCCCCTTTCATCTGGGTGTCAGGGCGGGCGTTTATCGAACCCTGGGTCTCCGTTCTCTTTTCAAACTACCTCACCACCCAGAGACAGGCCCAGACTCACTAATGTTGCCCCCCTCAGCCCCTTCAGAGAGCAAAGGGTTAAGGATGGGGCTATCGGGGGGCACCCCCCTGATTGCGGGGTGGGAGGCAATCTGGGTACAGGTGCCCCCTCAGAGCCAGAGAACGCTCCATCCACCCTGTCGAGAAAGCCCGGGGCCTCCGCTTCGTCCTCCAGAAACGTCTAGATCTCGTCCCAATGGCTCCTTCTCCCCTCCAGAAAAATCCTTGTACCTACATGTTTTCATCCAGAAACTGGTATTTCCCATGCTGGCGCCTCCATCTCTCCTCTAGAAAAATCCTGATACCTCTGCTTCCACCTCCAGAGAGTTCTAGATCCCATCCCGGTGCCCCTCTCTCTAGAAAAATCCCAATGCCTCTGCTTTCGCCTCCAGCAATCTCTAGATCCCACCCCAGTGGTGCCGCCGTCTCTCCTCTAGAAAAATCCCAACGCCTCTGCTTCCACCTCCAGCTATCTCTAGATCTCACCCCGGTGGTGCCTCCATCTCTCCTCTAGAAAAATCTCAACACCTCTGCTTCCGCCTCCAGTGATCTCTAGATCCCACCTGCTGGTACCTCCGTTTCTCCTCTAGAAAAGTCCCAACACCTCTGCTTCCACCTCCAGAGAGCTCTAGATCCCATCCTAGTGCCTCTCTCTCTAGAAAAATCCCAATGCCTCTGCTTCTGCCTCCGGAGATTTCTAGATCCCACCCTGGCACCTCTGTCTCCCCTCTAGAAAAATCCTGGGGTTTGTGTCCTTCTCCAGGAACTTTTAGACCTTGGCCCAGTGCCTCCTTCTCCCTTCTAGAAAAATCCCAGTGCCTCTACTTCCTCCTCAAGAGATCTCTACATCTTGCCTCAACGCTACCATCTCTCTTCTAGAAAAATCCTTATGCCTACACATTTTCCTCCAGAAACCTCTAGATCCCACCCCGCTGGCACCATCTCCACTCTAGAAAAACCCAGGGGTCTTCGCATCTTCCTCCAGCATTCTCCAGTCCCGACCCCGACGGCTCCATTTCCTCTCTAGAAAAGTCCTGATGCCTCCACCCGCATCGACACAGGTCTCCCACCACTGCGGCCTTAGCACTCAATGCCTCTTCAGCCAGTGCCTTAAACTCGCCCCCCTCTGGTGCAGCCCCCTGGCCTCACAGTAGCCGTCTCCTGCCCCCCCCCCCAATTCAACCACAACCCCGCTGGTTCTGCCCCCCCGACACAGCAGTTATATTGGCAGAAAGGGGCCCCATAGAGAATCAGGACTCCTGGGTTCTCTCCCCGGCTCTGGGAGGGGAGTGTGGTCTAGTGGTTAGAGCTGGGGGCCAGGACTCCTGGCAGGGCCACCCAGAGGATTCAGGGAGCCTGGGGCAAAGCAATTTCAGGGGCCCCTTCCATAAAAAAAAAAGTTGCAATACTATAGAGAACTATATTCTTGTGAGAGCCCCTGCGGGACCCGGGGCCTGGGGCAAATTGCCTTGCCCCCCCGCCCCAGGCGGCCCTGTCTCCAGAGATGGGTTTCTCCCTTTCTACAGGCGTAATTTGGGCTTTCATTTTGGAAGGAAGCATTTGAGGAAGAAACAAACATTTTCAGCTCCCTTTCCACCCCCTGCTCAAAATACAAACCCCTCAATCAGGAAATTCTCCCTGTTTCAAACAGAAATTCGCACCCCCCCATGTTCTGACTTTTTTGAAAAGGGGGGGGGAAGGCCCCCACAATGACTTTTGTTTTGCCAGTGGGGGAAATTGGCTGCCATGATAAACAAACCCAGGCTCGGCCCAGCTAAAGCTACTGTGCTGCGCCGGATCCATCAGAATCCGGTTCCAGGTCTGGCCCGGAGCCGAAGAAAACTGACATTTTGCAAGCCGGCCGGGAAACCTCCCCCCCAACACGCCCCCCCAAAATTGGGCAACTGTGCAACCCACAGAGAGCGACGGATCTCTTTCATTGGGCCAACAGCTGGGGAAAGAGACACATTTCTGAACTGCAGAGCTTGTGTCCTTCCCTGGGGAGTCGGCCGGTAAAAGAGACGTGTCCTGTCCAGACAATGCTGCCAATCTCCCCCTCCCTCCCCCCCAAAAAATGTCCTTTCCCGGAAGGAGAAACAAGAAAAAGACCATTTTGAAAAGAGGAATTTTTGCCCCCATCTGAGGGTCCGAAAATTTGGCTTCCCCCCTTACTAACTCTCAGGACATTTTCCAAACCGTTGGGTTTCCTTTTTGGGGCCTGGCATTGCCTGGGGCTCGGGGATGCTGGTAGAAGGGTCCCAGGTTCAGATTCTGGGGTGGGTTCCAGGCCTGGTTAATTCAGGGCTGGCCTGGACGGGATAATCGCACTGGGGACGGCTCCCTCAACTGAAAACCCTCATCCTGCCAGCTCCTAAAGTCGGCGTCTCAGTCCATCGATCCTGCCTGGATTCACATGACTCCAGATGCGCAAGGCTTTACCAAGGCGGGAGCGGGCATAAAAGGGCCCCTCATTGCACTATTTTGATCAGCACGTCCAGCCAGATCCTGCGTCATTCCCAGTGCTACGGACAAAGCCAAAAGACACTCCTGCCCCCCTGTTGCAGCAGGGGTTCCCCACCCCCATGGCTGGTGGGGGGGATGATGCTGTGGGATGGGGTAGAGCTAGGTGAAAGCGATGCAGGGAGCTGGTGGCTTTTGTATGGTAGCTCTGGGTTTCAATAAATAGCAACCGGACTTTTCCCCCTGCCTGAGCTGTCTGTGTGTGTGGGTCCGAGGGAAGGGGTGGGGCTGGGGGTTATGGGGGGAGGAGGGCAGGGGGAGATGGAGGAGGCAGGGGAGGGAAGTTGAGGTGAGTGTAGAGGAGGGGGTTGCGGGGAAGCGGGGAGGGCAGGGCAAGGGGAGTGGGGACAGGGCCCTAATGGTACATTACCCACCATAGGCAGCTGGAACCAGTCCCCCAAACAACCCCTCTACCACAGCACAGCTAGGCTGTCCTGCTGTGACTTGCGGGGGCGGGGGGGGGGTGTCCCCACAACCCTGAAGGTGCGTCAGACTCAGAAAATGCTCCCACCCCCAAACAGCTGCATAGGAATCACAAACCAGGTGCCAGGCGGCCGCAATGTTGCCTGAGTTTGCCGAGAGCCTGAGACGATTGCTTGGAGAGGCAGGCCGGCCCCAACCATTGCTGGGTTTCCCCTGCACCCCCCAGCTCTGCCGGTGCCCCTCACTCCCAGCCCTGGCTGGGGCCATTTGCAGAGCCCAACTTCCCCAGGCCCTGGGCGCTCAGCGTTGGTCGGTGGTTTTCTCTGCGCTTCCTGTTGAAAAAAGTCCCCACAACACGGAAGTTCCCTGGGGTGAGATCAGGGAGGGAAGAGACCCTGAGAACCTGCCAGGGGCTGGAGCCAGCATGAGCCGGGGGTCCAGGTCAGGGGCGCGAGGGCAGCAGGAGAACGTCCCCTCCCATCTCCTCCTGGATCATGAAAACCAGCAGGTGTTTGAGCTCCTGGGCCGGAAATGCACGGTGAGGCGTGAGGCCCAGAGGGTGCAGACACCAGGGGGCTGTGGCTTGGGAGTGGGGGGACCTGCAGAGCTGGGTACCCCAGGGCTGGGTGAGTAAGGGGGCTGCAGGTTGGGCATGAGGGGGACCGGCAGGTCCGAGGGTGGGGAGCCCAGGGCTGCAGGTCGGGAGTGGGGAGCACTGGCAGAGCTGGAGGGAGCCCAGGGCTGGGCTAGCAGGGGCTGTGGGTCAGGAGTGAAGGGCACCGGCGGGACTGGGGGGAGCCCAGGGCTGGGCTAGCAGGGGCTGTGGGTCAGGGATGAGGGGTACTGGCAGGGCTGGGGGCAGGGAAGCCCTGGGCTAGCAGGGGGCTGCAGTGGAGGAGGGGCACCAGCAGAGCTCGTGGGAGCCAAGGGCTGGGATAGTTGGGAACTGCGGGTTGGAAGTGGGGGGCACTGGAAGAGCTGGGGGGGAGCCCAGGGCTGGGTGAACAGGGGGCTGCAGGTTGGGAGTGAAGGGCACCGGCAGGGCTGGGGGGAGCCCAGGCCTGGGCTAGCAGGGGGCTGCGGGGCGGGAGTGAGGGGCACCTTTGTTGCTGCATCCCTCCCCCTCCGCTCAGGAGGAAGTGGGGTAAGCGGTCCTGACGGGGGCTGTGAGGGGCCCGGCATGGTGATGCTGGGGAGCCCGGAGTCTCGGCCAACATCAGAAACCAAGACAGGAACTGGCAACCCCGGGGGCCCAAGCTCAGGGCTGGGCGAGCCCTCCCCCAGTGGCGTTCTGTGTGGCTGTTCCCCAGCCGCCCCAGAGCCGGCTGCATCTCAGCTGCGAAATCTATGTAACTCAGTTGTCTCTGTGCCAGACCCTGGCCACATCGGTGGCCCAGTTGTACCAGGCCTTGCCCCCCAACAGCCAGGTCTGGGGGAAGCAGGGCTGTGGGGTCCTGTGCCTGGTGAAGGACAATCCCCGGCGCTCCTACTTCATCCGCCTCTTTGACCTCAAGGTGAGCCTTTGCCCTCCTGCCTGCGGCTCCCCAGCCCTGGGGGGGGGAACCCAGGAGTCCTGGCTCCCAGCCCCCACCCCCCGGTCTAACCACCAGTTCCTGCTCCCCTCCCCAGAGCCAGGCAGAGAACCCAGGAGTCCTGGCTCCCAGCCCCCTCCACCCTGCTCTAATCACCAGACCACACTCCCCTCCTAGAGCCGGGGAAAGAACCCAGGAGTCCTGGCTCCCAGCTCTAACCACCAGCCCCCACTCCCCTCTCAGAGCTGGGCAGAGAACCCAGGCATCCTGGCTCCCAGCGCCCCCTGCTGGCGGGGCGTTAACTGGGGGTCCCCTTTCTCTTGCAGAAGAAGAGGCTGACATGGGAGCTGGAGCTCTCCAGCCAGCTGGTCTATTCCGCCGTCACCCCCTATTTCCACACCTTCCCCGGGGACGTGAGTATCTGCCCCAGAGAGGGGTGGGCGCGTATGATCAGTGGGGCAGGGCTTCCAGACATAGCCCTGCCCCCAGAGACAACAGTTCAGAGATGTGGGGTGAAAAGAAGGAGAAAATTGAGGGCTACCAATAAGAAATAAGCCTGGGAACCCGGATGCCTGGGTTCTCTCCCGGCTCTGGGAGGGGAGTGGGGGGCTAGTGGTTAGAGTGGCGGCGGGCAGGACTCCTAGGTTCTCTTCCGGCTCCGGGAGGGGAGTGGGGGGCTAGTGGGTTAGAGCAGGGCGGTCTGGGAGCCAGGACACCTGGGTTCTCTCCTGGCTCTGGGAGGGGAGTGTGCCCCCCCACCCCCAGGACCAGTGAGGTGCCTTTTGCTTTCAGGAATGCCAGGCCGGGCTGAACTTTGCGGACGAGGCTGAGGCCCGCGACTTCTACGCGCTGGTGGAGGAGAAGATCCAGAAGCGACAGCAGAGGATGGGTATGTGGAGGGGTGGGGAGCTGGCTGGCGCCCCCTCGAGGGGACAGGCCCCAGCCCCATTCCCCACCCCCCCAAGCCTGCCAGCATCACAGTGCATGTTCTCCTCTTTCCTCAGAGAAACGGCAGCTCCCCCCACCACCTCCCCCGGTCAATGAAGGTGAGTCCCCCTCTATCCCACTGTCCTTTGCAATGGGGGGGAGGGGTAGGTTAGGGGTAGACCCCACTGGGGGTGGGGGGATGGTGACGTGGGTCTAACCACATCTCTTTTTGCCTCCCTTAGAGAGACGATCGTCGACGCTGCCCCGATGCCCAATGCCCGGGGGAGACATGAATGGTAAGTGGCTCGGAGTTGGGGGTCTTGAAAGGGTTAATTCAGCCCCCCTGCCCCATGGCGCCCCCCAGTGCCCAGCCCTGACTGCCGGGGAAGAGCACCCCCTGCCTCATGCCCTGCCCCACAGTGTCCCCCAGTGCCCAGCCCTGATTGCCGGGGGACAGTGCCCCCGACTCACTCCCTGCCCCACGGCGCGCCCCCTCAACGCCCGGCCGTGACTGCCAGGGGAGATTGCCCCATGCCCATCCCCCCATCCTGCTCCCCATAGCATGGTGCCCCCCAGCGCCAGCCCTGACTGCCGGGAGAGAGCACCCCCTGTCTCACTCCCTGCCCCGCGGCACCCCACAGCACCCGGCCCTGACTGTCAGGGGAGAATGCCTCCCACCCAGCCCCCCACCCTGCTCCCCACAGCATGGAGCCCCACAGCGCCCAGCTCTGACTGCTGGGGGAGTGCGCCCCTGCCTAGCCCCGCACCCTGCTTCCCACAGCCCCATCTCTTTCCCCCGCAGGTCCCAGCAAACAGCCGAATTCCCCCTCCGGCTCCTTGAACCTGATGACGATGGACATCCAGAACCCGGACATCACCTCGTCCCGGTACCGGGGGCTGCCGGTGCCCACAGCCTCCGAGAAGAAGAAGGGCAAGAAAAAGATCTCCAAGGCCGACATTGGCGCCCCAAGCGGATTCAAGTGAGAGCTGGCATCAGTGGGGCCGGGAATGGGACACGGGGCCTGGCCCCTCTAGGGGGTGCTGGCTCCCATCTGACCCCAGGGTGGGGGGGCTGGCTGGTTCTGGGGGGGCCGGGAATGGGGCATGGTGCATGGCCCCTCTAGGGAGTACCGGCTCCCATCTGGCCCCAGGGCAGGGGTCTGGCTGGCTCCAGGGGGCAGGGAATGGGGTACAGTGCATGGCCCCTCTAGAACTGGCTAATCTTTGTTCTCCTTCCAGGCATGTCACCCACATCGGATGGGACCCCAACACTGGCTTTGACGTATGTAGCTTCAGAGACAGGGGCATGGTGGGGGTCTGACCCTGGGGTCCAGTGATCGGAGGGGCTGGGAAGGGGGCCAAGGACAGGCTGTGGATTAAAGCTTCGGCGTTAGCAGTGTCTGTGTATGGTGGGGAAGGGCGGGTTTCACTCATGCTTGTGGCTACCAGGCATGATGTGGGGCGTGAGTGGGCTTCAGTTGGTGGGCGTGGCTATTCCTCGGCTGCCCCGCCCCAGAGGTGGCTGCATCTTAGCGTCAGGTGAGCTATCTGTGTGGGTTGTTATGTGTGGTGGTTCCCCAGCTGCCCCACCCCAGAGGTGGCTGCATCTTAGCGTCAGGTGAGCTATCTCTGTGGGGTGTTATGTGTGGCGGTTCCCCAGCTGCCCTGCCCCAGAAGTAGCTGCATCTCAGTGCACCATGGAGCATTACGGGGGCAAATCTGGGGTTTGCTTGAGCCAGGACTGCCCAAGATACTGCCTCCCTGTGGCCCCCCGTCCCCCCAGCTTTTTCCAAACTCACTCTGTTCTCCCAACTCACGTTACTCCCCCCCCCCGCAAACTGCTCGGGGAGTTGGCAGCATGCCCGTTATTGGTGGTGAGGTTGGTGCATGTCCACAGGAAAGGGGCAACTCACAGCCAGCCAGAGGTGCTGCTGGAGCTAGCGGGGATCTGGATGGCGCAAGGGGCAGGGCGCGGTCCTAGCCCCAGGATGTTTTTTTGAACTCCTTGGGGCTCAGCTGGGAACTAACGCAGGGCCTGTGGCTTGCCGCAGCTGGGGGCTCGGTGATCTGGCCTGCAAAACCAATTGCCATTGGGCCAGGTTCTCCTGGGACCGTCCCTTTTTTGCTGCCGCTGTGTCGGAAAAGCTGGCCCAGGCAACCAGTTTCATGGGCTTTGGACGTCACAGGGTTTTTTTTCCCAGCCCTCAAAGGCAGCGGCCCAATAATCTGGGCATGAGACCCTGCAAGAGGATGCGTCGCATGACAGTGATCTCAGCCACTTCTGAATGCAGCCACTTCTGGGGCGGGATGGCTGGGAACAGCCCCATAAAATGCCACATGGGGAAGGCTCACCTGGCGCTGAGATGCAGCCAGCTCTGGGGCAGGGTGGCTGGGAACAGCCCCATATAATGCCACATGGGGAAGGCTTGCCTGGCGCTTAGATGCAGCCAGCTCTAGGGTGGGGCAGCTGACATCACCTCCCAATTGGATCTCTCCAGGAACATCCCCCAGCTGCTTGCTCTGCTCAGCGGGTTAGCGTTTTAGGGGGTCAGTATTAGGGGGTCCCCCAAGGCTGCTGGGGGGGGGGCTAATTTAAGGCATGATCCATAAATCCCCCATCCCATCCCCAGATTTCAGGGTTTGAAGCTTTGCTGCTCTGTCCATCTGGGTACCTGCAGCTGGGGGCAGGGGGGAGAGCGTGAACTTGGGAGGCGTTTGCCAGAGGATTGAGCAGCCTTCCTCCATCCGTCTCTCTCCTAGGTGAATAACCTGGATCCCGACCTGAAGACGCTCTTCTCCCAGGCCGGGATCAGCGAGGCGCAGCTGACTGACGCGGAGACCTCCAAACTTATCTACGATTTCATCGAAGGCCAGGGCGGGCTGGAGGCTGTGAAGGAGGAGCTGAGACGCCAGGGTGAGTTCTCCCCATGCGGTGTTATGTGCAGCTGTTCCCCAGTCCCCATCCCCAGAGGTGGCTGCATCTCAGTCCCAGGCAAGCCATCCCTGTGCAGTGTTATGTGCAGTTGTTCCCCAGCTGCCCTGCCCCAGAGATGGCTGCATCTCAGTCCCGGGCAAGCCTCCTCATGTGGAGCTTTGGGGTCCTCAGGGGGCCGCGGGGGAAGAAACTTGTTACAGGCTGGGCTTTAATTGCAGTTTATTTCTCCCCACAGGTCCAGCACCACCCCCACCCCCCATGACCCGGTCCGGGCCCCTCCCTCCCCCACCCCCTTCCTCAGCGAGAGGCAGGTCTGGTCCGTTGCCCCCAATCCCAGGCGGCCCCCCACCCCCCTCATCTATGCCAAATAGGGGGCCTGTTCCCTCCCAGCCTCCCAGGGGGCATCAGCCCCCTGCTCGTGGGCCTCTTCCCCCTGTCTCCAGGTCTGGTCTGCCCCCACCTCCTCCTGCTTCTGGGGCAGCCCCCCCACCCCCACCTCCCCCCCCACCCCCTCTGCCCCCAGTCTCTTCAGGGCCTTGTCCCCCTCCCCCACTTCCTTCAGGGGGGGTCAGCTCCCCAGGGGGCCAGCCCGCTCCCCCCTCAAAAGGGCGTGGGGCCCTGCTGGACCAGATCCGCCAAGGCATCCAGCTCAACAAGGTGAGCTGTGGGGCAGATGGGGGGTGAGGATGAGGGAGATACAGGAAGGAAGGAGGGGAGATGGGGGCTGAGTGGCGGGGCAGGGATGGGGGAAGTGGGGGAAGGGAGGGGGATAGGGTGGGGAAGGGGGAGATGGGGGCTAGGGGAGTTGGGAGCAGGTGTGGGGCATGGAGGGGGTGTCTGAGGGGAGCAGGGATGAGGAGGGGGGCGGCTGGCTGGGTGGGGCTATGAGGGGGGAGTTAGAGCTGGCTTTGGGTGTGAGGGTGGGGGAAGTGGGCTCTGGTGGGCACAGGGGGTCTGGTCTGAGGGCTCTGGCAGAGCCAGGGGGGTGGGTGGGCACAGGGGGTCCGGGCCGGGGGCCCTAGTGGTGCCATGGGTGTGGGTGGGCACAGGAGGTCTGGACTGGGGGCTCTGGTGGTGCCAGGAGGGTGGGTGGGCACAGTGGGTCTGGACTGGGGGCTCTGGTGGTGCCAGGGGTGTGGATGGGCGCAGGGAGTCTGGTCATGTGAGAGGGTGGGTGGGTGCAGGGGATGGATGCTGTGGGTCCTGACCCCTCCCTGCATTGCAGACCCCCGAGATGCTGGACTCCCCGCCGCCCCCGCAGAGCTCCGAGGGCCTGGTGGGGGCGCTCATGCATGTCATGCAGAAGCGGAGCAAAGTGATTCACTCCTCAGGTGAGTCGTCCCATCCCGCCTCGGCAGCGGAGAGTGGGTGCTGTGCCCCTCCTCCCCCACCCCCAGCCCCCTCGGACATTCACCTTCCTCTTCCTCCCGCAGACGAAGGAGAGGACAACGGCGGGGACGAGGAGGACGATGACGAATGGGATGACTGAGCTTCGTCCCCAGCAAGAAAAGCTCCTCGCCTTGTGTGCTGGGCGCTGTGCCCCACTCCCCTGGGTGATCCCCCAGTCCACCTGGCCCCTTTGCAATAAAGACAGCTCTCCGCTTGACATGCTGCCCCATCTTTTACCCAGAATTCCCCTTCCCAAGCCCCCAGCTTCCCCTATCTGTTCTCATCACCCCATTGAAACCCAGGGCTTGGCAATACCCTGGTCTCCACTGACCTCTTTGGCATCAGAAACAACCCAACCGATCTTCTTCCAATTTGGCTCCATGCTTTGATCTCAGCCCGATTGAAAAAACAAGCCAAGTTGGAACCAAGCTGGTGATGTGCGGCTCAAGAACTTGGTGTGGGTCATCAGCACAGATTTTGGGGCGGACTAAACCCATTGGTTTGGGTCAATGTCTGAGTGACGGAACTGGAAGCCAGAATGCTTGATCTGAGGTCGTGGCTATGCCACATGTGCTCTGGTGGCCCAGCTGCAGAAGATTTAGTGTAGACACTTTCACGGGCAATGGAAGGGGTCTGTAGCGGATCCACCTTGCCGGTAGCTAGGTTGACAGAAGAATTCTTAGTTGTGTCTACACCTGTGCGTTAGGTCAGCTTGACGATGGTCCCCTGGGGGGTGAATTTTGCACAGCCCTAAGAGCCGTAGCTAGGTTGATCTCAATTTTGAGCGTAGACGAGCTGCCACTCTAGACTAATGTCTTGTTATAATGGCAGCAGCGTCACCCGCAATATAGAACTTGCTCATGACTTATGGCTTATTCCTCTCAAGACTTGGCAAAAACTGATTTTTATTTGTTTTTGGATCATTTCAACGGAGCAGAATTCAGCTTTTATTTTTCAATAATTCTGATGGCTCGTATCGCTGTTTATTTTGAAGGCGGGGAAACGGTGCAGGTGCGGGGGTGTCGGAACAATTATTTCATGACTGCAGAGGTTGAGTTCAAAAAGCGAAAGCTTTAAAACACAAAGTCTCTTCAAGATAGACGAAGTCAATAGCCTCATGGTTTCAAGTCCCAATTTTTTTACTTTGCCTCACTCTCTGTTTCGACAGTTATAAATGGCAATGCTTTTTCTGGGTTTGTGTGTGTGGGGAAATGGACATCGACCAGAATTTACTGATCCAAAGTGAATCTTTCCAAGCCTGTGAATTTTGATTTGTTTAATTGGGTTTTATGTTCCCGTTGCTTTACTCTGAAGGGTCTCGCTGCAGCACCAAACAGGACAAGCAAGATGGAGCTGGCGAATGCTCTCTTGCCTCTTTAATGAACGTTAGCCCACCACACACTGAGCCAGTCAAAGCGATTGCTACTCCTCTGCTCTTTATTAAACAACATTATCAGCTGTTTCTCTGGTTGCTTTCATGGCAGCGATCCTAACAGAGAGGGATTTGCTCTGGGGCACAGAATTGGGGAATGGGACACACGGGCCTTTCCCCACCAGGGATCGCTGGCTCCCATTCAGCCCCAGGGCAGTGGAATGGCTGGCTCCGAAGGGCAGGGAATGGGGTGCCGAGGCCTTTCCTCTCTAGGTATACCAGGCCTTGTGCCCCACGCCAATAAAACCAGCTGGGAGGCCAGGGAACCTGACCCCCCCCCAACCAGTCAGTAAAACAACTCAGAGTGCCAACCAAGGATCCAAACTCTTGGACCGTCAGTTTCCAAGGGGGTTTTTGTGTTTTCTCATTGGCGTCTGAGTTTCACACGCATTCCCGTGGCCTTGTCATTGGTACCTAGGTGACGCCATCCCTCTGTGCGTGGCCATTGATACCTAGGTGACGCCAACCCTACAGGCATTGACATTGGCACCTGGGTGACACCAGCATTCCCCACACAGCAGCGATGTTGGCACCTGGGTGATGCCACCCTCCGCCATGCAACATTGATGCTGGCGCCTGGGTGACACCATCCCGTCCCCTGCCCTTGCCATTAGAGCCAGGCAGTGACTCTGGTGCCACAGCAAAGGGACAGGGCAAACCAGGGGTGTCCATTGATGGGAATGCAGAATAACTGGAGGGGTGGGGGAGGGGCTACATATTGTTTTAGGTTGAGGTGGCACTTAAAGGTTAGGGTGAGGGTCCTGTTGGCCGCTCCGCCACCCAGTATGGCTCCATAAAGCCCCTCAACTAAGCCACGAGGCAGCTTGTGGAGCAGACTCGGCTGGAACGAGTTACTTTGCTGCCTTGTGAGCCATTTCCGCGACTCTTGCGGTCGCAAAGCGGCGCGCAGCACTCTGGGAGATGCAGATGACGCCCGTGGCCGGCGCCCCCGGCGCCAATTGGCTGGCGGGGCGCGTCAATCAGGCCGGACGCCCAATGGGAACGGCCGCGGCGGGGAGCGGCGGGGCACGTTGCTCTCCGCCCCTCCTCTCCGGCCACGCCCCCTGGGAGAAAAAGTTTCGGGCGGCCCCAGTGGCTGGAGGGGGAAAAAAAAAAAAAAAAAAGATGGCGGAAAATTTAAAAGGTGAGCGAGGGAAGCCGGCGCGCGCGGAGCGTGGCGCGAGTCCGGGCTGGGCGCGCGGCGGGAGAGGCGCCTGCGGGGGGGCGGGAGCGGCTACTATGAGGAGCGGCGCGAGCGCGGAGCTAGTTTCTCCCCCCCCCCCCCTTCCCGGCGCGCGAGGCGGCAGCAGACGCGACCGTTAAGGAAGGAGGGGGCCGGTGGAGAGCGCGCGAGTGGAACGTTCAGGGGCTGCCCTCGCGCGCAGAGCGGGAAACGGGGCAGGACGAAATGGGGGAGGGGAGAGGCGCTGCCCCCGCTGGCGGGGGGGTGAGGGCGCACGTGACCCTGAGGGTGCCCCCACCGCACTGGCACAGAGCACCTCCCCTTTGTAGGCTGGCGCTGACCCCCCCATGCCCACGCCAACCCCCCCGAGGTGGGGTGACCCCCCCGTGTGCCCACACCAGCCCCCCATCGTGGGGTGAACCCCCTGTATGTGGGGTGACCCCCGAGTGTGCTCATGCCAACCCCCTGACATGGACAGAACCCCCCCATACACCCACGCCAACCCCCTGTATGTGGGGTGACCCCCGAGTGTGCTCATGCCAACCCCCTGACATGGAGTGAACCCCCTCATACGCCCACGCCAACCCCCTGTATGTGGGGTGACCCCCGAGTGTGCTCATGCCAACCCCCTGACATGGACAGAACCCCCCCATACACCCACCCCAACCCCCTGTATGTGGGGTGACCCCCGAGTGTGCTCATGCCAACCCCCTGACATGGAGTGAACCCCCTCATACGCCCACGCCAACCCCCTGTATGTGGGGTGACCCCCGAGTGTGCTCATGCCAACCCCCTGACATGGAGTGAACCCCCCCATACACCCATGCCAACCCCCTGTATGTGGGGTGACCCCCGAGTGTGCTCATGCCAACCCCCTGGCATGGACAGAACCCCCCCATACACCCACCCCAACCCCCTGTATGTGGGGTGACCCCCGAGTGTGCTCATGCCAACCCCCTGACATGGAGTGAACCCCCCCATACGCCCACGCCAACCCCCTGTATGTGGGGTGACCCCCGAGTGTGCTCATGCCAACCCCCTGACATGGACAGAACCCCCCCATACGCCCACGCCAACCCCCTGTATGTGGGGTGACCCCCCAGTGTGCTCATGCCAACCCCCTGACATGGACAGAACCCCCCCCCATACACCCACGCCAACCCCCTGACATGGACAGAACCCCCCCATACGCCCACGCCAACCCCCTGTATGTGGGGTGACCCCCGAGTGTGCTCATGCCAACCCCCTGACATGGACAGAACCCCCCCATACACCCACGCCAACCCCCTGACATGGAGTGAACCCCCCCATACACCCACGCCAACCCCCTGTATGTGGGGTGACCCCCGAGTGTGCTCATGCCAACCCCCTGACATGGACAGAACCCCCCCATACACTCACGCCAACCCCCTGACATGGAGTGAACCCCCCCATACACCCACGCCAACCCCCTGACATGGAGTGAACCCCCCCATACACCCACGCCAACCCCCTGTATGTGGGGTGACCCCCGAGTGTGCTCATGCCAACCCCCTGACATGGACAGAACCCCCCCATACGCCCACGCCAACCCCCTGTATGTGGGGTGACCCCCGAGTGTGCTCATGCCAACCCCCTGACATGGAGTGAACCCCCGCATACACCCACGCCAACCCCCTGACATGGAGTGAACCCCCCCATACACCCACGCCAACCCCCTGTATGTGGGGTGACCCCCGAGTGTGCTCATGCCAACCCCCTGACATGGACAGAACCCCCCCATACGCCCACGCCAACCCCCTGTATGTGGGGTGACCCCCGAGTGTGCTCATGCCAACCCCCTGACATGGACAGAACCCCCCCATACGCCCACGCCAACCCCCTGTATGTGGGGTGACCCCCGAGTGTGCTCATGCCAACCCCCTGACATGGACAGAACCCCCCCATACGCCCACGCCAACCCCCTGTATGTGGGGTGACCCCCGAGTGTGCTCATGCCAACCCCCTGACATGGACAGAACCCCCCCATACACCGCCAACCCCCTGACATGGACAGAACCCCCCCATACGCCCACGCCAACCCCCTGTATGTGGGGTGACCCCCGAGTGTGCTCATGCCAACCCCCTGACATGGACAGAACCCCCCCATACGCCCACGCCAACCCCCTGTATGTGGGGTGATCCCCGAGTGTGCTCACGCCAACCCCCTGACATGGAGTGAACCCCCCCATACACCCACGCCAACCCCCTGACATGGAGTGAACCCCCCCATACGCCCACGCCAACCCCCTGTATGTGGGGTGACCCCCGAGTGTGCTCATGCCAACCCCCTGACATGGAGTGAACCCCCCCATACACCCACGCCAACCCCCTGTATGTGGGGTGATCCCCGAGTGTGCTCATGCCAACCCCCTGACATGGACAGAACCCCCCCATACGCCCACGCCAACCCCCTGACATGGAGTGAACCCCCCCATACACCCACGCCAACCCCCTGTATGTGGGGTGACCCCCGAGTGTGCTCATGCCAACCCCCTGACATGGAGTGAACCCCCCCATACACCCACGCCAACCCCCTGTATGTGGGGTGACCCCCGAGTGTGCTCATGCCAACCCCCTGACATGGAGTGAACCCCCCCATACACCCACGCCAACCCCCTGTATGTGGGGTGACCCCCGAGTGTGCTCATGCCAACCCCCTGACATGGACAGAACCCCCCCATACACTCACGCCAACCCCCTGACATGGACAGAACCCCCCCATACACCCACGCCAACCCCCTGACATGGAGTGAACCCCCCCATACACCCACGCCAACCCCCTGTATGTGGGGTGACCCCCGAGTGTGCTCATGCCAACCCCGACATGGAGTGAACCCCCCCATACACCCACGCCAACCCCCTCTATGTCGGGTGATCCCCGAGTGTGCTCACGCTAACCCCCTGACATGGAGTGAACCCCCCCATACACCCACGCCAACCCCCTGACATGGAGTGAACCCCCCCCTACACCCACGCCAACCCCCTGTATGTGGGGTGACCCCCGAGTGTGCTCACGCCAACCCCCTGACATGGAGTGAACCCCCCCATACACCCACGCCAACCCCCTGTATGTGGGGTGACCCCCGAGTGTGCTCACGCCAACCCCCTGACATGGACAGAACCCCCCCATACACCCACGCCAACCCCCTGACATGGACAGAACCCCCCCATACGCCCATGCCAACCCCCTGACATGGAGTGAACCCCCCCATACACCCACGCCAACCCCCTGACATGGAGTGAAACCCCCCATACGCCCACGCCAACCCCCTGTATGTGGGGTGACCCCCGAGTGTGCTCATGCCAACCCCCTGACATGGACAGAACCCCCCCATACACCCACGCCAACCCCCTGACATGGACAGAACCCCCCCATACGCCCACGCCAACCCCCTGACATGGAGTGAACCCCCCCATACACCCACGCCAGCCCCCTGACATGGAGTGAACCCCCCATACGCCCACGCCAACCCCCTGTATGTGGGGTGACCCCCGAGTGTGCTCATGCCAACCCCCTGACATGGACAGAACCCCCCCATACACCCACGCCAACCCCCTGTATGTGGGGTGACCCCCGAGTGTGCTCATGCCAACCCCCTGACATGGAGTGAACCCCCCATACGCCCACGCCAACCCCCTGTATGTGGAGTGAACCCCCCCATACACCCACGCCAACACCCTGTATGTGGGGTGACCCCCGAGTGTGCTCATGCCAACCCCCTGACATGGACAGAACGCCCCCATACGCCCACGCCAACCCCCTGACATGGACAGAACCCCCCCATACGCCCACGCCAACCCCCTGACATGGAGTGAACCCCCCCATACACCCACGCCAACCCCCTGACATGGAGTGAAACCCCCCATACGCCCACGCCAACCCCCTGTATGTGGGGTGACCCCCGAGTGTGCTCATGCCAACCCCCTGACATGGACAGAACCCCCCCATACACCCACGCCAACCCCCTGACATGGACAGAACCCCCCCATACGCCCACGCCAACCCCCTGACATGGAGTGAACCCCCCCATACACCCACGCCAACCCCCTGACATGAAGTGAACCCCCCATACGCCCACGCCAACCCCCTGTATGTGGGGTGACCCCCGAGTGTGCTCATGCCAACCCCCTGACATGGACAGAACCCCCCCATACACCCACGCCAACCCCCTGTATGTGGGGTGACCCCCGAGTGTGCTCATGCCAACCCCCTGACATGGAGTGAACCCCCCATACGCCCACGCCAACCCCCTGTATGTGGAGTGAACCCCCCCATACACCCACGCCAACCCCCTGTATGTGGGGTGACCCCCGAGTGTGCTCATGCCAACCCCCTGACATGGAGTGAACCCCCCCATACGCCCACGCCAACCCCCTGTATGTGGGGTGACCCCTGAGTGTGCTCATGCCAACCCCCTGACATGGAGTGAACCCCCCCATACACCCACGCCAACCCCCTGTATGTGGGGTGACCCCTGAGTGTGCTCATGCCAACCCCCTGACATGGACAGAACCCCCCCATACGCCCACGCCAACCCCCTGTATGTGGGGTGACCCCCGAGTGTGCTCATGCCAACCCCCTGACATGGAGTGAACCCCCCCATACACCCACGCCAACCCCCTGTATGTGGGGTGACCCCCGAGTGTGCTCATGCCAACCCCCTGACATGGAGTGAACCCCCCCATACGCCCACGCCAACCCCCTGTATGTGGGGTGACCCCCGAGTGTGCTCATGCCAACCCCCTGACATGGACAGAACCCCCCCATACACCCATGCCAACCCCCTGACATGGAGTGAACCCCCCCATACACCCACGCCAACCCCCTGTATGTGGGGTGACCCCCGAGTGTGCTCATGCCAACCCCCTGACATGGACAGAATCCCCCCATACACCCACCCCAACCCCCTGTATGTGGGGTGACCCCCGAGTGTGCTCATGCCAACCCCCTGACATGGAGTGAACCCCCCCATACGCCCACGCCAACCCCCTGTATGTGGGGTGATCCCTGAGTATGCTCATGCCAACCCCCTGACATGGGGTGACCCCCCTGGACACTCATGCCAACCCTCTGACATGAGGTGACCCTCCTGGACACTCATACCAACCCCCTGACATGAGGTGACCCCCCTGACACTGATTGACCTCTCCTGTATGCCCACAATGACCCCCTGACATGGGGGTGACCCCCTGTATGCCTAAGCCAAGTCCCTGACGCAGGGTGAACCCCCCTGGATGCTCATGCCAACCCACTGACATGGAGTGAACCCCCCCATACGCCCACGCCAACCCCCTGTATGTGGGGTGATCCCTGAGTATGCTCATGCCAACCCCCTGACATGGGGTGAGCCCCCCCATATGCTCATGCCAACCATCTGACACAGGGTGACCCCCCCCCAGATGCTCGCGCCAATCCCCCAGACACTTATGCCAGCCCCTGGGATGCAGGGTGACCCCTCCCCAGATGCTCATGTTAATCCTCCCTAGACATGGTGACCTCTCCCTGTACGCTCATGCTAACCACATGCTCACGACAACCTCTGGATAAGGGGCAGCCCCTGGACAAGGGGTGAGCCATTCCCCCTACGTATGCTCAGGCTGATCTCTCCTCCCCTAGGCTCAGCAGTCCCCCGATGTGGGGTGACCTCCCAGTACCCTCTGGTGAAATCCTCAATGCAGTGTGACCCCCCCCCCATACACTCAGGCCAATCTCCCTGCAGACCCCCAACACTCCCTGCTATCCTTCTGCTGATGCCCTGACACGGTGACCCTCCCTCACAGCTGTGACCCCAAACTCTTGCACTTTGGCCCTTTCCAATGTCACAGCTCTGCTGGTGCCCCTCACTCCCAACCTGCAGCCCCCGCTAGCCGAGCCCTCGACTCCCCTCAACACACAATGATTCCCCCCTTCCCTGGGGTCCCTCCCCTCGCTGCCCGGCCAGTGCCAGCCCCCTAACGCTGCCCCGTGTGCCCACAGGCTGTGCTGTGTGTTGCAAGTCCTCATGGTCCCAGCTGCAGGACCTGTGCCGGCTGGAGAGGGTTCGCTGCCCCTCACTGGGCATCACCCGCAGGAACCTCAGCCACTTCGAGGTGGAGTTCCTGTGTGACTACAAGAGAGTGCGGGTGAGTGTGCCAGCCTGCCACCCTGATCCCTCCCGGGATCCCCTCACAGCTGGGAAACCCCCATGTCCAATACCCCTTTGGCCGGGGTCCAGAAACCCCTGCCTCCAATTCCCCCCCGGACCCCCCTGCGTCCAATTCCCACTGCAGCCCAGCCCAGCCCTCACCCTTTGGCCTGGACCCCCCTGCAGCTGGGAAACCCCCACCTCCAATACCCCTTCGGTCCGGGTCCCCCCTGCAGCCCAGAAACCCCTGCCTCCAATTCACCCTGCAGCCCAGCCCAGCCCCCTGCCTTCAGCCCAGGTCTCCCCTGCAGCCCGGATCCCCCTGCTTCCAATTCCCCCCTGCAGTCCGGATCCCCCTTCCTCCAATAACACCCTCTTCCCCCCGCAGCCTGGATCCTCCCGCTTCCAATTCCCCCCTGCAGCCTCCCGCCTCCAATTTCCTCCACAGCCCGGATCCCATTCCCCCTTGCAGCCCAGATTCCCCTGCCTCCAATTCCTCACCTGCAGCCCAGATTCCTCCCCACCACCTATATTCTGGATCCCCCCACTGTAGTCTGGAAACTCCTGCCTCCGATCCCTCCGCAGCCCGGATCCCCCCACAGCCCAGATTCTCTCCTGTGGCCTCCAATTTCTCCCCCGCCAGCCAGGATCTCCCCTGCCCCCACCCCCAATTTCTCACACAGCCCCAATCTCCTCTCCCTGGTGCCCCCCATCCTGGTCCCCTCTGCCTGACACCCCCCTCCCCATCGGTGCTGTAACCTGATCTCCTCCCCCAGCACCTTTCTCGCACCAGGCCCCCTCTGGCACCCCCAAACACATGACTTCGCCTAAGACTGATTCTGGCTGTGTAGGGATACCCTGCTCCACACCTGCCTCTCCTGGGTGGGCTCAGAAACAGAGCCTGGGGCATGAACAACCAGGCAGAGGAGTGTGGTTGGTACAGGAGTGGGGATGACCCAGTGAAAGCCATCCAGGACTCCTGGGTTCCATCCCTGGCTCTGGGAGGGGAGTGGGGTCTAGTGGTTAGAGCGGGGGGGGTACGGGGGGCTGGGAGCCAGGACACCTGGGTTCTCTTCCTGGCTCTGAGAGGAGAGTGGAGGTCTAGTGGGTCACAGAGGGGATGGGGCGGGGAGGTGTCTGGGAGCCCGGACTCCTGGGTCTCATCTCTGGGAGTGGGCATGGCTATGCCCGCTGATCGGCGGGTTCTGGTGGCAGGAGGAGGAGTTCTACCTGGTGAAATGGCGTGGCTACCCAGAGTCGGAGAACACCTGGGAGCCACGGAAGAACCTGCGCTGCGTGGGCCTGCTGAAGCAGTTCCACAAGGACCTGGAGCAGGCCTGGATCCGGCGGGACGGCAAGCCCAAGAAAAACGCCCGCTGGCTGGACCAGGGCGTGGCGAACTACGTGGTGCAGAAAGCCAAGCAGCGGCGCGCTTTGTGGCGCTGGGAGCGCCAGCTGAACGCCAAGCGCAACCACAAAGGGCGCATTGTGGTGGAGAATGAGGTGGATCTCGATGGGCCACCCCGGGACTTTGTCTACATCAATGAATACAAGGTGGGCGAGGGCATCTCCCTCACCCAGGTGGCGGTGGGCTGCGAGTGCCGTGACTGCCTGGCGGAGGCGGCTGGCGGCTGCTGCTGCCCCGGTGCCTCCCGCCACAAGTTTGCCTACAATGAGCTGGGCCAGGTGCGCATCCGGGCGGGGCTGCCCATCTACGAGTGCAATGCCCGCTGTCGCTGCGGGGCCGAGTGCTCCAATCGCGTGGTGCAGCGGGGCATCCGCTATGATCTGTGCATCTTCCGGACCGCCAACGGGCGCGGCTGGGGCGTGCGCACCCTGGAGAAGATCCGCAAGAACAGCTTCGTCATGGAGTATGTGGGAGAGGTACGGAGCGCTAGGCGGCCACCTCTGGGGCAGGGCAGGTGGGGAACAGCCACACACAGTGTCATATGGGGATGGCTCACCTGGCGCTGAGATGCAGCCACCTATGGGGCGGGACAGCAGCCGGATGGGAATGCTTCCCCATTGCTGAGATACAGCCACCTCTGGGGCGCGGCGGCTGGGCAACAGCCACACACACTGTCATATGGGGATGGCTCGCCTGGTGCTGAGATGCAGCCACTGCTGGGGCAGGACAGCAGCTGGATGGGGATGCTTCCCCAGTGCTGAGATACAGCCACCTCTGGGGCGGGGCGGCTGGGGAACAGCTACACAGAGTCCCCCATTGCTGTGCTCCTGGCATGACCCCATCTCGTCCCCCCCCCAGATCATCACATCAGAAGAAGCGGAGCGACGAGGGCAGATCTACGACCGCCAGGGTGCTACCTACCTCTTTGATCTGGACTACGTGGAGGATGTTTACACAGTGGATGCTGCCTACTATGGCAACATCTCACACTTCGTAAATCACAGCGTGAGTGGAGGGGCGTGGGAGAGCCCATGGGGAAGTGTGGGGCTGGGGGCAGCCTGGGGGTGGATAAAAATCAGTGATTGAAAAACAGATAAAAAACATACCTCTCCTCATTTTTTAAATGTAAATTAAATAGGCTTTTTTTTTCTTAGAAGAAAAAATGATTTAAAACAAAGTTTGAAACACTGACAACGTATGTAAAGGCCCCTAGTTTATGAGAATCTATGGACATTGTTTACACCACATTCACTAGACAGCCGGGCATGTATGCTGGGGAGGGTTGAAAGAAAGCTGAAGTGGTGAACTGGTGGAAGTCGCTGGCTCGGCTCATGGATTTTGTAGGGAGAATATTTGCTTCAGTTCAGTTTATTCACTGAGCTCAGCTCAATGGCCAGTCCCTTGCAAGTTAAGAAACTGATCAGGAGCTGGCACAGCAGGAAAGCTTGGCTTCCTCTTCCAGTCTCTGAATTAAAAACTGGTTGGGGAGGAAGAGATCTACTAGATCTAAAATCCAAAGGACACGAAGACTAGAAACAATCAGCAGAAATTCACTAATTACCCTGAACGCTCCCTTTGTTTACTAAATCCATTTTAAATGCAAAGCACGTTTTGATATTCCTCCTATTTTCTTCTGTATCCAGCATGTTCAAGGTAGTTTTATCAAACTGATTAGAAATACCTGTTTTGTTTGCAGTGCAAAACATGCTTTGAGAAACTACTTTTTTCTTCTTCTGCCTCCAGTGCATTTTAAGGTCGTTTTTATTGAACTGATTAGAAATAAATTAAGAATTAACTAAAAATAACAACACCCTGGTTACCTTCTCCAGACTGGAAGAAGCTCTCTGGGGAGCTCGAAAACTTGTCCCTCCCACCAACAGACATTGGTCCAGCAAAAGATATTTACCTCACCCGCCTTGTCCAACTAAAAATAACTTTGTTTTAAATGCAAACATTTTTAGATAAACTTTACTTTTTACTTCTTCTACACCCAGGATATTGAAGGTAGGTTTTATTTAATGAATGAAAAATAACTCAGTCAGTTTTCAATGCAAAACGGTGTTTTTATAAACTCATTTTTGTTCTTACGCACCAAGCACATTTGAAGGTAGTTTTCATGGAATTAGCAGTAGCTCAGTTTTAAATGCAAACCCTGTTTTGTTTTTCCGTATGGATCCCGCACATTTTACGGGTTTTATTGAATGAATTAGCAAAACAATTTAAAATCTCTTTGTGCATTTTTCATTAGTTTCCATCCAAATTAAACTTCAACAAACTAAGTTGAAACCCCGCCCTCCCAAAAAAACTGAATAAGAAATGTCATTCACCAAATTCTAACGTAACAAAAAAGGAAATTTTAATAATCCAAATATATAACCTATATATTATACAATTCATCTTAATACACTGCATTAGTGTAATATTAACATTAACAAGTTACACTAATATAACATATTAAGATTAATGAATTATGATATAAGTAGGCTTGGCAAAAGTCATATTTTATAATTTTGATGGACAAAATTGATGTTTATTTTTAATAATTTTTTTTCTGATTTAAATTTTCAGTTGGACACTGTGTGTGTGAGAGCGATGAGGGGTTAGACAATAGGGTAGGTCAGGCGATCATTATATAATAGCAGATGCTGAGATTCAAAAAGTTAAAATTTTATAGCTGTTGGAAAAACACCACGTCAAGATATTCAAAGTCAATATCCTTCAAGCCATCTTTTTTTAATTTTGCCAAGCCCTCAATTTTGATCATGTTAGTGGGTGTGCATGAAACTGATGTTTACTGACACTGACCAACAAAAATCAAATCCTTCCAAGCGGAGATCTAGGCTGTATGTTAATATGATAATATAATTAATCAATATGAATACATCATATTATCCTACCTCTGGATATTTCTAAATGACAATATAATGTATTAATATTAATTCTATTTGAATTGGATAGTTCATTAATAAATTATAACATAATTGCTTAAATAAGTGTGTGTAAACGTAGCGAGTCCTGTGGGTTAGTGAAAAGAAGGGCCAAATTTGGGGCAAAGGCAACTTTTAGTTGCCAATTACCATGTTTTAATGGTTACCAACCAACGAGCCTCGGCTTTTCCCTACGGAGAGAATTGAAAAATGGTGATTTAAATCGCTTCAGTTTGAGTCGCTCCACCCTGGCAGGTGGGTCCATGAAGCGCTGGGCAAGGGGCAGAGAAGAGGGAGCTGGTGGCACCTGGTGAGGAAAAGGGGGTATTTGGGGAGGTAGTTGGGGGGCATGTGGGTGAGGAGGCAGGGCTATGGCAGCTTTGCCTGGCCCCACTCACCTGCCCCCTCCCCCCCCAGTGCGACCCCAACCTGCAGGTGTACAACGTGTTCATCGACAACCTGGATGAGCGGCTGCCGCGCATCGCCCTCTTCGCCACGCGGCACATCCGGGCTGGGGAGGAGCTCACCTTCGACTACAACATGCAGGGTGAGTGCCCGCCGGGGGGGGGGGGGGGGGGGAGGGCCTGGCCCCACTGCTTGGGGGAGCCCTGGGGTGAGATCCTCCTCCTGATGCCTTCTCTCCTCCCCCGCAGTGGACCCGGTGGACGCAGAGAGCACACGGATGGACTCCAACCTGGGCCGGGCTGGTGGCCTGGCCGGCTCCCCCAAGAAGAGAGTACGGATCGAGTGTAAGTGCGGGGCCGAGTCCTGCCGGAAGTACCTCTTCTAGCCCCCGCGTGCCCTGCCGGGGGTCAGGGACCCACGGCTGCCACCGCGCAGGGCTCTGGGGGGCCCATGCCCACCCATCCCCTGTTGGACTTATCTCACCTGCCCGCTTCCCCCCTCCCGTCAAGGGGGGATTTTTAGGAACAGCTGTCATGGATTTTAATCAGTTGGTTCCCAGGTCGTGTAAAGACCCTGGCTACTGTGTACCGAGCGCCACGGCCTCCTGCGGGAAGCTGCCGGTTTCGGGGGGATCCAGGAATATTCAACTTGAAGCCGCACTTGACCCTGTGTCCCTATGCAACTGGCAAAGCAGTTGGGGTGGGGGTGGGGGGTGGGTGGGTAAATGAATTTGGGGCATTTTGTAAATGGACTTTTTCTACCAGGTATTTTTGACTGGGGGGGGGGGGGGAGGGAAGGGAGCTGGGGTTGGGGGGCAGGGGGGCCTATGTCTGCGATCAAGGCAATTAGATGGTTTGATTCTGCACCTGGTGGTGGTATCTGGTTATTTTGGCTTGTGGGAACAGTGCCCCATGGTTATAATGGCTGGAGCTGTCTGTTTAATTCCAACCTCTTAGTGCAAAGAAAAGATTATATGGATTTAACTAACTCAGATGGAGGAGTTTGCTTCACTTCCTGTCCTAAACTGGCTGACAGTTTTGTTGTGTGGCTGTTCCCCAGGTGTCCCATCCCAGTGGTTGCTGCATTGTCAGTGCTGGGCAAGCTGCCCCATGATGCGTTATACACAGCTGTTCCCTAGCTGCCCTGCCCCAGAGGTGGTTGCATCTCAGTGCTGGGCAAACTGTCCTTTTACACTCTCAGTTTGGGGACTGGTCCAGGCCCCAGCTGTTATTTGTGTGGAAGGTGAGGCAGGGCCCCCCAGATATGCCCAGCCCCGGCCCTTCCTCCCATGCTGGCATCAGCACTGCTGGCACAGGTCAGGGCAGGAACCTCAGCTGCCTAAATCCACCCCTCCGAGAACCTGGCCTCCTGGGGGCTGGGGACAGCAGAAGGCATCAATCACCAAGGCAGAGGAAGGAGCCTCTAATAATGCTTAGCCTCTGCTAGCGCTTTCCAGCAGCGGCTCTCACATCCTGTTAGTATCGTTTGCCCTCTACTACTGATGGGGAAACTGAGGCACAGGGACTTAGACCCAGGCATGGAACCCAGGTGTCCTGCTGTCTAGGCTGGAGGCTCCGTGGCAGCCATGACCCAAAGGGACATGCCAGCAGTGTACCCCAGGGGAGTGAGGGCAGCCCCAGGGAACCGACTGCGAGAGGCTGCCTCTGTCTGCGGCTACGGCTGGGTGTGGGGGGGGCATGCGCAGAGCCCCTCACCCCAGGGATCTGGGCAGAGCCAGCAGCATGAAGCAGGGCTGTAGGTCAAGCTGCCCACTGATGGCAACCTGCCCCTGTAACATTCCCCCCCGGGAAATAATGTAACCCCTTGCCAGCAGGGGGGCCAGCAGCTCTGGGTCCTGCCCCAGTCACACCAGCAGCCTGAGGCTCCCCCACAGCCAGAGCCAGCAAGAGAACCCAGGCATCCTGGCTCACAGGAGGGAGGAAGCGAGTGAAGCACGGGGGGCCCCACCCCCAGGGAGAAGACACGGCGGGGGGCAAGGACCACAAAGGGTTACATGGGGTCAGAGGGCACCCAGGCCCCTCAGCCGCCAGGGCCAGAGAGCCCGGCTCCAAGGGGAGCGGGGTGGTGGGGCGGGGGGCCGGGAGCCCTATTTCTGCTCGCGGCGCCAGACGATGACCATGCCCTTGGCGTCGCTGGAGGCCAGCAGGCTCTCGTCGCAGTTGAAGCTGACGCCCAGCACGGCGGCGCTGTGCCCCTGCAGTTTGTTCACGATGGCCCGGCTGGCGCGCTCCACGTCGAAGAAGTAGACGCACATGTCCTCGCTGCCTGTCACTGCAAGGGGGCGGAGTCAGGGGTGGGGCTTGGAACGCAAGGGGCAGAAGTGGGGGCCCCAGCCCTGAGAACCCCAGGGTGGGGCAGGGCCTTGGCAGGCAGATCCCTTTAGGGGCGGAGTCAAGGGTGGGGCCTCTGCGGGGAGGAGCCTGCCCCAGGAACCCCATGGAGGAGCAGAGCCTGGGCTTCTGGGGGTCAGAACTGGGGGGACTGAGCCACCCAACCCCACCTCAGAGGATTCTGGGAGGGAGCGGAGCAGCAAGCTTGAGAAACCATGGGCTGGCTCCGGCGCCCCAGGGGATTGTGGGGGTGAGGGGCCGGGGACCAAGCAGAGGGGGCTGCCCCATGGGCCCCTGCCGGTGTGTGTGTGGGGCTCTTACCCACGCAGGCCCCCTGGCGGAAGGACATGAGTGGGCAGAAGATGCTGCGCACAGGGTGGGAGCCCTGCTGGATCTGGAAACTCCTCTTCAGCTGCAGGGTCCCCTCGTTGTCCACCACCCTGTGGGCAAAGCAGGCGTGAGCTGGGGCAGGCCCCCCAACTGAACCTCCCTGCCCCACGCATGGGCACCCAGCCCTGACGGCCAGGGAAAGCACCCCCTGGCGCACAGCCCTGCCCCATGGCACTCCCCAGCCCTGACTGCCAGGGAAAGCACTCCCTGCCCTCCCCATGGCATGCCCCGGCACCCAGCCCTGACTGCCAGGGAAAGCACTCCCTGCCCTCCCCACGGCATGCCCCGGCACCCAGCCCTGACTGCCGGGGAAAGCACCCCCTGCCCTGCCCCACGGCATGCCCCAGTGCCTGAACGTGACTGCCAGGAGAGAGTGCCCCCACCCTGCCCAGGGGACCTCCTGGCACCTGGCCCTGACTGCTAGGGAAAGCATCCCCTGCCCTCTCCATGGCATCCCTGGCACACAGCCCTGACTGCCGGGGAAAGCACCCCCTGCCCTGCCCCACGGCATGCCCCGGTGCCTGAACATGACTGCCAGGAGAGAGCGCCCCCACCCTTCTCCCGGGGACCTCTTGGGCCTGGCCCTGCCCCATGGCACCCCCCAGAGCCCCTCACCGGTACAGGAGCAGCTTGTTGAGGCAGGCGTTGATGAGCAGCGAGGGGTCGCGGGCCTCCCGGCTGACCCAGGAGCGGGCCGAGATGCTGGTGATGGAGCTGCCCTCCTGCACCACCAGCCGCTTGGCCTTGGTCAGCTTCCCTGTGGGGCGGGGGCAGAGGCGGCGGTTAGGGCGGGGGGGCGAGGGGAGCCCAGCCCCCCACCCACCCAGGGGGTGGCTCACCCGTGGCCATGTCGAAGAGGAAGGAGAAGACGCTGCCGCGGTCGTCGCCGGCCCAGAGCAGGCGGCCGGGGGCATCAAAGGAGAGCGCCAGCACCCGGCCCGTCAGCTTGCTCGACCCGCCCTTCACCTTCTTCCCCGTCGAGATGTTCACCACATGCAGGTTGTGCTTCCCATTCCCCACCTGCGGGGGGGAGCCTCCGAGCCATCAGCCCTCTCCCCCCCCCGGCCCCAGCCAGTTCCCCACGGGGAGGGGCTGATGGGCTGCAAGACGCAGCAGAGCAGCTCAGTGCCGACGGGGTCGGGCTGGGGGCCAGGCAGAGGGCTGAGTGGGGGTCTGGGGGACTGGTTAGGGGGCAGGCGGGGGCTCAACATGGTGAGGTTGTTATTCATGGGCTGGAAGACGCAGCAGAGCAGCTCGGCGCCATCGGGGTTGGGCTGGGGGCCTGGAGGGGAGCTAGGGGTCAGGTTAGGGGGCTGGGGGACCGGTTAGGGGGCAGGCGCTCACCACCGTGAGGTTGTTGTTCATAGGCTGGAAGACGCAGCAGAGCAGCTCGGCGCCGTCGGGGTCGGGGATCTGGCGGATGCACTTGCCCTCGCCGGCGGCCCAGATGCGCATGGTGCCGTCCAGCGAGGTGGAGACCAGCACGTCGTTGGAGAGGGACCAGGCGAAGTCGGAGACGCCGCGGCTGTGGCCCCGCAGCACCCGCAGCACGGCGGGCGGGGCGGGCGCCAGCTGGCACACCGAGATGGTGCCGTCCAGCGAGCAGCAGGCCAGCAGGTGCTTGTCGTCGTTGGCAAACTGCACCTTGGGTACTGGGGTAGCGGGGACATTGTCACCTCCTGGTCCCCTCCCATGGCGCACCACCCAGCCCCCTATCGCCCCCCCATGGGGCCCTGCCCCCCCCAGGACCTTGCCCCCCCCTTCTGCCCCACACAGGCCATCCTCTAGGCCCTGCTCCTCACACCACATCACCCCCCAATCAGACACCTGCCCTGGTCACATGGCATGACCCAGTGTCCCCCACTTCCAGTCCTCTCCCACTCCATGGGCAGGTCCCCCGTCTCACTCTGGGTGGGTACCAGCTCCCCCCTCACCGGCCTCGTCGACGTGCTGGTCGAAGACGTGGTACATGCCAGCGAAGGCGTAGTTCTCGCTCAGCGTCGTGTCCCCAGCCATGGCCCGGCTGGCCTCTGCCACCGACGTGGGCACCACGCTGCCAGGGGGCCTGGGGGGGGGGGGTCAGAACCGCCACTGAGAACCCAGGAGTCCTGGCTCCCATCCCGCCCCCTAAACCCCATGCTCTAACCGCTATACCGGGGTGGGCAAACTGCAGCCCGGGGGCCACATCCGGCCCTTGAGCTCCCTCCGAGGAGCGGGGTCCGGGACTCACCCTGCTCCGGCGCCCTGGTCGGGAACCGCAGCCAATGGGAGCTGCAGAGGCGGTGCCTGCAGACGGGGCAGCGTGTGGAGCCCCCTGGCAGCCCATATGCGTAGGAGCCGGAGGAGCGACATGCCGCTGCTTCCGGGAGCTGATTGAGGTGAGCGCCTCCCAGAGGCTGCACCCCTGACCCCCTCCTGCATCCCAACCCCCTGCCCCAGCCCTGATCCCCCTCCTGCTCTTGAACCCCTCAGTGCCAACCCAGAGCACCCTCCTGCACTCCTAAGCCCTCACCCCCTCCCACACCCCAACCCCTAATTTCAGGAGCATTCATGGCCCACCATACAATTTCCACATCCAGATTTGGCCCTCGGGTCAAAAAGTTTCCCCCCTCGTGCTATACCCTACTCTCTTCCCAGTGCTGGGGAGAGAACCCAGGAGTCCTGACATAGCTCTGTGCGTCAGGGCTAAAGATCCCTCTTCCACCTCCCCAGTGCCAAACCCCGGACTCCTGGGTTCTCTCTCCGGCTGTGGGAGGGGAGTGGGGGCTAGTGGTTAGAGCAGAGGGGCTGGGGGCCAGGACTACTGGGTTCTCTCCTGCTCTGGGAGAGGAGTAGGGTGTAGCGATTAGTATGTGTGGGGGGCTAGACCAGGATGAGCCCTGTAGCTATCACCAAGAGAGCTCGGTGGTGCAGAGAACCCAGGAGTCCAGCTGCCCCCGGCCCAGCTCTGGCTGGGGCGGCAAAGGCAGGTGGCCCCACCACCAGCTGGGAGCAGAGCCCAGGTCCAGAGCCGCGGTGCCACCTGGCTGGGCAGGGCTGCCGGGGTTTGCAGAAGCCAGGCAGCGTCAGGGCAGATTCTGGGACTTGTCACGGCAGAGCCCCAGAAAGACATGGGGGTGCAGGCATGGGCACTGCCCTTGGAGCACCCCCATCCCTGCACCCCGTCACTCACCGCTCATCGTATGCCGCACGGTTCATCTGCGCCTGTAGCTGGTAGGAGCCACGGCTGACGGAGCGGCGATGGCCACGGGCCCCCAATGCCCGGGCATCATCCTCAAAGTCCTAGGGGAAGACGGACAGGTCACCCGGATGACACGCCCCAGAAGTGGCTGCATCTCAGCATGGGCAAGTCACCCCCGTGCAGTGTTATATGCAGCTGTTCCCCAACTGCCCCGCCCCAGAGGTGGCCGCATCTCAGTGCTGGCTGAGCCACCCCTGTGTGACATTACGTGTGGCCTCTCCCATACCTCCATGCGGTCCAGCGTGGTGCGGCTGCTGCGGACGATGCTGTTGCTGTAGGCGCGGAAGCTGCTCTGCTCGGAGAGGGGCCCGTAGCGCTGTGCCAGGAGCTGTGCGCGCAGCCGCAGGTACAGCCTGCGGGCGCCGGGGTCGTGCCCAGCCTTGGCGTTCTCCCGCAGCAGCTGGCTGCGCCGCCGGATGTACTGGGTGCGGAACTGCGGGAAGCCGGGCGTGCGGTAGGCGTTGTACCTGTGTGAGAGCCCCCCTGTGACCCCCGGCACGGCACCCCCAGGGGAGAGCCCCCCTGTGACCCCCGGCACGGCACCCCCAGGGGAGAGCCCCCGTGACCCCCGGCACGGCACCTCCAGGGGAGAGCCCCCCTGTGACCCCCGACACAGCACCCTCTCAGGGGAGAGCCCCCCTGTGACCCCCGGCACGGCACCCTCTCAGGGGAGAGCCCCCCTGTGACCCCCGGCACGGCACCTCCAGGGGAGAGCCCCCCTGTGACCCCCGGCACGGCACCTCCAGGGGAGAGCCCCCCTGTGACCCCCGGCACGGCACCCTCTCAGGGGAGAGCCCCCCTGTGACCCCCGGCACGGCACCTCCAGGGGAGAGCCCCCCTGTGACCCCCGACACGGCACCCTCTCAGGGGAGAGCCCCCCTGTGACCCCCGACACGGCACCCTCTCAGGGGAGAGCCCCCCTGTGACCCCCGACATGGCACCCTCTCAGGGGAGAGCCCCCCTGTGACCCCCGGCACGGCACCCTCTCAGGGGAGAGCCCCCCTGTGACCCCCGGCACGGCACCCTCTCAGGGGAGAGCCCCCCTGTGACCCCCGGCACGGCACCTCCAGGGGAGAGCCCCCCTGTGACCCCCGACACGGCACCCTCTCAGGGGAGAGCCCCCCTGTGACTCCCGACACGGCACCCTCTCAGGGGAGAGCCCCCCTGTGACCCCCGACACGGCACCCTCTCAGGGGAGAGCCCCCCTGTGACCCCCAGCACAGCACCTCCAGGGGAGAGCCCCCCTGTGACCCCCGACACGGCACCCTCTCAGGGGAGAGCCCCCCCTGTGACCCCCGGCACGGCACCCTCTCAGGGGAGAGCCCCCCCTGTGACCCCCGGCACGGCACCCTCTCAGGGGAGAGCCCCCCTGTGACCCCCGGCACGGCACCTCCAGGGGAGAGCCCCCCTGTGACCCCCGACACGGCACCCTCTCAGGGGAGAGCCCCCCTGTGACCCCCGACACGGCACCCTCTCAGGGGAGAGCCCCCCTGTGACCCCCAGCACAGCACCTCCAGGGGAGAGCCCCCCTGTGACCCCCGACACGGCACCCTCTCAGGGGAGAGCCCCCCTGTGACCCCCGGCACGGCACCCTCTCAGGGGAGAGCCCCCCTGTGACCTCCGGCACGGCACCCCTCCGGAGGAGAGCCCCCCCTGACCCCCGGCACGGCACCCCAGGGGAGAGCCCCCCTGTAACCCCCCGGCACAGGACCCCTCCAGAGGAGAGCCCCCCTGTGACCCCCGGCATGGCACCCCCAGGGGAGAGCCCCCCGTGACCCCCGGCACAGTGCCCCCTACAAGGGAGAGCCCCCTGCCCAGCCCCCCCATAAGCTCCAGCACAGCACCCCCCAGGGGAGGCCCCCCCCGTGATCCCCAGCACAGCGCCCCCCAGGGGAGGGCCCCCTGCCCAGCCCCCCAGGAGCCCCAGCACCTGACCTTGACTGCCGGGGCGAGCGCCCCCACTGAGCCCCCCGCCCCCCGCCTCACCTCGCGTCCACAGCCAGCACCTGTTGCCACACCGCGGCCATGCCAGTCCCGGCCGGCGCCTCGGGGGAGCTGGCCAGGGGGAGCCTGGGGGGCAAAGGGGGGCACAGAGTCAGTGTGGGGGGCCGAGCCAGCCCGGGGGCTCCCCCACCCCCGGCACAGCAGGGGCAGGGGGCGCTTCACCCCCCCAACATCGCTGCAGCGGGGTGTGCGCGCAGGGGTGGGGGCAGGAGTATTATGGGTTGGCTCAGGTTGTTAATGGGGGGGCGATGCAAGGAGAACAGCGGGGGGGAGCTCATGGCAGATTGAGCTGCAGCCCCCACCCCCGGGCGGGGGGGTCCTGCTGCGAGCCCCCCCATTGCAATCCGGGGGGAGGGGCCGCTGGGATGCAAACCCGCGGGGGGGGGTTGGTACCTGGGGCGGGTCCCGGCCTCAGTCCCGGGGCCAGCGGCAGCGGCTGGGGGCGGATGCGGCCGCGGAGCCCGCCCCGGACCGAGCCGCATGCGCCTGGGTGTGTGGCGGCGGGGGGGCGTTATCAACCAATAGTGCAGCGGCCCCCCCCGCCCCCCTGCAACCAGCCCCCACTGCACCCAGCCTGCCCGCCCCCTCCCCCCTGCACCCAGCCCCCCCTGCACCCAGCCTGCCCGCCCCCTCCCCCCTGTAACCAGCCCCCCCTGCACCCAGCCTGCCCGCCCCCTCCCCCCTGTAACCAGCCCCCCCTGCACCCAGCCTGCCCGCCC
This sequence comes from Gopherus flavomarginatus, assembly GCF_025201925.1. Classification (NCBI taxonomy): domain Eukaryota; kingdom Metazoa; phylum Chordata; order Testudines; family Testudinidae; genus Gopherus; species Gopherus flavomarginatus. The sequence goes on from NC_066634.1 coordinate 2,411,647, forward strand.
CCTCCCCCCTGTAACCAGCCCCCCCTGCACCCAGCCTGCCCGCCCCCTCCCCCCTGCACCCAGCCCCCAGCCCCCTCTCCCCCTGTAACCAGCCCCCCCTGCACCCAGCCTGCCCGCCCCCTCCCCCCTGTAACCAGCCCCTCCTGCACCCAGCCTGCCCGCCCCCTCCCCCCTGTAACCAGCCCCCCCTGCACCCAGCCTGCCCGCCCCCTCCCCCCTGTAACCAGCCCCCCCTGCACCCAGCCCCCCGCCCCCCTGCAACCAGCCCCCCTGCACCCAGCCTGCCCGCCCCCTCCCCCCTGCACCCAGCCACCAGCCCCCTCTCCCCCTGTAACCAGCCCCCCCTGCACCCAGCCTGCCCGCCCCCTCTCCCCCATGCACCCAGCCCCCCCTGCACCCAGCCTGCCCGCCCCCTCCCCCCTGCACCCAGCCACCAGCCCCCTCTCCCCCTGCAACCAGCCCCCCCTGCACCCAGCCTGCCCGCCCCCTCCCCCCTGTAACCAGCCCCGCCTGCACCCAGCCTGCCCGCCCCCACCCCCCTGCACCCAGCCCCCCCTGCACCCAGCCACCAGCCCCCCCTCCCCCTGCAACCAGCCCCCCCTGCACCCAGCCTGCCCGCCCCCTCCCCCCTGTAACCAGCCCTCCCTGCACCCAGCCTGCCCGCCCCCCTCCCCCTGTAACCAGCCCCCCCTGCACCCAGCCTGCCCGCCCCCTCCCCCCTGTAACCAGCCCCCCCCTGCACCCAGCCTGCCCGCCCCCCTCCCCCTGTAACCAGCCCCCCCTGCACCCAGCCTGCCCGCCCCCCTCCCCCTGTAACCAGCCCCCCCTGCACCCAGCCTGCCCGCCCCCTCCCCCCTGTAACCAGCCCCCCCTGCACCCAGCCTGCCCGCCCCCTCCCCCCTGCACCCAGCCACCAGCCCCCTCTCCCCCTGTAACCAGCCCCCCCTGCACCCAGCCTGCCCGCCCCCTCCCCCCTGCACCCAGCCCCCAGTCCCCTCTCCCCCTGTAACCAGCCCCCCCTGCACCCAGCCTGCCCGCCCCCTCCCCCCTGCACCCAGCCACCAGCCCCCTCTCCCCCATGCACCCAGCCCCCCCTGCACCCAGCCTGCCCGCCCCCTCCCCCCTGCACCCAGCCACCAGCCCCCTCTCCCCCTGCACCCAGCCCCCCCTGCACCCAGCCTGCCCGCCCCCTCCCCCCTGTAACCAGCCCCCCCCCCTGCACCCAGCCTGCCCGCCCCCTCCCCCCCTGCACCCAGCCCCCCACCCCCCTGTAACCAGCCCCCCTGCACCCAGCCTGCCCGCCCCCTCTCCCCCTGCACCCAGCCCCCCGCCCCCCTGTAACCAGCCCCCCTGCACCCAGCCTGCCCGCCCCCCTGTAACCAGCCCCCCTGCACCCAGCCCCCCGCCCCCTCTCCCCCTGTAACCAGCCCCCCTGCACCCAGCCCCCCTCCCCCATGTAACCAGCCCCCCGCCCACCCGCACCCTGCACCCAGCCCCCCTCCCCCGCCCCCCTGCACCCAGCCCCCCGCCTGCCCCCTGTAACCAGCCCCCCGCCCCCAGCCACCAGCCCCCCGCCCCCCTGCACCCAGCCCCCCTTTTACCCAGGCACCAGCCCCCCGCCCCCCTGTAACCAGCCCCGCCTGCCCCCTGTAACCAGCCCCCTCTGCACCCAGCCACCAGCTCCCCGGCCGCCCGCCCCCTCCCCCGTGCACCCAGCCCCCCCGCATCCAGCCACCAGCCCCCTCCCCTGTGCACCCAGCCCCCTCAGCACCCAGCCACCAGCCCCCCTCCCCCCTGCACCCAGCCCCCTCTGCACCCAGCCACCAGCCCCCCCTCCCCCCTGCACCCAGCCCCCTCTGCACCCAGCCACCAGCCCCCCTGCACCCAGCCCCCTCTGCACCCAGCCACCAGCCCCCCTCTCCCTGCACCCAGCCCCCTCTGCACCCAGCCACCAGCCCCCCCTCCCCTCTGCACCCAGCCCCCTCTGCACCCAGCCACCAGCCCCCCCTCCCCTCTGCACCCAGCCCCCTCTGCACCCAGCCACCAGTCCCCCTTGTACCCAGGTACCAGCCCCCCACCTGCCCCCTCCCCCCTGCACCCAGCCACCAGTCCCCCTTGTACCCAGGTACCAGCCCCCCACCTGCCCCCTCCCCCCTGCACCCAGCCCCCAGTCCCCTCTCCCCCAGCCCCACTCCCCCCTGCACCCAGCCCCCTCTCCCCCAGCCCCACTCCCCCCTGCACCCAGCCCCCTCCCCCTGTAACCAGCCCCCCCTGCACCCAGCCACCAGCCCCCCTTGTACCCAGGTACCAGCAACCCGCCCGCCCCCTCCCCCTGTAACCAGCCCCCCCTGCACCCAGACACCAGGTCCCCGCCCGCCCCCTCCCCCCTGTACCCAGCCACCTCTGTAACCAGCCCCCCTGCACCCAGCCCCCTCACCCCCTGCACCCAGCCACCAGCCCCCCCTCCCCTTGTAACCAGCCCCCCCTGCACCCAGCCACCAGCCCCCCTCCCCCTGTAACCAGCCAGCAGCTCCCCGGCCGCCCCCTGTAAACAGCCCCCCCTGTACCCAGCCCCCCGCCCACCCCCTCCCCCCTGCACCCAGCCACCAGCCCCTCCTTCCCCTGTAACCAGCCCCCTTGCACCCAGCCCCTCCTCCCCCTGTAACCAGCCCGCCTGCACCCAGCCACCAGCCCCTCCTCCCTCTGTAACCAGCCCCCTCTGCACCCAGCCACCAGCCCCCCACCCGCCCCCTGTAACCAGCCCCCCCTGCACCCAGCCCCCAGCCCCCCTTGTACCCAGGTACCAGCTCCCCACCCGCCCCCTCCCCCCTGCAACCAGCCACCAGCTCCCCGGCCACCCCCCCTGCACTGCCACCAGCCCCCTCTCCCCCTGTAACCAGCCCCCTCTGTACCCAGCCCCCCGCCCACCCCCTCCCCCCTGCACCCAGACACCAGCCCCCTCCCCACTGCACCCAGCCACCAGCCCCCCCCACCCCCTCCCCTCAGCCACCAGCCCCCCCCGTATCCAGGCACCAGCCTGCCCGGCCTCCCCCGCATAGGGTGACCAGACAGCAAGTGTGAAAAATTGGGATGGGGTGGGGGGTAATAGGAGCCTATATAAGGAAAAAAAACCAAATCAGGCCTGTCCCTATAAAATCTGGTCTCCGTACCCCCCTGCAACCAGGCCCCCTGTACCCAGGCACCAGCCCGCCCCCCAACCCCCATGCAGCCAGCCCCACCCTTCACCAGCCCACCTCCCCTCTGCACCCCATGCAACTAGCCCCCTCCCTGCAACACCAGGCACCAGCCCCCCAGGGGGCTGAAGAAATCTCCCAGCCACTGCTTGCAAACTCCTGGCTGGAGCAGGACCAGGGGGAAGCTGCAAACTGGGCCCTGGGCTGCCACCAGGGCAACCTGCAAAGCAGCTGAGCTGCCGGTCTGGGGCTGATGGCCAGCAGCCAGGCCCCGGAACAAAGCCTGCCCCACCAGCCTGATTTCCTTCTTTGACAGGAGGGGGGAACCGGTTTGGTGGAGAGGGGGGATGCAGGGACACATCACCCCACACCAGGGAGGCCAGAAGAGACACAAAGTCAGGAAAGCAACTGAAATCCTGTTCTGTGGAGATTTCCCGAGGGGCCGCCTATCCGAACGTCTCCGTTACTGAGGGACCATCTACGCCCATTGCTCTAGCCACTCAGTATAACTTGGGATGAATGATGTACCCCAAAAGCTGGGGACTAGTATTTTCACTAGCTCGCTGAATTGATTAACCGTCAGTCGGGATATTGCAGATGATGGACTAGGTGTATTTTATGATCCTTGAAGCATCATACCGAGATGTACAGAAACGCTTTCCGTAACCTGGGAAGATCGTTTTAAACATTAAACATTTTTATACCTGGACTCCAGCCAGGGTTTGGACCAGGGCTGTCACACGATGAAAACAAAAAGAATGGCAATGAATCGCGAGATTCAAACAACCTAGTGGTGCTCCATCGTGGGTTCAATTTCACGATTAAGAATCAAATCCCAATTTCACTTCAGGTCAACGTACGAAGGGGCACACATGTGACCTGTATGTCTGGCCCAGAAATACCTTGCGATGCCGGCTACAACTGTGCCAGGCGAACGCCTGTTCTCTCACTTTCCGGTGCCAGCATGATCGCCCGGAAGTGTAAACACACTAGTTTGTCTTCGCGATTGGCTGAACGAGAAGTAGGACTGAGTGGTCTTGCAGGCGTTAAAGTTTTAGATTGCTTTGGTTTTGAGTGCAGCTCTGTACCAAATTTTTTTTTGTCTGTTTTTTTACGCTTGTAAGTTGCACCTGCAGGATAAAGAGATTGCCCTACAGCACTGGGCTGAGGTGAACGGAAAAAATATTATTTCTCTTGTTGATCTTTTTTTTACAGTGCAACTATGTGTAATCAAAACTACTGCTGCAAAGTGAGCATGGGAAACTTTGTACTCTGCGTAGGAATTGAAATCAATATATTTGAAAACATGGGAAAGCATCAGGAAATATTGATAATGTAAATAGGTGTTCTGGTATTGGTTTAACAGTGCGAGTAAAAGTGTGATTAATCGCAAGTTTTTCAAATCTAGTTAATTTGTTTTGTGTTAATCACTTGCCGTTAACCGCAGTGAATTGACAGGGTCCCACATGACAGTCTGATATAAGTAAGCTGGAGAAATGCTGCCTTGGCAGAATTACCATTAAGTGGATACAGAATTGGGTAAATAACCACAAACAAAGAGTAACTGTTTATGGACTGATGTCGGATTGGAAAGTCTCAAGTGAGGATCCACAGGGATCTGTTCTGGATCCGGTGGTGTTTTACATCTTTATTAAGTACCTGGAAGTAGGTATACAGAGCAGACTGATCCAGTTTACAGATGGCACAAAGCGAGGGCGTGGCGGGGGGGAACACTTTGGAGGGCAGAGCTAAAAATCAGAGGGATCTTGATAAACTGGACAACTTGGCTGTAGCCAACAAAATGAAATTCAGCAAAGACCAATGTAAGGGGGAAGAAAAACCAGGTGCCCCAGTACAGAACGGGGGAGAACTGGCCAGACAGCAGCGCTGCTGGGAAGCTGGGAGTTGTGGTGGATCACAACCTCGACCGGAGTCAGCACCACGATGTTGTTGGGGAAAAAAAGCACATGCAATTTTCGGTTGCATTAGCAGAGGCGTGGCTGCAGGTCCTAGGAGGTGACGGTACCGCTCTGCTCAGCCCTGCCTAGGCCTCAGCTGGAGGACGGTGTCCAGTTTCGGTCACCAGTGCACAGAAAGGATGTGGAGACACTGGGTAGGATCCAGAGGCGAGCGACTAAGCCCATCAAAGGGGTGGGACACCAGCCATGTGAGCAAAGGCCACAGGAACCGGGAACGCTCAGTTTGGAAAGAGATTGAGGGGGGACGTGCGAGCGATCTTCGACTACTCGAAAAGCTGCCACAGAAAAGGTGGAGACAGGTGGGTCTCTCTTGCCCCAGACGGCAGGACGAGAGGCTGTGGGGTCAAACTACAGCACAGCAGATTGAGATTAAATCTCAGGGAAAACTTCTGAATGGGAAGAGCAGCAGGATGATGGAACCGAGGCCTCGGGAGGTCGTGGAAGCTGGAGAGTTTTGAGCAGAGGCCGGAGCCATCTCTCTGGGATGGTTTGAATCCTGCAGCATGGTCAGGGGTCAGGCTAGGTGCCCCCTGCGGTCCCTTCTAACCCCACGGGTCATAGACTATCAGGGCTGGAAAGGACCTCAGCAGGGATCTAGTCCAACCCCCTGCTCAAAGCAGGACCAATCCCCAACTAGTTTTTTTTGCACCAGATCCCTAAATGGCTCCCTCAAGGACTGAACTCACAGCCCTGGGTTTAGCAGGCCAATGCGCAAACCACTGAGCTATCCCGCCTCCAGGGCTGAGGAACCTATGATCCCCCCCTCATGCACAGCCCTCATTGCACCCCCATCGCCCCACCCCAATGCACAGCCCCTTCGACACCCCCAGAGCACCTCAGCAGCTTTCCTGTTCACCATGAAAATCCCCGGCACAATCCAAGGGGATCCACCCGCACTGCAGCAGTGGTAGGGCTCTTACCCTGGGCTCTCTCCCCAGCTCTGGGACAGGGGTGGGGTCTGGTGGTTGGGGGGGAAGGGAGAGCCAGGACTCCTGGGTTCGGGGGGGGGAGCGGGCCCAGGACTCTTGGGGTCTCGAGGGGGGGAGCCAGGACTCCTGGGTTGGGGGGGGGGAGCCGGCCCAGGACTCTTGGGGTCTCGAGGGGGGAGGGGAGCCAGGACTCCTGGGTTCGGGGTGGGGGGAGGAGCCGGCCCAGGACTCCTGGGTTCCCGGGGGGGGGGGGAGCGGAGCCGGCCCAGGACTCCTGGGTTCCCGGGGGGGGGGGGGGAGCGGAGCCGGCCCAGGACTCCTGGGTTCCCGGGGGGGGGGGGGGGGGAGCGGAGCCGGCCCAGGACTCCTGGGTTCCCGGGGGGGGGGGGGGGAGCGGAGCCGGCCCAGGACTCCTGGGTTCCCGGGGGGGGGGGGGGGGAGCGGAGCCGGCCCAGGACTCCTGGGTTCCCGGGGGGGGGGGGGGGGGGGAGCGGAGCCGGCCCAGGACTCCTGGGTTCCCGGGGGGGGGGGGGGGGGGAGCGGAGCCGGCCCAGGACTCCTGGGTTCCCGGGGGGGGGGGGGGGGGAGCGGAGCCGGCCCAGGACTCCTGGGTTCCCGGGGGGGGGGGGGGGAGCGGAGCCGGCCCAGGACTCCTGGGTTCCCGGGGGGGGGGGGGGAGCGGAGCCGGCCCAGGACTCCTGGGTTCCCGGGGGGGGGGGGGAGCGGAGCCGGCCCAGGACTCCTGGGTTCCCGGGGGGGGGGGGGAGCGGAGCCGGCCCAGGACTCCTGGGTTCCCGGGGGGGGGGGGGAGCGGAGCCGGCCCAGGACTCCTGGGTTCCCGGGGGGGGGGGGGAGCGGAGCCGGCCCAGGACTCCTGGGTTCCCGGGGGGGGGGGGGAGCGGAGCCGGCCCAGGACTCCTGGGTTCCCGGGGGGGGGGGGGGAGCGGAGCCGGCCCAGGACTCCTGGGTTCCCGGGGGGGGGGGGGAGCGGAGCCGGCCCAGGACTCCTGGGTTCCCGGGGGGGGGGGAGCGGAGCCGGCCCAGGACTCCTGGGTTCCCGGGGGGGGGGGAGCGGAGCCGGCCCAGGACTCCTGGGTTCCCGGGGGGGGGGGGGAGCGGAGCCGGCCCAGGACTCCTGGGTTCCCGGGGGGGGGGGAGCGGAGCCGGCCCAGGACTCCTGGGTTCCCGGGGGGGGGGGGAGGAGCCGGCCCAGGACTCTTGGGGTCTCGAGGGGGAAGGGGAGCCAGGACTCCTGGGTGGGGGGGGAGCCGGCGCAGGACTCCTGGGTTCCCGGGGGGGAGGGGGGGCGGCGCAGGACTCCTGGGTTCCCGGGGGGGAGGGGAGCCGGCCCAGGACTCCTGGGTTCCCGGGGGGGAGGGGAGCCGGCCCAGGACTCCTGGGTTCGGGGTGGGGGGAGGAGCCGGCGCAGGACTCCTGGGTTCGGGGTGGGGGGAGGAGCCGGCGCAGGACTCCTGGGTTCGGGGTGGGGGGAGGGGAGCCAGGACTCCTGGGTTCGGGGGGGGCGGCGCAGGACTCCTGGGTTCGGGGGGGGGAGGGGAGCCAGGACTCCTGGGTTCGGGGGGGGGAGGGGAGCCGGCGCAGGACTCCTGGGTTCGGGGGGGGGGGGGGGGAGCCGGCGCAGGACTCCTGGGTTCCCGGGGGGGAGGGGAGCCAGGACTCCTGGGTTCGGGGGGGGCGGGGGGGAGCCGGCGCAGGACTCCTGGGTTCCCGGGGGGGAGGGGAGCCAGGACTCCTGGGTTCGGGGGGGGGAGGAGCCGGCGCAGGACTCCTGGGTTCCCGGGGGGGAGGGGAGCCAGGACTCCTGGGTTCCCGGGGGGGGCTGCCTGTCCCCCTCTTACTGGAATCTCCTCCAGGCGGGGGGGTCCCGGCTGCTGGCGCTCAGGGATCGGCCCTTCCGGGCCATGGCGGCTCCTCCCCCACCCGCACCTGCTGGCAGGTGCTTTATAGCCGGGGGCGGGGCCGGCCCCTGCGGCTCACCTGGATCCCTCCCCCTCCCCGTGGGCTGGCGGGCGGGGCTGGGAGCCAGGACTCCTGGGTTCTCTCCGGCCGGGGGCGGGTCCTGACTCCCTCTCCCCCGCCCCCTGCGCTCAGAGAATTTGGAGCCTCCCAACCTGGCCAGTTGCTCCCCCTCGACTCCTGCCTCTCCTAAGATGGCGGCCTCAGGATCCTGCCCTATGCCAACATGGCGGCCCCCATGGTTCCAAGATGGCCGCCCCCAACTGGACACTCCCCCTTCTCCTGGTTCCTAGATGGCTGCCCCTGCTACGTCCGTTTCAAGATGGCCGCCCCCATGTCTCCCGGCTCCAACATGGCGGCCACTCTCAAGGGGGCTGCCTTGTCGCAGGCTCCTTGAGACTCCGGGACGGAACTCGCCTGCTGATTGGCTCCTTCGGAGGCCCGGGCGGGGCCTTTCCCTGAGGGAACTCGCCTGCTGATTGGCTCCTTCGGAGGCCCGGGCGGGGCCTTTCCCTGAGGGAACTCGCCTGCTGATTGGCTCCTTCGGAGGCCGGGCGGGGCCTTTCCCTGAGGGAACACGCCTGCTGATTGGCTCCTTCGGAGGCCTGGGCGGGGCCTCCCCTGAGGTTGCTCGCCTGCTGACTGGCTCCTTCGGAGGCCGGGCGGGGCCTTTCCCTGAGGGAACTCGCCTGCTGATTGGCTCTTTCCGTGGCCGGGGCGGGGCCAACAGCGTTGAAGGAAAAGGCGCGAGCCGGGGTGGTGGCTGGAACAACAAATCGGTCGCGGGATGGCAGCGGCTGGGCAGGCCCGAGAGTGAGTAGTTGAGGTGCCTGGGGAGCAGGGCGATGGGGTGTCCAGCGTGGGGGGGTCCCTCTCAATGGGGGCGATGGGGTGTCCAGCGTGGGGGGGTCCCTCTCAATGGGGGCGATGAGGTGTCCAGCGTGGGGGGGTCCCTCTCAATGGGGGCGATGGGGTGTCCAGCGTGGGGGGGTCCCTCTCAATGGGGGCGATGGGGTGTCCAGCGTGGGGGGGTCCCTCTCAGTGGGGGGGCGATGGGGTGTCCAGCGTGGGGGGGTCCCTCTCAATGGGGGGGTGATGGGGTGTCCAGCGTGGGGGGTCCCTCTCAATGGGGGCGATGGGGTGTCCAGCGTGGGGGGGTCCCTCTCAATGGGGGCGATGGGGTGTCCAGTGTGGGGGGGTCCCTCTCAATGGGGGTGATGGGGTGTCCAGCGTGGGGGGGTCCCTCTCAATGGGGGTGATGGGGTGTCCAGCGTGGGGGGGTCCCTCTCAATGGGGGCGATGGGGTGTCCAGCGTGGGGGGTCCCTCTCAATGGGGGGGGTGATGGGGTGTCCAGCGTGGGGGGTCCCTCTCAGTGGGGGGGCGATGGGGTGTCCAGCGTGGGGGGGTCCCTCTCAATGGGGGGGCGATGGGGTGTCCAGCGTGGGGGGGTCCCTCTCAATGGGGGGGTGATGGGGTGTCCAGCGTGGGGGGTCCCTCTCAATGGGGGCGATGGGGTGTCCTTGGGGGATTATTGGGGTTCTCCAAAGGGCACGGTGAGGGACATGAGTCCGAGGCAGGCTCCTGAGGATGCCGCGTCGCCTGGGTGCCCGTCGGGCCCGTCTCATCCCGATCGCATCGACTCCGACCCAACTCCGGCAATTTCAACCATCCTTGACCCTGGAGCACCTTGAAGATCAGCCTCGAGCCTTTGAGCGTGACTCTGCGTGGAGCCGCGGCTGGGTTGGCTGCCCTGCCGCGTTCTGCGCCCGTGGCTCCAGGTCGACGGCGTTGCTGTGCTCCACCCAAGAGGCGATCGTGTAACCGAGGCTGGGTTGTCGTCTGCTGGCGTGGACTGGAGTCTCCCAGCTGAGCAGCAATGTCAATGTCGGAAGCGTTGCCATGCCACGAGCCTCCGAACTGAGCAACTGTGGGCGTGAACCTACCACGGGAGGAGACGGCATGGTGTCTGGGAACTCCTCGCACTCCTCCCCATAGTCCTCCAGCATCACATCTGCTTAGGTCCAGCTGTTGTCCGTTCATGGGCTCCTCTTGCCCAAATATTTGGCCATCTAGCTGGTGGAGATTTGGTCCTATGTGGTGGAGGATAAGTAGAGCTAGGTGCCATCTCTAGACATGGAAAATTAGATATTTATCTGTAAATGGTGGTAAACGTTGGTTGTGCCTGCATGCACCCAAACTGGCACTAAATATTTCCACCGATAAGTGTCGAAATTTATGGAGAGGCAAAAAAATGCCAATTGAGAACTTGTTAGAGACCATTGTTAAATTGTTCTCGGCTGAGATGCCCATTAAACCACGTGGCTGTGAAAATTTAGATGGGTGAAAATACCAATAAAATGTTTCAACCATCCTAAATTTTGTGTGACTGTGAAAACATAAATAGATTAAAAATTGCAGAATAAAGCTTAAAAATAAACATTACTATCCATAAAAGAATGAATTTGTCCAAGCCTAGTTAGCTGCATGTAATTGGGGCTTAAGTCCGAGTCATCTGACAGTTGTTTGATAGGAGTAGACAGAGATTTGATCCTTTAATGGGACTCCACTCATGAGAGATCTGGTGGTGGAAGTGAAGTTGAGCATCCTAGTATCACTCTAGAAAGGACTTCGACCATTTCAGAATGTTCTCTTGGACCCTGCCGCCTTTCCTGGCGGAGACAGCGAGATCACAGTTGACTAACATGGCAGAAAGCATGAGAAAATGGAGATCTGTTTTCCATCCAGTGATAGATCATCCATTGGCACAGCTGAAGTGGTTCCAGTTCCACATCTTGAATCCAGATGGTGATGGATCTAGATGAGCTTGGAGTTGCACTTTGTGGGGGACTAATACTGGCCAGTTGTTGGCTAGACCCGCTGGATCTGTTGCAGGCTTGAAGGAGATGACGACACTTCTGTTGACCTTACATCCTTGACCAGATCTTGGAAAACTTGTCCTGATGTTGATCTGTGCTCAAATCGCTTTATGTTGAGTCGTCTGACTGGTTTAGAGGATGACTTGTGCTGTGCCACTTGAATTACTAACAACAGTTTGACTACAGTGACTTGTTGAACTTGCTGACATTGACAATGTAGTCAATAAGATGCTGTTTGGATCTTGGGCTTGTTTGTGACGTTTTTGTTTTGTCAGATAGGTGGAAAAAGCCATTTGCAATTGCTAATTAGTGAGTGCGACCATTGCTATTCTCTTTCTGAGTCCCATCGTATCCGATGGCGTTCTGCCAGATTACCCTGTTACTTCCAACATTTGCGTTAAAGGTCCATGATGATTAGCTTATCTGACGTTGACATGATGAGTTTGTCAAAGTCACTGTAATTTTTTTCCACATTATCTGCATTTCTTATGGTAGGGACGTACATGCTGCTCATGGTAATGTACTTACATTTCAAAGGTAACCATAGACCCATAAGAGGTCACTTCTGCCTTTAGGTAGACTTTCAAGCTTGGGAACAATGCAGTTGCCGATTTCAAAGCCAGCACCCGCTTGTCACCACGCTGAGGCTGGGCGACCTCACCAGGAGAGCATATACCCCACCCTTCATCAGTAAACCTGGTGTCATGGAGAGCGGCAATGTCCATTTTTAGCCACAGCCACACCTGCGAGATATTGGTGTCCTCTTTGGTCATGAAGGACGATGACAAAATGGTGCTAAGGATGCTGTTATGCAATTATTGAGGAATAAATGTATAAATAATGAAATAGGCTTGCTAATTAGTTTGAGATTTAAGCTTTCAAGCTCTTCTTCAGGCTTTATTGTCTCTTTCCCACCAACAGAAGTTGTTCCAATAACAGATATTTCCTCATCCATCTTCTCTCTGTTTAAGTATGTGACCTAGCATTATAAGACTTAGTTGTGTGTATTGGGGGAGAAACAAGGACACTACAAATTAACAAAATTGCCTCCAGATTTTGGTGTACGTAACGCTGAGGTTCGCCGTGTTAACCTGCTGGAAACGCTGGGGGAATGTCCAGCCTCGAATAACTGATGGTAGCAATTGGGGTCCCACAATTACAGTTACCTGGAAGACCCTGCATCAACCGGGTCCGGCGAGCAAATTAAACATGGTGCATGGATGGGAGAAAGGGTATTAAGGTGAATGTCTGACGTCTCGTGAGCACATTGGGGCGGCAGATACCTGCTTATGGGGTGTCTACCACTAAACTCTTCTCGTCTCTTCATCAGGAGGTCTCCATAAGAAGTAGGCGCGATGTTGGGGGTTGGCTTGTCCATATCTTTTTTTCGATAACTGCTATTCTCCTAGTCAGTATTTAAATCCTCAATATAGTTCTCATATCTCGATGTCTGCTCCCCGATCTCATCCTGAATTCCTTCGCCAGCTATGTCTGGTTAAGAAGGCAGGTCTAGTGCCTTGTGCCTTCTAAATCTATCCAAGGGCCACGTTCCCATCCCTGGATTTCAGTGGGAAGCAGAGCCAGTTCTGACTGCCATGTCTTTAGTTTGGACTCCTTGTGGTGGCCAGAACTTCTCAAGGAGAAGCTGCCGGGTGACTGCTGGCCACTGTATATAGACAGGGCAGGTCCAAGACTTCCTCAGTGCTCGTGATTCTCTCAGAGCTGTGGTACGATATAGGGAGTAGATATGTGGGATGGCCGGAGCAGTTTATTGCCCAGGGTAGCTTACTGGGGCCAGAGTTGGCCACTTCATTGGAGGTTTTCTTGCTGTGGGCGCATGAGTCACCCTCCAGGGATAGGGGGAGAACCCAGGAGGTCTGGGGTGGGAGAAGAGAGAGGGGCCCTTTAGGGGGCCAGTGTCTCCATGGTGGAAGCTGGCATAGAGCAAAGATGACTCCCTTGGTTCTTCATGTCATGGGTGGAAAGGGCTCAGCTGTGGGACTGGAGCTCTATAGGTGGAGATTTGGCCAGATTGTTGCCTCTAGGGCAGAGATCAGGGCCTGGTGGAGTCCAAGCAAGGCGATGAAGTTGGTGGTGCTGTAGGCATTGAAGTCTCCGGGGTGTTGTCCCCACCCCAGAATCAATTGCCACAGGAATCCTTCCATCCGCGGTGGCTTGGAAAGGAGCACGACAGCTGGGGATCTTGGGCTTCTGCCGTCGGGCCAGCCAATTGGGGGCTGGGGCTCCTCGCAGGCTGGGCCTATCGCTCCATGGCTGTGACCCTCTCCCTGTCCCTCCCTGCAGGCTCCTGGTCCAGCTGGATGAGGCGCTGGCTTTCGAGGGGCCAACCCGAGAGGAGCTGGAGGCAGAGCTGCCAGCCAAAGTCCTGGTGGAGCATGCTGTGGTGAGTGATGGGGCAGCGGGCCTCTGCCTTTAGGGGGCACCAGCTCTGATCCAGCCCCGGGGTGGGGACTGACTGGCCCAGGCAAGTAGGGAATAGAACACGGGGCCTGTCCCCTGTTGGAGGCACTGGCTCCCATCCTGTCCAGGGCGTGACTGGCTGACTCAGGGTGGGCAATGGGACATGGGGCCTTTCCCCTTCAGGGGGCGCTGGCTGTAATTTACCCCTACTATGGCTCCCTAGGACACACGGAAGAAGCAGAAGTGGATGTGCAGCCAGCTCCACGTGGTCAAATTCCTGCTGGAATTCTTGGACCAGAGGGAATCAGCCCCCTTTGACCAGAAGACCACAGAGGCAGCCGTCCGTGAGTAGCCCGGACTCCTAGGTTTTCAGCCCGGCTTTGGGAGAGGAGTGGAGGCTAGTGGGTTAGAGCCATGGTGGCTCAGAGCCAGGACTCATCAGTTTGATGCCTCTCTTTCCCCCCTGGCCCAGGGAGTGAGATGGTGCAAGCCAAGCAGCAGTGGAAGGAGCTGAAGGCCGGCTACCAGCAGCGGGTGGAAGCCATCGAGGGGGCAGTGCCCCATGTGCTGGCCCAGCTGGAGAAGGGCCAGTACCTGGCGCAGCGGCTGAAGGAGGCTCTGGCGCGATACGAGGCCCAGGTATGGTTCTGTCCTGGGTGTGTGTGAATGTGAGGATCCCACTGTAGCCCCCAGCTGCCCAGGGGGCTCCAGGGACTCCACTTCTGCCACCAGCTCCCCTTGGCCTGGGGGAGGGGCCCTGCGGCTTCCATCCCACTCCTGCTGCCAGCTCCCCAGGGATCCTACCATTGGCACCAACTCCACTGGGGGGAGGGGTCCTACGGTTTTCATCCCACTGCTACCACTAGCTGCCTAGGTGGTCGCAGGGACCCCACTGTTGCCACCAGCTCCCCTCTCCCCACAGAGACACCAGGCTGAGAAGAAGGCAAAGGATGCCCAGGAAAGACGGCAGAAGGAGCAGGTACTGACCCATGGGTCTGTGGGGGGCAGCTGTGGGCACAGGACCTTTTTGGAGCCAATCAGTGGGGGGAGGTGGTTGGGAATCTTCTAGGAAGGGCTGGTGGGTTGGCTATGGGAGGAGCAGTGGGACTGGTCAGGCCAGCAGCTGCCCCATTTCACTGTCGTGTCTCCCCCACCCCAATCCAGGAGCAGCTGGAGGAGCGGCAGCAGCAGCTGGAGGAGCAGGTGGCTTTGCTGCAGAGCCGGGTGGAGGCTAAGCGCCAGGAACTGCACCGGCTGCAGGGGGAGCTCCAGAGCCAGGAGTGTGTCGCCAGCGGCTGGAGGGAGAAGGTGGAGAGGTGAGAACCCAGGAGTCCTGGTTCCCAGCCCCCTCTGCTCTACTCACTAGACCTCCCCCCAGCCCCTGCGTGGAGTCAGGGATGGAACCCAGGTGTCCTGCTCTCTCCCCCCAGGAGCTCTGCCCTCTGCCACCTCTTGGAGACCCTCCAAGGAGTCCGGCTGGTCTCTGCCTCTGCTGATGGAATTGACATGGAGCTGACCCCTGGCCCCCAGCTGATGACCTCTGACCCCCAGGCAGCGACCCCCAGCGCCCAGCCGCTGAGGCTCACCTTGTGCTGGACGGAGGATGGGAGCGTCAGGGTGCGGGTGAGTAATGGCCTGGGGGCAGGGGGAAGAGGCTGGCTGGGTCTGACCCAGGGAGAGTTCTAGGGGCCAGGCTGGCTGGGTGGGACCCGGAGAGGATTTGAGGGCCAAGCTGGCTGGGTCTGACCCAGGGAAGGTTATGGGGGACCAGGCTGGCTGGGTCTGACCCAGGGAGGGTTGGAGGGACCAAACTGGCTGGATCTGACCAGGTGGTCAGTGTGTCTGTCTCTCTCTCTGCCCCACAGAGCCACAGTCCCCTCTTCCCACCCCCTGCGCCCTGCGCTGACGTCCGGGGCACCGTCCTGGAGCTGCAGCACAGTTACAGCCAGCTGGCCCCACTCCTGGCTGAGATTCAGGCCCTCCAGACCAGGTCTGTCCCCCGCACTAGCCCACCCCACCAGCCCCCACCTTGTAGGGGCAGCACTGATTTCCCCCCTCCCTCCCTGCAGGTTCCCCATTGACTGGCAGCCCCAGGAGCGCCGGCTCCGCTTCCTGCAGCCTTCTGCCGTCTGGACGCTGGTGGTGGAGCCGGGATACCCAGGGGGTGGGGGCGTCCGACTGCTAGCAGTGCAAGGGCAGTGTGGCCCTGGGGACCCAGGGGCCTGGAAGGTCAGTGGATGAGGAGAGATCTGGGAGAGTTGCAGGGGCTGCAGGTTGGGAGTGAGGGGCACCGGCAGAGCTGGGGAGGAGCCCAGGGCTGGGCTAGCAGGGGGCTGCGGGTTGGGAGTGAGGGGCACCGGTAGAGCTGAGGGGGGCCCAGGGCTGGGCTAGCAGCGGGCTGCAGGTTGGGAGTGAGGGGCACCAGTAGAGCTTGTGGGGAGCTCAGGGCTGGGCTAGCAGGGGGCTGCGGGTCGGGAATGAGGGGCACCAGCAGAGCTGGTGGGGAACCCAGTTTCCCTATCTGTTGACCCAGCCTCCCCCACCACCCAAGTCCTCTAACCTGCCTCTCTCTCTCTCCCCTCCCAGCCCCCCCAGGAAACCCCATCCCTGCGTGACTGGCTGGAATACCTGAGCATTCTGGACATCTGAGCACCCCTCTGGGCCCCAGAGCCCCTTGTGGGGGGGAGGCTGGGAGGGTTAAGCTGTCCTGTAATAAACACACGTTTGTAAAGTGTTGTGATCACCCCTCATTGGGGGGAGCCATAGATCACGGGCACCAGATGGGTTCCACAAGCAGCCCACGATCCATCCATGGGAGATGGATACTGACCCTTCCCCCCACCCTACAGCCGCAGTGCTGGGGTCCCCTAGAGGGGAATGGCCCCAGGCCCCAATCCTCACCCCCTTTGCTGCATCTGGGAGCCTGTCTGTATGTAGTTCCCCATATGGCCACAAGGTGGGGCTCTTTCCCTGTTCAGTTTTACTTGCTAACAGGGTATGGGGTGCATGTGTGTCTGTGAGCTCCCCTGCTCCTTCTCAGATGGGAGAAGCTCAGACCTGCCCCCCCACCTGTGATCATCTCAACCAGGCTTGGCTGAGAACCCCAAGGTGGGTGGGGTTTGGGATGGAACTACAGGAGTGGAGCAGGTTGATTTGAGATGGGGGGGGATGAGGTATGGGGGGAGGAATGGGGGGTGGGGGTAGGTTGGGGGGCAGTGCTGGAGAGATGGGCTGGGTGGGAGCATGCGGGGGTAGAGGACTGGTTGCAGGGCAAAGGAGGGCTATGTGGGGTTGGGCGGGGTGGGGGTGGAGGGTTGGGGGGTCTCTGAACTGGTACCCTAGGGCTGAAATTGACCAGCCCCCGTGAACCTCACTACTGCTGCTGGACTCACCCCAAGTGACCCCCCCCGTCCTTTCCCAGCCTCCTCCTGGGTTTTTCTCTTGCACCCGATGAATACTTCAGGGGCTTGGGCTCTGTTCTCTCTCTCCTCTAAATAAGCCATGGCCCTCGTGGCTGCCAGGATTGGCGTTGGGGGGAGGGGAGCGGGATGTTGCTGCCAGCAGCTGCCTGCAATTTCCGAGCGGTAAGTCTACCCCTATCCACGGGTCAGGAGTAGGGGTATCTGGCCCAGGAAAGCCCTCCTTGTGGTGTTATGTGCGGCTGTTCCCCAGCTTTCCCACCCCAGAGGTGGCTGCATCTCAGCGCTTGATGAGCTCTCTCCCTACGTCCACCAGTAAACCCTTGGCTGATGCTTTCCTATTGTTGCTATAACTTGAGAGCATCAGCAGTGCTGGGGTTTTGGGGTTTCAATGGTTGGAGGCCAAGGACGGATACACTGTCCCCCACGTGCCTTGCTGCAGTCCATCCTCCCAGCCTGGGCCATGCCGGCATGGAGCCCACACTGGGACAGGGTGGGGGGAGATGATGCAGTTTGCCTGTGGGGCCCATCTACTCCTGGCTGCTGTGTGTGGTGGGCTGAGTGCATCCACGCCCGGGAGGGACTGGACTCGCCATTGCTTCTGCTTCAGGGATGCTTTTGTGCCGCTCAGGCAGAGAACCGCGAGACGCCAGTGATGGGGAAACGAGTGGTGGGGGAGGAAAAGGAGAAAAAGAAGAAAAGCAAGTGAGGGGGACAGAAAGAGGGAGGAAAGGAAGGTAAAGGAAAGAAAGGATAGGAGAGACAAGACCAATGGAAAAGGAGTCAAGCAAGAAGAGGCATGAATGATGGAAGGAAGTGCAGAAGTGAGCGATAGAAAAATGAAGAGATGAGTGGTACCAAGATGAGAAGTGAGAGACAGAAGAAGCGAGTGATGGGAGAAGCCAGCGGGAAAAGGAAGAAAGGAAGTGAGCAATGGGAGGAGAGGGGTGAGGCAAAAGCAAGCAGGAGAAGGAAGGACACAAGCGACAGGAGGAGGAGGAGGAAGCAGCGAGTGGGATGAGGAAGGAAGCAAGCGAGGGGAGGAAGGTGAAGAAGCAGCGAGCGGGAGGAGGAAGGAAGTGAGCGAAGGGAAGAGGGGGTGAGGAACAGTCGAGCAGGCGGAGGAAGCGAGCAAAGGAAGGAGAGGGATGAGGAAGAGGCGAGCGGGAGAAGGGAGCGAAGGAAGGAGAGGGACGGGGAAGAGGCGAGGGGGAGGAGGGAGCGAAGGGAGGAGAGGGACGGGGAAGAAGCGAGGGGGAGAAGGGAGCGAAGGAAGGAGAGGGACGGGGAAGAAGCGAGGGGGAGAAGGGAGCGAAGGAAGGAGAGGGACGGGGAAGAAGCGAGCGGGAGAAGGGAGCGAAGGAAGGAGAGGGACGGGGAAGAGGCGAGGGGGAGAAGGGAGCGAAGGGAGGAGAGGGACGGGGAAGAAGCGAGGGGGAGAAGGAAGCGAAGGAAGGAGAGGGACGGGGAAGAGGCGAGCGGGAGAAGGGAGCGAAGGAAGGAGAGGGACGGGGAAGAGGCGAGGGGGAGAAGTGAGCGAAGGAAGGAGAGGGATGGGGAAGAGGCGAGGGGGAGCAGGAAGCGAAGGAAGGAGAGGGACGGGGAAGAAGCGAGCGGGAGAAGGGAGCGAAGGAAGGAGAGGGACGGGGAAGAGGCGAGGGGGAGAAGGGAGCGAAGGGAGGAGAGGGACGGGGAAGAAGCGAGGGGGAGAAGGGAGCGAAGGAAGGAGAGGAACGGGGAAGAAGCGAGGGGTAGAAGGAAGCGAAGGAAGGAGAGGGACGGGGAAGAAGCGAGCGGGAGAAGGGAGCGAAGGAAGGAGAGGGACGGGGAAGAGGCGAGCGGGAGAAGGGAGCGAAGGAAGGAGAGGGACGGGGAAGAAGCGAGGGGGAGAAGGGAGCGAAGGAAGGAGAGGGACGGGGAAGAAGCGAGGGGTAGAAGGAAGCGAAGGAAGGAGAGGGACGGGGAAGAAGCGAGCGGGAGAAGGGAGCGAAGGAAGGAGAGGGACGGGGAAGAGGCGAGCGGGAGAAGGGAGCGAAGGAAGGAGAGGGACGGGGAAGAAGCGAGGGGGAGAAGGGAGCGAAGGAAGGAGAGGGACGGGGAAGAAGCGAGGGGGAGAGGGGAGCGAAGGAAGGATAGGGACGGGGAAGAAGCGAGCGGGAGGAGGAAGAAGTGAGCGGGAGGAGAGGGATGGGGAAGAGGCGAGCGGGAGCAGGAAGGAAGTGAGCCATGGGAGGAGGGTGAGGAAGAAGTGAGCGGGAGGAGAGGGATGGGGAAGAAGCGAGCAGGAGAAGGAAGCGAGCGGGAGGAGGAGAGGGAGTGAGGAAGAGGCGAGCGGGAGAAGGAAGCGAGCGGGAGGAGGAGAGGGAGTGAGGAAGAGGCGAGCGGGAGAAGGAAGCGAGCGGGAGGAGGAGAGGGAGTGAGGAAGAGGCGAGCGGGAGAAGGAAGCGAGCGGGAGGAGGAGAGGGAGTGAGGAAGAGGCGAGCGGGAGCAGGAAGGATGTGAGCGATGGGAGGAGTGTGAGGAAGAAGTGAGCGGGAGGAGAGGGATGGGGAAGAAGCGAGCAGGAGAAGGAAGCGAGCGGGAGGAGGAGGGGGAGTGAGGAAGAAGCGAGCGGGAGGAGGAAAGAAGCGAGCGAAGGAAGGAATAAACCCCCCAGGCAGAGGACGGGAGGGGCCCAGCCGTGGCCGAGGAACTGGAGTAGCGAAAGCTCTGGGGTTCTGGCCTGCTCCCGTAATAGACCAGCCCGACTCGTTAGCCAATGCTGTGGGGGGTGGGGGGGAAGAGCTGGGCTCCCTCCCGGTCCCAGAGCTGGGCAGAGAACCCAGGAGTCCTGGCTCCCAGCCCCTGTAAAGAAATCAAGGCAACACTATAAAAACACAGGTTTATTCTGCTCCTGGCCCACCCCCCCATTCCCTCTCCCAGCCCCCCGTGGCTCTACAGCCCCCCCCTCACGTTATGTTGGTCTGGAGATCGGCGCCGGGTACCCCACGTTCCTCAGCATGGGGGGCCCTGGCAATGACAAAGAAGAGAGCGTTAGAGTCACTGGGACACTAGGCAGCCAGCCAGCACCCGGACGCCTGGGTTCGCTTCTCGGTTGTGGGAGGGGAGTGCAGTCTAGTGATTACAGTGGAGGGGAGGCTGGCAGGAGCCAGGACTCCTGCGTTCTCTCCCCAGCCCTGGGAGGGGAAGTGTGGGGGACAGGTTTGCTGTGTGTGTGTGTGGGGGGGGGGGACAGGCGAGAGACCACCTGGTGGGGGTGGGGAAGGAGACAAAACTGGGGAGAGAACCCAGGAGTCCTGGCTCCCAGCCCCCTCACTCTTACCATTAGGTCACACTCCATTTTTGTGCCTGTGATACAATCCACCTTTGCACATTTATTGCACAAGCCTCATGACCCACGTGTGCTCATCTGAGCCTTTGCACGCTTGGCCCACAATGGATGAGGTCCAGGTGCCCCAGCCAGCCCCCTCACATGCCCCGAGGCCTGGCCATGCAGCAGGCTGCGTGGGGTGGGGGGGGGGCTGGCTGGAGCCAGGGCGGGCTCATTGCATGCTCAGCATGCCCTGGCCTCAGCCTCCCTGCACCCATTGCACAAGCAGCATGACTGACCACTCCTCTGGGGGCCACAGATGCTGCACAAAGGGGGGGTCTAGTGGTTAGAGCAGGGGGGGCTGGGAGCCAGGACTCCAGGTTTCTCTCCCCGGCTCTGGGAGGGGAGTGGGGTCTAGTGCTTAGAGCGGGGGGGGGGGGGCTGGGAGCCAGGACTCCTGAGTTCTCCCTGGCTGTGGCCGTGTGGGCGGGAGGCGATACCCACCTACCTGCTATTTGCCCGCCGGGGCCGCATCAGCCCCGTTCTGGTGCTCACTGCCCTTCTGCGAGAGGCGGGTAGAGGCGCTGACGGCCGTGGCCGCCGCCTTGAAGCTGCGCTTACGCTTGGCCACGTTCTGCTCAGGATGGAAGATGATAACATAGACCTTGGGCACATAGAGCATCCCCAGGGAAACTGAGGCACTGAGGCTCATGGACACCGTCAGCGTTGTCGTCTGGATATAGATCTGCAGGGGGGCAGAGACCGGAGCGTTCAGGGATCGTCTCCTCCAGCAGGGGGCGCCTGGAGCCAGGACGCCTGGGTTCTCTCCCCGGCTCTGGGAGGGGAGTGGGGTCTGGTGGGTTAGAGCCGGGGGGCTGGGAGCCAGGATGCCTGGGTTCTATCCCCGGCTCTGGGCGGGGAGTGGGGTCTGGTGGGTTAGAGCGGGGGGCTGGGAGCCCGGACTCCTGGGTCCCCTTTCCGCTCTCTCTCTCTCTCTCCAACTCCAGCCCCTCGCTCTCCCGGACTCCTGGGTCCCCTCCCCTCCCTCTCACCATCTCCAGCCCCTGGGCTCCCTGGCCTGCTGGGTCCTGCAGCCCCCAGGCTCCCCGCCGGGCCCGCGCACCTTCTCGGCGGACTGGGCGGTGCCAAAGAAGATGGGCACGAAGGCCAGCCAGACGATGCAGGTGGTGTACATGGTGAAGCCGATGGGCTTGGCCTCGTTGAAGGTCTCAGGGACGCCGCGGGCCTTGATGGCGTAGACGGTGCAGGTGACCATGAGCAGCAAGCTGTAGCCCAGGCAGCATATGAGCGACAGGTCGGACATGTCGCACTTGAGCACCCCCCGGGCCGCCTCGGGGTTGGGCACCCGCTGCTCCTCGTAGTCGATGACGCTGTGGGGTGGCAGGGCCCCCAGCCAGGCCAGCGTCCCCACCAGCTGCACGGCGCTCAGGCTGAAGGTGATGGCCAGCTGCGAGGTGGGGCTGATAAACCGGGGCGGCGTCACCGCCTTCTTGCCCTGCTCGAAGATGCGGTAGATGCGGTTGGTCTTGGTGAGCAGGGCTGAGTAGCTGAGGGCCATGCCCAGCCCCAGGAAGAGGCGCCGGGCGGCGCACACCACCACGCCCGGCTCGGCGATCATCAGGAAGGTGATGGCGTAGATGAGGAAGATGCCCGTCAGCAGCACGTAACTCAGCTCCCGCCCCGAGGCCCGGACGATGGGCGTGTTGTTGTGGCGCACGAAGGTGACCACCACGAAGGTGGTGCTCAGGATGCCGGCCATGGCCAGGCAGACGGGCAGCACGGCCCAGGGCGAGCTCCACTCCAGCTTGACGATGGGCGTGGGCCGGCAGGCTGTGCGGTTGGGGCTGGGGCGCATGTCGAAGGGGCAGGTCTCACAGGTGAACTCGTCCAGCTGGTACTGGTACCCATCGCAGAGCTCGCAGTGCCAGCAGCAGGGCACACCCTTCACCATCTTCTTCCGCTCACCCGGCCTGCAGGGCAGGCTGCAGACGGACGAGGGGATGTCCTGCTGGCCCCCGGACCACTGCATCTCCTCGATCTGCCAAGGGAGAGTGCGGGCAGGCAGCTGGCTCTGGGGACGGGGGGCTGGGGAACGGCCACACGTAATGCTACCTGGGGAGGCCTTGCCTGAGGCTGAGATGCAGCCACCTCCTGGGAGGTGGGGGACGCTAGGGAATAGTCGCACCTAATGACACACAGGGATGGCTCGCCTGCTGCTGAGATGCAGCTGCCTCTGGGGTGGGGCAGCTGGGAAACAGCTGCACATAATGCCTCATAGGCATGCTATGCCCAAGACTGAAATGCAGCCACCTCTGCAGCAGGGCAGTTGGGGTATTGCAGCACGTAACGCTGCATAGGGACTACTTGCCCAGGGCTAAGATGCAGCCAGTTCTGGGGTGGGTCAGCTGGGGATCAGCCGCACAGCCGCACATAAAATTGCCCTGGGATGACTCCCCTGCTGCTGACATGCAGCCAACTCTGGGGAAGGGCCGCAGAGGAATAGCCACACATAACGCCACGGAGGGACGGCTTGCCCAGGGCTGGGATGCAGCCACCTCTGGGGCAGGGTGGCTGGGGAACACGTGGTGTCCCCTCGCACTCACGTTCAGGCGCAGGTATTCGGTCCATTGCCCAATGGCTTTGTACCCAGGCACTGTGGTGTTGGTGAGCTGGTACTGGAAGATGTCGTAGCGCCCGGGGGCATCTCCGTTCTCATTGAACATGACAGGGGTCCCGGCACTGCCTGCGGGGTGTGAACAAGGGGGGCTGGATGCAGCTCGGCCAGTGCCCCTCACTCCCACCCCACAGCCCCCTGCTAGCATGGCCCTGGGCTGCCCCACCAGTGCCCCTCCCTGCCACCCCGCAGCCAGTCCTGAGCCTCCCGTCTGTGCCCTCCCTGCTGCCCTGCAGCTAGCCCTGACCCCTGCACCTGTGCCCCGCCCTGCCACCCCACAGCCAGCCCTGACCCCCCAACCTGTGCCCCTCCCTCTTGCCCCGCAGCCAGCCCTGACCCCCCCGCTAGTGCCCCTCTCTGCCGCCCTGCAGCCATCCCTGACCCCTCCACTGGTGCCCCTCCCTGCTGCCCCACAGCCAGCCCTGACCTCCCCGTGCCCCTCCCTGCCACCCTGCAGCCAGCCCTGACCCCCCCCAGTGCCCCTTCCTCCCGCCCTGCAGCCAGCCCTGACCCCCCCACCTGTGCCCCTCCCTCCCGCCCCGCAGCCAGCCATGACCCCTCCACCTGCCCCTCCCTCCCGCCCTGCAGCCAGCCCTGACCCCCCCACCTGTGCCCCTCCCTCCCGCCCCGCAGCCAGCCATGACCCCTCCACCTGCCCCTCCCTCCCGCCCCGCAGCCAGCCCTGACCCCCCCCGGTGCCCCTTCCTCCTGCCCTGCAGCCAGCCCTGACCCCCCCACCTGTGCCCCTCCCTCCCGCCCCGCAGCCAGCCCTGACCCCCCCCAGTGCCCCGCCCTGCCGCCCCGCAGCCAGCCCTGACCCCCCCCACCTGTGCCCCTCCCTGCTGCCCCGCAGCCCGCACCGTTGAAGGTGACCCCACGGATGTAGTGCAGCAGGGTGCGCCCGTCCATGGGGTCCATGCGCTCGCAGAGCCCGGGGGCACCAGGGCACAGGTCCAGGTGCATGTTGTGCAGGGCGTGGGCCATGGCGTAGACGGCGTCGATCACAAACTGCACCTTCCCCTCCTGCTCGTAGGTGGAGTCCCGCCCGATGCGCTCCTCACCTGGCAGAGACGGGCTCAGGGGGCGGGGGCCTGGCAGAGACGGGCTCAGGGGGCGGGGCGGGGGCCTGGCAGAGACGGGCTCAGGGGATGGGGCGGGAGCCTGGCCCCTCGCCTGGCAGAGACGGGCTCAGGGGGCGGGGTGGGGGCCTGGCCCCTCGCCTGGCAGAGACGGGCTCAGGGGGCGGGGCGGGGACCTGGCCCCTCGCCTGGCAGAGACGGGCTCAGGGGGCGGGGCGGGGGCCTGGCCCCTCGCCTGGCAGAGACGGGCTCAGGGGGCGGGGCGGGGGCCTGGCAGAGACGAGCTCAGGTCGCGGGGCGGGAGCCTGGCCCCTCACCTGGCAGAGACGGGCTCAGGGGGCGGGGCGGGGCGGGGGCCTGGCAGAGACGGGCTCAGGGGGCGTGGCGGGGGCCTGGCCCCACGCCTGGCAGAGACGAGCTCAGGGGGCAGGGCGGGGGCCTGGCCCCTCACCTGGCAGAGACGGGCTCAGGGGGCGGGGGCCTAGCAGAGACGGGCTCAGGGGACAGGGCGGGGGGGCGGGGGCCTGGCTCCTCACCTGGCAGAGACGGGCTCAGGGGGCGGAGCGGGGGCCTGGCAGAGTCGGGCTCAGGGGGCGGGGGCCTGGCAGAGACGGGCTCAGGGGACAGCGCAGGGGGGTGGGGGCCTGGCCCCTCGCCTGGTAGAGACGGGCTCAGGGGATGGGGCGGGAGCCTGGCCCCTCGCCTGGCAGAGACGGGCTCAGGGGGCGGGGCGGGGGCCTGGCCCCTCGCCTGGCAGAGACGGGCTCAGGGGGTGGGGCGGGGGCCTGGCAGAGACGGGCTCGGGGCGGGGCGGGGGCCTGGCAGAGACGGGCTCAAGGGGCGGGGCGGGGGCCTGGCAGAGACGGGCTCAGGGGGCGGGGCGGGGGCCTGGCCCCTCGCCTGGCAGAGACGGGCTCAGGGGACGGGGCGGGAGCCTGGCCCCTCGCCTGGCAGAGACGGGCTCAGGGGAAGGGGCGGGGGCCTGGCAGAGACGGGCTCAGGGGGCGGGGCGGGGGCCTGGCCCGTTGCCTGGCAGAGACGGGCTCAGGGGGCGGGGCGGGGGCCTGGCAGAGACGGGCTCAGGGGATGGGGCAGGGGCCTGGCCCCTCGCCTGGCAGAGACGGGCTCAGGGGGCGGGGCGGGGGCCTGGCAGAGACGGGCTCAGGGGGCGGGCGGGGGCCTGGCTCCTCATCTGGCAGAGACGGGCTCGGGATGGGGCAGGAGCCTGGCCCCTCGCCTGGCAGAGACGGGCTCAGGGGACGCGGCGGGGGCCTGGCAGAGACGGGCTCAGGGGAAGGGGTGGGGGCCTGGCCCCTCGCCTGGCAGAGATAGGCTTGAGGGGCGGGGAATGAGCCAGGGGCCTGTCCCCTCTCGGGGGCGCCGGCTCCCATCCGGCCCCACAGCAGGGAGTGGCTGCCTTGGGGGGTGGGGAATGGGGCAGGGGCCTGTCCCCTCTAGGGGGCGCCGACCCCGATCCCCATCTCATTCTCAGCGGGCAGATAGCTGAGATTTGGGGTGTCCGGGCAGCATCCACCCACCGTGGTGAGATCAGCTCCCAGCCCCCCCAACCCCCTGGACTCCCCTAAGAACTGACTGATAATATCCCACGTGGGGGATTAGCTGGAGAGGGGGGACCAGGGGGTCAGTGTCCCCTCCCCCCATCGGGGGATTGGCCGCCCCCAAACCCCAACCCCGTCCATCCCTGAGAGATCAGCCCCCCAGGCCCAGCCCTCTGGTACCGGTGCATTTCCGAGTGGCCTCCTCCGGCTGCGCCCCCGGGCGGGTGAGTTTACATTTAAAATCGTCCTCCCAGAACTCGGCGAACCAAATATTGCGGCGATTGTTCTCCAGGGAGCGCGAGGTGAAATACTGATCAAAGCCTGCGTGGGAAGACCGGGGGGTCAGTGGGGGGCGCCGTGGGGCAGGGGCTGGGCAAGGGGCGCTCTCCCCTGGTAGGCAGGGCCAGGCTGGGGGGCGGGGAGTGCAGGGTTCAGTGGGGGGACTGGAGGGAGCAGTGCTGCGGGCAGCGTGGGGTTCAGTGGGGGGACTGGAGGGAGCAGTGCTGCGGGCAGCGGGGGGTTCAGTGGGGGACTGGAGGGAGCAGTGCTGCGGGCAGCGGGGGGTTCAGTGGGGGACTGGAGGGAGCAGTGCTGCGGGCAGCGGGGGGTTCAGTGAGGAGACTGCGGGGGCGCGGTGCTGTGGGCAGCGGGGGGTTCAGTGGAGGGACTGGAGGGAGCAGTGGTGCGGGCAGCGGGGGGTTCAGTGGGGGGACTGGAGGGAGCAGTGGTGCGGGCAGCGGGGGGTTCAGTGGGGGGACTGGAGGGTGCAGTGCTGCGGGCAGCGGGGGGTTCAGTGGGGGGACTGGAGGGAGCAGTGGTGCGGGCAGCAGGGGGTTCAGTGGGGGGACTGGAGGGTGCAGTGCTGCGGGCAGCGGGGGGTTCAGTGGGGGGACTGGAGGGAGCAGTGCTGCGGGCAGCGGGGGGTTCAGTGGGGCGACTGGAGGGAGCAGTGCTGTGGGCAGTGGGGGGTTCAGTGGGGGGACTGGAGGGAGCAGTGCTGCGGGCAGCGAGGGGTTCAGTGGGGGGACTGGAGGGAGCAGTGCTGCGGGCAGCGGGGGGTTCAGTGGGGGGACTGCAGGGGTGCAGTGCTGCGGGCAGCGGGGGGTTCAGTGGAGGGACTGCGGGGGTGCAGTGCTGTGGGCAGCGAGGGGTTCAGTGGAGGGACTGGAGGGAGCAGTGCTGTGGGCAGCGGGGGGTTCAGTGTGGGGACTGGAGGGAGCAGTGTTGTGGGCAGTGGGGGGTTCAGTGGGGGGACTGCGGGGGCGCGGTGCTGTGGGCAGCGGGGGGTTCAGGGGGGGACTGGAGAGAACAGTGCTGCGGGCAGCGGGGGGTTCAGTGGGGGGACTGGAGGGAGCAGTGCTGTGGGCAGTGGGGGGTTCAGTAGGGGGACTGGAGGGAACAGTGCTGCGGGCAGCGAGGGGTTCAGTGGAGGGACTGGAGGGAGCAGTGTTGTGGGCAGCGCGGGGTTCAGTGGAGGGACTGGAGGGAGCAGTGCTGCGGGCAGTGAGGGGTTCAGTAGGGGGACTCGGGGGCACGGTGTTGTGGGCAGCGGGGGGTTCAGTGGAGGGACTGGAGGGAGCAGTGGTGCGGGCAGCGGGGGGTTCAGTGCGGGGACTGGAGAGAACAGTGCTGCGGGCAGCGGGGGGTTCAGTGGGGGGACTGGAGGGAGCAGTGCTGCGGGCAGCGAGGGGTTCAGTGGGGCGACTGGAGGGAGCAGTGCTGCGGGCAGCGAGGGGTTCAGTGGGGGGACTCGGGGGCGCGGTGTTGTGGGCAGTGGGGGGTTCAGTGGGGGGACTGGAGGGAGCAGTGCTGTGGGCAGCGGGGGGTTCAGTGGGGGGACTCGGGGGCGCGGTGTTGTGGGCAGTGGGGGGTTCAGTGGGGGGACTGGAGGGAGCAGTGCTGTGGGCAGTGGGGGGTTCAGTGGGGGGACTGGAGGGAACAGTGCTGCGGGCAGTGGGGGGTTCAGTGGGGGGACTGCGGGGGCGCGGTGCTGTGGGCAGCGGGGAGTTCAGGGGGGGACTGGAGAGAACAGTGCTGTGGGCAGCGGGGGGTTCAGTGGGGGGACTGCAGGGGCGCAGTGCTGTGGGCAGCGGGGGGTTCAGTGGAGGGACTGGAGGGAGCAGTGCTGCGGGCAGCGGGGGGTTCAGTGGGGGGACTGCAGGGGCGCAGTGCTGTGGGCAGTGGGGGGTTCAGTGGGGGGGACTGGAGGGAGCAGTGCTGTGGGCAGTGGGGGGTTCAGTGGGGGGACTGGAGGGTGCAGTGCTGCGGGCAGTGGGGGGTTCAGTGGGGGGACTGCAGGGGTGCGGTGCTGCGGGCAGCGGGGGGTTCAGTGGAGGGACTGGAGGGAGCAGTGCTGTGGGCAGCGGGGGGTTCAGTGGGGGGACTCGGGGGCGCGGTGTTGTGGGCAGTGGGGGGTTCAGTGGGGAGACTGGAGGGAGCAGTGCTGTGGGCAGCGAGGGGTTCAGTGGGGGGACTCGGGGGCGCGGTGTTGTGGGCAGTGGGGGGTTCAGTGGGGGGACTCGGGGGGCACAGTGTTGTGAGCAGCGGGGGGTTCAGTGGGGGGACTGGAGGGAGCAGTGCTGCGGGCAGCGGGGGGTTCAGTGGGGGGACTGCGGGGGCGCGGTGCTGCGGGCAGCGGGGGGTTCAGTGGGGGGACTGCGGGGGCGCGGTGCTGCGGGCAGCGGGGGGTTCAGTGGGGGGACTGGAAGGAGCAGTGTTGTGGGCAGCGCGGGGTTCAGTGGAGAGACGGGAGGGTGCAGTGCTGCGGGCAGCGGGGGGTTCAGTGGGGGGACTGGAGGGAGCAGTGCTGTGGGCAGCAGGGGGTTCAGTGGGGGGACTCGGGGGCGCGGTGTTGTGGGCAGTGGGGGGTTCAGGGGGGACTGGAGGGAGCAGTGCTGCGGGCAGTGGGGGGTTCAGTGGGGGGACTGGAGGGAGCAGTGCTGCGGGCAGCGGGGGGTTCAGTGGGGGGACTGCGGGGGCGCAGTGCTGCGGGCAGCGGGGGGTTCAGTGGGGGGACTGGAGGGAGCAGTGCTGCGGGAAGCGGGGGGTTCAGTGGGGGGACTGCAGGGGCACAGTGGTGTGGGCAGTGGGGGGTTCAGTGGGGGGACTGGAGGGAGCAGTGCTGCGGGAAGCGGGGGGTTCAGTGGGGGGACTGGAGGGAGCAGTGCTGCGGGCAGCGGGGGGTTCAGTGGGGGGACTGGAGGGGCGCAGTGCTGCGGGCAGCAGGGGGTTCAGTGGGGGGACTGGAGGGAGCAGTGCTGCGGGCAGCGAGGGGTTCAGTGGGGGGACTCGGGGGAGCGGTGTTGTGGGCAGTGGGGGGTTCAGTGGGGGGACTCGGGGGGGCACAGTGTTGTGAGCAGCGGGGGGTTCAGTGGGGGGACTGGAGGGAGCAGTGCTGCGGGCAGCGGGGGGTTCAGTGGGGGACTGGAGGGAACAGTGCTGCGGGCAGCAGGGGGTTCAGTGGGGGGACTGCGGGGGCGCAGTGCTGCGGGCAGCGGGGGGTTCAGTGGGGGGACTGGGGGGAGCAGTGCTGTGGGCAGTGGGGGGTTCAGTGGGGGGACTGCAGGGGTGCGGTGGGCAGCGGGGGGTTCAGTGGGGGGACTGCAGGGGCACAATGTTGTGAGCAGCGGGGGGTTCAGTGGGGGGACTGGAGGGAGCAGTGCTGTGGGCAGCGAGGGGTTCAGTGGGGGGACTGGAGGGAGCAGTGCTGCGGGCAGCGGGGGGTTCAGTGGGGGGACTGGAGGGAGCAGTGCTGTGGGCAGTGGGGGGTTCAGTGGGGGGTCTGGAGGGAGCAGTGCTGTGGGCAGTGGGGGGTTCAGTGGGGGGTCTGGAGGGAACAGTGCTGCGGGCAGCGGGGGGTTCAGTGGGGGGACTGCGGGGGCGCGGTGCTGTGGGCAGCGGGGGGTCCAGGGGGGGACTGGAGGGTGCAGTGCTGTGGGCAGCGGGGGGCCCAGTGGGGGGTTCCCTGTTACCATCAATGGACGCCCGCTTGGGCAGGATGGTGACGGCTCCTTCGGCCACTTCCTCCTGCCGCAGGATGGGCGAGATCTTGGAGCCCCAGCTGTCCGAGCCGACCCACAGGAAATGCCCTGTCAGGTTGGCACGACGTGCGGCCTCCAGCACCCGCCTGCAGGGGGCGACAGTGAGTGAGTGAGTCCTGAATTCCCAGGGGGCTGGGCCGGGGGCAGGGAGCCCCACACTCACTTGATGTCGTCCTCGTTGGCGAAGATGATGATGCCGCGGGCGTTGGGCGTCTCCATCAGCCGCTTGATCAGCTTGTCGAACTCGCCTGCCCTGGGCTCCCGCGGGATCTTCATGGACTGAGCGATGCAGACGCCGCCTGCGGGGGGCCACAGGGAGCCCCCGTCATGGGGAGCGGTGCCCCTCACTCCTGACCTGCCCCCCCCCCCGCTAGCCCGATCCTTCAACCCCGAGCCTTGCCGGTGCCCCTCACTCCCAACCCGCAGCCCCTGCTAGCCCGGCCCTGCCCCCTCACAGCCCTGCCCCCCCATCTCTGCCAGTGCCCCTCTCTCCTGACCCACAACTGCTCACCAGCCTCGCGGGAGATCTGGACGAAGGCCTCCACCCCACTTTCGCCGTAGTTGCCCTCGGAGGCCAGCGTGGAGACGTAGTTCCAGCCCAGCGCCTTCACCACGTCCAGCATGGCCTGGGCCTGGTACGAGTCGGGTGGCACCACCCGGGAGAAGTAGTCGTAGCGATTGTTGTCGCTGAGCTCGGGGGCGGTGGAGGCGTAGCTGATCTGGGGGATCTGGGGGGCAGAAGGGCAGGAGATCGACAAGGGGCACCCGGCCTCTGCACAGACCCGGATGTTGCCCAGAAAATCCCTGTACCCAGGAGCTTCCAGACTCATCAGTGGAGACCCGTTAGCCAGGATGGAAGGAGATTGGTGGTAGAGCTGGGGTAGAACCCAGGAGTCCTGGATTCCAGCCTCCTGCTCTAACCACTAGATCCCCACTCCCCTCCCAGAGCCAAGCAGAGAACCGAGGAGTCCTGGCTCCCAGCCCGCCTGCTCTAACCCACCAGACCCCACTCCCCTCCCAGAGCTGGGGAGAGAACCCAGGAGTCCTGGCTTCCAGCCCCCTGCTCTAACCACTAGACCCCACTCCTCTCCCAGAGCAAGGGGAGAACCATTGCGACTGGGGTGCATCTGGGATATTAGTCTGATTTTATCCATCTCCCCACATCCAGGAGATCCCCGCCCTCAGCTCCCCACCCCAGCCACTCACGGCGAAGAGCCGCAGGACATTGGCCACCATGATGGAGACGGAGCTGGCGGAGGCACCGACCACGGCCACGACCCGCTCGGGCCGGGTGAGGAGGGGGGGCCGGCCATCAGCACAGCGCACGTCCGACGTGTCCTTCTGGATCAGGGCCTGGACGAAGGTCAGCGACTGCTCCAGGGCGTAGGTGTCCCGGGAGCAGGTGTCCAGGATGCGGGCGCCCAGGGTGAGGTTGGGGAGCAGCTGGGGGTCGGCGTTGATCTGGTCCAGGGCATAGAGCATGGCTTCCATGCGGTGGATCCCCTTCTCCTTCTTCACCTCGCCGCATGGCACCCCGGCCAGGCCCCGAGCGTGCACCGGGAACAGGCCCCCCAGTGTCACGTCCCCCTCGATCCGGATGGAGAAGGGCTGGGTGCCTTGCTGAGCCACAGCCCCACAGCCCCACAGCAGCAGCAGCACGGGGGGCCAGGGCTGCCCCATGGCTGGGCTGGCCCCGAGCGCTTCACGGCCTGGAGGGGGAAGTGGGGTGGGGAAATGGGGCAAGCTGCAGGCTGGATGGGCCCTGGGGGCCAGGGGCTGGTTCACTTGGGCACCGTCCCTGGGGCACCTTGTTGTTCCTGGTCCCCTGGCCCATGGCCAGCACTGCCCCTGGTTTGCCCCCGACCACTGGCCAGAACGAGACCCTCCCTGCCATGGCCCTGGAGAGATAGAGGCTGTGAGGAGGGGCAGCCGGGCTGGCCTGGAGTGTAGCTATCAATCCTCACACCCACCATCTGTCCCTCCACCCACCCATCCATCCCACTACCCATCCATCCATCCATCCATCCATCACCAGACACACCATCCATCCATCTGTACATCACCAGACACCCCATCCCTCCATCCATCACCAGACACCCCATCCATCCCTCCCTCCCTCCCTCCATCGCCAGACACCCCATCCATCCGTCTATCCATCCATCGATCTATCACCAGACACCCCATCCATCCATCCATCACCAGGCACCCCATCCATCCGTCTGTCCATCCATCGATCCATCACCAGACACCCCACCCATCCATCCATCGCCAGACACCCCATCCATCCATCCATCCATCGCCAGACACCCCATCCATCCATCCATCACCAGACACCCCATCCATCCATCTGTCCATCCATCGATCCATCACCAGACACCCCATCCATCCATCCATCACCAGACACCCCATCCATCCATCCATTGCCAGACACCCCATCCATCCATCCATCCCACTACCTGTTCCTCCATCCATCCATCCATTGACAGACACCCCATCCATCCATCCATCCCACTACCTGTTCCTCCATCCATCCATCCATTGACAGACACCCCATCCATCCATCCATCGCCAGACACCCTATTCATCCATCCATTGCCAGACACCCCATCCATCCATTCATCCATCCATTGCCAGATACCCCATCCATCCGTCCGTCCGTCCATCCGTCCATCCATCTCACTACCCGTCCATCCATCCATCCATCACCAGACAGCCCATCCATCCCTGCATCCATCCTCACACCCACCATCCCCCCATGCACCCCTCCATCCCTCCCCGCTCACATGCCTGGTGGCTGTGGGGTGAGTTTCTCCCCATCTCCCCATCCCACTGTCCATCCGTCCATTGATCTGTCCACCCCCTTCATTCTTTCCCACCCCTTCCCCCATGCCTGTTCCTTTTCAACAGCCCCTTCCCCCCCCGACACCCTGAGGGTGAGGCTGCCTCCCACTCCTGGGGTGGGGCGGAGCAAAGGCCCTGTACCCCCCCCAGCCCCAGATGGGGTGTCCGGGAGGCAGGGGCTGAGCCGGGGGGGCTCTGTGCCAGGGTTTAGTGAGCAGAGTGAGCTGTGGGGGATGCCTGGAGCTCCCATAATGCACCAGGAGAAACCAGAATCTTGCCCCCCCACAATGCACCTGAGGGAAGTTGGCACCTCCCCCACCCCATAATACACCATGTGAACCAGGATCGTGGCCCTGCAGACTCAGAACACCCAGACCCCCAACATCTCCCGTGTCGACCCCCTGAGCCCTCAAACATCTCCCCCAGATTGACCCCCTGAGTCCCCAACATCTCCCCCAGATCAATCCCCTGAGCTCCCATCTCCCTGGTCTGATCCCCTGAGCCCCCAACATCTCCCCCAGATCAACCTCGTGAGCCCCCAACATCTCCCCAGTCTGACCCCCTGAGCCCCCAACATCTCCCCAGGATCGAGCCCCTGAACCCCCAAACATCTCCCCCGGTTCAACCCCCAGATGCCCAATGTCTCCCCTTGGTCAACCCCCTGAGCCCCCAACATCTCCCCCGGTTCAACCCCTGAGCCCACAAACATCTCCCCTGGTTTGACCCCCAGACCCCCAACATCTCCCCTGGATCGACCCTCTGAGCCCCCAAACATCTCCCCCAGTTTGACCCCTGAGCTCCCAAACATCTCCCCCGGTTCAATCCCCAGACACCCAACGTCTCCCCCTGGATCGAGCCCCTGAGCCGCCATCTTCCCAGATCAAATCCCTGAGTGCCCAGACCCCCAACTTCTTACCCAGATTGACCCCCTGAGCCGTCCAAAATCTTCCCCAGATCAACACCCTGAACACCCAGACCCTCAACTTCTTACCCCAATCAACCCCCTGAGCCCCCATGTCTCCCCAGATCGACCCCCTGAACCCCTCAACATCTCCCCCAGATCAACTCCCTGAACCCCCAGACTCCTAGGGTCTCCCCCAGACTGAGCCCCTGAATCTCAAAGCCCCCGATGTCTCCCCCAGACCAATCCTCTGAACCCCTGGCCCCCAACATCTCCCCAGATCATCCCCCCAACTCTCCCATGTCATATCACTCCCATCTCCCCTGGATTGACCCCCCAAAAGCTACCTCAGATAAACCTCACTGGCACCTCCCCAAAACAACCCCCAACTCCCTCCACATCTTTCTTGGATCAACCCCCCCACGACATCTCCCAAGATGGACCCCCCAGCCCCCCAGTGTCTCTCCCAGATCGATCCCTGACATCTCCCTAGAGCCCCACCCCTGACCCCCCGACTCCCGTTTCACAACTCACCTGGACACAGGCTTCCCGGACTCCTGGGTTCTCTCCCCAGCCCCAAGCTGCATTGCCAGCTGGCTCCGGTGGCCCCCAGGGGGAGGGAGGTCGGGGTCCCCTGGCTGGGACCGGCTCAGCCCTGGCTCGCCCCGGCCGTCCCCGTCTCCCGGCTGCGCTGGGAACAGCTGGGAGCTGCCAGGTGGGGGGGGGGGGGTCGAGAGGACTGGCTGGGGGGGCAGGGCTACAGGCAGTGCATTCCTCCCTCCGCTGGCTGGCACCTTCCCTCCATCCCTGGCTCTGCCCATCCCTCTGCTCTGCCCAGCTCTGCCCACTCCCTGCCCATCCCCCTGCCCTGCCTAGCTCTGCCCACCCCCTGCCCATCCCCCTGCCTGGCTCTGCCCACCCCTGCCCATCCTCCTGCCCTGCCCTGCCCGGCTTTGCCCACCCCCCTACCCATCCCCCTGCCCTGCCCGACTCTGCCCATCCCCCTGCCCATCCCTCTGCCCTGCCCAGCTCTGCCCCCCCCACCCGGCTCTGCCCTGGTCATCCCTCTGCCTCCCCCTTTCACCTTCTCTCTCTTTCCCACCCCCATTCTTTCACTCCCCACTCCCTCATCCCTCCTCTCCCTCCGCCTTATGCCAGGCCCGGGAGTGGGACCGAGGGGAGACCTGGGGCTGAACTGACCTGACCTAGATTGAGAGGCTGGACCCAGATGGCAGGGGCCCCTGAGCTCCCCCAGCCCCCTGCCCTGGGAGCTGGTGCCCCCTCGAGGGGCCAGGCCCTGGGCCCCCTTCCCACTCCCCTGAGCCAGCCACTCTCCCCAGCCCATGGGCCCATCCAATGGAGCATCTCATTCCCCGGGTGGGGCTGGTGGGGGGGATTGTCCTGCTCAGAACTGAACAGAGCAAGTACCACCTCATTTGACATGAAAATGGGGTTTAGTGGTGGTGGGGGGGGGTGCTGGGAGCCAGGACTCTTGGGTTCTCTCCCCAGCTCTGGGAGGGGAGTGGGGTCTAGTGGTTAGAGCGGGGGGGCTGGGAGCCAGGACTCTTGGGTTCTCTCCCCAGCTCTGGGAGGGGAGTGGGGCCTAGTGGTTAGAGCAGGGGGGGCTGGGAGCTAGGACTCCTGGGTTCTCTCCCCAACACTGGAGATAAAACATCCCAGGGGCCTCCTGGGATTGCAGATCTTTGCTCTGACGGGCCAGGAGAGGAGCCGGGACCCCCCAGCTCCACGGGGTGGGGGAGTGTTTGCAGGGCAGCCGAGGAAGGAGGCGGGGGCTGGCTCTGATCTGGTCTGTGCCGCTTGGTGCTCCTGGCCCTGGGGACTGTTCTGGGCTGGGAGGGGGAACCTGGGAGGCTCCTTTCATAGACGGAGAGAAAGAGAGAAACCACTTTGCTAGAGGACTCTGAGCTCACTCCATTTCCGAGCCACTGGGCTGGGGCAGGAGCGGGGGGGCTACTGGGATCGGGGGCGGGATATTGGACTGGCCGGGCCCGGGGGCCTGATGAATGGTGGTGGCTCCCGCCCGCTGCACATCACTTCACAAACACCAGCTGTTCGGGACGGGCACTCAGAGCGAAAAAAAGCAATTGCATTAATTCATCACTTAAAGCAGGGAGAGCCACCGCTCATCCGCCCGGGGGCCGCTGCCAGCCCCAGCCCCAGCCCCAGCCCCAGCCCCTAATCCGGGGAATCCATTGAACCGTCCTGCTGCATCCCCCCCGCCCCCGAGCATCTATCTATCTATCCTCATCCACTGCTCTATCTCCCTCTCTCTCTCTCTCTCTCCGCACAATCCCTCTATCAATCGATGAACATAACAACGGCCAGACTGGGTCAGATCAAGGGGCCATCTAGCCCAGGGTCCTGTCTTCCAACAGTGGCCTGTGCCAGGCGCCCCAGAGGGAATGAACAAAACAGGGAATCGTCAAATGACCCATCCCCTGTTGCCCATTCCCAGCGTCTGGCAAACAGGCCAGAGACACCAGCCCTGCCCAGTCTGGCTAGTAGCCACTGATGGACCGATCCTCCAGGAACTTATCTAGGGTTTTTTTTAACCCTGTTCTAGATAGAGGTGCGTGTAGGGGAATAGATAGATCTGTCCCATTGACTCCAATGGAGCTACGGCCCATTGACCCCAATGGAGCTACGGCCCATTGATCCCAGCTGGGATCTGCCCCATTGACCCCAATGGAGCTACGGCCCATTGATCCCAGCTGGGATCTGTCCCATTGACTCCAATGGAGCTACGGCCCATTGACCCCAGCTGGGATCTGCCCCATTGACCCCAATGGAGCTACGGCCCATTGACCCCAGCTGGGATCTGCCCCATTGACCCCAATGGCGCTACGGCCCATGGACCCCAGCTGGGATCTGCCCCATTGACTCCAATGGAGCTACGGCCCATTGACCCCAGCTGGGATCTGCCCCATTGACCCCAATGGAGCTACGGCCCATGGACCCCAGCTGGGATCTGCCCTATTGACCCCAATGGAGCTACGGCCCATTGACCCCAGCTGGGATCTGCCCCATTGACCCCAATGGAGCTACGGCCCATTGACCCCAGCTGGGATCTGCCCCACTGACTCCAGTGGAGCTACGGCCCATTGACCCCAGCTGGGATCTGCCCCATTGACTCCAATGGAGCTACGACCCATTGACCCTAGCTGGGATCTGCCCCATTGACTCCAATGGAACTACGGCCCATTGACCCCAGCTGGGATCTGCCCCATTGACCCCAATGGAGCTACAGCCCATTGACCCCAGCTGGGATTCGGCCCCATTGATTTACCCAACACTCCAGTTTCCCTGCTGCTAACCTCACCCCTGTGCATCCCTCTAGCCCCTTGCCCCTCCCCCCATCGCCTCTCCCCTCTGTTTTGCAATTAAATCATCCCTCTTAATTACAATAAAAGGCCGAGTGCTCTGCAGCCGCTGGTGGGGCCTGGCTTTGGGCACAGGCCGGCCTCTGGCAGGGATTTGGCTGTATTAGCAGGGGAAGGAGACAGCTGCCCGGCTGTGCCTCCCGGGGGGGTCAGGATTAGGGGAGAGAGATGCGGATTAGGAGCAACAGTAGAAGGGAAATGATCCCCCCCATTCTAATCACGGGCCTAATTCCAGCAGCCATTAGTCCTTATTAAACAGGATTGGCTGCTAAACCCCCGAGACATTTATATCTGCCCTCCGGCTCGCTGCTCTGCTGGCTGTGGGTTGTCATACGCACCGCTCTGGGCTCCATCTCCCCATCCAGCCCCACACAGCCCGGCCTGCCTGCCTATCTAGCTATCCATCCCCCCATCTGTTCCCACACACTCCCTCTATCTATCCCCATCCAGCCCCACACAGCCCAGCCTGCCTGCCTATCTAGCTATCCATCCCCCTCTTCTATCCCCACACACTCCCTCTATCTATCCCCATCCAGCCCCACACAGCCCGGCCTGCCTGCCTATCTAGCTATCCATCCCCCCCATCTATCCCCACACACTCCCTCTATCTATCCCCATCCAGCCCCACACAGCCCAGCCTGCCTGCCTATCTAGCTATCCATCCCCCTCTTCTATCCCCACACACTCCCTCTATCTATCCCCATCCAGCCCCACGCAGCCCGGCCTGCCTGCCTATCTAGCTATCCATCCCCCCCATCTATCCCCACACACTCCCTCTATCTATCCCCATCCAGCCCCACACAGCCCGGCCTGCCTGCCTATCTAGCTATCCATCCCCCTCTTCTATCCCCACACACTCCCTCTATCTATCCCCATCCAGCCCCACGCAGCCCGGCCTGCCTGCCTATCTAGCTATCCATCCCCCTCTTCTATCCCCACACACTCCCTCTATCTATCCCCATCCAGCCCCACACAGCCCGGCCTGCCTGCCTATCTAGCTATCCATCCCCCCCATCTATCCCCACACACTCCCTCTATCTATCCCCATCCAGCCCCACACAGCCCGGCCTGCCTGCCTATCTAGCTATCCATCCCTCTCTTCTATCCCCACACACTCCCTCTATCTATCCCCATCCAGCCCCACGCAGCCCGGCCTGCCTGCCTATCTAGCTATCCATCCCCCCCATCTATCCCCACACACTCCCTCTATCTATCCCCATCCAGCCCCACGCAGCCCGGCCTGCCTGCCTGCCTATCTAGCTATCCATCCCCCCATCTATCCCCACACACTCCCTCTATCTATCTATCCCCATCCAGCCCCACGCAGCCCAGCCTGCCTGCCTATCTAGCTATCCATCCCCCCCATCTATCCCCACACACTCCCTCTATCTATCCCCATCCAGCCCCACACAGCCCGGCCTGCCTGCCTATCTAGCTATCCATCCCCCTCTTCTATCCCCACACACTCCCTCTATCTATCCCCATCCAGCCCCACGCAGCCTGGCCTGCCTGCCTATCTACCTATCCATCCCCCCATCTATCCCCACACACTCCCTCTATCTATCCCCATCCGGCCCCACGCAGCCCAGCTTGCCTGCCTATCTAGCTATCCATCCCCCCCATCTATCCCATTACACTCCTTCTATTTATCTATCCCCATCCAGCCCCACGCGGCCCGGCCTGCCTGCCTGCCTATCTAGCTATCCATCCCCCCATCTATCCCCACACACTCCCTCTATCTATCTATCCCCATCCAGCCCCACGCAGCCCGGCCTGCCTGCCTATCTAGCTACCCATCCCCCCCATCTATCCCCACACTCTCTCTCTCTCTCTCTCTATCCCTATCCATCCCCACGCAGCCCTGCCTGCCTGCCTATCTAGCTATCTGCAGCCACCCCATCTATCTATCTATCTATCCCCATCCACCCCCTCTATCTATCCATCCCATACACAACCCTCCTTCTTTTGCTCTGTCTCCATACACCCCCCTCTCGCTCTCTGGTACCAGGCTCCATAGGCCCCTGAGTCCAGTCCAGGGCCCAGGGGAGGGGAACCGGGCTTGCCGGGCCCCCAGGTCTGATCCAGGGCTGCAGGCAGGGGGCAGACCATGGTTCGTGGGCCCATCGGGGCATAGGAGTGGATGGACCACGGAGGCCTGGCCTCGCTCACCCAGCCCATCATCCGTCTCATTCCCAGCCTCAGGGGACCCCCGGCAGGTTCAGTCTCGTCCTTCACTTGGCTATCTGCCCGCTGACCCCCCACGATGGCTTTTAGGCCAGCCCAGCCCAGTCCTCCACGGGGGTCTCTGTGCCAGGCCGGAGCAGCCGCACACCCCCACCCAGATAATCTCCTCCATCTCCCGCCAGGATGGCCCAGGGGATTATAGCCCCATGCAGGCTGAAGGAGAAATCTCACTCAGCGTAATCCCATTGCTCGTCCCCAGCCCGAGCTAGCTGGCCTCCTCTCCAGCCCTGCTGCCCTCGCTGAGGGCAGGCAGGGAGGCAATCAACCCAAAAATCATGACTCCCAGCCCCCCTGCTCCACCCACTAGTCTCCACTGCCCTCCCAGAGCTGGGAGGGAGCCCAGGAGTCCTGGCTCCCAGCCCCCCTGCCTTAGCCACCAGCCGCCGCTCCCCTCCCAGAGCCAGGGAGAGAACCCAGGAGTCCTGGCTCCCAGCCCCCCACCCTAACCACCAGACCCCACTCCCCTCCCAGATAGAGCCTTGGAGTCGTGGCTCCCAGCTCCCTCCACCCCCCACTCTAACCCATCAGCCCCCACTCCCCTCCCAGAGCTGGGGAGAGAACCCCGGAGTCCTGGCTCCCGGCCTGATATCTGGAGCTGGGATACACCCCCCCTCAGTTCTGGTTCATGTAGCCAGGTCCTTGGCCAGTCCCTGCCCTGGGCCTGGGAAGGATGGCTGATCCCAGCGGTGCCAGGGCACCATCTACTGGTAAAAGCTGCAAACTGCTGCTCTGTGCTCCATCTGGGGATGGGTGGCAAGTGCCATCCTTTCGGGACCCCCGGCGCTGGTCCACCTCCTCCAACGGGGTCCCACGAGCTTGGGGACCCCCCCAGTCCGGGAACCTCCTCCCAGCCGGCCCCGAACCTCTCGCCTCTCTTGGACTAGCTCGGCGCTGCTCTCCCAGCCTGGGTCAGCCAGAAGATGGGAAATCCACCACTTCCCCAGGAAGTTTGTTCCCATCCCCAGGCCCGGGGCCAACCGCCGAGATTATTAGCGTTAGGCCCAATGCTGACTGCAGAGAGCTACAAGGGGATCAAAGCAGGCCACACGACGGCGGATGAAACTCAAGGTTCAGAAGAGCAACATCAAAATAATTCGAAGGGATCAAAATTAGCAGCTGCCGCCACTCGTGAACATGATCGTGGCCTCCCTATGGACTGATCCTTCGAGAACGCCAGCCCCATGTGCGGCAGCGGTCAAAAAATAACCAGCGGGAAAGGGATCGGAAATACAACAGAAAATATAATGTCGCTATATGAATCCATGGGCCACCCACATCTTGGGGACTGGGTCCAGTTCTGGTCGCCCCGTCTCAGAATGGGCCCAGCGGAGGCGGAAAAGGCTCAGAGAAGGGCAGCAAAGGTGACGGAGGGGCTGGCGTCCAAACAAGGAGAGACTAAAAAGCTCAGGGCTGTTTAGCTTTGGAAAGCGATGACTCGGGGGAGGGGGGGTGAGGGGATAGGGGAGAGGTGTTGATGGGTGTGGAAAAAGCGAATAGAGAATTTTTCACACACTGTACAATTCACCTGTGGAACTGTGACGGTGCTGCCCGTGGGAGCCAGCTGAGGTCACTCAATCAGGGTGAACTGCAAACAAAACGGGGCAGACAAACCCCAAACGCTGGTGGTTATTCCACTACTTAGATTTACTAACCAGCACAAAACAGCTTCTATAGGACCTCACTGGTTACTTAGAAGTCCAAACAACCCAGTTCCCTTAAAGTACCCAGCATCAGGCCTCCGTCCAGACACACCTGTCAGATATGATGATGATTCCTGAAAATCTTATCTCATCATATAAAAGAAAAGGTTCTTCCAATCCCAAAGGATCAGCCACATACCCAGGTCCAATTATAACTTAGATCTTACCCAACATACACGCTTATAGTCAATTCTTACTAACTAAGCTAAAATTTATTAAAAGAGAAAAGAGAGAGAGTGTTGGTTTAAAGATCAATATACAGACAGACTTGATTTCAATTCTTGAGATTCAGATACATAGCCAAGGTGAGCTTGTAGTTGCCAAAAGTCCTTTTAGAAATAGTCCAGAGGTTATAGTCCAATGTCCATATTCAGGGTGGCTCCAGTCAATGACTGGGGATCTCAATCCTTGTGGCTTAAGGTTTCCCCCTCTTGAAACCCAAAGCAGATCTGAGATGAAGAAGGACCGTGTCCCAGGCTGCTTATACATTTCCAGCAGCCTTTCGGCCTGAGAAAACAATAGGCTTAACTCCTTCTCCCAAACATCCTGGCAATTAGCACAGAGTAATTTATCCATTAAACAGTTCAGATACAGGTTACCACAACCTTCAAAGAGACACAGAGACAATAATACTATTTCCCTCAAGTATCATCATAAAAGTTAATATTCCTTTTTTTGATCTTTGAATTAAAACTATAGCCATAGAGAAGACTTGTTTGCTTACACCACAAGACCTGAGCAAACACCTCCCCTTCCACCTCTAACAATGCAGACTTGCATTTCAAAGCTCTATTCATTTACATATCTTCCTAACCAGTTCTTAAGGTTCACCCATGGGTCAGGTCAGTCGGTGAGGTGAGTTAATTAACTCTTTCTGGCCCTGTCATCTTTCAATGAGATATTATATTACACTCAAATTGTTAGGTAATAAAGCAAGTCCTCACTCACCTCTCCAGCACCCGAGTTCGTGCGGAGTTGGTATGGGGCACACAATTCTGTCAGAGACCAGACACCAATGCCTTGATCAACGGGCTCACACTATCCTTAGCTCTAAAAAGCTTTAGATTAAGTGTGGCCCCTTTATTAGGGGTGAGCATCAATATTTATACACAGAAGTAAACAAAGTGATTAACAAAAGATAATGGTCATGCATAATCAATCAAGATTTTACAGGAAAAGCAAGTTAACAAGTAAATGCATAGAGATAAAGGCTAATGGCTACTAGGGAAAGGGGGTGTCATGAGTAGTTTGCAGGTCAGTGCTTTGTTCAAAAGGGTTCAGGAAGGATTATGCAGAGACAGTCAGTCTGGGTGTGTTTTGGCTCCCCAAAGTTCACCAAAAGTTTAGACCCAACAATAACGTCACAGGAACTCACTGCTGGGGGATGTTGCGATGGCCAGAAGGATAGTGGGGTTCAAAAAGGAACTGGAGAAGTTCCTGGAGGATAAATCCATTCATAGCTGTCAGCCAAGATACTCAAGGAAGCCACCCCAGGCTCCGTATGACGGTAAATCTCCGACGGGCAAAAGCTGGGCATGGAAGATGAGGGAGGATCTCTCCAGAATTGCCCTGTTCTGTGCGCTCCCCTTGAAGCTCTGGCACGAGCCGCTGTTGGGGACAGGAAGCTGGGCTAGACGGATGATGATGTGACTCACCACGCTGCTCTAGGTTCTTAACACCTTGTTTGCAACTGACTTTGTCCAGCTTTATCTCCCAGGCATTGAATCTCCTCTGACTTTCTCCTCTGGATTAAATACCAGTTGGCACAGGGATTCCCCCTCCCCGCCCCCGTGAAGGTGCTTAGATGCCGCTATCCACCCACCTTGCGACGGATCTCCCAAAGGAAACAGCCCATGCTCCTTCAATCTCCCCCACCCAGGCGT
The DNA here is from genome assembly GCF_025201925.1 of Gopherus flavomarginatus. Lineage (NCBI taxonomy): Eukaryota > Metazoa > Chordata > Testudines > Testudinidae > Gopherus > Gopherus flavomarginatus. The sequence goes on from NC_066634.1 coordinate 2,454,096, forward strand.
CTTCTCCAGCCGTGGGGCCGTTTCTGGGACTCTTCTCAGCATCCTCTCCAGGTCCTTTGGAAAAGGTGGGCAGAGAGTCCTGGCGTCTGGGCATGGGGTGGATGGGGCAGATGTTGACTGGGCTGTACAGGCGTGGGAGAAGGAGGGGCTTGATTTTCAACACATCTTGGAGCCCAGAGCTCTGGGGAAGGGCCAGAGATAGCTAATGTTTGGCCAGTGTTTAAAAGGGTGAATGGGACGACCTGGGTAATTACAGGCCCGTTCTCTGGACATGGGGCAAGATAATGGAATGGCTGGCACAGGACTCGGTTAATAAAGAATGAATGGAGAGTGATGTAATTAATGCCAATCACCACGGGAGGACTAGGGGAGAGCCTGTCTCTCGCTGTATGTCTGGGCAGCGCCCAGCACGATGGGACCCTGATCTGAGCTGGGGCAGGGCCTGTCTCTCGCTGTGTGTCTGGACAGTGCCAGGCACAATGGGGCCCTCATCCAAGCTGGAGCAGGGCCTGTCTCTCGCTGTGTGTCTGGGCAGTGCCCGGCACAATGGGGCCCTGATCTCAGCTGGGGCAGGGCCTGTCTCTCGCTATGTGTCTGGGCAGCTCCCGGCGCAACGGGGCCCTGATCTCAGCTGGGGCAGGGCCTGTCTCTCGCTGTGTGTCTCGGCAGCGCTCAGCACAACAGGGCCCTGATCTGAGCTGGGGCAGGATCTGTCTCTCGCTGTGTGTCTGGGCAGTGCCCGGCGCAACGGGGACCTGATCCCAGGTGGGGCAGGATCTGTCTCTCGCTATGTGTCTGGGCAGTGCCCGGCACAACAGGGCCCTGATCTGAGCTGGGGCAGGGCCTGTCTCTCGCTGTGTGTCTGGACAGTGCCAGGCACAATGGGGCCCTCATCCAAGCTGGAGCAGGGCCTGTCTCTCGCTGTGTGTCTGGGCAGTGCCCGGCACAACGGGGCCCTGATCCCAGCTGGGGCAGGGCCTGTCTCTCGCTGTGTGTCTGGGCAGCGCTCAGCACAACAGGGCCCTGATCTGAGCTGGGGCACGATCTGTCTCTCGCTGTGTGTCTGGGCAGTGCCCAGCACAACAGGGCCCTGATCTGAGCTGGGGCAGGGTCTGTCTCTCGCTGTGTGTCTGGGCAGTGCCCGGCCCAATGGGGCCCTGATCTCAGCTGGGGCAGGGCCTGTCTCTCGCTGTGTGTCTGGGCAGTGCCTGGCGCAACAGGGCTCTGATCCCAGCTGGGGCAGGGCCTGTCTCTCGCTGTGTGTCTCGGCAGTGCCCGGCGCAACGGGGCCCTGATCCCAGCTGGGGCAGGGTCTGTCTCTCGCTGTGTGTCTGGGCAGTGCCCGGCGCAACGGGGCCCTGATCCCAGCTGGGGCAGGGTCTGTCTCTCGCTGTGTGTCTGGGCAGCGCCCCGCACAACGGGGCCCTGATCCCAGCTGGAGCAGGGTCTGTCTCTCGCTATGTGTCTGGGCAGCGCCCGGCACAACGGGGCCCTGATCTGAGCTGGGGCAGGGCCTGTCTCTCGCTGTGTGTCTGGGCAGCGCTCAGCACAACAGGGCCCTGATCTGAGCTGGGGCAGGATCTGTCTCTCGCTGTGTGTGTGGGCAGTGCCCAGCACAACAGGGCCCTGATCTGAGCTGGGGCAGGGTCTGTCTCTCGCTGTGTGTCTGGGCAATGCCAGGCACAATGGGGCCCTCATCCAAGCTGGAGCAGAGTGTGTCCCTCGCTGTGTGTCTCGGCAATGCCCGGCGCAACTGGGCCCTGATCCCAGCTGGGGCAGGGTCTGTCTCTCGCTATGTGTCTGGGCAGTGCCGGCGCAACAGGGCCCTGATCCCAGCTGGGGCAGGATCTGTCTCTCGCTGTGTGTCTGGGCAGCGCTCCGCACAACGGGGCCCTGATCTGAGCTGGGGCAGGGTCTGTCTCTCGCTGTGTGTCTGGGCAGCGCTCCGCACAACGGGGCCCTGATCTGAGCTGGGGCAGGATCTGTCTCTCGCTGTGTGTCTGGGCAGCGCTCCGCACAACGGGGCCCTGATCTGAGCTGGGGCAGGGTCTGTCTCTCGCTGTGTGTCTGGGCAGTGCCCGGCGCAACGAGGACCTGATCCCAGCTGGGGCAGGATCTGTCTCTCGCTGTGTGTCTGGGCAGCACGGATCTCAGCTGGGGCAGGGACCGTATCTCCCAGATCAGGTCAGCAGGGAATTGGGGGGGCGCCTGCTGTCACCTCCTCAGTTCCTGCCACGCACATTTGGTCTCGCCTTTTCTCCAGCCGCTGCGTCCCACGAGGGCCGATGTATTTTGGTCTCATTAGAGGGTGAACCCTCCCATCCCTTGATTCACCTCCTCCCTGTGACCCGCCGCATCCCCATTTCCGCTCCCTGCCTGTCCAGCTGCCACGGCCAGCCGCTGGATCAGGGCCTGCTTAAGAGCCCTCTAGGCTCTGGGTCCATCCCCCATGGCCGAGTCCCTCACAGTCTGTATCCTCCCACTGTCCTGGGAGGCAGGATGAGGCTGTGACTGCTTCCCCCCTCCCCTCCCCTTGGGCAGATGGGGAAACTGAGGCAGGGAGCAGCCAGAGGTCAGGGAGAGCTGAGTTCACATTATCCTGGCCCGACCCCTTCAGTTATTCCTTTCCCAGCCCGTTCCTTCCTTCGGCCCCCACCACTTCCTTCCCTCCAGCCACGCCCCTCACAGCCCTGGCCCCGCCCCTTCCCCTGGGCGTTCTAACCCCTCCCCAGCTCCGCCCCCGCTTCCTCCTGGACGTTCTAACCCCGCCCCTCCTCGGGCCGCGCTTCCTTCTGGACGTTCTAACTCCGCCCTGGCTCCGCCCCCGCGCCTTCCTGGGCGTTCTCACCCCGCCCCTTTCCCCGCCCTGGCTCCTCCCCATTTCCTCTTGACCGTTCTGACCACGCCCCCTCTGCCATTGGTTTCCGGGTCGGTCGGTCGGTCTCCGTAGGGCTCGCGGGCCGTAAAGTGAGGCCAGCGGGGAGCGAGTGAGTGAGATGCGGCCCGTGGGGGCGGGTGAGGGGAGGGCTGGGCGGTCTCTGGGAGCTGCAGCCGGCGGGGGGGTGCAGGAGCACGTGGGTTTGGGTGGCTCGAGGAACGTGGGAGGAGGGGACTGGCGGAGGGAGAGGGAGGTTGGGGGAAGGGCGGCAGGGGGTGGGGGTCTCGTGGGAGATGGGGGACTGGGGGAGGGAGAGATGTGTAGGGCGGAGGGGGACGTCTGGGGGGGCATGAGATCAGGTGTGGGGGGGGACGTGGGGGGCCAGGGGATGCAGGAGAGAGGATGGGTGAGGAGGAAGGGGGAATGGATGGGGCAGAGCTGGGGGTGCTCGAGCACGTGGGGTGGGGGGAGGACAGCAGAGCCCATGGGATCAGGAGGGTCTGTAGGCTGGGGCATGGGGGGGACAGGGGATCTGGAGGGTGGGAAATATGGGGGGCTGTAGGGATGGGGAATGGGGTGGAGGAGAGGTGAGATGTGGAGACAGGGACATGTAGGGGTAGGCTTTACGGGGGCTGCGGGGTGGGGAATGGGGTGAAGGGCTGTGGGAGATATGGGGATGGAGCATAGAGGGATTAGGGGCTGTGGAGCTGGGCAATGGGGGGCGGCATGGAGGTCAGGGGTGGCCTGAGGCTGGCTTTAACCCCTCCCTGTTGGCAGGGGGCAGCGCCCAGGATGCTGGAGGAGCCACAGACGGCAGGTGAGGATGGAAGCCCCCTGGGGGCTGGGCAGGCAGCAGGCGAGGATGGAAGCCCCCTGAGTCCCAGGCAGGCTGCAGGCGAAGATGGGAGCCTCCCGGGGACCGGGCAGGAGGCAGGCGAGGATGGAAGCCCCCTGAGTCCCGGGCAGGCTGCAGGCGAAGATGGAAGCCTCCCGGGGACCGGGCAGGAGGCAGGCGAGGACGGGAGCCCCCCACCTGGTGCCCCTAACCCCCCCCAGGGTAAGAAGATTGTGCCGGGCATCATCTACCTAGGGCACATCCCGCCTGGCTTCCGGCCCCGGCATGCCCGAAACCTGCTCAGCGTCTATGGGGAGGTCGGGCGCATCTTCCTGCAGCCCGAGGGTGAGTCCATGGAGTGTGGGTGGGGGGCTGGGAAGGGGGACGGGCTCTGGAGGGTGCTGTGCTGTAGGGAGCAGGGTTGGGAGCTGGGCAGGGGCTGCTCTCCCCTGGCAGGCAGGGCCGGGCACTTGAAGGGGCAGAGGGGGACATCGGTCACACAGACGTGCCCTGACCTTTTGCAGTCACTAAATCTCCCTTGCTGGTTTTCACCCAGTATTTGGGGCGCGAACCCAGGCGTCCTGGCAAAATCCCGTCTTCAGCTGGAATTGGTGGCTCCGGTTGCACATCGAGCTCCCCTTCACTTCCTGCTGAAAATATATTGCGGCGTTATGTGCGGTTGTTCCCCAACCGCCCCCCCCCCCCAGAGGTGGCTGCATCCCGCGCCGGGCAGGCCGTGGCTGGAAGGGGCTTGCGGGGGGTATGGCAGGGGCTGATCTCTCTGTGCCCCCAGAGCGCTTCATCCAGAAGCGGAAGAAGAAGGCTGGCGCCAGGGGCACGTACTACGTGGAGGGCTGGGTGGAGTTCAGGGACAAGCGCATAGCGAAGCTCGTGGCCGCCAGTCTGCACAACACACCCATGAGCACCCGCCGGCGCAGCCGCTTCCGCTACGACCTGTGGAACATGAAGGTGCCGGCTCTGGGAGGGGAGCAGGGTCTGGCACTTGGGGGGTAGGGGTGGGGTGCCAGGCTGGGAGCCAGGACTCCTGGGTTCTCTCCCCGGCTGTGGGAGGGGACGGGGGTCTGGTGGTTAGAACACGGGGGCTGGGAGCCAGGACTCCTGGATTCTCTCCCTGGCTAGGGGATGGGAGTGGGGTGTAGTGCTTAGAGCACAGGGGGCAGGGAGCCAGGACTCCTGGGTTCTCTCCCTGGCTCTGGGAGGGGAGCAGGGTCTGGTGGTTAAAGCACAGGGGGCAGGGAGCCAGGACTCCTGGGTTCTCTCCCTGGCTCTGGGAGGGGAGTGGGATGTAGTGGTTAGAGCACAGGGGGCAGGAGCCAGGACTCCTGGGTTCTCTCCCTGGCTCTGGGAGGGGAGCGGGGTCTGGTGGTTAGAACATGGGGGCTGGGAGCCAGGACTCCTGGGTTCTCTCCCTGGCTCTGGGAGGGGAGCGGGGTCCAGCCGGTCAGAGGCAGTGACGTGTCCGTCTGTCCGTCCGTCCCCGCAGTACCTGCACCGGTTCAAATGGCCACAGCTGAACGAGCGCCTGGCCTACGAGCAGCAGGTCCGGCAGCAGCGCCTGCGGGTCGAGATCTCTCAGGCCAAGCGCGAGACCAACTTCTACCTGCACAGCGTGGAGACCAGCCAGCGCTTCGCCCGCCGGGCCGCCGCCGCCACCACCCACACCCCCACCGAGGAGAAGAGCTGGGGCTTCGTCCAGCGCCTCACGGAGGAGGAGATCCAGCAGTGCAAGGCGGGCGCGGGCGGGCGCCGGCTCCGTGGGCAGCTGGCCAAGGCCCAGGAGATCCAGTTGAAATCCCAGACCCGCCGCTCCTTGCTAGCCAAGATCTTCAACACCACGGCTGCTGCCTCGGAGGAGGCACTGGGGGGCCCGGTTCTGTAGTGAGAACCTCCGGCGCTTCGGGGTACCCTGCTGCGGTGGAGTGGGCAGGGGCGCTCTCCCCTGGCAGTCAGGGATGGACACTGGGGGACACCGTGCTGTGGGGAGTGGGCAGAGGGCACTCTCCCCTGGCAGTCAGGGCTGGATGCTGGGGGGCACTGTGCTGTGGGGAGTGGGCAGAGGGCACTCTCCCCTGGCAGTCAGGGCTGGGGGCGGGGGGGCGGATGCTGTGCTGTGGGGCGTGGGCAGGGGGCACTCTCCCCTGGCAGTCAAGGCTGGATACTGGGGGGCTCCGTGCTGTAGGAAATGGAGTCGGGGGGCTTTAGGGTTCTCTTCTGTTTCTGGGAGGGGAGTGGAGTCCAGTGGGTTAGAGGAGGGGGGGCTGGGAGCCAGGACTCCTGGGTTCTCTCCCTGGCTCTGGGAGGGGAGTGGGGGCTGGTGGTTAGAGCAGGGGGAGCCTGGGAGCCAGGACTCCTGTCAGTTCCCATCCAGCGTGGCTGAGAGTTGGGGTTTCAGGGAGCTGGCCAGGGCTTTGGCTTCTTGGTATGAGGGTACCGGTGGGGGAGGTGGATCTGAACCGGGCAGCAGGACTCAACCCGGGGTGGGGAGGGAGCTGGGGGGAGCCCAGATTTATTTAAACCCTGGGCGGGCTGCAGGTTGGGTGCCCCATCCGATCACCCCCAGCCCACTTCACCTGCCCCCCACGCTGTCTCCCGTCTGCCCCTCGGCTCTGGGGTGATGGGAGTTTGCCCCCCAGCAGCTGCTCGTTCCTTAGCCCCGGTGGCAGGGCTCCGAAGACCAGTTGCTGCCTCGCTTGACCCCAGCGTCTTGGTTTGGGACAGGCCCTTCTGCCCTGCCATGACCGCGCTCGGCCTCTGGTTTCCCGTGGGGACGCTCGGCCCGTCGAGCTGGGCTTGATCCCGGCCCCTCGTCTGTCCCAAAGACGAGCCCGTGACTTGAAAACAAAAAGCCCCTTGGTCGCCCACGGGGCCAGCCTGGTCACCCGATTCACTGGCCCCCCCGGCCCCGTGCGTTTTATGCCAGCTGTGACCCGAGGGCTCGTCGGTCCCTCCAGCTGAGTGTGATTAAAAAACCCGAGTGGCTGAAAACGAAGGCGGCGACCGTTGAGTTTATTCCAAAGTGGCCAACTGCTCGGCCTGCAAACAGGGCCGGGGCCTCGGCATCTTCGGGCAGGTTTCCAGCGGGGGTGCGTCTCAGCCCTGCTCTGTTTAACACCTTCACCAATGAGCCGGGCCGGCCTCTGCAGTGGCACGGGGTGTCCCCAGCCGTTCGGCCTCCTCTGAGCTGGGCCGGGGCTCGCGGCGCCCAGTGAGATAACAGCCAGGAACCCTCCCCTCTGCCAGGCCGGGGGCCACGGGTTGGGAGCCAGGGGGTTAGCAGGGGACCCTGCGATATGAGGCCAGGTCGGAAAGAGCTGGCGGGAGGCCTCCAGTCAGGCCCTGCCGCGCATTCGCTGCCCGGGATATGAACTTGGCGAAACCAGGGGTTGCAAAACCACAAACGCTTCTACGAGGGGCCAGGCACTGGCCGCTCGTGTAAACACGCCCCAGAGGGATCGTGCCAGGACCCACCCGCTACCAAGCTACGGTGCAGACGCCCGCTGCGCCCTCGGAAAGATAAGCTCTGGGGGTTGGGGACGGATGAGATGTTTGGAGTGACCCGACAGGTACAAGGCACAGGGTGGTGATTGACCCCAGCAGTGGGGCAGCACATAACTTGTTCATATTGGGGTCACCGAGGGGGAGGGGTCGCCGAGGGGGCGTCTGGCTGTGGGGGAGTCACTGAGCTGGTCCGTTGTTATGGGGCTGGCGTGTCTGAGTGTCCCTGTTAGGGGGTGCTCTGGCAGTGCCAGTCCAGCTGCCCAGGCCTCTTCCCCATTGAACCGAGCCGGTGGTCCGCGTGGGCGGCTGTCTGCGCAGAGCCGGTGCAGTGCCCGGGGAGAACGTGCACACAGCTGAGAAGGGCCGGGGAGTGGGGTCTGTCCCCTCTGGGGGGCACCGGCTCCCATCTGACCACCGGGCAGGGACTGGCTGGCTTGGGGAGCAGGGAATGGGGCAGGGGCCAGTCCCCTCTGGGGGGCGCTGGCTGCCATCTGGTCCCGGGATAGGGGCCACCCACCCACACCTCCCCAGCTCCCACCCTCCAGGCTGAAGTCTCCCCTGGCTCTTGTCTCTGTCCAGGGCCTATGTTGCACCTGGATTTTTAGTGATGGCAGCTCCCTGGAATCGAACCAACTCAGCTGGGCCTGTCCCCGTCCCTCCGGAGCAGCCTGATCTCTGCTGTCCTAACCCCCGGGGGGTGCAGCAGAGCTCCCGGCCTGCACCCGAACAGGACGCAGGGGCGTACAGCCCCCGTCTTGCCCCCGGGCTGGCGTCCACCCCCCCATCCAGCACCGCTCTGTTGCGTTCCCCAATGCTGGCACCAATGATGAAGTTGGACCTGGCTTGGCCTTGTCGCAGGAGCTCCCGGAGAGGCACTGGGGTCTGGAGGCTTAGTCCCGGAGTCATACCCCTTCCCCCCGGCACGGCGTCATCTCTTGGGGGTCCGGCACGGGAGTGGGGGTCGTGCCCTGGCAGTGGATTAGCGGTGGCATGGCAGGATCTTTGGGACCCCGGCTGCTCTTTGATCTCTCTCCCTGGCTCCCTGCGGCCCTGATCCCAGGCCCCACTTTGGTCCCTCGTCGAGCCCCTTTGCCATGTGCTCTGGGGCTCTGCCTCGGGGCCTTGGGTGGGTCCGAGCAGTGCCTGGCGCCACGGGGCGTGGATCTCCCCTGATGCTGTTCCCCCCAGCCCAGCGTGCCAATCTCGGCAATGGCACAGGGTGTCCTGTAAACATGGCACCAGGCACTCGGCCTCCAGACTCTGATTAGCTGGGCCGGGGCTCGCGGTACCTGGAGGAGATAAGAGCTTGTTTGCATTGACTGGAGAATGGGCAGGAACGCTCCCACCTGCCGGGACAGGGGGCTGTGGTGGGGGCAGGAGCCCCTCTGCTTCTCCCCAGCAATGGCTGCTTCTGTGCAGGCAGCAGAGCCGCCTTCCCAGCAGCCTCACCCCCTTTTTAATCCATCCCTGCAGCCCCTCTGGGGAAACGGGCTCAGAGCATGTGTCCAGCTCTGGGAGGACACGCGGGGGACCCAGCCTGTGAGTCCCAGAATGGAAGTGGCATATTCTGCATAGAACCCAGGAGTCCTGGCTCCCTTGTATGTTCTAACCACAAGACCCCATTCCCCTCCCAGACCTGGGAAGGGAACCCAGGAGTCCTGACTCCCAGCCCCCCTGCTCTAACCCACCAGCCCCCCTGGAGCTGGGAGAGAACCCAGGAGTCCTAGCTCCGACCACCCCCCTCTAACCCACCAGACCCCATTCCCCTCCCAGACCTGGGAAGAGAACCCAGGAGTTCTGGCTCCCAGCCCCCTGCTCTAACCCACCAGTCCCCCCTCCCCTCCTCTCCCCTCCCAGAGCCGGGAGAGAACTCAGGAGTCCTGGCTCCCAGCTCTCCCTGCTCTAATCACCAGACCCCACTCCCCTCCCAGAGCTGGGGAGAGAACCCAGAAGTCCTGGCTCCCGGCCATACCCGAGATGCCCTTGTTGTTCTCGGCGCTGGGGGAGCGGGGGGGGGGGGTGACCTTGGCCAGGGGCGTGGGCAGCGCCCAGGGCTAGATAAAGCCGGGGCGGCCAGTGCCCAGTCCCCACTGCCCAGCTCCGCTGCCCCTCGCCCTGCAGAGATGAAGGCTCTTGTGCTGCTCGCCCTGCTGGGCTGCCTGGTGCCGGGCGGCCTGGGCATGTACTACACCCGTTGCCAGCTGGCCCAGACACTGCAGCAGCTGGGCCTGGACGGCTACATGGGCTACAGCCTGGCCAACTGTGAGTGACCCCCCTCACCCCCGGCTCCTCCTCCCACTTCCTCGGGGGGGCTGCAGCATCTCTGTCCAGTTCCGCAGCAGGAGGGTTCTTGGGGGGGGGGGGGGGAGGGATAATTTTTTAGCGACAGGAAACTGATTGTTACCCAGTGACGTTTGATAACCAACAAAACTAGGCCTGGCAGACACCAGCGTTTAGGAGTTTTATACTTTTGCCAGGTCTGAGCACTGGGTCTCTTCAAGCCCCTTTCCCCTGATTTGTTAAAAACCCATTTACATCTGCACAGTTGTGCAAAATTAAGGGTTTTAAGCATCTTCCCCCCCCGCCCCCCCATTTTTGTCCATTTAAATGTTCCCAGTTGCATGAAATTCTGGGTTTTAAGCCTTTTTTCTCGCTCGGTATCAGAGGGGTGGCCGTGTTCATCTGGATCTGTAAAAGCAGCAAGGAGTCCTGTGGCACCTTATAGACTAACAGAGGTTTTGGAGCATGAGCTTTCGGGGGTGCAGATGCATCCGACGCAGAGGTGTTCACCCCCGAAAGCTCGTGCTCCAATATGTCTGTTAGTCTATAAGGTGCCTCAGGACCCGTTGCTGCTTTTTCTCGCTCTGTCCATTTAAATGTTGATAGTTGTGCAAAACAGTGTGTTAAGAATTGTTCCTCTGCTTAGATATTCACAGCTGCACAGAACTGGGGGGGGGGTTGCATTTTTTTTTCCGATTTCTAGCCGTTTCAATGTTCACAGTTGCACGAAATTGTTTCAAGCATTTTTTTGGCTGTTCGTCCACTGATGTTTTCCCAGCTGTTCGAAATGGCGAGTTTGACGCATTTTTCGGGTCCGATTTATATCCATTTAAATTTTCACTGTTGCACCCAATTGTCCCCATGATGGGGTTTCACCATTGCGTTTCCGTTTGGATTGATTGAAATTGTCAGAGTGACAGGAAGTCATAGGGCTGTTCGAGGAGGGGGGGGCACATGAGAATTATTTTACAACAGTAGACGCTGCCAGTTGACAAGTTTAAAGCATCATAGCTGTTAAACTGCAAACGGACACCCTCCCGTGTCAAAATGCTCCTCTGTTCGCAGGCTGTAGGGTGACCAGATGTCCCAATTTTACAGGGACAGTCCCGATATCTGGGGCTTTTCCTTATACAGACTCCAATTCCCCCCCACTCTGTCCTGATTTTTCACACTTACTGCACAGGGTGACCAGACAGCAAGTGTGAAAAATTGAGACGGGGGTTGGGGGGGTAATAGGGGCCTATATAAGAAAAAGACCCAAAAATCAGGATTGTACCTATAAGATTGGGACATCTGGTCACCCTACCTTAGCAGGCCGCATGGTCCTGACTTTGCTTTCGTTAGCATGGCTGGAAATATTTCAGCCTCGCTTTGCGGGTCTCCGGTGAAACCGACGTTTACCGGCATTTACCGATGAAAACCGAGTTCCTCCGAGCTGAGTTTTTTCCAACCTGGGCCCCAGTCTTGGAGCAGAGCCAGTCGCCACGTCTGCCGTCTGTCAGATCCCAGCCCGCACGGCTGGGCACAAGGTGCCCTGATTTCAGAGCGACCCACCTTGCTCAAAGGGCACCAGCCCGAGACTGGCTCTGTGCCCTCTATGAATACTCCGCCGTACTGACAACAAGCAGATCGTCTTCCAAGCTCGCCCGCGGGGGTGGGGGGTGTCACTGTGCCACCTGCTGACCCTTCCCCACCATAACAAGCTGATCTCCCTCTCTCTGACTCAGGGGTCTGCATGGCCGCACACGAGAGCAGCTACAACACCCAGGCTACCCACTACAACAGCTGGGACGGCAGCACCGACTTCGGCATCTTCCAGATCAACAGCCGCTACTGGTGCCAGAACGGGGATGAGTACAGCTCCAACATCTGCCAAATTCCCTGCAGCGGTGAGGCTGGGAGAGAGATCCTCTCTCTTGGAGGGAGCCTTGTCATGTGTTCTCCAGCTTCCTTGCCTCAGAGGTGGCTGCATCTCAGCCAACTCCATGTGGCATTATGCGCGGCTGTTCCCCAGCTTCCCCGCCCCAGAGGTGGCTGCATCTCAGCCAACTCCATGTGGCATTATGCACGGCTGTTCCCCAGATGCCCCCCCAGATGTGGCTGCATCTCAGTGCATGTATTTCATTTTGGCTAGTCTGAGATCTATACGGGTGGAAATGTCACCTGTGTGATAAATGGGGTGAGTGGGTTTGGGGTGGGAGGCATCAAGGGGGGGGAACAGAGAACCCTCCTGTTCTGATCCCCCCCCAACTCACCCATCCTCCTTCCCCCCACCCCCACAGACTTGCTGAGCAACAACCTTTCAGTGGACGTTAAATGCGCGAAGATCATTGCCCAGGACTCCAACGGCATGAGCGCCTGGTGAGTGGAGGCTGCCTGGGGAGGCGCAAGGGGGGGACGTGGGGAGATCCTGGAGTCTTGTGTAGAAGAGAATCTCGGCTTTTTTGAAAGCCTGTTTTCAGCCCTTGTGATTGTGCCGGAAATCTGGAAACCGTGGGCTGAGCGCAACCTGACAGGCTCAGACCCCAGATCCGCCCGACACCCGTGAGCAAGGAGCCCAAACAATTCCCAGCCACGTCTCAGCAGAGACACCTCCCCCGCCCCAGATGTGCATGAGAAAACAGCTGGTTCAAACACCCCCCAACACACGCACAGACACTCGCATACGCCAAAGAAAAGGACCCGAAAATGAAGCACTGAAAAAAACCCCTAAAACCTTCATGATTTTTCTGCAGATCTTATGAGTGTTTATTTTTGCTGATCTCAGGAACTTCTGCTAATTTCATGAGTGTTTATTTTTGTTGCTAATCTCGCGATTTTCCTGTGACTCTCTTGCTGTCTTTTTTTTTTTGCTAATCTCATGATTTTTCTGAAAATCTCACGTCTTTTTTTTGTGAGTCTCAATTTTTCCATTATTCTTTTTTATTTTCTTTGCTAATCTCATGAATTTTTTTTGCAAACCGTATCAGTTTATTTTGCTCATTTCATGATTTTTCTGCATAACGATGGTGTTTTGGGTTTATTTATTTATTTATTTTGCTTAGCATGACTTTTTGGTGACTCTTGTGGTTTGTCTGCAAAGCTCAAGTTGTTTTGTTTGTTTTTTCGGTGTGGGTTTTTGCTAATCTCCTGATTTTTGGCAGCCTGACTAGATGTCTGCGGGCTGGGCCCTGCTCCATAATGGGCAGTGTGACTAGGAGCTAATTTCTCAGCTCCTTATCTGGCTTAACCATTTTCCTTCAGCCCAGCCCCCTGGGAGATGGGGGTGCAAGCACCTCCATTTCACAGGAGGGGAAACTGAGGCACAGAGCAGCAATGTGACCTGCCCAGAGTCTGTGGCAGAATAACTGGGGTCTTGCCTGCCCAGGGCCAGCGCCTGTAACCCCTCAGGCGTGTTTTGTGAGGCACCTCGGCTTGGTGGCCACTGATTCTTTTTCTCTCCTCCGCCAGGGTGGCCTGGAAGTCGTACTGCCAAGGCCAGGATCTGTGGCAGTACGTAGAAGGATGCGGCGTGTGAGAGCTGCCCTGGGATCGGGCTCTGTCCTGCCCCGAGTTCTCCGGGGCCCGGCTTGTCACCTTATCCCAGAGCTTTTCAAACACAATCTCCCCCCAGAATCCAAGACCCAGCATCCGACTGCTCAGCTTCCTGGACCATCGCAACAGGGGAAATGGGAGTAGTGGGCTAGAGTGGGAGGAGGGTAGGGGGAGAAGAAGGCTGGGAACTGGGATTATGGGAGGGGAGTGGGGTCTAGTGGTTAGAGCAGGGGGGCTGGGAGCCAGGGCTCCTGGGTACTCTTCTGACTCTGGAAGGGGAGTGGGGTGTAGTGGGTTAGAGGAGGGGGGGCTGGAGCCAGGACTCCTGAGTTCTCTCCCTGGTTCTGCTCTGTCAGGGTAGTGAGGACAATCTAGCCCCCTCACACAGATATGGGGAGGGGTAGAACTGGTGGGAGGTTTTCAGGTGGGTGCAGCATGGGAGCGCAGAGGGTGCCCTCTCCTCACGGCAGTCTGGGTTGATTTTCCAGTTGATTTCAGCTTCTTTTCCTATTAAAGTAGATTCCTCAGCCTCAACTAATGACTTTGTTCAGTCTTTTGATAACCCACAGCATTCATCAATGGCCTGACTTTGAAATGCAGCCACTTGTGGGGCAGGGCAGCGGGGAACAGCCACACATAATGGTGCATGGGGATGGGTCACCCAGCGCTGAGATGCAGCCACCTCTGGTCCAGGCAGCTGGGAACAGCCACACATAACACTGCATGGGGATGGGTCACCCAGCGCTGAGATGCAGCCACCTCTGGGCCAGGGCAGCTGGGAACAGCCACACACAACACTACATGGGGATGGCTTGCCCGGCGCTGAGATGCAGCCACCTCTCAAGTGGGGCAGATGGAGAACAAGCACACACACACCTGACCCCATGAGTGCCGTGAACCCCATCTGTCCCCCTGGGGCTGTCTCATCTGGGGAAAGGCCCTGGAGCTGGCAGGTGTGGAGCTGTTCCCTGGGCAGGAAATAACTGTCCTGAGCCTTAAATCAGCTGCCAGCATCATTATCTTATCCAGCCCCATATTCCCCCTCCATGCACACACCTCCGTCCCGGTACATACCCATCCATCCACCCAACCATCCATTGCTACCAGCATCCCCCCAGCATCTCCATATGCACCCATCCATGCCCCCACTTCTCCACCCATCTCTGCATTCCTCCATCCACCTGTCCCTCCCCACACACCTGCATCTATCTATCTATCTATCTATCTATCTATCTATCTATCTATCTATCTATCTATCCTATAAACGCCTACTCACCCATCCATATACCCCATATTTATCTATCTAGCTCTGTGTAAACGCGAAAGCTTCTCTCTCTCACCAACAGAAGTTGGTCCAACAAAAGACATCATCTGCCCCACGTTGTCTCTCTAATAAGACAGGTCAATGCAATTGTTATCAGCCATGCTGCTGTGTTTGAAGGGAGAGACCCTGTGCTGATGAACTGGTTGGGTCAGTGTAACTACAGCCTCATATTCTTTTGAAATTGTCGTTCAAAATTCGGAAAAAAACCCAAACCCAAGTCACTTAAAACTTTCTTACTTCAAAAACAAAGGATCTTTGTAGACATATATAAGCTTTGGAAGCCAACAAGGGTGTGCTGCAATTTTTCATATAAAAAGGGTGTTTCATTTGACCAACCTTTTTTTTTCTTGTAAAAATTCCAGCCGTCTTTGGTGGTTTTCTGACACCAGGGCAGCCAGGCACAACGCAAGAAGGTGCAACCGTAACGCTAGTATGAATTGCTCACAGGCAGGCGTGGGAAGGTGTGACGGGTTGGATCACAGAACCCACCTTTGGGGCTGCCACCCGATGAGCTGAGACTATCTCTGAGTCCGTTTCCCTGCCAGCTTGGGACTTCAGTGCCCTGCCTGGTTGTGCCAGACACACTAGCCTGCTACAACCACAGACCCAGGTCTGAACCACGGCCCCCAAAAGCTGCCGGTTTAACTGAGAACAGCTTAAGAAGTGCTCTTGTCTCTAGTACCCAGATACTCAGTTCCCAATGGGGTCCAAACCCCAAATAAATACATTTTCATAAATTGTTCACGCTCTATAACACTGATAGGGAAATATGCACAGCTGTTTGCCCCCCCCCCCCCCGCAGGTATTAACACATACTCTGGGTTAATAAGTAAGTAAAAAGTGATTTTATTAAATACAGAAAGTAGGATTTAGATGGTTCCAAGTACTAGCAGACAGAACAAAGTGAATTATGAAGCAAAATAAAATAAAACATGCAAGTCTAAAGCTAATACAGTAAGAAAACTGAATACAGCTAAAACTTCACCCTCAGATGTTTCAATAAGCTTCTATCACAGCCTGGACGCCTTCCTAGTCTGGGCTCAATCCTCTCCCCGGTACAGCCCGTGTTCCAGCTCAGACGGTAGCTAGGGAATTTCTCATGACTGCAGACTCCTCTGTTCTGTTCCACCCACTTATATACCTTTTGCACAAGGCAGGAATCCTTTGTCTCTCTCTGGGTCCCCCCCCACATTGGAAAAGCACCAGGTTAAAGATGGATTCCAGTTCAGTTGACATGATCACATGTCCTGTAAGACCCCAAGCCATGATCCCTCCCAGCCTGACTCACAGGAAGGCCTGCAAGCAAACAGAGCCGTCCACAGTCAGTTGGCCTGGTTAGTGGGAGCCATCAAGATTCCAAACCACCATTAATGGCCCCCAGTTTGCATAATTACAATAGCCCCTCAGCGTTATATTTCATATTTCTAGTTTCAAATACACGAGTGATACATGCATACAAATAGGCTGACCCCACTCAGGACATTATAAGCTTTGTAATGATACCTTACAAGAGACCTTTTGCATGAAGCATGTTCCAGTTACAATAGATTCGCCCTCATTAGCACATTTTCATAAAATCAGGTAGAGTGCAACATCACAGAAGCAATCACTGTTTTATCTAATTCGCTAAAGGGCTCGGATCAGCCCTTGCTGCTGTGTCTTTCCAACGCCGGGATGCCTTCGAAGAAAGCCGTGGGCAGGATGAAGTGAAGGGAAAATCTTAGAGAAATCCACAAAAGGAACCTGCGTCCAGAGAAACACAAAGTCTCCAGTTACCGTCGGGACTAAATTGGTGCCCGCAAAGAAGATGCTGCGTGAAAACTTTTGAATGGAAATAAACAGTTTTCAGTTCCTTCTGGATGGTTCTCCTGTCCTGTGGTGGGCAAAACGTATTTGCAGTGCAGTTTTTTACATTCAGTTTGTTTAGTTGAAAAAGCTTTCATTTCAGTTAAAATAATGAGTGTCTGAGCAGCGCCTGGCACGATGAGGGCCCTGATCTCAGTTGGGGTCTGGGCAGCGTCCGGCACGACAGGGTCCCCGATCTCGGTCGGGGTCTGCGCAGCCGCACATAATGCCACACAGAGATGGCTCACCCAGCACTGAGATGCAGCTGGTTCTGGGGTGGAGTGTGGTAATATGGTTGTTCTGTTTTTCAGAAAGTGGAATAATTAGGGCAGCAGGTTTACCGCAGGGCTAAAAATGTCACAGACGCCAGGACATTTCTGTTTGTCTGAGACTTTTCGAATGTGAGTGAGGGGGTGCTTACCACCCTCAGCAGGGGCTGCATGGAGGAGGCAGCAGTGGGGGAGGAGGAGAAAGACACTCGCTAATGATTTTAATGAGATATCGTTGAATTTCATTTGTCACAGCACTTTTTTATCACAGATCACAGACCCGTCCTGGTGAATTTAGTGCAAGTCACGGGGCTCGGGTCAAAGAGCAGATGGTGACGTCACACCCGGGACATTTATTCCTAGAAGCCAAGGCCAGAGGGGACCCTTGTGACCACCTAGACCCACCTCCTGCACCACATAGGCCGGAGAAGGCCCCAGAACAATTCCTAGAGGAGATCGGTTAGAAAAACGTCCCAGCTGGTTTGAAAAATGGCCAGCGATGGAGAATTCACTGAGCCCCTCAGTAAACTGTCCCAATGACTCTCGTCGTTAGAAACTGACCTCTTATTCTCAGGCTGAATTGGTCTGGCTTCAACTTACAGCCATTGGATCAGGCTCGACCTCCCAGTGGTGGTCTGATGGGCCCCTTATGAAATATTTGCTCCCCACCTTGGTCCTTCCAGCCTGGGATCAAGTCAGCCTTGAAACCTTCTCTGTGTCAAACCCAGTCGCTGGAGCTCCGGGAGTCCCTCCCTCTCAGGCAGGGTTTCTGACCCTTGAATCATCCCCTTGGCTCTTCTCTGACCCCCTCCCCGATCGCTCGAGCTCCTTTTGCTTTGACTACATTTACCACGGCTGCTCTGTGATTTGTGATGGGAAAAAAAGCCAGGGCACATCGGCAGCCCCAGTTCTAACCCTTCCCCCCAGTGAGCGGCTCCGAGATCTGCTGGGCGTTGCTGGCCAAAAGCAGGGTGAACTCCGGGGCGGGATCACTTACCTAAGCAGCTTCCCTGGCAGCTGAGAAGGCATTTTATTCCCCACACTATTGCTATGCCTGCTGTTACTGCGACTGGAACTGGAAAAGCCAGCGGGGCTCTGGGGGCTGCTACTAGCGCTGAGAATATTCCTCCTACAGCTCCAGCACCTATAAGTGTTACACCTTCCCCTACCTGTCCTCTGGGTCTACTTCACCTTTTGGTTTTCTTCTCAGATATTCGGTCACGTGCAGGGCTGCAATAAATAAGAAGATTTTAATGAGACCGCACCGCAGATGGCTGCTCAGTTGTCACGGCTCTGACACGAAGCAGGAAGGGACCTGGGTCTCATTTCTTGGTCTCTTTGTTCAGCTCAACAGCTGGAGCTGCAGGCGTCTCTCGCTCTCCGGCCGGTTTCTAACCGTTTAATCATCCTCATGGCTCTTCTCTGCCCCCCTTCCCCGCTCCCACAATCGATCAATGTCCTCCTTGAACAGTGGCCACCAGAACAGGACACGGGATCCCAGCAGCAGCCACACCCGGGCCAAATCCAGATGGAAAATAACTTCTCCATTTAAAGGGCCTGTCTACACTACACAGCTTTTAGCAGCAAGGCTGTGGTGCCGACACAGCCTTGTCGCTAAAAGTCAGCGGGTGCGGATGCTCTCGGTCGGGATTTTGGCAGCACTTTTGGAAGTGTTTCCAGCCCCGTGAGCAGCATTAGCTTTGTCAGCAGGAGAGTTTTGTCGACACCATCACAATGTAGACAAGCTCCTCCTCGTGATTCCCCTTCTACTGCCCAGGATGGTGTTAGCCCTTTTGGCCCCAGGGTCGCAGCGCTGGTACGTTTTCTTTTGTGTCTGAGCACAGCCCGGGGGAGGTGAGCAGCGGGCGTCCTTGTGACGTTATGAGTGTTAGATAATATCTCATTGGAAGGTGACAGGGCCAGAAAGCATTAATTAACTCCCAGACTGACCGGACCCAGGGCCCAACTTTAGAGATTGGTTAGGAAGGTCTGTAAATGAACAGAGCTTTGAAATGCAGCCGGCATTGTGAGAGAGAGAAGGGGAGATGTTTGCTCAGGTCTTGAGATGTAAGCAAACAAGTCTTGTCTATCGCTGTGGCTTTTATTCAAAGATCAAAAAAGGAATATTAACATTTAGGAAGACACTTGAGTGAAATAGTATTATTGTTTCCAGGGCCGCCCGGGGAACTGGGGGGGCAATTTTCCCCAGGCCCCCACGAGAGTTTTTCAGGGCCCCTGGAACGGGGTCCTTCACTCACTCCAGGGGCCCCGGAAAACTGTTGCTGGGCTAGGGCCCCTGGAACATCTTCTGCTCCAAGTCTTCAGCAGCAATTCAGGACTGGGGGGGTCCTTCCGCCTCAGGATCCACCGCCAAAGTGCCCCATAGACCTGCAGTGGGGGGGTCCTTCTGCCTCGGGACCCTCCGCCGAAGTGCCCCGAAGACCTGTGGTGGGGGGGTCCTTCTGCCTCGGGACCATCCGCCAAAGTGCCAGGTCTTCAGCAGTAATTTGGCAGCGGGTGCCCCCTGCCACTGAAGACACTGAATCCTCTAGGTGGCCCTGATTGTCTCTATGTCTCTTTGAAGGTTGTGGTAACCTGTACCTGAACCGTTTAACGGATAAATTACCCTGTGCTAATTGCCAGGATGTTTGGGAGGAGTTAAGCCGATTGTTTTCTCAGGCCAAAAGGCTGCTGGAAATGTATAAAAACCCTTGGACACGATCCTTCTGCATCTCAGATCTGCTTTGGGTTTCAAGAGTGGGAAACCTTAAGCCACATTTGTCCCCTGGATCTGTTTGCTATCACTGCTGATTTGCAGAGCAGCAGATAGCTGCTTTGCAAATCCAACACCCCTCTCTTCCCTCCTGTTCTCCTTGGTTGCATTTACCTTCTTCTTCTCCCTGGAGTTCTTTAGCAAGGTCCCTTCTCCCTATTTTTTCCATCACTGTCGCAGCTGCCGTCAGTGCGTAAGTCCGGCCAAATTTGCCTATCAAATCCTCGACAAGGGTTTCTAGGCTGGCGTCCCTCTGGAATGTGTTGGGTTCGTCAAGAAATTCATCTCCTGCACGGACAAGGTCCTTCACGGGTGTCTCGCACAGCACATCTCTGAAGTTTTCAAATTGATCTTTTCGCAGTATCTCGAGGTTAGTAGTAAGGAGCTGTCGGACAAAAGCGCCCTTCACTTTTGAGAAGTTATTGGTCATTCTGGGGAGAAAGAGGACAGAGAGGAAAAGAAACTGAGATCTTTGGTGTCTGTCATGACTTTACTGACATAAAATACAACTTTCTGCGCTGGAACGCGTTCAAAGAGGACTTTCCAATTGTCCTTTTTAACAGCACCTGTCCAGGTGTTACATGGTCACAGCTGTTTCAAGGTCTGCTCGACACATGCAGTAATAACCCCGAACTCTTCTCTAGAGCTTCTCGCCAGGAGATCTCAATGCGATTTAGAAAGCACGTCAGGCTCATCCCCTGCCCTTGCACAGATGGGAAACTGAGGCACAGAGTGGGGCAGCTGATCACCCAGCAGGCCAATGGCAAGCCAGAGTTGCCCCAAAGCGTACTGGAGCAGGTAGTACCGACCCAAGCACATTGACTGTTATAACTGTATCCACGCTAGGTGTGCTGACCCCGAGCTCTAGGAACTCTCTCTGTTTCTAAATTCATAGAATTACAGCAGCACAAAAACCGTGTGTAAAACAGCCCTCGGGTCATTGTAAACCAGTCTCAGAGTGTTTGGTTTTGTGCGACACAATAAATCCTAAATCGGTGTAGATGGAAGCAGAGTCAGAATGGGCTCTCCCCTGACATCTGGTGGTGAGTTGTGGAAAAGGACTTCAGGGGTTGATGTCGTTTGCATGGGCTCACCCACGCTGCCTAGCATGAGGGACTGCTTGCCTCCCAAATGGTCACTTTGGCTGCTGTGGGACCCCCAGTCTCTTTGTTATTGGGGTAGGAGTAGTAAAGGGTTGTTATCCTGGTTGTGTGACTCAAGGACAGTAGAACTGTACTTGGCATTTTATGGTGGAGGGACTCACCCTCAACTAAGTAGCACTAACTAGGCCAGGGACATGGGTTCTAGCCTCCCCCACCAGTGGAAGTGGAGGTGGAGGGGGTGGGGATGTTGTGTTGTGTTGTGTTGTGTTGTGTTGTGTTGTGTTGTGTTGTGTTGTGTTGTGTGGTGTTGGTGTTGGTGTTGGTGTTGGTGTTGGTGTTGGTGTTGTGTTAATTTGGTAGTGTGGGTCCCTTGTGCGTGCCCTGAATGCGGAGTGGAGAGGCGCGGTGGGTGGAGCGGATAGCAGGGCAGCTGGCGGAGCGGAGAGGCGTGGCGGGCGGAGTGGCTAGCAGAGCAGCTGGTGTAGTGGACAGCAGGATGGCTAGCAGAGAGATGCAGCTGAAAGTGAAGATGGCAGCAGAATCCCGCGGAAAGGCGTGGCAATCAGCAGTCAACCGGAGCAGGGAAGATACCCCTCATATTTTCCTGCTTCCACTCAGGCTGGGAGGTAAACTCTGCAGAGGAACTTCTGAACTCGGGGGGCTGCACTGACCAAAGTCCGAAACTGTGGGTGCGGTGACCGTTGGGTTGCTAGACTTAAGACTCTGAGGGGGAAAGGATACTGCCAAACTTACTTGGGGGTGGGTCTTTTGCTCATGGTTTGTGTTATGAATCCCTCAACATAATGCCGCATTGTTTCCCTTCTGTATTAAAAGGATTTTGCTAAACTCAGACTCTGTGCTTGTGAGAAGGGAAGGATCGCCTCTTACGGGTGGCCGGGGGTGGGATATAATTGTCCCAGATCACTGGGTGGGGGCTCAATCCGGTTTTGCATCGTGTTAAACGGACCCCCTAGATACTGAACCTGGCCCCTGTTGCTGCCAACTCTCACCGGCAGAAGGTTACACACATTTTGTGTGTAAACAAGGCCCTAGTCTCTGCCAAATCTTGCTCCCTCACCTCCTTCTCTGAAAGACCTGCTGCAATGAGTGTGCTCCAGCCCAGGGGGGCGTTTCAGCTTAGGTGGGGGGCTGCAGCTTTAACTGTGATTCCAGGGACTATCTTGGCACCTGAGCACTCTATGTTTTTATGCAGGTAATAAGGGGAGGGGGAGGGAGCAGGGGCGGCTCTAGGTTTTTCGCCACCCCACGCTCCAAGAGCGCAACTGCTGAAGCAAAAAAAAAAAAAAAGCCGGAATGCCGCCCCTTTAAATGTGCGGCCCTAAGCACGTTCTTGGTTTGCTGGTGACTAGATCTGGCCCTGGAGGGAAGCCCAGGCCTCAGATTTGTGAGGATTTGAATATAAACCAAGCTGGGTTTCTGGCAGGCAAAAACGAGGGCTCTGTAAGTGTGTCCATTTCCTGGAAAGGTTCATAACACACAGACCGTGGAGCCCTTCATGCCATATTTCACCTGAGGAGATTAATGGGCAGCAGCTTTCAGACAGACAGGAGGCATAGTCATCCAGGGGATGTTGCAAAGGCCAAAAATAGAACTGGGCCCAAAGAGGAATACGTCTGACCTGATGCCTTTGCGATCCCGACGCACCCGTGCTGCTTTCATTTCTCCACGGATTATCCTGATTGCCAAGACCTTGGTCCTGCTGTAACTTTAACCCAACACTCAGCTTCTGTCAAGGATTTAATGTTTACAATGCCCCACAAATGTACCCAGCGAGGTAGAGACACAAGACAAGGATCTAGCCACAAGGAGCTGATGATGAGACAAAACCAGGCAGTGTTACCGACCAAACACCAGCAGGTGGGGGATGCCGCCACTATGGGAGAGGGGTGTCGGGAAAGAAGTGGGTGTTAAGAAGGGACTGGAAGAAAAAAGAGGCAACTTAGTAGAGATGTGGGATGCTTAGAAGATGGCCTGGAAGCAAGAGTGACGCTGAAGAGACAAAGATGCAGTCGGGAGGGAGCCACACAGAGAGTGCTAAAACTTGCACTAGCTTAAAGAAATCATGTGGACACTTATTTTGGCTTCAAGGCAGCTGCCCTGGTTTAATTTAAGGTGAGGGAAAGGGGGAGACTTTACTTTCCTCTAAGAGTGGCCACTGGAATGGTCCGAGACTGGATGAGACGGACACCTGGTCCGGCCTTTCTTATAATACCCCTTAAGTCACAGCTCACCTCAGTGGAGACGCCTCGACTGCAGTTTTCGAAGCATGTGGCATATGGCGTTCCCGAGCAAGGGCCTCAGACCTGAGCAGAGCGGTCACCTTGTAAACACAATAGAAACACAGAGAGAGAGAAACAGAGAGAGATAGTAAGAGAGAGGAACAGAGAGAGAGAAACAGAGAGAGAGAGAGGCCTCATTGCAAATCAAAGGGAAGGTCACACATCTCAAAATTTACCACACAAACGTCCTAGTCCGGCTGCTCCTAACGCTAGAAGAGGAAGCATTTTTGAAGTAACAGCTCCCCCTTCTGTTGTTCCTACCATGATCAACCCTCCTGAACCACACCCTGTTTTACATTTCTACCATGCACTCCATCTCTGTGGTCTCCTTTAGCGTCTCCTCTGTGGGTTCCTTTAGCGTCTCCTCTGTGGGCTCCTTTAGCGTCTCCTTTTTCCTCTCCTGAGCTTGTTTTGCTACTTTGAATAAATAAATAAATAGTCTTAAAATCATTTTCGCAACGAGCATCCCAAAGATGAACCCAAGGGCTTGCTGTGCTGGTCACGCAGGGATGGTTCATCCAGCAGAGCCCATGAAGGCGAGGGAGAGCAGGCGTTAGGCCCACGCCTTTGGGGGTGGCAGCTACAGACAGAAATAAGGGTTGGGAACAGCTGGCAGGCGTTTACGAGGTCACTGAACATTTTAGTCACCTTGACCAGGTGCCCGTGGCTCAGCCTGAAGTCAAAGCATCCCCGATGACCATACATATGTGGCCAACTTGTGCCCCCAGCTGTCAGGTGGCTTCTGGGTTTGGGTCTGGCCTGGGACATTAGGACAGATCTGGGGTGGGGAAGGAAGTGCTGTGGAGGCCCCAAAGGTGCGTATCCACTGGGCTCTCGAAATCTCTTGCTAACAAGATTCCTGCTTTGTTCTGCTCCTCCCGCTGCTCCATTCCCTTTACCTGGCACTTTCGTCATGAGCTTGCCAGCGACCTTCATATCTTCCAGGACCTTCTCGGCTGTTTCCAGGGCATCAAAGCTTCCGAAGTGATCCACCATCTCCATGGTCTTTTCCCGGTTGGCTCCTTCCAAAGACAGACGGTTTATTTTCTTGTCATCATCTCCATTCACCAGACACGATTTGAATTTATTGAAGTTTTCCTCACTCAGCTCTTCCAGGATTTCACGCAGTGTGTCTTTGACTTTCTTCATGAGCTTGCCAGCGAGATCTTTCCTAGGTACGGCATCCAGGATCTCCCTGGCCTTTTCCAGGGCATCAGAGCTTCCGAAGTGGCTCAGTATCTCGTCGATGGTCTTTTCCCGGTTGGCTAATTCCAAATTGCAATAGCTTATTTTCTTGTCATCAACTCCATTCACCAGACGCCATTTGAATGTTTGGAATTGTTCCCCACTCAGCTCATTCAGGATTTCAATCAGGATGAGTTTGACATTGACCGACATGCTGCAGAGATAATTAACTCCTGAGGAATGGAGAGGAAGAACATCAAGTGGAGGATAAAGTGGGACTGTCCCTGATCACATAAGATGAAACCCCTGGGCCCACCTAGCCCAGAATCCATCCACCCCCACCCCAGGTCAGACCTATGATGACCTGATCCTGGTCTATCAGTATCCAGACAGAGAGGAGATTTTTGAGATCCGGGGTCTCTTTAATCTCATAGACAAAGGCTGAATGAGAACAAACGGCTTAGAGCTGACAATACCGTTGACCAAGATACGATGGGCTGGCTATCGATGGATCCATCTATTCCCATCCACCCCATCTATCTATCTATCTATTTATCTATCTATTTATCTATCTATCTATCCTCATCCACCCCCCGTATCTATCTATCCCCATCCACCCCCTCTATCTATCTATCTATCTATCTATCTATCTATCTATCTATCTATCTATCTATCTATCTATCCCCATCCACCCCCCGTATCTATCTATCCCCATCCACCCCCTCTATCTGTCTATCTATCTATCTGTCTATCTATTTATCTATCTATCTATCCTCATCCACCCCCCGTATCTATCTATCCCCATCCACCCCCTCTATCTATCTATCTATCTATCTATCTATCTATCTATCCTCATACACCTCTTCTGTGCCCCCAAACACATACTTGCCCCCTTCCTGCCCCACACAGCACTCCAAAAATATGGCAACCCCCCCACCTTGGACCTGCTCTAAACCACCTCCAGCTGGCTCCTGTCTCACGACCAGACGGCACTCCTAGCCATACCACTGGCAGTCCCGAGGCAGACACCTAGGCTGACTACCGCCATCCAAGCATTCCCCCAGGCCACTGCTGAGTGGCGGTGCCAGCGTCCTGGCCCCTGTGCTCCACCGTCCTCCCATCCTATTGCACTCGGCGAGTTTTACCGTCACCGTCAAGTAGAGAAGGGAGTCAGTGGTGGGCTCGTAGCTACGTGCTGGAGGCCCCTGAGGGACGTCTGTCGAGGGATTCACCGTGGGAAATCTGCCCCGTCTTGTATTAGGTATTAAATGGCTTTGCTGGACCCATCTCTGAGGCTGGAGGGATGATGCAGAATGAAATAGAAACAACAAGGGTTGGCTTCTTCCTGACCTGGGAGGGGTGTGTGCGATCAGTGAGAAGGTGCAGGGCGGATGCAGCTGCTGATTTCCTGTAAAAGGCCACGACAGGCTTGGTGCAGCAGCAAAGGGAGGGGACGTTGGCCTTTGGTCACCATTCCTCTGCTTGCTGCAACAGAACTGTCCGTTGCACTCCTGGAGCCAGCTGGGCCGGAACGAGACAGCCGGACATAGAGGGAGCTGACGGACACATGGCTAGGGGCTGGCCTCACTTCATTGATCTAGATCATTGGTGGGCAAACTTTTTGGCCCAAGGGCCACATGTGGGTGGGGAAATTGCATCCAGGGCCATGACTGTAGGGCTGGGGCAGGGGATTGGGGTGTGGGAGGGGATGTGGGAGGGGGTGCGGTGTGCAGGAAGGGGCTCTGGGCAAGGGTTGGGGTGCAGGAGGGGTGTGACAGGGGATGTCATGGATTGCAATTCACCGTGACTCTCAGCCGTCCGGTAACACAGAAGGTTTATTAGATGACAGGAACACAGTCCCAAACAGAGCTTTTAGGTCCAGACAACGGGACCCCCTCAGTCAGGCCCATCTTGGGGGACAGGGAGCCCAGAACCCAGTGCTGGGCCTCCCTCCGTTTTCCCAGCGAGCTCCAAACTGAAACACCCTCCAGCCATCTCCCCCAGCCACACATCCCGGCTCCTCCTCCGGCCTTTGTCCACTTTCCCAGGCAGAAGGTGTCAGCTGGCCCCAACCCCCCTCCTGGACTCAGGTTATATGTTCAGGTATCGTCCCTGTAGTGAAGTCACTCCCTGATATCCCAGCACCAATGCAGACAGTACCAGTAAAAGTCCCCTGCAACATCCCCAGGTCAATCCTCCCCACTCTCTACTTGGTCACATCTCTGCCCCCTTGGAGATTGAACTGAGCGGGGTTACTCTGACCAGAGATCTGGGGAAGTTCAGGGACCCCTCTCCGGGACAACCCGTCTGCTATCATGTTGACACTCCTCTACACATGGACCTCCGCCATATCGTAACCCTGCAGGAGCAGGCTCCACCTCACGAGCTTGGCGTTGGCGCCTTTCATCTGGTGTAGCCAGGTCACGGGGGAGTGGTTGGTGAAGTGTCGCCCAAAGAGATATGGCTCCAATTTCTTAAGGGCCCACACCTCGGCCAGGCATTCCTTCTTGATGGCCGCGTAGTTTTGCTCCCGGGGCAGCAGCTTCTTACACAGGTACACGAGGGGTGTCTCTCCCCCTTTTCACCAACCTGCATTAACACCGCACCCAGCCCCGTGTCTGAGGCATCTGTGAACACCATAAAGGGCTTGTCAAACAGAGCCTCCTTCAGCGCCCGGAGACCCTCTGGCACTGCGCGGTCCAGACCACCTTGTCTGGCTTCCCCTCCTTGCATAGCTCAGTGATGGGGGTGGCTATGGAGCTAAAGTGGGGCACAAATCTTTGATAATACCCGACTGCCCAGTAAAGGCTTGGACCTGCTTTTTGGTTTGGGGAGTGGGCCAGTCTCTGATCGTCTCCACCTTGGCTGGTTCTGGTTTTAGGCAGCTGCTCCCCACCTGGTGGCCCAGGTAGGATACTTTGGCCATCCCCACCTTGCACTTCTCAGCCTTTATGGTGAGCCCAGCCTCCTGGAGTCAGTCCAGCACTTGTCTAGCCTGGGAGCCAGACGCACAGTCAGAGATGTGCAGCTTCTTCAGGGACCTGACCCAGTTGCCGCAGCCAGGATGTGCAGGGACAGCCAGCTGCCTTTTCCAACCAGACCAGGGTTTATTTGTCCTCTGGCACACGGCCTGAGGAGTCCTTAGATGAACAGAGAGAGAAATCAAGGTCAAGACGCAGGCCCGTCGGGCCAGGCCAACCTTCCATGCTGCTCCAAGGGCTATTTTTCCACTCGGCCCCCAAATCTTTGTCAGTCCCAGGCTGACAGCTGCTAAGTCACCCCAAAAGCCACGTAGGCCCCCCTCGACCCATTCATTTTCCTGCAGAGCCCTGCTGGGTTCTCCCACGCCCGCTGGTCAGTTGCCCAATGTTAGATCTCAGTCGATCAGCGCTGGGTGTGCCATTGTCTCTTGGGCTTCTCCATTGTTACGGGGCAGATTCAGCCTTTAACATGTAGCGTGTTCAGCGGTCAGAAACTAAAGATCATCAGAAACCCAGCGGGCCTGGAGAATAGCGTAAGCAGGGTCATCAACCCTCCTGGAGTCGCCAGGAACTCAAGCTGAATCTTGAACTCAAGATCATGCGTGTGACGAAACCTCCCACAATACGGCCCACCAAAATTGGCGCCCCCTACAGGTAAGCCGTTAGCAGCAGTGCAAGGCCTTGTTGCCCAATAAATTAGCTTAAGTAAGTAAAGAACAGCGGCCGTACGGTATCATTTTGCTGAACCTTTGATTGTTCTTAGTACTGTTACTTCAAGAGAAATAAGGTAACGCTTCGAAAGGGAAAACTCTGGAAATGGTGATGGGGGGGAATAGAAAAGGAAAACCCCCTTTCTCAGAAGGGCAAACTTGACTCTCTTCCGTGTCCGTAACCAGTTAGATTAACTGACAATAGATGCATCCTTCCCTTCCTGTGCGGTACAGTGAAGATAAAGAGAAGACCAGGTAATATGGTTGTGACGATGCGGTTCTGGCGGGACCCAACTAAGAGTGCCAGTTCAGGACCAATTGCTCAAACAGGGCAGTCACAGCCCAAAGCTGGGGTTTTTCCACCTCTATGGCAAACCAAACCAGCCAGAAAAAAATGACTTCGGTTTCACCTCACTGGCTAACCACAAGTCACACAAGCAATTTCCTTACACACTCCAGTTTCCCCGTATCACCACCAGTGCCACTCATCCTGGGGATGAATGGTTATAAAAACCAACACCCCAGTAAAAGAAAAAGGTTCTCTCGAACCCAAACGACCAAGCACCAGACCCAGGTCAATATACACATCAGATCTTACCCACAAATCACACTGTTGCCAGTCCTTTAGAATCTAAAATCTAAAGGTTTATTCATAAAGGGAAAAAGATAGAGATGAGAGCTAGAATTGGTTAAATGGAATCAATTCCATACAGTGATGGCAAAGTTCTTAGTTCAGGCTTGTAGCAGTGATGGAGTAAACTGCAGGTTCAAATCAAGTCTCTGGAGAACATCCCCTGCTGGGATGAGTCATCAGTCCCTTGTGTAGAGCTTCAGTTTGTAGCAAAGTCCCTCCAGAGGTAGGAAGCAGGATTGAAGACAAGATGGAGATGAGGCATCAGCCTTATATAGGCTCTTCCAGGTGTAAGAACACTTCTTTGTTCTTACTGTGGAAAATTACAGCAAAATGGAGTTTGCAGTCACATGGGCCAGTTCCTGCATACCCTGCTGAGTTACAAGGCGTATCTGCCTCCTCTCAATGGGTCAATTGTGTAGCTGATGGTCCTTAATGGGCCATCAAGCAGGCTAAGCAGAGCTAACACCAACTTGTCTGGGGTGTTTCCCAGAACTGTAGCACCAATTTGAAATACAGACAGTATACAGCCAATACTTATAACTTCAACTACATAATGATACAGACATACAGACAGCATAATCATAACCAGTAACGCATAACCTGGTCTTAGACACCGTATATGACCCCCTTTACATAGGATTTGGTGCCACTACAGGACCTTGGTTGCAAACCATGTTCTATATGGTCCCAGTTTATATCAATAACATCACAATGGTACAAACCAAGGTAAGCGTATTAAGGGTAAAGATACAGAAACAGGGTGAAATAGGGGGAGAAACACGAGCCTAAACAAAACAGTGAATCAGTGACGGGTTTAGGAGCTTGAAGCTCAGGCCCACAAACCCTCCCTTGGTGTTCAAGAAAACAACAAACGCTGCCCCAATACAGGTAGCCGTGTTAGTCTGTATCAGCAAAAAGAAAGACAAGTACTCCTCATTCTTTTTACCCCAATACAGAAACCTTTCCCTACTCTTTCTAGGCGCCGTGGGCACAATATATGGAAGCGAGGCCCAGGACTATCTAGTCTCCAGCTGACTGGGAGTCTTCGAGGAGGACCACTGGGGAGTCCTGACGACGGATGGACTGTGTCATGGGCGGGGAGACCCTCTGGGGTGCAGCAGGACCCTTTACAGGGAAGGTGGATTGGCTAGGGTGGGATGGCGATGGCAGGCCTCTCCTCCCTTGGTCTCGCTACGGGATGGGCAATGTTCTTCTCACGGGCTCTGGGGTGGGGAGAGCCTCCCACACATGCACTGCTGCTGGAACAGACAGTCACGCGCAGGCGCCGGGCAAGGTCTTATATAGTCCCTATGGGGGGGGGGGGAGTCCTGAGGGAACGGAATGTTGGGGGCTGGCTCTGGCGGGAAAAGCCGGTTCTGGCTGGTTTGAGCCAGGGGGATCCAGTGTCTTAACTGTAAACAAGTCAGCTTACAAAGATGGAGTCCAAGGGTCACCGTTCATATACTCCAGGGGTCAACAGCCTTTCCAAAGTGCTGCTCAAAGTCTTCATTTATTCACTCTGATTTACGGTTTCGAGTGCCAGTCATACATTTTCACGTTTTTGGAGGGTCTCTCTCTATGTCTATAATATATAACTAAACTATTGTTGTAGGTAAAGTAAATAAGGTTTTTTAAATATTTAAGAAGCTTTGTTTAAAATTAAATTAAAATGCAGAGCCCCCCCGGACCAGTGGCCAGGACCCGGGCAGTGTGAGTGCCACTGAAAATCAGCTCACATGTCGCCTTTGGCACGTGTGCCATAGGTTGCCTATCCCTGATAAACTCCATGTTGGATTTCATTGAAACCAGTGATTCCCATAACATTACCTCGTAAATACATTATTAAACAAGTTATTTGAACACATTAAACAGTACCAACATTCCTTGCTTACTTATACCTAACAGTACTCTCTCTGCTGGGCTGGTTCCAATTCGCCTCCATCTTTCCTGAAGCGTGGGGCACTCAGTTCTGGAGCCCTCCTCCCTGGCTTGGGACAACGTCCTCCTGTGGCTTCGCATGAGACCCTCTCATTTGTACACCCCGAAATGAGATTTGCCTTGTTCACAGCTGCATTGTTCTAACCTCCAGGTCCTTTCTTGCCAACTGGCCGGCCAGCTGATTCCCCATTGTGGGCTTGCACGTTTGATTTGTTGTGGCATGGTTTGAATTGGTGGTGGTGTCCATGGAGGGGACAGAGTTTTGGGATGGGTGGCTGATTATGTATCCCAGTCTCGCCAACAACTGTCAATCATAGAATCCTAGGACTGGAAGGGACCTTGAGAGGTCATCTGGTCCAGTCCCCTGCACTCAAGGTCAAACTAAGTATTATCTAGACCATCCCTGACAGGTATTTGTCCAACCTGCTCTTAAAAATCCCCAATGATGGAGATTCCACAACCACCTCAGGCAATTTATTCCAGTGCTTAACCACCCTGACAGTTAGGAAGTTTTTTCTAATGTCCAACCTAAACCTCCCTTGCTGCAATTTGAGCCCATTGCTTCTTGTCTTATCCTCAGAGGTTAAGAAGAACAATTTTTCTCCCTCCTTGTAACAACTTTTTATGTACTTGAAAACCATTATCATGTCCCCTCTCAGTCTTCTCTTCTCCAGATTAAACAAACCCAGTTTTTTCAATCTTCTTTCATAGCTCATGTTTTCTAGACTTTTCATCATTTTTGTTGCTCGCCTCTGGACTTTCTTCAATTTGTCCACATCCTTCCTGAAATGTGGCACCCAGAACTGGACACAATACTCCAGTTAAGGCCTAATCAGCGCAGAGTAGAGCAGAAGAATTACTCCTCTTGTCTTGCTAACAATACTCCTGCTGATACAGCCCAGAAGGATGGTCGCTTTTTTTGCAACAGCGTCACACTGATGACTCATATTTAGCTTGTGATCCACTGTGACCCCCAGATCCCTTTCTGCGGTGCCCCTTCCTAGGCAGTCATTTCCCATTGTGTGTGTGGCAACTAATTGTTCCTTCCTAAGTGGAGCACTTTGCATTTGTCCTTATTGAATTTCATCCTATTGACTTCAGACCATTTCTCCACTTTGTCCAGATCATTTCAGATTTTAATCCTCTCCTCCAAAGCACTTTCAACCCCTCCCAGCTTGGTATCATCCATAAACTTTACCAGTGTACTTTTTCAGCGTTAATTGTGCACGTGCTTTGGGCTGGAATTCCCCAAGGTTATGTCTACACTGCAACATAAGCCCCATGTTCAAACTCCGGCACGGCCCTAACCCCCTCTTCCGTCTACACACAAATTGAGCCAACCCAGGCTCCCATGAGGATGGAGGGTCCCAGCTGAGTCAAGACAGGAGCCAGGATTCAAGGCCTGTTGCTTTGCCATGTGGATGCGGCCCCTCTGGACGCAAGCTCTGGGAGTCTTCTAAAAGTATCCCATGATCCCTCTGGACGGTTGAGTTTTCCCACGCTGCACCATGAGCGGCTGCATTTTTGGGAGACCACTAGGATGTCTGCAGTGTGAGTGGTTGGGCTTGGACCCCTGTCCTGTTGTTTGGACGCTGGGGTGCCAGGGTCCAACTGTTCCTAACCCTGGGTTACAAATGACCCCCAAGCCCTGGGTCTGTGGCTTACGTTGCAGTGTTGACAGGAGCCTAAGGAAGCTGGGTACCTAACTTCATCGTAAGAGCGGGATGCTTTGATTCCCATTAGACCCAGTCTTCTTTTTTTCTCATGGACCCCTTTTGGGACCTCCGCCCCCCATGAACTGGTCTGAGGCTGGACAATTAATCTCATGTCAGCAAAGGTCCCAGCATCACACTATAGTGTCCGCTCTGCTACAGAGATGAGCATCGCCTGCTGGGCAGCGTCAGAGATAGCGTCTTTAGCACCGCGGACACCTTTGCACACCTATTCGTTAGGGGTGTCTCAGGTGTCCATCACCTTGGTATCTAGGTGCCTGGATGGCCACTTGATTGGCTTTGATTAGGCTAATGATACGGAGCTGCAATTTGCAGCGGCGTATCAATTCGGAAGGACACTTTGCTGACGAGCAAACAAGCGGAGGGTAATTTTAATGGCTCCCGCTGGGAGTCATTAAAAAGTCTTTGCCCAGATCGCGAAGCAAAGTTTCAACTTCCAAGCGGGGCGCAGAGGGGATTGGGCAAATCCAGAGGGCTCAGCCGGCATGGCACCAACGTGTTCTGGGAGGAATTCGGCCCAGGGCGCGAAACGCCTAGAGGCAGCCAGCGATCATGGACGTCTCCGTGGTGGCGGAGGCTAAAAACAAAACTGATGACAAGTTAATGAGTCGTATGGGGAGGAGAGGTCACTGGGGGATGGGGCAATTCCACTGGAGACAGAACAATTATTAGTTACGGAGCAACATTATCGTGGAGGGTTCCAAGGAGAATCCAGCCAGTTCCATGTAAACAGCCAGGGCGGCAAACCCATTCACTGTGATGCATCCTGGTGAGGCCTCCTTGCTATCAGATGCCCTTAGCCTTGGCTATGCTTGCTGGGGGTCAGTTCCCCCAATTTCCCCGGCCACAGGTGATGCAGGAATTGTCTTCCAAGTCCCCCACAGGCCTTGCTGTCATGCCGCAGGTTGGCGATCAGCCCTTCGAGTAGCCCCTCTGGAGCGTCCAGTCCACTGAACCACCACAAAATTCCCAGATCGGCGGCTCCCAAAGAGATAGTCCCGTCCCGTTTACCGGTTCCCCCCTGTGATCCCCATGCTGCTTAACACGCAGCACTGAGATAGGTTTATAGTGAAATCACACGTGAGTTTACTTAGCGGGGTGGGGGGCAGGCATTCAAGTGACAATGCAGGGTAATAGCGGGGACAGGTGGTGGTTTAGAAAAATAAAACTGGAAGACGGAAAATATCATCATGATGCTGTGTAAAGTCCACGGTGCGCCCGCCCCTCGACTCCTGCAGGCAGTGCTGGGCGCCTGCCAGCTCAAACAAGCTTTATTAGAACTGGAAAAGATGCAGAGAAGGACAACGAAAATGGCGGGCAGGGGGAACAGCTGCCATATAAGGAGAGATTTAAAAGACTGGGACCGTTTAGCTTGGAAAAGAGATGACAAAGCGGGGGGATGTGATGGAGGGTATAAAACCATGAATGATGTGGCAAAAGTGCCCAGGAAAGTGTTATTTACCCCTTCACATAACACACGGACCAGGGGTCGTCTGATGAAATTAACAGGCAACAGGTTTAAAACAAACAGAAGGGAGTATTTCTACACACAGATCACCGTCGACCTGTGGAACTCCTTGCCAGGGGATGTTGTGAAGGCCAAAAGTAGAACTGGGTTCAAAACTGAACAGGAGAAGTCCCTGGAGGGGGAGTCCATCAATATTAGCCAAGATGGTGAGGGATGCAACCCCATGTGACAGGTGTCCCTAAATCTCCAGGTGCCAAAAGGAGTGGACGGGTGATGGATCACTTGATAATTGGCCTGTTCTGTTCAGTCCCTCTGAAGCATCTGGACCCAGCTAGTGTCGGAGACAAGCTACTGGGCTAACTGGACTCAGCGTGGCTGTTCTTATGTTTCTAAAATCGTAACACACCTTCTCAAACCAGGACTTAATTATTCCTCTGCCATGAGCCAGGCCTGCTGTTGATTTGTCTTCTTGGTGAAGGATTCGGGGCTATGCGACATCAGGAGAAGTGCACAGAACAGGGCAATTTTGGAGAGATTCCTCTCATCTTCCACCCCCGACTTCTGGTCATCAGAGATTTAGGGTCCCCCCAAGCATGGGGTTGCTTCCCTGACATCTTGGCTAATAGCCATTGAGAGACCTATCCGCCAGCAACTTACCCAGTTCTGTTCTGAACCCATTTACGCTTTCAGCCCTCACGACATTCCCCTGGCAGTGAGTTCCACAGGTTAACTTTGTGTTATGGGGAAAAGGGCATGTATGTTTTAAACCCTGCTGCCTATTGATTTTGGGGGCACACTCCTGGGCCGAGAACTGTTCCCTCCTCAGGGCCCAACGAACCTCCACTGGGATTTGCAGGGCTGCCTGGCTGCCTTGTGGAAACAGAGTGGGATTTGGTGGGCCCTCGGTACACGGCATCTCTCTCTCGGAGCAGAGAGGAAGCAAGTTTAAAAGCACAGGCCAGTCTCCCTTGAGCCATGCTGCAGAAAGGAAACATCCCTCTATCACCAGGCCCCGGTGAGTGTCTGAGTCCTGCCAAAGACCAGTTCTTGTCCCAGGTAGCTGTCACGTCCCGGACCGTTGTCCAACCCCCGCTGGGTTCACGCGGCCTGTCTGCCAGAGATCCCCATGGATCGAGGTCAGTTGCCCGCTCCTTGGGTGTCCCGCTGTCTTTGCAACCCCCTTGGCTGACTTGGGCCCATTTCAGCCAGGTCTTTAACAGCTCATTCATTCCTCCCTAGATAATTTGGCAATGCAGCCCACCCCATGGCCCCTGCTCTGCCCCAGGAGCAACATTTAAACCCTGGTAGCTATGCAAAGTTACAGAGGGAAACTGAGGCAGACATGACAGAAAGTTTCCAGGCAGTGACCTCATAAAGCCCTGGGCAGCTCCTGGGGAGGGGCAGCAGCATGACCTCACAGAGCCCTGAGACGGGGAGCCACCCGGCAGGCCCAGAGGCTGCTGGAGGAGTGCGACCTCCCTGGGAAGGTGAGTGAATTTTCAGTGTTAGAAGAGCGGCCGTAATAGGGCAGAGCAATGGGCTAGCTCGCCCATTATCCCAGCTCTGACAGTGGCCCCTACAAGAGTTTCAGGGGGAGTGCACAGAACAGGGACATTCTGGAGATATCCCCCCCCCCCATCTTCCACCCCCGGACTGTCAGAGATTTAGGGTCCCGCCCCCAAGCATGAGGGTTGCTTCCAATAGCCATTGCTGGACTTGGCCTCCAAGAACGTACCCAGTTCTGCTCTGAACCCAGTTATGCCTTTGGCCCCCTTGACATTCCCCTGGCAGTGAGTTCCACAGGTTAACTGGATGCTGCATGAACAAAGTACGTCCTTCTGTTTGCTTTAAACTTGCCACCTATTCATTTCAGCGGGTGACCCCGGCTGCTTGCATGATGCAAAGGGGGTAAATAATGTTTCCCTCTTCCCTTTCTCTGCACCAGCATGATTTTAGAGTCCTGTATCTGACCCCCTGCCTAGTCCGTCTTTTCTAGTTCCCGTCTGTTTACTCTCTGCTCGTACGACAGCCATTCCAAGCCCTTTGTTGCCCTTCTCTGAACTTTTTCCCATCCCGGAACTGCAGGCAGCATTTCATGGTGGGGCGCACCATGGATTTATGGAGTGGCACTATGATATTGTCTGGAATTCCAAACCCAGCAGGATGCGGGGTTCCCAGTCCTGAATGCAGGTGAATAGATGTAGCGGTCCGGGCATGTACCCACCATCCTTCGCCCAATAGACAAGTGTGCCGGGGCGCGGGTCTCATGAATGGGTCAGCAGATTGTAAAACAATGGGGGGAAAAGGTCTTTAGGGCGAGTGAAACACTACGGGACCTGGAAATCCTAACTCTAGAAAGAGTGTTATGATGTTATTTTACCTGTAACCAGGTGTCCCCTTTCATTCTCCTGGTTTCTTCTGGGATCCCTCTGCCTCACAGCCCGTCAGCCCCGTGCTCGCCTGCCTTAGCCTCCCCCGTTGTGGTTTGTCACCACCAGGGCACCATGGACATGGATGACCTGAAACTGGCGCTGGAGCGGCAGAGGGGGGAGAACAAGGAGCTGGTGGAAGCGCTGCTGCAGCTGGAGGCCGACTACGCCCAGCTGGAGCAGGAGCGAGCAGAGGTGCAGGAGGAGGTGGGCAGGTGAGCACCGGGTGTGCAGCTTGGGGCTGGAGCCAGAGCAAGGCCCCGGGTTGGCATCTCTTTGCTGATGACCCGGGAGAACAGATCAGCTTGCCGCTGCTTAAGTTTTGCAGGCGGCACAAAGGTTGCGGGGTGGGGGCGATACTTAATGTGGGGGATGGGTCGCTGGTTCAGCATGATCGGGATGGGTAATTAACCAATGGGGCAATAGACCCAGGGTCGTGCTGGATCCTCCATCGCGGGCAATGTTCAATCGGGATGGGATGCGTTTCTCCCATCTAGGAATTCCCTGGCCTGTATGATATAGGAGGTGGGGTGAGAATGTCCCATTGGGCCTGGGGATCTCTGGATCATGCCCAGTTTGTGCCTGAAAGCTTTTCTCCTTCTTTTGGGGTCTTCAGGCTGCGGAGAGCCACGGTCGTCTCAGAGGAAACGGATGGGGCTTGGGAGGAGCTGGACGCCACCAAATCCAGCCTGCTGTATGTCCAGCAGGAATTAAAGTTCCTGAAACACCAGCAGGAGAGTTTGGTAAGGAGAAGGGGAGGCCAATTCGAAGTTCCTACCTTGGTTGTCTTCTTTTACCCTGCTTTCACCAGGGCCTGACCTCACCCTATCTAGCCAAGTGTGCCAGCCTCCCATCTG
This sequence comes from Gopherus flavomarginatus, assembly GCF_025201925.1. Classification (NCBI taxonomy): domain Eukaryota; kingdom Metazoa; phylum Chordata; order Testudines; family Testudinidae; genus Gopherus; species Gopherus flavomarginatus. The sequence continues at coordinate 2,490,691 of NC_066634.1, forward strand.
ATCTCCTTGCTGGAATCCCACTTCTGCCACCAGCTTCAGCCAAGCTGAGCTTTCCCGATGGTGTGATGGTTGGGAGATAGCATGGTGCTGGGCAGAGCCATTTTTGGTCCCCCTGCTCTATCCCAGACACTGTGTGACTGTAGGTGAGTCGGTCTGTGCCTCAGTTTCCCCCTCTGTGACACAGCTGCTGGTAGGCCTGGTTCAGCTCATTCTATGATGGCAAGCTGGGTTGTGGGAAAACTAGAAGTGTCCGACTGCACTGTTTATCCGAGGGTTGCTACCTGTCCAGGTTTTACCTGGACAATCTGGTTTTGGCCTCTGTGTCTGGGTACTATTTAGGGTTGCTAGATGCCGCGTTTTCAACTGGAAAGTCCAGTATAAAAGTCTGGTTACCACGGGCTGGGGGGGAAGGCAGAGAAGGGGTGGATCCTCAGGGGAAGAGGTGGAGCAGAGGCAAGGCCTTGGAGAAAGGGGCAGGGCAGGGGGCAGGACCTCAGGGGTCCAGTTGCCAGCAATTAGGAAGGTTGCCACTTTAGTCTGTCCCTGCAGGAGGAGGAGAAGCAGGAGATGCGGGGCACCATCCAGGAGCTGACGACAGAGGTAGGGCCATGGCGGGTGCGGAGGGGAAAGCTGGTGCGCCCTACCGGGGCTGGGGCCATTGGCCCATTCGCTCTCACAGCGCTGCCTGATTTCACCTGCAGAATCTCACCCTGACCAAGGGGAACTTCCGAAGCCACCAGCAGCTCCTGGAGGTGCAGCAAGCCATGAAGCAGCTAAAGGTGAGCAGCCCCCAGCGTCTCTGTTTTCCTGGAGCCACGCAAAGAGGGAGCCTCCGGGGCTACCTCTCAGTGTGGGAGCTCCAGCCCGGGATGCCGGAGGCCTGGGTTCTGTTCTCAGCTCTTCCTCAGCCCTGCTGTGTGACCTGGGGCAACTCACTGCTCCTCTCGGTAACTTGGTTTCCCCTCGCACCCCGGGCACTTTCTTTGGCCCAGGGAATTTCATTCACTTTGTATCTGGGCAGCGCCCGGCACGACAGGGGACCCTTATCTGGGTCGAGGTCTGTGCAGCGCCTGGCACGACAGGGGACCCTGATCTGAGTCGGGGTCTGTGCAGCGCCCGGCACGACAGGGGACCCTGATCTAGGTCAGGGTCTGGGCAGCGCCTGGCATGACAGGGGACCCTGATCTGGGTCGGGGTCTGGGCAGCGCCCAGCATGACAGAGGACCCTGATCTGGGTCAGGGTCTGGGCAGCGCCTGGCACGGTGGGGCCTTGAGCTGAGTCGGGCTCCTCTAGGCACACCTGTTACACACCACGCCAACCCTGCCTGGCTCTCTCTATTCAGGCTGGCGTTCAGTGCACCCCAGAGCTCCCCGCTTCCATGCCCAAACCCCACGCCGCTGGCTGTAACTGACCAGGAGGCCGGACCCCTGCCATGCAGCATCGCTGCCCTGAGATTGCTTCCATGGCAGGAAAGACTCCCCGACAGGGATGGGTTTTTGAAAGGTGCGGGGCCCCAGGTCTGGGTTTGGCAGGGGAGGTGGGGCTGACCCAGCAGGAGATTCCCATGTTCTGCGTAATTAATTGGGGCACGTTGTGGCGAGAACGTGTGTGACCCCAACCCAGCCGCCCTGCCCCCCGGCCCAGCCTCTCTTAAAGCGCTCTCCCTGTCACTAGGCGGATCTGCAGCGAGTCAAGGAAGAGAGAGACGTGCAGGGGAAGGAGCTGGCCAAGGTAAACAGGCCAAGATGTAAATTTCTCGCTCACGGGCTTCTTTCTGCCAAAGAACGGTCACTTTGCCCAGGTGATTGTCCGTTCGCTGGCTGAGGCGTCAGTTTGCCTTTTGTCTCTGAGGAACGGGTAAGAAGCCCAGGTGCCGACGCCGTGGGTGCTCCGGGTCTGACGCGCCTTTGGTTTTTCCACTTGAGCAGCAAATAGCCGGGTCTTCCATGGTTTATTCCCGTGGGTCTCAAGCTATTGCACTGGGGACCCCTTCCATGTAGCAAGCCTCTGAGTACGACCCCCCTTCTACATTAAAAACACTTGTTTATATATTTAACACCTTTATAAATGCTGGAGGCAAAGCGGGGTTTGGGGTGGAGGCTGACAGCTTGCGACCCCCCCATGTAATAACCTCATGACCCCCTGAGAGGGTCCCGCCCCGCAGTTTGAGAACACCTGGTTTATTCGGACGCAGTGCCCCAAAAGCTGCGTGGCGGGTCGAAACCGGGAGGGCAGCTTGTCAGGTCAGTGATAATGTGCTTGCTTGGAACGTGGGGAAGAGGTCCAGACGTTTCGCCGTTCCCTAGCTGGAGCCAGAGATGTGAGGCTTTTGTCATTTCAGGAGTGGTTGGTTTATGTTGTCTATAACCTACGAGATGGGACGTTCTGGGTAGTCTTTGGTGTGTTATTTTGTTGCTAATACAGAAAGCCACAGTAGAGCCATCGATTTTAAAGTTCCTGTGATAATTCTCATGGTCTGATTCAGGTGCTCATCCCTAAGTTGGGGAGGATAGCTCCACGTCCACATCTATCCAGCTGTGTACACCAGGGTCAAGGCCGATGTGCATAGCACCGGGGCCATTGACCCAGACATTGTTCCTTCTACCTTTTGGGTAAAGTTGACGCGAGTCTTTGCTTTGGAGGCTACTTTCTTGAGGTTGTCATGGTATAATTCCCCACTCTGAACCTTAGCGTCCAAAAGAGTACAAGCATGAATTCCTCTAAGCTCAATTACCACCTTAGTACTTGTAGCGCTGCCACCAACCAGGAATTCCAGCGCCTGGTACACTCTGGTCCCCCCAAAACCTTGCCCGGGGACCCCCAAGACCCAGACCCTCTGGATCTTAACACAAGGAAAGTAAACCCTTTCCCTCACCGTTGCCTCTCCCAGGCTTCCCCTCCCTGGGTTACGCTGGAAGATCACTGTGATTCAAACTCCTTGAATCTTGAAACAGAGAGGAAAATTCACCTTCCCCCTCCTTCTCTTTCCCCCTCCCAGACTCTCCCTGAGAGAGACAGTAACCCTAACACAGAGAGAAAATTAACCTTTCTCTCCCCCTTCCCTCCTTTCTCCCCACCAAATCCCTGGTGAATCCAGACCCAGTTCCCTGGGGTCTCACCAGAATAAAAAAACAATCAGGTTCTTAAACAAGAAAAGCTTTTAATTAAAGAAAGAAAAAACAGTAAAAATCATTTTTGTAAATTTAAGATGGATTAGGTACAGAGTCTTTCAGCTATAGACACTGGGAATACCCTCCCAGCCTAAGGATACAAGTACAAAAATCCTTTCAGCCAAATACACATTTGCAAATAAAGAAAACAACCATAAGCCTCACTCGCTTTATCTACCTAGTACTCACTAGTCTGAACTGGTAAGAGCCTGTATCAGAGAGATTGGAGAGAAACCTGGTTGCAAGTCTAGTCCCTCTGAGCCCCCAGAGTGAACAACAACCAAATTCTAACAGCACACACACAAACTAACAGCACACACACAAACTAACAGCACACACAAAAACTTCCCTCCTTCAAGATTTGAAAGTCTCCTGTCCCCTGATTGCTCCTCTGGTCAGGTGACAGCCTGGCTCACTGAGCTTGTTAACCCTTTACAGGCAAAAGAGAGATGAAGTACTTCTGTTCCATTAACTCTTACTTATCTGTTTATGACAGAGGTGGTCACGGAAGGGGCAAGCACGCAGTGAAAAACGACCCCACAATAGGCTGGCATTGGGTCGTAATGCCCTGTTTCACCCCAAAACTTGACAGTCGGAGTGTTTCATGCAGTTCTGTTCTCAAGGTGGAAAGTAGAGACTCCCGATGTGCTTGGATTTGATCTTGGCCCCATTTGTGGAAGTGCTCCTCCATGAGCTGAAGGTCAGATGTAAGGGTCCCTTCACGGTCCTGAGTGCTACAGGCCTCAGTTGCATGAGTCAAATCATTGGCATATGCGAACTTCTGCCCTATAGTTTCAGGCACATCACTTACATAGACATTGAAGAGTGTTGGGGCAAGTAATGTTCTCTATGGGATATCGTTCCTCCACGGGATATTGTTCCTCCATGTGGTATCATTCCTCCATGGGGCATTGTTCTCTATGGGGTACTGTTCCTACGTGGGGTAACGTTCCTCCACAGGGTATTGTTCTCCATAGAGTATCAGTCCTCCATGGGGTATTGTTCTCTATGGGATAACATTCCTTCATGGGATATTGTTCCTGAATGAGGTATTGTTCCTGCATGGGTCATTGTTCTCCATGGGGTGTTGTTCTCCACGGGGTATTGTTCTCCATGGGGTATTGTTCCTTGTGGGATATTGTTCTCCATGGGATATTGTCCTTTATGAGATATTGTTCTCCATAGAGTATTGTTCCTCCATGGATCATTGTTCTCGATGGGGTATTGTTCTCCATGGTTCATTGTTCTCCACAGGGTATTGTTCTCCATGGGTCATTGTTCTCCATGAGGTATTGTTCTCCATGGGGTATCGTTCCTCCATGGATCATTGTTCTCCACAGTGTATTGTTCTCCATGGGGTATTGTTCTCCATGGGTTATTGTTCCTCCATGCAGTATTGTTCTCCATGGCATATCATTACTTTGCCACTCCCCTGATGCCAGCTTGTTTTGTGTTGGTCACCAGGCTACCCCCAAACATTTGCCTGGGCTTCTTTTTCAGGAAAAGCTCCGCTCCTCTGAGCTGACAGAGACTATACGGGAGCAACAGGAGATCCAGGAGGTATTGGATTTTATTGCCTTACAGATCATAACACTCTGGAGCAGCCCAGTTCGATGCACGGTACCCCGGGCAGTGCACATGGGGGGTGGGACCTCTGACTGCAGGGGGCCTATGAAGATTACTCCAGCTGGGACCATCCAGGGGGCTGCCATAGTGTGGGGCAGGAGACAGTAGCACTCTGTGTTCTGACTTCCTGACCTTGTATTTTAAGGTCCTTCAGAGCAAAATAAACCAACTGAAAGAAGAGCTGGAGGATTCGGAGCAGCAGAACGCGCTGTAAGTCAAAGGGTGGGGGCCAGACCCCCAGGTAGCGTCCATTGGCCATAGCTCTCTTGGAGTCAATGGGGCCAGACCCCCAGCTGGGGTCAATGGGACATGGCTCCATTGGAGTCAATGGGGCAGTTCCCAGCCTGGGTCAATGGGATGTTGTTCCATTGGAGTCAATATCTCAAATGCCCCATGATCCTTTTTGCATGAACCCAAGTGTTTTGCATTCCTAATTCTAGCTTTGGGCTCTGGCACTTTCAGAACACTGGACTTGGCTGAAATGTGGCCAAATGATGGAATATGTATCCTATTTTCACCTGAACCTGTTGACCTGGGACAGATGTCCAGTAAGGGCCCCTGTGCGCTTGACAAGGGGTCCTGGCTATTGCAAATGTCTACGGCAATGAATGAGCTAGTGACCCGTTGAGAGAAGTTTTTAGCTTTTTAGGAATGACTCATTGTCCGATGCGTTTTCTAGAAGAAGGACTTAGTCCTGGAGACCTTCGGCTGGTTGAGCAGGGGAGCTGAGATACCCAAAAATGAAAGCTACCCGTAGATTTGTTATGGTGAAGGAATCATCTTTGTCCCAAGCACGAAATATAAAGAGAGTCTTTTCTGGGAGTGACTCCAATCTTCGGGATAGGCTCCAGCTCAAAGTGGGGATGCCCCAGCTGGGTCGCTCAGGGGTGGTCCAATAAAAAGATCTGATCTTGTCTCAAGAGACTTAGTTAAGCCAAGCTTAGCCTCTTGCGGTGGTGGGTTTAGATAGAGGCAGGAGAACCCATCCTGCCGTTGGAGTAAGTGTCTACCCAGGAGCCCAGCAGTGTAGCCGTCAGGTGGATTGGGGACCACGTCACCGACCCACCCGTGTTGGTCTTTGCCCACTGATCTTTGAGCAATATATTTCCAACTGGTTCTGATCCGTTCACCTCTTCTGAAGACCAGATCCAAGTGGGAACCCGACGCCATGGACCTCCAGCCTCTCCCTCTTGCTTTTCACAGCCAGAAGCTAGAACAGGGCGAGGATCTCTCCGGGTCGTTGCTGTGCGAGATAGTGGAAGCCAAGCTGGTAAGGAACGGGGCCCCCAAAATGCTGGTGAGCCAGGCTTGGCAGAGAGACCCGGGCTGTGATGCTGGCAGAGATTCTGCCTCACAATGAAGCACCACATTCCCGGGGGAGGAGAGCCCAGGTTCAGCCCAGGGAGGAATTGGGAGCCTAGTGGTTCATGAATCTGGGTCCGGCTGCCAATTTCCAGCTGTGCCCAGCTACATCATGGATCATCCTGGGCTAGGCTGGGAACTTGGGTCTCAACTGTGTAAATGGAGAGAGAAAAACCTTCCGTTGTTGGTCTTGTCTGTTTAGACTGTAAGCTTTTAGGGGCAGGGACTGTCTCTCATTCTGGGTCTGCGCAGTGCCTGGCATGATGGGGGGCCCTGATCTCGGTCGGGGTCTGGGCAGCGCCCGGCACGACGAGGGGGCCCTGATCTTGGTCGGGGTCTGGGCAGCACCTGGCACAACGGGGCATCGATCTTGATCAATTTATCTGCAGTGCCCAGCATGCAATGGGGGGCCCGGATCTCCGCGGAGGTCAAGGCCCTGCTGCAATACAAACGCTAATAAAACTTCCCACTGGGGGCTATTCTGCAGGAGACTCGACTAGTGGCGAAGAGACGCGGCATCACCTACTGGCTGTGGTGAGCGCAGCGTTCGCATCTCGGGGGGTCAGGACACCTGGGTTCTTGCCATCAGTTAATGCACGATACAGTGGCCGGACTGCATCACTCACTCTTTCTTTCTTTCTTTCTCCAGTCGATTCAGGGCAGGTCCCAGCCATGGCTCAGTTTTTATTTCTTGGTTTATTACTGGTGCAATCATTTCCCTAATTGTTGATTAATTATTTAATGTATTTACTCCCTGCTGGAATTATGCCAGGGCTTTTTCCCCATTGGCAGCCGTTAATCAGCAAGTCCACAGGGGTATGGCTAAAAGGAATCAGCCCATCTAGCCCGGTATCCCGTCTCCAATAGAGGTGCAAGACACCCCCTAGTGGGCGGTGCTGGAATAACCCGCCCATCAGGGCCCATGCTACCTGACCCTCATTGGTTTGAGGTTGGCTTCTGCCCTGCGTCAGGAGGGTTTTGATACCCTCCACGGCTCTGGAGCCGGATCCCCAGCTCCGGCTCTTTGGTGTCTCACTGCTGACTCCAGAGATTGACACCCACTGGGGTTCTGGTCCGAGGTTTCCATCCCATTGGGTGTGTCGGTCTGAAAGCGACGCTGCAGCTTGACCACACGTAACGGGGCTGGGTACAAAACTAGCTGAGGGTGGGGGTGGGATCTCCAGCCAGGGATACGTGGTGAGATCCAAATGGCCCCTTGTGACCTTAAAACCCAGGAACATCACATCAACATCCAGTTCCTGTTTGGAGCCCCACTGAGATCCAGTGGTGGGGAGTTCCGCAGTTGCTCTGATCGCTCTTTCCCCACAGGTCGCTGGCCTCCCTCTGCATCTGGCTGCAGCTCCTCGCCGGTTCCCTCGTGGTCACGGCTGTCCTCTACACATACTTCTTCGACGGGGAGTTCATCTACCGCACGCTGCCCCTGGTGCTTTCGGAGCACAGCTATGACCAGCTGGCCTCTGGCCTGGGCGGCCACCTCACCCTGCACAGCCAGGGGCTCCTGCCCTTCTGAGATCCCTGGCCATGGCCACGGCTGGCTGTGGTGCCGCGGGCTATTAGTGTGTGGGGGGTGCGTGTGCGTCTGGAGGAAAACCCAGTAGAGGCCCCTGGGTGATTAAATTATTTAACTGCCATGTGTTCTCTACTGTGCCTCCCACAGCTCGGTGAGGTCACTGCATCCCACCCCTTCTCCTGTGGGACTGATCCTACCCCACAGGCTTCGGTGAACAAATCTAGTGCTTCCCAGGCACAGGCTGTTGTGAATCCCAGCCCTGTCTCTCAGGGGGCGGCTTTCCTGCTTCAGGCTACGGGGAGGCAGGGGAAACTGAGGCACATGAGCAGGCATCTCAGAGTCTCTCCCCCATCTGGGCTACCTCAACTCCCCAGTACCTGGTAAGTGCCCTGGGCCCAGCAGGGGCAAGAGACCCAGTTGTGGGGGAAGGCTGCAGCTGTTACTTACCAGGCATGTCCTGATTCCATCCCCTGGCAGCACTAGCTGGAAGGAAGGATGGATGGATGGGTGGGTGGATGGAAGGATGGATGGATAGGTGGCTGAGAATGAATGGATGGATGGATGGATGTGTGGGTGGAAGGATAGAGGGGAGGGATAGGTGGATGGATGGATGGATGTGAGAAAGGCTGGCTGGCTGGATGAGTGAGTGGATGGATGGATAGATGTTATCTTTGGGAAATCATGGGAGACGGGGGAGATTCCAGAAGACTGGAAAAGGGCAAATATAGTGCCCATCTATAAAAAGGGAAATAAAAACAACCCAGGAAACTACAGACCAGTTAGTTCAACTTCTGTGCCAGGGAAGATAATGGCGCAAGTAATTAAAGAAATCATCTGCAAACACTTGGAAGGTGGTAAGGTGATAGGGAATAGCCAGCATGGATTTGTAAAGAACAAATCGTGTCAAACTAATCTGATAGCATTCTTGGATAGGATAACGAGCCTTGTGGATAAGGGGAAGCGGTGGATGTGATATACCTAGACTTTAGTAAGGCATTTGATGCAGTCTCGCATGATATTCTTATAGATAAACTAGGAAAGTACAATTTAGATGGGGCTACTATAAGGTGGGTGCATAACTGGCTAGATAACCGTACTCAGAGAGTAGTTATTAATGGCTCCCAATCCTGCTGGAAAGGTATAACAAGTGGGGTTCCGCAGGGGTCTGTTTTGGGACCGGCTCTGTTCAATATCTTCATCAACGATTTAGATGTTGGCATAGAAAGTATGCTTATTAAGTTTGCGGACGATACTAAACTGGGAGGGATTGCAACTGCTTTGGAGGACAGGGTCAAAATTCAAAATGATCTGGACAAATTGGAGAAATGGTCTGAGGTAAACAGGATGAAGTTCAATAAAGAGAAATGCAAAGTGCTCCACTTAGGAAGGAACAATCAGTTTCACACATACAGAGTGGGAAGAGACTGTCTAGGAAGGAGTATGGCAGAAAGAGATCTAGGGGTCATAGTGGACCACAAGCTTAATATGAGTCAACAGTGTGATACTGTTGCAAAAAAAGCAAACGTGATTCTGGGATGCATTAACAGGTGTGTTGTAAACAAGACACAAGAAGTCATTCTTCTGCTTTACTCTGCGCTGGTTAGGCCTCAACTGGAGTATTGTGTCCAGTTCTGGGCACTGTATTTCAAGAAAGATGTGGAGAAATTGGAGAGGGTCCAGAGAAGAGCAACAAGAATGATTAAAGGTCTTGAGAACATGACCTATGAAGGAAGGATGAAGGAATTGGGTTTGTTTAGTTTGGAAAAGAGAAGACTGAGAGGGGACATGATAGCAGTTTTCAGGTATCTAAAAGGGTGTCATCAGGAGGAGGGAGAAAACTTGTTCACCTTAGCCTCCAATGATAGAACAAGAAGCAATGGGCTTAAACTGCAGCAAGGGAGATTTAGGTTGGACATTAGGAAAAAGTTCCTAACTGTCAGGGTAGTTAAACACTGGAATAGATTGCCTAGGGAAGCTGTGGAATCTCCATCTCTGGAGATATTTAAGAGTAGGTTAGATAAATGTCTATCAGGGATGGTCTAGACAGTATTTGGTCCTGCAATGAGGGCAGGAGACTGGACTTGATTACCTCTCGAGGTCCCTTCCAGTCCTAGAGTCTATGAGTTTATGAGTCTATGTGCGGGTGGAAGGATGGATGGACGGGTGGGTCCCGATCCGAATCAGGGTTATCTAGTGACTGACACAGCATTGTCGCACGGTACTTTGCGGAATTAGGAGACGTTGTTGGAGCTGCCTCTGTCCCCCTAGTCTATCTTTGCCAATTGTTGTACGTGGTGTCGGAGCCACGTCAGTCTCACCTTGTCTAGCTTTGCCAATTGCTGTTGGAGCTGGGTTGGTCCCATCCTGTCTGTCTTTGCCGATTCTTGTCTGCAGCGTTGTTGTAGCTGCATCTGTCCCATTCTGTCCAGCTTTACCGATTGTCAAACGCGGTGTTGCGGGAGCCGTGTCGGTCCCTCTTTGTTTTGCTTTGCCGATTGTAGGCAGCACGGCAGGAGCCGCGTCATTCCCACCGTCTCTCTCTTTGCCCAAGCAGTTCCCTGTCTTACGTCACGTTCCCTGCATCGCCAGCCCTCTAGGTGAGGGGACCCAACAGGCCCAGAGGGTGCCGGCCCCTACAGCCATCACCCAGGGGAGTTTGTTCCCCATATGTTCCCCCAAGTCCCTTGTCTCTGCTTCAAGAGTGGGGAAGGATTCCTGCGGGCTGGACATTGTCCCCCGGCCTGCTCCCCATTTCACTCCCTGTGAATGTACGTTTCTTTCTCTCTGCCGGGCATCCAGCCGATCGGCCGGGTAAATCCACACTCTGTGTCTAGGGCAGGCTGGGTTTCCATGTGACACCCTGTTTCCAGCCCACATCTCGGACTCACTGAACCCAACCCGGACATGCCCATGCAGGGATTTTTGGGACCAGAGCAGCCCCAGGTCACATACGAGGCCTTACAAGACACCTCCCAGGAGAGAGGTTACAGGCCAGGGCATGGCCCAGACCCTGTGAATCTCTGGCAGGGCCTCAGCAGGGGGCGCTGCCCTCTAGGGCTGTGAAAGGTTCCCGGGCGCTTTCCCGAATGTGGCCTTTAACTCTGTTTTGGGGCCAGGTCCCCCAGTCCCATGGAGCGCGGGCCGGTGCCATGAAACTGCGGCCATCCCTGGCTGGGCTGGACATCCCTAGTTATTATCAGCCTCCTCGCTTCGCTGATCTGCAGTGTGACTGGCGGGGATTATAGACCCCACTACTGGCCAAGAGGTACGGAGAGAACCCAGGAGTCCTGGCTCCCAGCCCCACCCTGCTCTAACCACTAGACCCTGCTCCCCTCCCAGAGCCGGGGAAAGAACCCAGGAGTCCAGGCTCCCATCCCTCCAGCTCTAACCACTAGATGCAACTCCTCTCCCAGTGCTGGGGAGAGAACCCAGGCGTCCTGGCTCCCAGCCCTCCCCCCCGCTTTAACCACTAGCTCCCACTCCCCTCCCCTCCCAGTGCTGGGGAGAGAACCCAGGCGTCCTGGCTCCCAGCCCCAACACAATGATTCATATGCCCCTCCCCCAGACACGAGGCCCCTGCCCACCAAACAAGGACGCGTCGCTCTTGGTGCAGCAGTTCAGTGTTTATTGGGGACAGGGGAGGGGGTCGCAGCCCCCCACATCTGGGCACTTTGGGGGCACAGCCCCTGTGAGGCCAAGACCAGGCTGGAGTCAATGAGGCCTCTAGGGCAGCTTCTGCGGTGGGGCCTGAGATCACTGCCAGGCCTTTGCTGTTCAGCCCCCTTGTGCCAATGGCCATCCATCCCCACGTGGGCCTCGCTGGCTGTGGTCTGCTGGCCCCCCTGCCATGCCCAGCCCCTTGCCAGCTCCCTGGCCCCCTGCCCTGCCCCTCTCGCCCCTTCCCCCTCAAGCTGCCATTAATCCCTATACTTAGCTGTCCCCCCAATATCTAGCCAGCCTCTCAAGCCCCTTTAGCACCATCTGCACCCTTCTGTCTACCCCTCCATCCTATGCCCCACCTCCAGCTGTCAGTGCTACTGGCTCTGGGCTCTAGCATCCCCTGACGTACGGCCACAAATTCTTTCCCCTGCAATGTTTCCTCCACGCAACCCTGCCAGAGAAGAGCAGAGAGTGAGTCAGGAGGAGAAGGGGCCAGCGGGCTGGTGCTCTGGCCCTGCCAGTGGCCAGCTGGACGTGGTGCATCTGGCCCTGGTGGAGAGGGCAGGCGTGGCAGAGAGGGGTGGGTGGCATGGGACCCTACACTCTATCAGTGTCGGGGGGGCTGGGAGGTGATTGGGGTCTAGTGGTCAGAGGGAGACAGAGCTGGGACCCAGGACTCCTAGGTTCTCTCCTGAGCTCTGAAAGAGGAGTGGGATCTAGTGGTTAGAGTGGGAGGGGCTGGGAGCCAGGACTCCTGGGTTCTTTCCCTGGCTACAAGAGGGGAATGGGGTCTAGTGGTTAGAGCCAGGTGTAGAACCAGGACTGCTGGGTTCTATGCCCAGCTCTCTCCACTTGCTGCTTCCCTCCTGGGACCACCTGGGCCATTTCCCCTTCCTGCCCTACACTTCCCACCCCCCAGTACCAGTGAAACTCACCAGGGCGTGAGGCCACGCGCCTGCCATGCGATGAGCTTAGCGCATTTGATGTCATCCGTGATATTGTCATCCAGGAACTCTGGGGGGAATAGAGAGGGGTGAGGTGAGCCAGGGGGCATGGGGAGGGTGGGGGGACTGAGGGAGATGTGTGGGGCGGGAGGATGGATGGAGAGGTGGGTGGGTGGATGGCCAGATGGAGGGACATGAGGCACGGACACACACGGATGGAGGGGTGGGTGGATGGATAGATGGAGGGGCCAGAGGGGAGGATGGATGGATGGATGGATGGAGAGGTGGGGGGGTAGATCCATGGGTGGATGGATGGACAGATGGAGGGACATGAGGCGTGAGGCCTGGACACACACGGACGGACGGGTGGGTGGATGGATGGGTGGAGGAGCCAGAGGGGAGGACGAATGGCTGGATGGATGGAGAGTGAGTGGTGGAGGGGGTGGCATGGCTGTGTCGGGTGGGTCCCTGCCCCCCTTCCCTGCCCCTCTTACTTCTGCAGTGGATGCGGCAGCCGTTGCTGGCCCCCGGTGTCCGCCCGTCGTAGCACCAGTACTTGCTGTTGATCTGGAAGATCCCGTAGTCTGAGCTGCCATTCTTGTTGCGGTTGATGGCCCTGGTGTTGTAACTGCTCTCGTGCTTTGCCAGGCAGACCCCTGTGTGCAGGGAGAGGTAGGGTGAGGGGGGGAGGACCCTTCCTGGCCGAGTCCCTGGGGCTCAATCCACAACCCACCACTCAGCGGCTGCCTAGCCCTGGAGGTGCCTAACTCCCCTGGGCCCCCTGCCCTCAATCCAGCTTCCCAGCTCTATACTGGGCCGAGAGTGCGGATGCCAGGGGCAACCTTGTGCCTAGTGGTTAGAGCATGCAGCTGGCATGTTGAAAATCTAGGGTCACCCCCCCCCTCCACATGCCTGCCACGGAAAAGGGATTCTGAATGGGTGTGGGAGGGAGAACGCCCTGGCCTCTGGGCCACACCGGGTGGCCTCCATCTCCCGTATAGCAGAGGGGGGCCCCAGGGCAGGGGGACTGCACGCTGGGTCCCCCCTAAGAGCTGGCTGGGAGCAAGTGTCGGCCCTTTAATTCTTTATGAGGAGCTGGACGTGGGAGCCCTGGGGGGAGCTGGCCCTGGGAGTGGTGGGTAGATGGGGGCAGCTACTCACAATCAGCCACTTTTCTGCCGACGAAGCCATCCAGCCTGTGCTGCCGGAGGATCCGCACCAGCCGGCACCGGGGAATGATGATGCCCTGGCAGCCGGGGGGCATCACGGCCAGCAGCACGAGGAGAAGCGGGAGCCCGAGGAGCAGGAGTGGCTTCATGGTGGCTGAGTGTTGGAGCAGCCACTCAGGGGCCCCCCTTTTATCCCAGTTCAGGGGCAGGGAGCCCAGGCCCCCGCCCAGCACACCCAGCCGGGAACGGGTCCAGGGGCAGCTGCCCAGGCGTGTCTGTTCCCAGCAGCCGCCTCCCACGTGGTAATTCAGATTGCATCAGGGACTTCTGGTTAAAGGCCACCTGGTCCCAAGGCCTCTGAAATCCGCCAGCTTTGGCGGAGCCCTTTGAAATGTGGTGCCCCTCAGGAGGGTGTGGAGGAGGGTTTAGTGACCCTGATTTGGGAGCATTTGAGCTTCGGATGCCGGAGATATCGCCTGCCCCAAAAGAGCCACTTTTCAAAAAGTTTCTATGCTGTTGTTTTTTGCTCAGAGGGAGAGAAAACGAATGACTGACGTGCTGCAGACCAAAATGACCTTGGTGTGTTGAGTTTTAGCCAACGGAGTGTGTGGCACCCACAAAATCTTCAGGGGACCCATATCGAGAAAGATATTAAAGAAAACGTCCCCTTGCTCTTTAACACTGCGGCTGCACCTGGGCCAGAAACAAGCTAGTGGGTTTCCACACGCGCTAGAAGCCGAATCATTACTTGGCTTGCTTTAAATTTGGTGTGGCTCACGGGGGATGCAGGACAGCATTGGAGATCCAAATCTGGGGTCATTGGACCCAGGGGTTCCTGAGTGACAGCCTCCTCTCCACCCTGAAGCCAGTTTCCATCTGCTGCCGGGTGCTGTTAAACTGAGAGGGCGTAATGACCGGGTGAATCACAGCCCTCATTGTGTTTGATAGCCATGAACTCACCCTTCAATTAACTTAAGGATACGTTGAGTGCGAGGCTTTTTGGACTGATGCCTTGTCTTCACTTCAAACGTAGGTGGATACAACTACATGGGTGAGAGGTATGAAAAAATCCACTGCCCCCCAAATGATGTGGTGTAGCTGTGGCTAGGTTGACCGCCATCTGCTTCCATTGACTAAGCCACCGCCACATGGGAAGGTGATTTCATCTTCCATCAGCACAGCCTGCGTCTACAGGGGGCTGGGGTTTGCTGAAGGGCAAATGGGAGAATATAAATATTCAAAATAGGGTCCTGAATTCAAGGGCGGGGTGTGTGAAGACAGGGCAGAAAAGAGCTGGAAATGTGCTCTGGAATTTGGATACTGCTGGTTTCCCGTAGCAAGGTCAACTGGCTTGTGATCTTTGTTTTCCATAAATTGTAGGTGCTGGTGATTGTGCCAATAGGCAGAGCCTAAGAGCTCTTGCCCTGTTTGTATCCATATGTTTAGTTATTTTAATGAGAAAAGCTAAGAAAAGCCTCTCTCTCTCTCTCTCTCTCTCTCTCATGTGTGTGTGACCAAACCAACAAGAATCAGCTACCAGAAAGAAGCTGTAGTAGCAATAAATTGCCTAATGGTAAGGAATAATTTGCTACACCACTAATTCCTACCAACAGCTTGTCTTTCCCTGTTTAACAAGGTAGGAGAGCTGATGGCAAAACCCCAATGTTAGCAGAGAGTCAGGGTTGATTAGGGGTCGGTAGTGCCCTTGTAGAATGGCTGAGTGGATCATAATGCAAATCTCTGAAATCTGGGAACTGCACAGTTAAGGCTACCTTTGTCACCTTAACTCTGCCCTCTGTTGGCACAACCCAGTATGCCCCATTAACATGCATGCCTTAAGTCTGCCAGCCCCACAGTGGTTGAAATGTACACGCTCCTCATCTCCTTTTACAACCTGTTTGCATTGCCTGGTTGCCAGCTGTTTGGATTTTGTTCAATTCCCTGTTCTGCAAGGGGACAACATACCTCCAAACAACCTGCATTAGTGTCGCCATGTACGACCAAGGTTTGGGAGGGGAGTGGGGGCTAATGGGTTAGAGTGGGGGCAAGGCCAGAGCCGGCTCTGTATGAGCTTGGGTAAGTCTTTCCCCGGCTCTGTTTCTCCTCCTGTCTCTCCTGCAAAATGGGGAGATGAAATTTCATTTCCTTTTAAAGCTTTTTTGGACTGAAACCCAATCAGAACTGAGCTGAGGCTCCCTGGATTGTTGATTCCCTCCTCTGCCCTCCCGCCCCGCATCCCTGGCAATGGGGAGCCGCCCCATGCCACCCCCACACTGAGGTGGGGAGAGATTGGCACTGCTCATTTGGCAGGCAGAAGTGAGCAGGTTGGTCTTCTGCTCTGGATAACCAGCCAGGCCTGCCCAGTCAGATGGGAAAACTGTGATCTTGGAAGGTGAGAATGTCCCCTGCCCTCTTCTTCCATCACCCGGCTGCCTCTTCCTCCATCACCCGTGTGGCACAGCCGCCACTCATGCCAAGAAGAAAGGAGCTGATCTGGTAAATGGTGGTGCCCAGATACCCCGATTGTCCCAGCAGATGCCAGAGAACAGCAAAAAACCCACCACGGTCTCTGCCTCACTGACATGGAATGAGCCAGAGCTGAGCACGGGAGTGGGTCCACCAACCAGCCTTTTTCTGAACCATCTCAAAGCTCCCAGTCCGTTTCTGATGATTTAAAGGAGAGTTTCGGGGTAGGGGGGAATCCAGAGTGCATCTGGCTCACTGTGCATCTGAGAGTCGGAGTGGGAGACCTTCCTGACTCTGCAAGCCACGCCCTGAAGCATGAGACTGGATTGGAAAAGGCTTCCTAGATTCAAAGGTTCCCTAGGCCAGAGGGGACCCCCATGCCTACCCCACCCATGTCAGATTGTGGCACATGCCACAGCATCAACATCAAAGCCTGCCTTTTGGAGAGACAGCTCATTTCACCGCCGCCACGGCCGCTGGGAACCAGGGTGATCGGCCAATCTGGCCTCCACAGCCCAGAATCCTGTCCCCAAATAAATCCCTGGGCAGATCTTTTAGGAAAACTTCCTAGGACGGCAGGAAAATGGTCCAGGCTGGAGAAGCCACTCCCCTCTTGGGCAATTGTTTGGTGGTTAATTCCCTTGGGGGCGGGGAGTTGAAAAATTTCCACCCTAAGTCCCTGGCTGAATTTATCCCACTTCAGACCTGCCTGACTCTGCAGGCCACGCCCTGAAGCATGAGACTGGATTGGAAAAGGCTTCCTAGATTCAAAGGTTCCCTAGGCCAGAGGGGACCCCTATGCCTACCCCACCCACGCCAGATTGTGGCACATGCCACAGCATCAACATCAAACATTCCTTTCCAGTTTGCCCAAGGAGGCAGAGCGAGTGTCCCTCCCCACCCCCCACCACAAGGAGGAGCAACAATGGGCCGGCATGGGAATCGGCTGTAATATTTGTACGAATCACGTGCGTGCCTCAGTTTCCCCCCTGCCCCCTGTGGGCTGCACTGCCACCTAGGGGGGTGGGAGAGTGTGGTCAACTCCCTGCAGAAGCCAAGAGATGGAGGTGTGATGGGCCCCAGGGTGTCTCAGAGTCTAGGTCAATGAGTCTCTCCCTCTCAATCTCTGCTCTCAAGCCGGGTCAGGGAGGTGAATCTACGAACAGCTTCCCTTAGCTTGGGACAAACATCCTGGTAATGACCCCAAACTCCCACTGAAAGTCATCAGCCACTCCTCCTCCGCCCCTAGTCCCGTCCCCAAGGGCCACGGCTGCTAACGACTCCCAGAGCAGCAGAGAACCGTTACTGGTAACTAAGACACTGGGGATGGATCACAGCGGGAAGCAGGGATGTAGCCCAGGGGAGGGCCTTGCTGCCTTCCCCAACTCCGTCTGCTCCCGTGAGACCCACGCCTGGTGCTTGAGCTGCCCGCTGCGCTCTTAGCTCAACACACCTTGGCCAAAAGTCCTTGAGACAGAGCAAACTGAATCCCAAGACAGACACGTCCCTCACAGACCTGACAAACTCACTACACCAAGGCTGGAAGGAGGATGTTTAATCACCAAGAAGGAGGTGGGGGGGAACATGAGATTGTGACAAAGTGGGAATTTTGGTAATGGTTTTTGTAGGCTGCCCATGTGTGCCTCAGTTTCCCCCTTTTTGTGCGTTGCTACCCAGTGTGTCTGTGGGAGGGGACAGGATTGAGTTTGCTCTCAGGACAAGTGAAGACCCGGCGGCGTGTGTTTGCATAGCCCGGCTGTGTGGGTGGACTGAACCAAGCCATGACAGGGTCTGTTTACACGGCAAGGTTAGCCCAGGGTGAGTAGAACTGGAGCGAGCAGATGCTGAGTTTGTTAACCCAGGGCTTGAGCATCTACACTCATGGGTAAGCCCAGGAATTGTGGAACGTCGGGTCCCAATCTACAGCCATGTTGCATTATGCCAGCCTGCGTCCAACCACCCTTGATCCAGGTTTCCCAGCCCCCTCCCAAAACATGACCATCTCCCAGACTCAGTGAGCCAGAGGACAAAGGAAGTTGAGCTCGTGGGATGCTTTTGGCGGACTCCCCAGTGGGGCCCTGTCTACATGGCAAAGTGATAATGCTTGAACCCTGGCTCCTGGCTTGACTCAACCCCCGTGGGGTCCTGGGACAGTGGGGTCCCCTCAGTTCTCCAGCAGGTGATCCCTTTCACACCGCTTTGCTGTGCGAGACACCGCTCCTGGTCTGCTCACACGCAGCCTCCAATGTGTAAATCACGCCCTGGCTCGACTGTCAGCCACCCAGGAATAACCCTGCAGAGCGACACCGGCAAATTCCCAGCCCCCCAGCACTGTACGGCATTCACTGCCCAGCATCCTCTTGGACAACATGAGCTCGTCCATAGCCCGTCATTTCATTAACAGAAAACGAGTGGCACAAGGAGTCCCCGGGACACTTCCATCCAAACCCACACAGGTGTCGCTAAAATAAGTACAGTTTCTTAACTCCAGACCGACAGAGGTTAAATTGATTACAAGTGAAGAGGCATAAAAGTCAGAGTTGGTTACAAAGACATAAAAGGTAAAAATGCAAACTAATCCCTTCACTTAACAAGCGACGTGAACTTAAAGTGAAAGGGTCTATCTCTCTCTCTCATCACATGTTCTTTTGTGGGCTTACCGGCTGGATCTTTCAGCCAGGATCATTCCCCAATCCAACATCTTTTAAGTCAATGCAGTGAGTAGAGATGAAGGGAGAGAGAATTTGTGGCCTCTGTTCCTCAGTTTTATCTTTTTCCTCTTTGACAATCATCCCCAGCCGGGGTTCAGCAGACAGGAACTTCCAGATGTTCTTTTGGCCAGGATATAACTTTGCTGCTCACACATTGCTTTCTGCCAAAGAATGGCCACTTAACCAGGCGATGGTCCGTTTGATGCCTGGCCTAGGCATCAGTTTACATTTTGTCTTTGAGGAACTCGTTTGAGCCTGCTTTTCTAAACTTGGAACATGGCTCAGAAATGTCATACAGAGGAATCTTATAACTTTACATGCAATGTTTTTACACATATTTTATGAGGCCACTAATGTTCAGCAGATTATTAGTTTTCAAATGATATTGTACAAGGCATACTTGGTACAAAATGTATCATAGTCTTGAAAAAAGGATGAATGCACTGAGGACGATTTGTGTATAGACAGAAAGAGGTTAGGTTTGCCCTTGTCTTTGAGCCCCGGGCTTTCTCTGTAGTGCAGACATTCCCTAAGGAATTGGTTGAAATCGACCTGGACCAACTAGGCACCTAGATCATGACTATGTCTAAGATTTCCAAAGGGATCCGCACCTCCATCTGAAATTTTTGGGGGGTCTGCAAATGAAAAAAAGGTTAAAGAACCACTGGGCTAGATAGCCAAGGTCTCCCCAGTCTGAGGACAGGGCTGGAAGGTGCGAGGCGGTGAAGCCGCGGGACCTGCCCTAAAGGAAGAGTGAGACCCCCTCCTTTGCAGTCCTGCACATGAAAGGGCTCCCCCGGAGAGACTGTTCCAAAGCTGGTCCTGGCGGGAAGCTCAGACCTTGTTAAGATGCATAAGCATGGTGAGATGTATTACAGGTTATACCTACGGCATCATGGATTTATATTGACAGTCGCATCCCTGACCATCTTGCCTAATAGCCATCACTGGATTTATCCTCCACCAACATCTCTCATTCTGTTTCGAGCCTGGTTCTTCTCTTGGCTTCCACAACATCCTCCAGCAGTGAGTTCCATGGGTTGACTGTGCATCCAAAGAGTCAAAACCACAGGGACAAGGGACACCGTGGCAGGAGATAGTCCTGGCTATGAATAATGACAAAATAATGACAACAGTTTGTGGTCGTTATCATAGAGTGTCGGGAAAGGCTCCATTCCCTGAGGAAAACCCGTTGGCAAGCTAGCTTTCATGACTGGATCCTGGGTCTTGTGGACCCAGCCAACGGATGCTGAGCTGGCCAGGCTCACAAAAACCAGAATATGACTGTTTGCTCTTCGGGAGAAGGGGGAAACCAACCTTATTAGCTAGGGAAGTCACAGTATAGGCTAGCCTCATGTTGTGTGATTCTTGTTTTGTCTTGTAACTGTTCTCTCTCCTGGCTCATGGAAATCCTTGCTCTTTCTTAAATGAGCCATCTTTGGTTTTATTAGAAGTGCTCACGGGTGGTGCCCAGGAGCTGGGGGGTGGGGGAGATAAGGGAAAATGGGTAAACTGAGGCATGCTGCACCTTTTGGGGGGAGAGGAAGTGGAATTTCTGTGAGTTGCCTGTTTCCAGAGACTGGATAGCACAGGGGAGCGATTCAGAGGACTTGGAGACTGGCTGCCCTATGATGGTCTGTGGGGAGATCTACTAAGATGACAGGAGTCCCCCTGAGCCTGCCAGCTTTGGGGGCAGCTCAGCTGAGCATTAATGACTGTTTTCTCAGTCACTGTCTCCCAGGGGCTAATTAAGGCCGGCTCTGCTGCCCCCAGGGCCTGGTTTCTGGAGTTCATCTTTATGGATGGGTGGCCATTCCTCTGCAGATGTTGGGAGAAGGCAGGTGCCAGGTATCCTTGTCTGAGGTGAGGCTGCATATCGGGGATAGGGGGGTGGCAGGGGAGAGTTTGGGATTGCAATGCAGGCTGGATGGGGGAGTGGGCGTGGGAGCTGGGGGGCAGGGACTGGGACAGATGGGGGAGCAGGACAGAAGAGGAAAAAAAAAACCATGTCCTGTGCGTCCATCTGTCCTTTCTTCCCCTGGTATCTAGGCTCTGAACAGAAAGATTTTCCTCACTCAGATTTGCCTCAGGCAGTCCCTCACTCAGCCCCGGCCCCTCCATCTCCACCCTCTTGCATTGCCCTGTCTAGCCAAGTGCTTTGACGGTGCCAGGGGAAGGACCCCATGTGCTGGTGGGTCACTCCACAGCAGACCCTTGCTTGCCGAATGGAGCTCTGTCTCCAATCTTCATCCTTCCCCTTGCACGAGGGGATGGGGGCTCTCAGGACACCTTCAGCATGAGCATCGATTTCCTGGGAAGACCGCGTCTCCACGTAGTGACCAGCTCAAACCAAGAGCTCAGAGGGGGGACGTGTTTCATACCCAGACCCCTGAAAAAGAGCCATGAAAAATTGGAGCCTTTTCATCAAACCTTTCCCAGGCTTTTCATGGACAGAAGGGGCCATTTCCCACAATACTCTTGGGTGACTGTATTGAAGTCAGTCGAATTCTCTTTGGGGTCCTTTGCATTCATTGGAAAGGTTCTGCGTTATTGGGGACCGGGATGATATGACACCTTTCTAAGGGGGCAGGTGGGATGGGACATGGTATAGCCGGAGGCTGAAGCTAGACAAAATTGGCCTGTAAACAAAAGCGTAAATTTATAACCATGAGTGTATTTAACAATGGGCACCATCTACTGATGGGCGCTGTGGATTCACCACCCCTGACAATTTATAAGCCGAGATGGGATATTTTTTGAAAAGATCCGAGATAGAAATTAAATCAAGGAAGATCTCTAGAGGTGGCTGTCAGCCTTTCCAGACCAATGGACCCCTTTCAGGAGTCTAATTGGTCTTGCCTCCCGCCAAGTTTCCCCTCACTTAAAAACGACTTGCTTCCAAAATCAGACGTAAAAATACAGGCGTGTCAGCAGCCACTATGTTGACAAATTGTTTACATTCTCATTTTTACTATCTAATTATCAAGTAAACCCATGAAATATAAATCCTGTAATTGCATTTCAGTGTATAGCACTGAGAGCAGCATAAACAAGTAACTGTCTGTATAAAATGTTAGTTCAGACAGAGTTCCCTGGTGCCTTTTCTGTAGCCTGTTGTAAAACTAGGCAAAGATCTAGATGAGCTGCTGCACCCCCCTGGAAGACCTTAGTGTATTCCCGGGGTGCATGTCCCCCTGGCTGCGAACCACTGCGCTAGAGGTGGTCACGAACCCACCCGTCTATGCATCAATGAGAAAACACTTCAAAAGCCCAGAGGAAGTGATGCGTCAAATAAGAACAGAAATGTGGCCAAGCAGTGTCAAGAGGCTTGCATGGGGGATGTCATAGACTCATAGCCTTTAAGGTCAGAAGGGACCATTATGATCATCTAGTCTGACCTCCTGAACAATGCAGGCCACACAATCTCACCCATCCCCTTCTATAACAAACCCCTAACCTATGTCCGAGTTATTGAAGTCCTCAAATTGTGGTTTGAAGACCTCAAGCTGCAGAGAATCCTCCAGCAAGTGACTCGTGCCCCATGCTGCAGAGGAAGGTGAAAAACCTCCAGGGCCTCTGCCAGTCTTGCCCTGGAGGAAAATTCCTCCTGACCCCATATATGGCAATCAGTTAAACCCTGAGCATGTGGGCAAGACACACCAGCCAGCACCCAGGAAAGAATTCTCTGTAGTAACTCAGATCCCACCCCATCTAACATCCCATCACAGACCACTGGGCATACCTACCTGCTGATAATCAAAGATCAACTGCCAAATTAATTGCCAAAATTAGGCTATCTCATCATACCATCCCTTCCATAAACTTATCAAGCTTAGTCTTAAAGCCAGATATGTCTTTTTCCCCCATTACTCCCCTTGGAAGGCTGTTCCAGAACTTCACTCCTCTAATGGTTAGAAATCTTCATCTAAGAAGACATAAATTTCACTTATGCATAAAACCCACCCCAGCCTTTTGAAGCTATGCCCTGAAGCTACACCCTTCTGATAGGTTGGTGGTCATGGTCTGTTATGAACTTGCTAAGTGTAAAGGACAGACCCCAACCAGGGCTCTGGGGCGATCTCTGGGAAGCTTCTTAGCCATGTGTGTTGTTGTTTTAAGGTGTTTTCTCTGTCCCGCTTTCACCTTATGACTCGAATCACAGAAATGTAGGACTGGAAGAGCCCTCAATCTATCCACTCTCTTGAGACAGGACTAAATATTATCTAGACCATCCCCGACAGGGGTTTGACTAACCTGTTCTTCAAAGCGTCCCAAGGCAGAGATTCCACCAAATGCCCTGGGTCATTTCTCCCAGGGCTTCACTAGCCTGTTAGAAAGTGTCTTGTAACATCTAACCTAAATCTCCCTTGCTGCAATTTAATAAAGGGGCGTGCTTCATTAGAGCTGCATGCTCATTTATACATGTGGGCAAATCTGCAGTTAATAGCCCCTGGAAAGAAAGACAAATACCTGAAAATCCAAAGATTTTTTTTTCACGATTTTAGCCTAAAATGTTAGGGTTTTGCTGGCCCCAAACTGAGAAAAACTTTGGGCTTTTTTGAGGGAAAGCTGGGAATTTTCCATAAAGGTGGGACATTTCCCATTTTATTGAAAAAAAATTAATAGTTTTCTACCTACTGAGGGGAAGGGGAAATCCATCTGCTGGGAAATTTCTGACTTGTGCAGGTGTAAATATTTTGAGGGAAAGGTTGGGTTGAAGGAGACAAAATCAGAGCCTTTTGCTGGCCATCAAAGATATATCATGAATGACGGTGCTTGGGTGTGAGTTGAAAATGGGGGATCCGGTGTAGAAATGGTCAAACTGGGTCAGAATAATCCCCTTTTCATACAGAATCCATCCCCGACCCGGGCCAATCTCGCAAGCTGTGTCAGCAGGTATAATAAAAACCTGCAGAAGAAGGTGGGGACCTGCACACACAACTCGTGTGAAATTCCCTTTTGTGTTTTGAATTTCTCACTGTAAGTTCATTGGGCTGTCTCCTTGTTCCTGTGCCATGTGACAGGGAGGGCAGAACACCCCAGGCTCTTTTCTCTATTCCATTTTCATTGTGTCATGCTCCCCCTTACGCTTTACAAAACCCTAATCTTTCTCGTTGTGATGTTATTGATATAAACTGGGATCATATAGAACATGGGTTGCAACCAAGGTCCAGTAGTGGCACCAAATCCTATGTAATTGATTCCATTTAACCAATTCTAGCTCTCATCTCTATCTTTTTTCCTTTATGAATAAACCTTTAGATTTTAGATTCTAAAGGATTGGCAACAGCGTGATTTGTGGGTAAGATCTGATGTGTATATTGACCTGGGTCTGGGGCTTGGTCCTTTGGGATCGAGAGAACCTTTTTCTTTTACTGGGGTGTTGGTTTTCATAACCATTCATCCCCAGGACGGGTGGCACTGGTGGTAATATTGGAAGACTGGAGTGTCTAAGGAAATTGCTTGTGTGACTTGTGGTTTGCCAGTGGGATGAAACTGAAGTCATTGTCTGGCTGGTTTGGTTTGCCTTAGAGGTGGAAAAACCCCAGCCTAGGGCTGTAACTGCCCTGTTTGAGCAATTGGTCCTGAATTGGCACTCTCAGTTGGGTCCCGCCAGAACCGCATTGTCACACTCGTCTCTCTTCACAGGAGAGTTTTCCTAGAGCTTGACCTGTCCCCAAGCCCCTGGTCATTCTGCATTTCCTGTGTGGTGCTGGGAGGGATCCAGGGATGCAGGCAGGATCCAGATGCAGGCAAAGGGCTGTGAGAGGTTTTCCAAACTGGTACCAAGTCCCCTCTTCGCCGGCTCTTCGATGAACTAAGAGACTGAACACCTGTCAGGTAGGTTTTCTGGGCATCCTGTGTAGCAGCTATGCATGCTTGGAAATATGCAGCGGTGTGCTCGGCATGGTGTGCCTCTCATTAACTTTACCCCAAATCTTGTGGTATCTAGGGCTTTCCTACAGGCCCCCTCCTGACTCATGGACTCAAGTCCAGGCTATCACGGCTGCCGTGTCTAGCTTCAACTACCAGCCACTGGATGGGGTTAGACTGTTCTCTACTAGATCAAAAAGCCCATTATTCAAATGATTGTTCCCTGTGGTGGTACTTCTAGACTGGGATCGAGTCGCCCTTTAACCTTCTCTTTGTTTAGCTAAAGAGCTCGAGCTCCTTGCATCTCTCACTGTCAGGCAGGTTTTCCAATCCATTAATCATTTCCGGGGCTCTTCTCTGAACCCTTTCCAACTGACCAACCTCCTTCTTGAATTCTGGGGCCCGCTAACACCAGTTAAGCTGTTTTCCAAGTGGAAGGTTATTTCAGAACCTCCCTCCTGTCTCTCCTTGGACTCTATGAATCCCCTTTTCACCCCTTCATGGGCATTGCAGAGAACAGAATTACTTTCATTTCCCTCAGCATGCCTGTAACACTTGGAGCTCGGTATTATAACAATGACTAGAATGCAATCTCATGCTTCAGGGCTTCAGTTGGTCATCTGAAGTGGTCAGGAAGTTATTCCCCTCCTCCAGTGTAGTCTAGATGAAATTACTATAAAGTGGATGTACAACTGGCCAAAAGACTGTCCTCAAAGAATAGTTTTCATGGTTCTCAGTCAAACTGGGAAGATATATCTAGCGGGGTCCTGCAGGGGTCAGTCCAGGGTCTGGGACTAGTCAATATTTTCATTAGTGACTTGGATAATGGAGTGGAGGGTGCACTTATGAAATGTACAGCTGATCCCAAGCTCGGAGGGGTTGCAAGCACTTTGAAGGCCAGGATGCGAATTCAAAGCCACCTCAACAAATCAGAGAACTGGTCTGAATTCAACAAGGTGTCACTGAAAAAATGACAAGTGTAAAGTACTTCACTGAGGGGGCGGGGAAAGTCGAAGGTGAGTCAATAAAGTGAAACAGCTGTGAAAAAAGCCTAATATTCTGGGGCGTGTTAATAGGAGTGTTGTATATCAGACATAGGATGTAACTGTCCAGCCTTACTTGGCACTGGTGAGGTCTCAGGTGGAGTATTGTGTCCAGTTCTGGGCACCACACTTCCAGACAGATGTGGTCAAACTGGAGAGAGTCCAGAGGAGAGCAACAGGAATGAGGAAAAGTTTAGAAAATTGACCTAGGAGAGAAGGTTAAAAACACAGGGCATGTTTAGTCCTGAGAAAAGAAGAACAGTTTTTGCATTTGTTACGGGTTGTTATAATGAGGACTGGACTCCATTGTTCTCCATGTCCACATAATCTGCAGCAAGGGAGGTTTAGGTTAGAGGTTAGGAAAAAGTCCCCACCCTGGCCCCGTCTCTTCCCTGCCTCTTCCCCTAAGTGTGCCACATTCCCGCTCCTCCTCCTTCCCTCCCACAGCTTTTTATGCTGCAAAACAGCTGTTTTGCAGCGGGAAGTGCTGGGAGGAGAAGCGGGGATGGCACACTCAGGAGAGGAGGTGGAGGTGAGCTATGGGTGGGCAGCTGCCGGTGGGTGCAGAGCACCCACCAATTTTTCCCTGTGGGTGCTCCAGCCCCTATGTCTGTAGTGATCAATGGCCACTTCCACCAAAAATCCTGCCACATTCAGGTTGCTTCCAGTCCCCAAAGACAATGCCGGTAACCACCCTGGAATAAAGGTTTATTAACTAGGAAAAAGGAAGAAGAGAGTTGTTCACAGGTTAAAGTGAGCAAATACATACATATCAATGAGTTGTCATTGAAATCCTGTGACTGACCGACTTGTAGAGAGATCTGTCCCTTCAAAATGACTTTGTTTTATTTCCTTCATTCAGCTTCTGAGACCCCAGGATGAACCTTCTTGCACATAGCATTTCAAAGGGGTGACAGGGCCATTAACCAATCCATTGCGTTGCAATGATCATTGGTGGCCCATCTGATCTGGATAGTCCTTCTGGATGGGTGGGGGGGAAGGTTCCCAAGTTCAGAGCAAACATTTTCTATAAAGCAAAACATACATATTTTCTCATAGCTTGGAATACCAACATTGTAAGTGAGATTAATGCCAGCAGCAATTTACAAGCGTTACATAGAGTCGAAACGCCAAATACATTCTTATGAGACTACTCCTTGTTTTGAGCGAAACTACCATACAGGTGAATTGCTTTGGCCTCCAGTAAGAGTTTGTTAGTCCTTAGCTTTTTCCTGCTGTCTTGGCAAGGGCAGGCGCTTGGTTTGCCAGTGTCATGGTGCATCAGTCTGGTAGACAAAGGAACTCTGAGGGCCAGTGTCTGGAAGTCAAAGCTAGACAAATTCAAACAAGACATAAGTTGTAAATTTTTAAAAGTGAGGGTCAGTAACCATGAGCAGAAATTAGTGAGGGTTGGGTTGGAACCTCCAACATGGAACAACTTTAAAACAAGATTGAGCTGTTAAACCATTATCCAAAGAGGGCTGGCACAATTCGTCAGCACATTAAATCACTGGTGACTCCCTTCTCCTCCCCACTCAGATTCCAGTGAGGTCCCTTGCCATGGACGACACCAACTGGACGTCCATCTCTGAGTTCGTGCTTCTGGGTCTGTCCGAACGTCAGGACCTGCAGCCACTGATCTTCGCAGGGCTCTTGACCACATATCTGGTGAACCTAGCGGGCAACTCTCTGCTGCTTGGGGCAGTGTGGGCTGACCCCCGGCTCCGCAGCCCCATGTACTTCCTCCTCAGCCAGCTGGCTGTGGTGGATGTGAGCTTCGCCTCCATCACACTGCCCCAAGCCCTGGTGCACGTCCTGACCCAGCACCGGGCTGTCCCCTTTGCCAGCTGCATGGCCCAGCTCTTCATCTTCATGGCTGTGGGCAACATGGAAGGCTACCTGCTGGCCGCCATGGCCTATGACCGTTATGTGGCCATCTGCAACCCGCTGCACTATGCCACCATGGTGACACGGCCCCTGTGCCTCAAGATAGCCGCCGTCTCCTGGGCCGTAGTGATCCCCCACTCCCTGCTGCACACAGTCATGGCCGCTCGCCTGCGCTACTGCAGCCGCCGCTTGCAGCACTTCTTCTGCGATCTGCCGCCCCTGCTGCACCTTTCCTGCACCCGGCCCTTCTACAACGAGTTGGCCGCCTTCACCGAAGGTGTCCTGGTGGTGCTGGCCCCTTTTGTCTTCATCCTGGCCTCCTATGCCTGCATCGGGGTCACTGTGGGCCGCCTGCGCTCCGCCCACGGCCTGCGCAAGGCCCTCTCCACCTGCGGCTCCCACCTGACAGTGGTGATTCTCTTTTATGGCACTGTGGCCTGGCTGTATTTCCGCCCAGCCTCCAGCTATTCCCAGGAGCGTGACCGGCAGGTGGCCATCTTCTACACAGCGGTGGCGCCCGCCCTGAACCCCCTCATCTACAGCCTGAGGAACAAGGATGTGGCTGTGGCCCTGAGGAGGGCAAGGAGGAAGGTCCTGGCTCAGGGTGCGTGAGACCAGCATGCGGCTCCATCACTGCACTTGGTATGAACTTTTCAACCAAGATGTGTCCAGGGAACCTTTCCCCCTTAGATCCACCAGGATACCTGGGTTCTTTTCTCCTCAGACATGAGGCTGGTGGAACTAACACACACACACACACCAGCTACACACACACACACACACACACACACACACACACGTATACACAACCCAAGTCTTTCCATAGAAAAAAGGGTAAATTAAGGGATGTTCTCAAGGGCATGGCCAGACTGGATCAGCCACAAGGCCTGTTGTATTAATTTAGATAGTATAAATGGGCCCAACAAGTCAAAATTGTGAACATAAGTGTGGCCATATTGGGTCAGACCAAAGGTGGATCTATCTCAGTGTCCTGTCTGCTAACAGTGGCCAATGCCAGGTGCCCCAGAGGGAACTAACAGAGCAGGAATCATCGTGTCCATCTCTTGTTGCCTGTTCCCAGCTTCTGACAAACAGAGGCTAGGGACACCATCCCTGCCCATCCCGGCTAATAGCCATTGATTGACCTACCTTTCATGAACTTATCTAGTTCTTCTTTTAACCCTGTTATAGTCTTGACCTTCACAACATCGTGTGGCAAGGAGTTCCACAGGCTGACTGTGCGTTATGTGAAAAAAAATACTTCCTTTTGTTTGTTTTAAACCTGCTGCCTACTCATTTAATCAGGTGACTCTTAGTTGTTGTGTTATGAGGAGTAAATAACACTTCCTTATTTACTTTCTCCACACCGGTCATGATTTTATAGACCTCTCTCATATCCCCCCTTAGTGGTCTCTTTTCCAAGCTGAAAATCCCAGTCTTCTTCATCTGTCCTCATGTGGAAGCTGTTCCATGTCCCTAACCATTTTTGTTGCCCTTTTCTGAATCTTTTCCAGGGCAATCTATCTTCTTTGAGATGGGGCGACCAGATCTGCACACAGTTTTCAAGGTGCAGGCGTACCATGTATTTATATAGGGGCACTATGATATTTTCTGTCTTATTATCTGTCCCTTTCCTAATGACTCCCAAGACTCTGCTTTTTGGACTGTTGCTGCACATCGAGAGGAGATGGGAATTATCTGGGGGCCATTCTCTGGCCTGGTCAGAGTAGATGATGACAGTGGCCTGAAAATCCATGAAAAAGCCACAGCTCCTGGGAAGAAATCATGCCTAGGACCTTTGGCTAGAACTGCAGGATCTGGTACAACCTCATAAAGTCCTGTTGGTGGCTTAGCCACTGGGCAAGAAGCCGTGACAGAGGTGCCTTCGTGAAGGGTCCCCAGGTCTTTGCAACTCAATCCAGACAAACTCATTCCACCAAACACCCATCTTACGGGATCTTTAGCCATAAAGAGGAGCCTGTGAGGTATCCACAGAAAGCTCGTGACTTATCATGACTGTGAGATGTGTGTCTGGGTAATATTTAAGTAATAAAGCAACTCCATTGAAAGTCCACTTGTGACTGATTGCCCCTCTTTGGCATGCCACCTGTTGTACTTGGATACCTCTGAGTCCACCTGTTCCACCAGCCTGGTCCCCGTTTACCTTCTCTTGCTGAGCTCCACAAGCCTCTTCCAGCCACGCATACAGACAGGGCCATGCCCAACTGCAGAAAGACACAGACTCTCAGATCAGCTCTGGGAAGACTCAGCTCTTTGCCCCTTCCAGTTCCTAATTGCACAAACTAAGTTATGGTATAAACAAGAAAGAAGTTTATGAACTACAAAAGGTAGATTTTCAGTGGTTATAAGAGATAGCAAACGGAACAAAGCAGATCCCTTTAGTAAACAAACAAAACACGCAAACTAAACGTACCACACTAAAGAGAGAAACTATACATTAGCAAATTCTCACCCCAAGTGATAAACGGGCAGGCAAATTCTTAAGGCACAACCTGGCTCGGCTTTGCAGCGCACATTTCCCAGGTTTTCATACTCAGGATAGGCATCTCTCTTGCCTGGGACTGTCACTTCTCACAGTTCAGTCTTTGTGCCTCAGGTGTTTCCAGGTATGTTGTTGCAGGAAGAATGAGGTTCTCTCCCTTCTCCCCCAATATCATTGTCTCCCCTTTATCTCTTCTTTCCCCTTGCTGGAAAGCTCTTTTGCTGTAGGGTGACCAGATGTCCCAATTTTATAGGGACAGTGCCGATTTTTGGGTCTTTTTCTCATATAGGTTCCTATTATCCCCCACCTCCTGTCCTGATTTTTCACACTTGCTGTCTGGTCCCCCTATTTTGCTGAGACCTGAGTCAAACAGTTCCCATTGTGTAGAGCTATCTCTGAAAGGTTTCTACTGAACACAGCTCTTGGGGTAATCCTAGTGTTTGTGTAACACATCCGTAGCCAACCTCCATAACTTCCCATACAATGCTAACACATCCAATCCAATGAGACACGATGTCTCACAGATCCAGATTTTTAGAATGATACCTCACAAGACCTATCATGTACAAAACATCTCCTAATGACATGACAGCGGTGAATATTGGGGTGTCAAGGTGTCACCCCACTTTATGGACTGTGTGTGAAAATGAGTCCTGGGGTTCATGTGTCCGGAGTGACAGCCCGTTTAAGTAGGAGAGAGTTGTCATGCTTTTCCTGGATGGCTGAGGGGGCATAATGCAAGTTGTCTAGCCTTGCTCCACCACTACCCTATCAAGCAGAAACCATCGGAAGGTCCATCCCTAGTGGGGTGAGGTGCCCAGGACAACCCCCCCCGCCCCAGGCCCTGCCCCCACGCCACTCCTTCCCCCAAGCCTCTGCCTCACATCTTCCCGCCCCTGCCACACCCTGCCACCATTCCACCCCTTCACCCCCTTTCCCAAGAGATGCTGGGAGTGGAGCAGGGTGGTCACTCTGCCACCCTAGCTCCGCATACCCCTGAAGCTTGGGACCCCCCAAAATGCTGGGTATGGGGCAACCACCCTGAACTGTCCTATGGATGGGGTGGCTCTGACCATCAGAGACTGCTGCAAACAATTTAAACCATCAAAAGTACCAGTACAACGGGTGGGCGCTCGCCCTGGCTACAGATTGAGACAAGACTGTTTTCGGGATGACCCGTGTGGGGAAAGGCATTCATTTAGCACAGCCCCTGGGAAAAGTGAGAGTTTTCGTGAAGGTTTGGATCCTGGTTCTTTGTAAAGCCAGGCCACCCTGCAACAGACTGAATCTTTTTGCAGGGTAGAGGGAACCTGCCTGCTAAGTACAAGCAAGACATTCTCTGGGTAGAAGCATGGAGAGGTAGCCAGGGGGGTTCCCCAAGGTACGTCACAGATGCTAAGTGCGACAGCTCAGGCTGTGCCAGCCCCCAGTGGGTCTGACCCAAGGCCACATGTGTCTGGACCAGATGTGAACATCTAGGGTGAAGGATTCATAAGCCAAGGCAGGGTCTGCCGTGAAGCACTCGGAGAGGGATCCCACTTCTCCCACCACACTCAGAAGCAATTTGCAGTGTGTAACAGTATTTCTGTTGAGCTTGTGGACAAGGCTGTGGATATATATTAGGGCTGTCGATTAATTGCAGTTAACTCATGCGATTAACTAAAAAAATATTAATCGCAATTACAAAAATGAATCGTGAATAATTACAGTTTTATTTGCACTGTTAAACAATAGAATACCAATTGAAATGTATTAAATATTTTTGGATATTTTTCTACATTTTCAAATATTTTGATTACAATTACAACACAGAATACAAAGTGCGCAGTGCTCACTTTATATTATTTCATTACAAATATTTGCACTGTGAAAATGACAACAGAAATAGTATCTTTCAATTCATCTGATACAAGTACTGCAGTGCAATCTCTTTATCATGACTGTGTAACTTAAAAATGTAGATTTTTTTTGTTACTTAACTACACTCAGAAACAAAACCATGTAAAACTTTAGAGCCTACAAGGCCACTCAGTCCTACTTCTCGTTCAGCCAATCACTAAGACAAATCAGTTTAGTTACATTTATGGGCGATAATGTCACCTGATTCTTATTTACAATGTCACCTGAAGGTGAGAACAGGCATTCACATGGCACTTTTGTAGCTGGCATTGCAAGATATATACATGCCAGATATGCTGAACATTGGTATATGCCTTCATGCTTTGACCACCATGCCAGAGGATATGTTTCCATGCTGATGATGCTTGTTAAAAAAATAATGCATTTATTAAATTTGTGACTGAACTCCTTGGGGGAGAATTGCATGTCCCCTGCTATGTTTTACCAGCATTCTGCCATCTATTTCATGTTATAGCTGTCTCGGATGATGACCCATCACATGTTGTTCATTTTAAGAATATTTTTCACTGCAGATCGACAAAATGCAAAGAAGGTACCAATGTGAGATTTCTAAAGATAGCTACAGCACTCAATCCAAGATCACGGACAGCAAGCGTTATCTTTTTGAGCCACAATGTCGACGGTCACGAAGCGATGATTCGCCAACCTCTCCCGTAATTTCCTGCAACTTAAATAACAAGATTAAAAAATTTAAAATGCTTCGACCGCATCCTTTTGCAGTGGTATGAAAACATAACTGGGCTTAGAAGCTTTTTAACTAAATGCCGATGTTTTTGTATAGGCAGCAATATGACTGTAACGAGTGGCTATTTCTGGGGGAGAGCGAATGGGATAAGTGGGCCTTTTCCCTCTAGGGAGCACCGACTCTAATTTGGCATCAGGGCAGTGCACTAGCCGGCTCCGGTGGGCAAGGAATGAGACATGGGCCTTCCCTGTACTGGGGGCACCAGCTCCCATCCAGTCCAAAATTCAACAGCCACTCCTGGACCTTGTGTGCCAGTGGCCCCATCCTGTCTCCATACTTCAAGGCCCCTTAAATGCTCAGCCCGCAGTAGGGGGGCTCTGGATGGGACACAGCCCAGCTGCACCTTCTCCTAACCCTTTGAAATCATCTGGTCTCCTCCACCTGTCTTTTGGACACAGGGATGTGGGGTGGCATGGGCATCCCAACTCTGTGCACCATAATTGGGAGGTGCTTATCGACTCCAAGCATCTCGCAGAGCTCTGGGCTCGCACCCGGGGGAGAATCTCTGAACTCCGTCCCCTGGACAATGCCCTGCTGGGAGAGATCGTGGGACAAACGTCCTGTTGTTTACCACAAACTTCCATGGCAGCCCGTCAGCCGCTCCACCTCCACCCCCAGCTGGTGGGTGCTGCAGGGGGCAGAATTCATGGGGGGCTGATGGGGCCTGGATTGCGTGGGGGCTTGGAACAGCAGAATTGTTGGGGGGCACAACTGATGAGATGCTGGAGGAGGCAGAATTGTGGGGGGCAGGTTTGAGTTTGGGGCTGAAAAGCAGAGCAAATTTCTGGGCAGGAGGATGGGCTGCTGTGGGGGTGACGGGAGCCCCCCACTTCTGTTCTTACTGCTTTCAGCACCAGGACATTCCCTTTAGGGTGCCCAGGGACATAAGCTGCTGCATCGCCCCTCTGCCTCTGCGAGAGCAAGTGTGGCTGGAAATCAGTTCCCTGCCGCCGCCCCCCCCCAGACACCGCTCCCAGCCAAGAGGTGCAGCGAGAACTCAGGAGTCCTGGTTCCCAGTCCCCCCACCCTCCTGCTCTAACCCACGAGCCCCCAGAGCTGGGGATAGAACCCGGGAGTCCTCATTCCCCAATATCCTCCTGGGCTAACCACTAGGTATTATCCCCACACACACATGCACAAGGCAATGGGGCCCCTTCCAAGACTAGAGAATTCACACTCTAAGGTGAAAGCTCAGCTCCTGGAGGGGAGTGGGGTCTAGTGGTCAGAGCAGGGGGGAGCTGGGAGCCAGGAGCCAGGACTCCAGGGTTCTGTCCCCGGTTCTGGAAGCGGAGTGAGGTCTCAAAAAGCACAGGTGCCCAGCCTTGGAAGCACATGGGATGGTGTCTCCCTCACACCACACTGGGTGCAAAGGGTCCAGCCCTTGGTGCCACCCAGGGGCCGGCCTCTCTTGGCAGCAGGGCAGAAGATTCAAGGCTGGTTGTGCTCTAACGCGGGTTACTGGGAGCACTCGGGGGACAGGGGGGAGCTTCCTGTGGCCAAGCAGCCCCCCCACCCCACCCCCTGCTGCACGCCTGAGACTTCCTGTGCAATTAGCCGCTTACGTCTGAATCCGTGCGGGCAGGAACAGGGAGTGATGAGCTCCCAGCCCCTCTGTCTGCGGGGCCCAGCTGGCACGGTGGGGATTGGCTCAGGCAGGAGCCCTGGGAGTCGGTGCCAGGGGAGGACTTGTGGATGCCAGAGAAAGGGGCCATAAAAGCTCCGGCGCTGCCCGGGTGGAAAGCAGCGGGCACCGGCACCAACAGAGACGCAGACCCTGCCGCTGCCCAGGTAGGGCGGATGCCATGGGGCAGGGACCGGACATGGGGCCTTTCCTGGGTAGGGACACCCCCTCTGCAGTGACCCCCATCACCTCCTCGCTGGCTGACATCATCTCTGGTCAGGAGGCTGTCCTGCCACAGTCAGTGGGAGCCAGGACGCCTGGGTTCTCTCCCTGGCACTGGGAGGTGAGTGGGGTCTGGTGATTAGAGTGGGGGGGCTGGGAGCCAGGACTCCTGGGTTCTCAGTGGTGAATCCCTCCACGCTCAGTCCCTCTATCTCTCAGCAGGTGGCAATTTTCCTTCATTCTCTGTCTAATCCCTGCCCTGCTTGGGGGATGAATGCCCTTAGCGATTACTCCACCCCCCTCAGTACCTCTCAGCCTCAGCCTCCCTGTGTTAATCCTTCTCTCCTCTGCTGGGCCTGGGGCTCTTCTCTGAACCCCTCTCCCCCGGCCTTGTGGGTCCAGTTCAGTCTGGGATGGAGGGATCAGTGTTAAGGGCAGGAGGGGGGGCTGCCCAAAGCTGTCTGGACCATCCCCTCTCTCCTTTGCTCTGACTGTGCATCCCTGATCACACCTGGGCCTTGGGGCTCTCACCAACCCTGTCCCGTCCAAGAGCCAGGCTGGGGACTATGTCCCTCCACACTTTAGGGGGGATGTGTATTATGGTACCACTAGGAGGCTGCAGATGACTTGGGGGTGGGGGCAGGTGTTGCGCTAAGCGCTGTTCAGATCAGGGCTCCGTCATGCCAGGTGCTGCCCAGACCCAGACCAAGATCACGGCCCCCTGTTGTGCCGGGCGCTGCCCAGACCCCGACCGAGATCAGGGCTCCCTGTTGTGCCAGGCACTGCCCAGACCCCAACCGAGATCAGGGCACCCTGTTGTGCCAGGCGCTGCCCAGACCCCGACCGAGATCAGGGCTCCCTGTTGTGCCGGGCGCTGCCCAGTCCCCGACCGAGATCAGGGCTCCCTGTTGTGCCAGGCACTGCCCAGACCCCGACCGAGATCAGGGCTCCCTGTTGTGCCAGGCACTGCCCAGACCCCGACCGAGATCAGGGCCCCCTGGTGTGCCGGGCGCTGCCCAGACCCCGACCGAGATCAGGGCTCCCTGTTGTGCCGGGCGCTGCCCAGACCCCGACCGAGATCAGGGCCCCCTGGTGTGCCGGGCGCTGCCCAGACCCTGACCGAGATCAGGGCCCCCTGTTGTGCCGGGCGCTACCCAGACCTCAACCGAGATCAGGGCCCCCTGTTGTGCCAGGCACTGCCCAGACCCCAACTGAGATCTGGGCACCCTGTTGTGCCAGGCGCTGCCCAGACCCCGACCGAGATCACGGCTCCCTGTTGTGCCGGGCGCTGCCCAGACCCCGACCGAGATCAGGGCTCCCTGTTGTGCCGGGCGCTGCCCAGACCCCAACTGAGATCAGGGCCCCCTGTTGTGCCAGGCGCTGCCCAGACCCCAACTGAGATCACGGCTCCCTGTTGTGCCAGGCGCTGCCCAGACCCCGACCGAGATCAGGGCTCCCTGTTGTGCCGGGCGCTGCCCAGACCCCAACTGAGATCAGGGCCCCCTGTTGTGCCAGGCGCTGCCCAGACCCCAACTGAGATCAGGGCTCCATCATGCCAGGTGCTGCCCAGTTCCCGACCGAGATCAGGGCCCCCTGTTGTGCCAGGTGCTGTCCAGACCCCGACCTAGATCAGGGCCCCCTGTCGTGCCCGGCGCTACACAGACCCCGACCGAGATCAGGGCCCTGTCTTTCCAGACGCTGCCCAGACACACAAGAAGAGACTGGCTTTGCCCTCGAAAGCTCCCAGTCTGAATGCACCAGCGGAAGCAGAGCCCTAGAGCTGAGCAGTAACTTGCCCAGCATAACCCAGCTGGTCAGTAGCAGAGCTGCGAAGAGAATCCAGGAGTCCCGAGTGCCCGTCCTGCTGTCTGCCCATATCACATTGCCACTCTGCCTCTGAGTCCCTCTAGCTCATCTCCCTGCCCCAGGCATCGCTCCCCCACGAGCTCAGTAGTTCCTGCAGATTTAAATCACCGCCTCCTCTTTCCAAAGGGAACTCTGTGAACCCCGCTTTCCTCACCAATGCCTTTCACCTGATAACGTCCGTCAGGGCCGCCCAGAGGGGGGGCAAGTGGGGCAATTTGCCCCAGGCCCCGGGCCCTGCAGGAGCCACCATGAGAATATAGTATTCTATAATATTGTAATTTTTTTTTATGGAAGGGGCCCCCGAAATTGCTTTGCTCCAGGCCCCCTGAATGCTCTGGGAGGCCCTGACATCCCTAAAGATATGTTTGGATGTTAGCTTATTCTTTGCTTTGTAGCCTAAATTGTTACATGGTGTTATGTGCGGCTGTTCCCCAGCTCCCCCAACCCAGAGGTGGCTGCATCTCTCTGCCAGACCAGCCCTCCCCAAACACCAAATCCTTGACACTAGGAGAGGGCAGTGCCAGCCCCACCCTGGGCCAAGGGCACTGGCAGAGGGGCAGGCTCTCACCCACACTCTCTCCCTAGAGATCCATGCTCCCCATGGCCAGGCCAAACTGGACAGCAGTGACTGACTTCCTCCTTGTGGGCTTCCCCTCCCATCGAGACCTAAGTCTGCTCCTCTTCTCACTCGCGCTGCCTGTCTTCCTGCTGGGCCTGGTGGGGAACCTGGGCCTGGCGGTTCTGATCTGGGCCGAGCGCTCCCTCCACACCCCCATGTACTACTTCCTCAGCCACTTGGCGCTGCTGGACCTCTGCTCCTGCTGTGCCGTGGGCCCCGTCATGCTGTGGGGCCTGCTGGCAGGCCAGGCTGCCCTCCCCGGCCCAGCCTGCGCCCTCCAGATGTTCCTCTTCGCCACCGCGGGGGACGCCGAGTGTTGCCTGCTGGCTGTCATGGCCTACGACCGCTACGCCGCCATCTGCCACCCACTGCACTACCAGGCTGCTGTGCCACCCCGCCTCTGCCGCGGGCTGGTGTTGGGCTCCTACGCAGCCGGGGCAGCCAGTGCAGCCGTGCACTCCAGCCTGGCCTTCCGCCTCCCCTTCTGCCGCGGCCACACCCTTGACCACTTCTTCTGCATCATCCCGTCCGTGCTGGAGCTGGCCTGTGCCGACACCAGTCTCAACCAGGCCCTGCTGCTCGCCATCTGTGGAGCCATCCAGAGCGTTACCCTGCTGGCCATCCTGGCCTCATATGGGTTCATCCTCAGGGCCGTGGGGCGGGCGGGCTTGCGCCGGGCTGCCTCCACCTGCGGCTCCCACCTGGCAGCTGTAGCTGTGCTCTACGGGACCATCATCTTCATGTACCTGCGGCCCGAAGGCAGCTACGCCGCACAGGCCGACAAGATGGCCGCTGCCTTCTACACCGTGGTCATCCCCACCCTCAACCCTGCCATCTACAGCCTGCGCAATGCCGACGTCAAGGGGGCCCTGGCCAGGCGGCTCCTGGGTGGGCGCCGCATCAGGGGGAGCTGAGGAAGGGGCTGGAGGAGGGGTGGCCAAGGAAAGGGGAGATGGGGCAAGATGGCTGCTTAAGGTCTTCCATGGCATTGATGTAGTGCTTCAGTGCCGACGCAGCCTACTCCGATGGGTGAGGGAGGGTAATACACCTCCCAAGGAGGTGGTCACTAGGTCTTACAAAGCAATTCTTCCACCGACCCAGTGCTGTGCACACTGGGGGTTAGCTGGGTTTAGCTACTTCTCTCCGGGATGCGGATTTTTCACTCCCTGGAGTGATGTCGTTGGGGCGACCAACTTCTTAGCATAGCCCCGGCCTGAGTAAGATGATCAAAAACTAATCCATAGCCCTTCTGGTTCCCTGCTCTAGCCATGAGCACTTTTTCTGTAGACTGTATCCCATCCTCATTCGGACAAATGCCCGCTGGAAACTAACAGGGGCATTTACCTGAATGCAAACACTGCCCCCCAGTCCCTGTGTGACACCAGGGTGACAACATGAAACCCTAATGGCTAATGGCCCCATCCTGTCTCCGTATTTCACAGCTGCTTACATGCTTGGCCCCTAGGAGCTGGCTTTGGATGGGACAGAGTCTGTCCACACCTTCTCCTCACCCTTTGGAATCAGATGGTCTCCTGCAGACATTGCTGGGGCAGAGGGAATCCCTCTAGAATTGGACACAGCAATCTGGGGTGCAGCCCAACCTCTATAGACCATAGTCAGGGGGTATTAATGACCCCAAGCATCTCACCGAGCTCTGCGCTCACACCAGGGGACAAATCTCTGAACTCCATCACCTGGACAATGCCAGTTTGGAGACAAATGTCCTGTTAATTACCACAAACTCCACCGCAACTCATCAGCCACTCCTCCTTCACCCCCGGCTCCCATTCCCGAGGGCACCAGTGCCTAATGATGTGCAGAGCAGCGTGGATTCATTATCAGTAATGGACACACAGGGGATGAGTTGGACATGGGAGCACGGGGGACCCGAATGGGGATGGGTGTGCCTATGCTGTGTATTCCTATGTTAGATAAACAGGGAATTCTTGACTAGATTGGAGATTGGTTCTAGTGCCTCTGTATTTGGCCCTGGGGAGACCATAGTCCTAGTTAGGGTGAGCTGACGTCCCTATAACACCAGGACTGTCTCGATATCAGGGGCTTTGTCTTATATATGCAACTATACTCCCCAAAAAAACAAGTCTCCCAATTTAGAAACCCTGCCATGTAGTGAGAGATGCCAGGAGCTCAATCTGTTTAGCCAAACAAAGAGAAGGTGAAGAGATGACTCAAGCCCAACATGGGGGATAAATATTCAATAACAGGCTCTTCAGTCTAGCAGAGGAAGGTCTAACCCGATCCAGTGGCTGGACAGTGAAGCTAGACATGTTCAGACAGGAAATAAGACGTACATTTTGTTCATCCCTGACGATTTTTCAATCAAGTTGGGGTGATTCTCTAGGAGATCTGCTCTAGAAATTGTCTCGGAGCTGTTCTCCAGCCTGTTTGATGGGGAATTCCACTAGATGATCCCAGTTTGGAGTCGATCGATAATCTCAAAACTCTCTGTAACAAAGCGGCCTCTGGCGGGGTACAACTGAGAGTATCAGTTCAGGACAAATTGTTTAGAATAGGGCAGTTACAGCCCAAGGCTGCGGTTCCTTTATTATTAAAGCACACCAAACCAGCCAAACAGAGAGGACTTCAGTTTTACCCCACTGGCCAACCAGAAGTCATATAAGCAATTCCCTTAGACACTCCCCTCCCCTTGTATTACCACCAGCACCACTCCTTATGTGGATGAATGATTATGAAAACCAATACCCTAGTAAACGAAATAAGGTTCTCCCGATCCCAAAGGACCAAGCCCCAGACCCAGGTCAATAGACAAGTCAGATCTTACCCACAAATCAGAGTGTTGCCAATCCTTTAGAATCTAAAATCTAGAGGTTTATTCATAAAAGAAAGAAATATAGATGAGGGTTAAAATTGGATAAATGGAATTGAATACATACAACAATTGAAAAGTTCTTGGTTCAGGCTTATAGCAGTGGTGGAAACATATCTCTGGAGTAGATCCACAGCTGGGATGGGTCATTCAGTCCTTTGTTCAGAGCTTCAGTTTGTAGCAAAGTTCCTCCAGAGGTAAGAAGCAGAATTGAAGACAAAATGAAGAAGATGCAGCTGCCTTTTATAGACTCTTGCCATGCGGCCTGTGCTTCCTTTGTTTCAAACACAAGCTGCCCAGCACATGGTATGACGGGTTGGGTCACAGAAACCCTCTTGGGGCTGCCAACTGATGTGCCAAGACTATTTCTGCCCCTGCTTTCTTGCCCTGGCAGCTTAGGACTTCAGTGCCCTGCTTGGTTTGAGCCAGACCCGCTAGCCTGCTGCAAACCCAGACCCAGGGTCTGAACCACATCCCCTGACAGCTGTAGGCTTAAGTGAAAGCAATTTACAGAAGTGTTCCTGTCTTTAACACTCAGATGTCCAACTCCCAGTGGGGTCTAAACCCCAAATAAATCTATTTTACCCTGTATAAATCTTATACAGGGTAAAATTATACATTGTTCGCCCTCTATAATACTGATGGAGAGCTATGCACAGCTGTTTGCTCCCCCCAGGGATTAATACATACTCTACAGCAATTAATAAGTAAAAAGTGATTTTATTAAATACACAAAGTAGGATTTAAGTGGTTCCAAGTAGTAACAGACAGAACAAAGTGAATTATCAAGCAAAATAAGATAAAACACTCAAGTCTATGTCTAAGAAACTGAATACAGATAAAAACCTCACCCAGTAAGCTTCCTTTTACCGACTAGTCTCCTTCTAGTCTGGGTCCAGAAATCACTCACCCCCCCTGTAGTTACTGTCCTTTGTTCCAGTTTCTTTCAGCTATCCTTGGGGGTGGAGAGGCTCTCTCTTTTTAGCCAGCTGAAAACAAAATGGAGAGGTCTCCCAGGGGTTTAAATAGACTTTCTCTTGTGGGTGGAGACCCCCTCCTCACTCCTCTGCAAAGTCCAGCTCCCACATGGAGTTTTGGAGTCACATGGGCAAGCCACATGTCCATGCATGACTCAGTTTTTACCAGCCAAGCCACATTCCTGGGAAGGCTCAGATGTGGATTGGCATCTTCAAGTTCATTGTTGGTTTAAGTGGTTTTTGACTGGGCACTTAATTTGCACTTTTCTCAAGAAGCTGACCAAATGTTTTACTAGGCTAGTTAAAATCAAGCCAGTACTCAGCCAATGTTCATAACTTCAATACAAAAATGATACATGCATACAAATAGGATGAATACATGCAATAGATCATAACTTTTACATCAATATGCTACATGGCATATATAGCTAAAACATATTCCAGTTATGTCACATATACAGTCATAAGCATATTCCATAAAGCCTTATGGGGGGCACCGTGACACATGGCTTGGAAGCCTTCGAGTTCTCTCCAGATGCATGTCCCTGTATGCCTTGCTGAGTCACAAGGTGTATCTGCCTTCTCTCGATGGGTCAATAGTATAGCTGATGGTCCTTAATGGGCTATCAAACAGGCTAGGCAGTGCTGATGCCAAACTGTCTGGGGTGTCACCCAGAAACATAGCACAAGTTTGAAATACTGACAGTATAGAGCCAATACTTATAACTTTAAATACAAAAATGATACCTCCATACAGATAGCATAATCATAACCAGCAAATCACAACCTTTTCACAGACCCCTTACTTGACCTCCTTTGTACATGATTTGGTGCCACTATAGGACCTTGGTTGCAACAATGATCTATATGGTCACAGTTCATGTCAGTAACGTCACACTCTCTCAGCTCTGAGTGCAAGAGAAAGGAGAGGGCAAGACGTGCTGCCGGCCGATGGCTCAGATCCCTCAACCCTATGGACCAAGGGTGCTTGTCTAAAAGATTGGCTCTAGTTCAAACAGGAATGAACCCAGGGCCGTCCTAGGGCCTGGGCCATATGGGGGCAAGGCCGGGGGGTTAGCTGGGATGAGCCCAACTGGCCTTTCTGGCCTTGGCTTTTATGAATCCATCTTAACAGTAGGGGACACCTTTCCTGCAAGCTGCCTCTCTTCACGGCCACCTCTAGACATCTTGTGGGAGCCATTTCCCCTTGTTCTCCCGCCATCTAGGGCTGCGAGTGCGCCCCTCCCCCGCCATATAGGTTGTGTTTACT
This sequence comes from Gopherus flavomarginatus, assembly GCF_025201925.1. Classification (NCBI taxonomy): domain Eukaryota; kingdom Metazoa; phylum Chordata; order Testudines; family Testudinidae; genus Gopherus; species Gopherus flavomarginatus. Next base: position 2,532,726 of record NC_066634.1, read on the forward strand.
CCCCTCCCCCACTATATAGGTTGTGTTTACTCCCCTCCCCCGCCATATAGGTTGTGTTTACTCCCCTCCCCCGCCATATAGGGCTGAGAGTGCACTCCCTGCCCCAATATATGCAGCTGTGTTTACTGCTCCTCCCCACCATATAGGGCGATGATTACTGCCCCTCCCCTACTATATAGGGCTGTGTTTACTCCCACTCCCCCACCATGTAGGGCTGCGTTTACTTCCCCCTCTCCCTCCCTATGGGGGGGGGGACAACTAACTGCCACTCTGGGCTTGGGACAGACCATTTTTCCCCTGGTGGGGGAGATAGAGAATTATCCCAGACTCAGGCTTTTTAACCCCTCACACTGAAAAGGAGCCATTCACTTGTGTGTGTGTATGGGGGGTTCTTGTTATAGATTTCCTGACAGGGAAAAATACATCCAATGCACTCGTCCAGATAACTTAACCCCTGCACCCTCCTGCCTGTGAAATGGTCTCTTCCAAGGGAGAGAGAAGAACCAACGAGCCCAACTGATGGAACGAACCATTCCACTGTGGGGGGACAGGAGAAGGGAGATGAAATGTCAAAGAGTCATCACTGCCACTTTGGAATGTCCCATTGTCATTGGTGGGGAGGGGCGTGGCCAACTGCCCTAACTGCCACTTTGGAAGGTCCCATTCTGCCTGTGGGGAGGGGTCTGGCCAATTGCCATAACTACCACTTTGGAAGGACCCATTCTGCCTGGGGGAGGGGTCTGGCCAACTGCCATAACTGCCACTTTGGAAGGTCCCATTCTGCCTGTGGGGGAGGGTCTGGCCAACTGCCATAACTGCCACTTTGGAAGGACCCATTCTGCCTGGGGGGAGGGGTCTGGCCAACTGCCATAACTGCCACTTTGGAAGGTCCCATTCTGCCTGGGGGAAGGGGTCTGGCCAACTGCCATAACTGCCACTTTGGAAGGTCCCATTCTGCCTGTGGGGAAGGGTCTGTCCAACTGCCATAACTGCCACTTTGGAAGGACCCATTCTGCCTGGGGGGAGGGGTCTGGCCAACTGCCATAACTGCCACTTTGGAAGGTCCCATTCTGCCTGTGGGGGAGGGTCTGGCCAACTGCCATAACTGCCACTTTGGAAGGACCCATTCTGCCTGGGGGGAGGGGTCTGGCCAACTGCCATAACTGCCACTTTGAAAGGTCCCATTCTGCCTGTGGGGGAGGGTCTGGCCAACTGCCATAACTGCCACTTTGGAAGGTCCATGATCACTGGAGAGAGAATTCAGACACAATCGCTGGAAATCCCTTTCAACAGGGCAATGGGGCACAAGTGCACCTCAAGAGCAGCCATTTAAAGGCTCGTTCATTCACCGATTCAGTCATGCAAGATGGCTCCTTTCTCATGGCGCCGTCCCCATCGCTGCGCCGAGAAACCAAACTGCCTGGGACATATAAGCCTTTTAAGGCTTTTGACACAGTCCCCCAGGACATGCGGGTCAGACAAAAGTAAAAGGCTGGAGCATAACTGGTTGAAAGGCCGTACTCAAAGCGTAGTCATCAATGGTTCACTGTCAAACTGGGAGGGCGTATCAAGACTCATAGACTTTATGGTCAGAAGGAACCATCATGACCATCTAGTCGGACCTCCTGCACTTTGCAGGCCACAGAACCTCACCCTGTGACGTAGTAGGGAGTGGGGCAGATTGACCGGGGAGTGTTGCAAGGGGTGTTTTGTTGGGACTTTCTGCATTGGTGATGGGCTACCAGAGTGTGACTTCACTTGAGGGACGATACCTTTTAATACCTGAGCATGTAACCTGAACCCAGGATGGGGGTTGGGGTCAGGGGACACCTTTTGCCCAGGAAACTGGACAAAGACTGGAGGAGGAGCCAGAGGGAGGCTGCTGGAGGGGGTTTCAGTTTGGAGCTGACTGGAAAAATGGAGGGAACCCCAGGATTGGGGTCTAAGCTCCCTGACCCCCAGAAGGACTTGACTGAGGGGTCCTGGTTGTACCTACAAGCTCTGTTTGGGACTGTGTTCCTGTCATCCAATAAACCTTCCATTTTACTGGCCATTCGAGAGTCACGGTGAATCGCAGGAAGTAGGGGTGCAGGGCCCTGACTCCCACCCACTCTGTGACACACCCACTCTTGTAATAGACCCCTAACCTCTGGCTGAGTCACTGACATCCTCAAATCATGATTTAAAGACTTCAAGTTACAGAGAATCCACCATTTACACTAGTTTAAACCTGCAAGTGACCCATGATCCACACTGCAGAGGAAGGCAAAAACCCTCAGGATCTCTGCCAATCTGGCCCAGGGGAATATTCTTTCAACTTTGCCTCCCTGGTATTTATCCATCTGATGTATTTATAGAGAGCAATCACATCTCCCCCCAACCTTCATTTGGTTAGGTTAAACAAGTCAAGCTCTTTGAGTAAGGTAGGTTTTCCATTCCTCAGATCATCCTAGTAGCCCTTCTCTGCACCTGTTTCAGTTTGAGTTCATCTTTCATGAACATGGGAGCCCAGCACTGAACACAGTATTCCAGGAGGTCTTACCAGTGCCTTGTATAATGATACTAACACTCCTTTGTCTCTACTAGAAATATCTTGCCTGACGCATTAGGACTGCATTAGCCTTTTTCATGGCTGCATCACATTGGAGGCTTATAGTCTCTAGTGGGATCAGTCCTGGGTTCAGACCTATCCAATATGTTCATTAATGACTTGGATAATGGACTGGAGCGGATGCTTATAAAATGTGCATGTGCCACCAAGTTGGGAGGGGTTGCAAGCACTTCCAAGGGCAGGATTAGGTTTCAAAACGACCTCACCAAATTGGAGAACAGGTCTGAAATCAACAAGACGACACTCCATAAAGACAAGTGTGGTTCATGCTGTGGAGCGTTGGTGGTGCTGCCAGTGCTGCTATTCTCGGAGCTCCGGTGTTACCTGGATTAGCAGAGAGTGTCATGTGCTGGTTCAGCAGACCTCAATGTTATTCCTAAAGAATACTTGGTCAGTACTTGGTCCTGCTAGTGAAGGCAGGGGGCTGGACTCGATGACCTTTCAAGGTCCCTTCCAGTTCTAGGAGATTGGTATATCTCCAATTATTATATTATTATAAGAAACCACAGGCTCGGGTTGGTGGCAAAGTTGTTCGGCCAGGCTTTATTGTCAGCAAAGTACAGTCCTAGCCTGTCCAATGCCCTGGCACAGGGATACTAACATATGTATGTCCGCGACAAAGTAAAGGCTTGGTCAACATAACAGGATGCTGTCCCCTTGGCTGATACAAAGATGTCTTCTCCTTTTATACATCAATACAAACAAGTTACGTATTATACTCCAGATGTTATTCGTTACCTCCTTTATACCTTGTACCTAATAGTTCAAAATTAACCATCCTCATCCATTATCCTGCCATCCCATCCTTATCTTACAAGGGCTCAGTGTATTCCTGTACAATCTCTTGGGAATTTGTATACATATTTACTTGAGAACTCTGGGTGTTTTTGTACCATCCTCTCCAGACAGGAATGAGCTTACTTGGTTAGCCAAGCCAAAACCTGGTTTGTTACCATACTGCCAAGGCCTACTCTAGTTTCCCATAGTTCAGATGGAAGGAGAGACAGCAAGAGACAGCCCAGCTCAGAAAGGCAGCAGAGTGGACCTCCAAAAAGGAGTGGAAGTAAATCTACTCTCCAAAACAGGAGAGTGAGAAATCCTCAAAATCCTCCTGTGACTTACCTATCTCATAGAACTGGAAGGGACCCTGAAAGGTCATGGAGTCCAGCCTCCTGGCTTCACTAGCAGGACCAAGTACTGATTTTGACCCAGATCCCTAAGTGGCTCCCTCAAGGACTGAGCTCACAACCCTGGGTTTAAAAGGCCACTGTTCAAACCACTGATCTGACTTAAACCTGGCCCCAGAAAAGAGGGTCAGAAAAGCTTAAATGAGAGCCCAGAAACAGCAGAGGGATCAGCCAGGAGAAGGAGAAAGACCCTGTCAGTGTTCTAAATGTGGGAAAAGGTTTGACTGGAGCTCAGACTTGATTACATACCAAAGGATCCACCAGGAGAGAAACCCTATAGATGTCCTGAATGTGGGAAAGGAGTCAATGGGAGGTCAAAGCTTAGTGTCCATCAGAGAATCAACTCAGGGGTGCTCACCTGAGCGTCGTGAAAGTGGGAAAAGATTTGGTGGGAATTCAACGCCCACTAAGCACCTGAGAATCCACACAGGAGACCCCATCAATGTGATGAGTGTGGGAGAGGATCCTGGGAGAGATCAGACTTCATCACACATCAGAGGGTGCACAGAGGAACATAAGAACTTAAGGTAGACCATACTGGTTCAGACCCTGGGGCACTGAGACAGGGGAGACCTGGGAGCCATGGCCCCATCACTTTTTATCGGAGGTAAGGGCAAGCAACAGGGGAAGAGGGGGCAAAGAAGAGTGAGCAGGGGGCGGGGTTTAAGGGAGAAGAGGTGGCACGGAGTGGGTTCTCAGGGGAAGGAGCAATGTGAGGGTGGGGCCTTGGGGAAAAAGTGGTGTGAGGGTGGGTCCTTGGGGGCAGTGGGTGGCATCAGGGCGGGGCCTTGGGGAGAAGGGGCAGGGCCTTAGGGAGAAGGGGCGGTGCAGGGGCAGAGTGACAGTTCAGCCACCAGTGGCCCTCACACTTTTAGAGAATTTCCACTGCGCCTGGTCAGACCAGTGGTCCATCTAGCCCAGTTTTCTGTCTTCTGACAATGGCCAGTGCCAGATGCTTCAGAGGGAATGAACAGAAGAGGGAAATTATCAAGTAATCCATTCCTTGTCATCCAGTCCCAGCTTCTGGCAGTTAGAGGTTTAGGGACACCTGGAGCACGGGCTTGCATCCCTAACTATCTTGGCTAATAGTCAATGATGGACCTGTCCTCCATGAAGAGAAACCCCAACAATCCCCTGAATGTGGGAGATGTCAGACTTTGGTAGCCAAGGATAAAAGACATCAGGTGTATTTAGGGCACAGAGGTGAAATACAAGTATTAATTCATGCCATAACATAGAGCCTACAACCTTAAGGTTTGTAAGATATTTAGCTTAGAGAAACAAGTCTTCAAGCCTAAAGACGTGACATAAGCCACTACCCAATAAGCAGGGCTTAATATGTGCCAGGGCTTGCCAGAGCTAAGCCCCTGTGCCTCTGCACTTGCTGCATCAGTTATTAATGTAAAAACATTGCTTGAGCCCCAGTACCTCTTCCATTACAAATCAAGCACGGCCAATAAGTGACTCTAGATCATAAGCTGTCACAAGATAGCAATGACTTTAGATCACAGGATGTCATAAGGTAGAATACTGCATTCAGTAAGTGTTCATCTGCTGCTATTTAGGAAACTTTATTGCAATGTACCCGTTAAAGATACTCAGAGTATTTGAGGGATTTTTGCAGACTCAGAGGGCCGGCAGCAATCTGCAAAGCACAAGTTGTTATGGTGACTGACTGACATAAAGATCAGTAAGTATAAGAGGAATGAACCAATTAGTCGCCTATGAAAAATGGAGCAGCCCACAAATTGTGGGGTGGGGAAGCTCAAAAAAGTAAAAGGGGTCAAAACTTTCATAAATATATGCAAACTCCAGTGAGCACAATATAGCAGCGGTGTTTCGGCCTGCGTGCCTTGGAGACACCAGGATGACTCCCGCTGATGGTGAGGATGAAGATGAGGACGATGAGACACTATGGGCATTTCTGCAAGGAATGGCATGCAGAATGCAAAGGCAAGATGCTCCACTGCAGTGTGCGTATTGTGGTTTGGTTGGCTGATAAAACTCCTGATTACAGAAATACTGCTGTGGACTATCGATACTCTCTCTACTGTAGCAAAGCTTGGGGCTGAACGCTCACAGATTAAGCTAGGTGCAAACCCTCACTCGGGGGTGGGTGATTAGTTAAAGCAGCAGTTCTCAAATTCTGGGAGGGGCCTACCAAGGAAGGTGCGGGAGTGTGGCAAGGGAGGCATGAGCTGTGTGCCTTTTTTTTCATTTAAAGGACTCTGGCTGTCAGCCCTGAGTAGCTGGAGATCATGCAGAAGGACCATGCACACCCAAGAGGCAGGATAAAGGCAACAGCTGGAGCCTCACCACCAGGGCTTGGGCTCCCCTCCTCCAGCCAATCCTTCACCAGGAGGTGGCTTGGGCTTGGAGTCTCCTTCCCCTCCCTACTGGGAGGCAGCCCGGGCTTGGGCTCTTCTTCCCGTCCCCCTCCCCCATCACTTGGCTGTCAGCCCCAGGGTGGCAGCAACAGCACAGAAGTAAAGGTGGCCATCGGGCACTAAGTCTGCTGTAAAAAGTGATACTGACAAATATAACTTTTCACATGGCCTCCTTTACTTCTGCGCTGCTGCTGGCGGCGGTGCTACCTTTAGAGCTGGGCACCTGGCCAGCAGCCGCTGCTCTCTGCTCTGTCTTCAGAGCTGGGTAGTGGTATATATACTTGGGGGAAGTGGGTAAATGACTACAGACACAAAGAAGGGGGGACCCGATCAAATAAGTTTGAGAACCACTGAGTTAAAGTAACCCATGATTATAGATAAGGCTACCCCTTATCATCCATCAGAGAGTCCATGCACGAGAGAGACCCTATCAATGTGCTGAGTGTGGGAAAGGATTCAGTCCACGCTTGAAGCTTATCCCCTATCAGTGAGTCCACCCAGGAGATAAATCCCACCCCTGGAGCTCAAATCTAGCAAGACACAGAGGCTCCCGGTCAGCTAGAGACCGAGGCAGACCAGACGTGTTTGTCCACCCTTTCGTGTTTCAGACTGTTTTTCATTATAGGCGTTTCACTTTTTACATGGCCTCTGTATGTAGATATGCTGGTATGACCACCATTAGACCAGCTTTTACTGAAGCTCTCACATGACATTATTGAAGGATAAATGCTATTAAAGCAGTGTGCTAGGTGTAAGGAGTTTGACAGGCCTCTTGGGAGTTAACAGTGAACTCTTGGTAGTTGGCATCGAGAGGTTCTTTAGAGTTACTTAAGTAAAGTTTTCATTTTAACAACATCCCTTGTTTCCTGTCTCTTTAGCTGGAGAGTTTTTCTTAGAAAGAAACTCCCCCTTTCTGACTGTCTCTTGGGTAATAATTTGCCAATATTTAAGGGGGAGGGGGATTAACCATAGGAACAGCTTGCCGAGGGGTGTGGTGACTTCTTAATCACTTGTAGTCCATTGCATCGAGACTGGAAGTCTCTTTCTAAGAGAGAAACTTTAGTTCACCCCGCAGCTCTTGGCTGGATGTAGGAAGGGCTCTGGGTGTTGGGCCTGGAGGGTGCAGTAAGTGAGGTGAGATGGGTCAGAACCATCCCTTTCTGGGTGTAGAACATGTGACCATTGGCTAGGTTCATCGTGGGTCTCCATCGCCCTTGGAGCCCATTCTCAGCTGAGCATTTGACTTCATGGCTCAAATCTCCTCTCTGCATGGACCTTGGAGCCATGAAGCAGGGGAACCAGACCAGCATCTCCGGGTTCATGCTGCTGGGTCTCTCACACTGGCCAGAGCTTTGGCACCTTCTCTTCCTCTTCATGTGCCTGCTGAAGCTCCTGGGGAACTTGCACATTGCCCTGCTTATCTGCTCTGACTTCTTGTGATGTTATGATTGTAATATAATATCTCATTGAAAGATGACACAGGACCAGAAAGAGTTAATTAACTCCCAGACTGACCTGACCCATGGCCGAACTTTAAACACTTGTTAGGAAGATATGTAAATGAACAGAACTTTGAAATGTAGCCTGCATTGTTAGAGATAGAAGGGTAGATGTTTGCTCAGGTCTTGTGATGTAAGCAAACAAGTCTTGTCTATTACTATTACAGTATGCTAACATTTTTATGGTTGACTTAGAACAATGCTTCCTTAGCTCTCGTCTCCTAATGCCCCTACTCTTCTTGCGCTACACTGATGACAGCTTCATCATCTGGACCCATGGAAAAGAAGCCCTTGAGGAATTCCACCATGATTTCAACGATTTCCATCCCACTATCAACCTCAGCCTAGACCAATCCACACAAACGGTCCATTTCCTGGACACTACTGTGCTAGTAAGTGATGGTCACATAAACACCACCATATACCAGAAACCTACTGACCGCTATACTTACCTACATGTCTCCAGCTTCCATTCAGGACACACCACCACATGATCCATTGTCTGCAGCCAAGCTCTAAGATACAACCACATTTGCTCCAATCCCTCAGACAGAGACAAACACCTTCAAGATCTCTATCAAGCATTCTTAAAACTACAATACCCACCTGATGAAGTGAAAAAACAGATTGACAGAGCCAGAAGAGTAGCCAGAAGTCACCTACTACAGGACAGGCCCAACAAAGAAAATAACAGAACGCCACTAGCCGTCACTTTCAGCCCCCAACTAAAACCTCTCCAGTCCATCATCAAAGATCTACAACCTATCCTGAAAGATGATCCCTCTCTCTCACAGATCTTGGGAGACCGACCAGTCCCCGCTTACAGACAGCCCACCAACCTGAAGCAAATACTCACCAGCAACCACACACCACACAACAAAAACACTAACCCAGGAACCTATCATTGCAACAAAGCCCAATGCCAACTCTGTCCACGTATTTATTAAAATGACACCATCATAGGACTTAATCACATTATCCACGCCATCAGTGGCTCGTTCACCTGGACATACCAATGTGATATATGCCATCATGTGCCAGCAATGCTCCTCTGCCATGTACACTGGTCAAACCGGACAATCTCTACATAAAAGAATAAATGGACACAAATCTGACATCAGGAATCATAACATTCAAAAAACAGTAGGACAACTCTTCAACCTCTCTGGTCACTCAGTAACAGACTTAAAGGTGGCAATTTTGCAACAGAAAAGCTTCAAAAACAGACTCCAACGAGAAACTGCTGAGCTTGAATTAATATGCAATCTAGATACCAATAACTTGGGTTTGACTAGAGACTGGGAGTGGCTGAGTAATTACACATATTGAATCTATTTCCCCATGTTTAGTATCCTCACGCCTTCTTGTCAGCTGTCTAAAATGGGCCATCTTGATTATCGCTACAAAAGTCTTTTTCCTCCTGCTGATAATAGCTCATCTTAATTAATTAGCCTCTTACATTTGGTATAGCTACCTCCACTTCTTCATGTTATCTGTATGTATATATATATCTTCTTACTAAATGTTCCATTCTATGCATTTGACGAAGTTGGTTGTAGTCCACAAAAGCTTATGCTCAAATAAATTTGTCACAAGTACTCCTGTTCTTTTTGCGGATACAGACTAACACTGTTGCTAGTCTGAAACCTATTTCAGGGGAGTAAATCAGACCCATGTGGTGGGGGAGAGGGAGTAAATCCAGCCCCATGTGGTGGAGGAATGACTCCCACAAGATCAGGCTATGGGTGTCCATGAAGCGAGGTAATTCATCCAAAACATGCCACCTATAGGATTGTAAATTTTGGTTGGCCTTATTCCTGGAGGTTTCATCACATGACATAATCTTTAATTAAAGATCCATCTTTAATTATTGGAGACTCCAGGGCAATCCTGGAGGGTTGGCCACTCTCACCACCTGCTGTTAACATAGATACCAGAGCCAGAAGAGCCCATTGGGATAATCTAATCTGAACCAACCCATAGATCCCAGACCCTAGGACAGCTCTGGATTCTTTGGAGTTGGGAGAGTTTTGAGATCATTCATCGATTCCACACTTGGACCATCTACTGGGACCCCCCGTCACAGGCCAGAGATAGGCCCCAAGACAATTCCTAGAGCAGATCTCCTAAAGAAACACCCCAGCTTGACTGAAAAATTGTCAGGGATGGAAAATCCACCATGACCCTTGGTCAGTTGTCCCGATGGTTAATTCCCCTCATCACTAAAAATGTATGTTTTATTTCCTGTGTGAATGTGTCTAGCTTCACCGTCCAGCCATTGGATCGGGTTAGACCTTCCTCTGCTAGACTGAAGAGCCTATTATTAAATATTTATCCCCCATGTTGGTACTTACAGACTGTGGGCGCACCAGGGCCAATTACAGGGGAACTAGATCCAATCTCCTGTTACTCTCGAGTCCCCTGTTTATCTACCTAACAGGAATACACAGCACAGGCACAACTGTCCCCACCTGGGTCTCCGTGTGTTCCCATCTCCAACTCATCCCCTGGTGTGTTCATTACTGATAATGAAGCCACACTGCTCTGGGCATCGTTAGGCGCTGGTGCCCTCGAGGATGGAAGCCGGGGGTGGAGGCGGAGTGGCTGATGAGTTGCGGTGGCAGTTTGTGGTAATTAACAGGATGTTTGTCCCATGATATCTCCAAGTTGGGCATTCCCAAGGGTCCAAGTTCAGAGATTCAGCCTTGGGTGCGAGCCTAGAGTGTTAGGACATAGATAGGCCTATACTGTAAGAATGTAGGTATATGTTTATCATTTAGCTAGTTATAGAGGTATAAAAGAAAGAATCAAAATCACTGTCTGCCTGAATAGGGCCTTTTCTCACTGTGACAGTCTGAGGCCTTTGGCTAAGCAGCAGAGGCAACCATAAGCTGGAAAACATATGGTCCCATCCTTACATTCCACTAGTCACACTGAAATAAGGTGCTATGGGGCCGTTAGGAATACAGTCCTGGCCTGATAATGTCTATCACCTCCAGAGAAAGGGAAGAGCCTAGAAGATTTAAAGAAAACGTAGTTTAACAGTGATGGGAAAGGCCTAAGAATTAAGAGGCCTGAAATTCCGGCTTCTGCTTCTAGCTAAAGGATGGGCCTAGCAATTTGAATGATAGACGGGATCTGAGAATCAAGGACAGGACATGCATTTAATCTTATATTTAACCATGTCAGCTATTTGCTAATTGGCCCGCTTGGCACGTAAGTATATGCAGCTGTTTTCTCATGTATCCCCAAAGACATTTAATGTCAGGGGTCAAGGCATGTACCTTACTCTCCCTTCAAAATGACAAATGTATCCGCAACAGATGTCTCCTGTATCCCCCTCCCCAAAATAATACATGTATTCTGTGTAACCTGTTATCTATAGGTCAGCATAATGACGTAAACAGGATAAGAACTAAAGTTGTTTGTTGCTGATTATAAAAGGGGCCTATGTCGCCCATGTAAGGTGTGTTTTTCTTCTCTGGCACTAGCCGAGGAGAAACACCCGCTCAGCTGAACGAGAATAAAGGTGTGGTACCCGTCTTCTTGTCCTCCGTGCCTCCTTGGTGTAATTAGGTAAGCTCCAGGGGGAAACGGGCCCTATTTGGCCAACAAATGGCGACTCCGCCGGGACTTCTCTCCCTGTAGAGGGCGCTGACCGGCGACCGAGGGCGATTCCGAGGAGTGGCCACCTCGAGCCACTGGTTTGCTAGGGCCTCGGGTCGTTACAATTGGTCGGGGCGGCTGCGTCCTCTCTAAGAGAACTCCTAACGACACGGAGGCGAGACGGTGCCAGAAGAAGGGGAAGGTCCAACAGCCGGACGCGGCCACTCTGGGTGGTAAGTGCGTTTTACCTCTTGGGTTTGAGGGATATAACGCCCCCGCAGTGTGGTTGGACCTCATAGGTAATCCCGGTGTGGAAAGATACTGTGGATGTTTGATGGTTATGCTAAGTACGCCAGGCAATGGTTAATGAATAATACCTCTAATTTCACTAGCCCGTGGGCCGTATTGGATAATTACTGGGACATAGAACAGCCCCAGGGCTTGCTTTTGTTTTTGAGGGGAGTATTGCTTTTTCTCATATTGATGCTATGCTGGAAGCCAAAATTGTAATAACCAGGTCTAGGACTTAAACCGGCCCTAGCCGCACCGAGACTCCTGCGAGGGGAAACCCCGTGACCAGGATATCTTAATCGCAAGGAGGGGGGTCGGTCGAACCCGTGACCAGGTTTAATTAAACACGAGCATAATGGGGTCCGGACAAAGCACTTATGCTGGGACACCCTTGGAATGTATGTTAAAGAATTGGAAGGCGTTTAGACGCCAGGCTGATTATGGAGTGGCATTATGTAAGGATAACTTGATAAAATTCTGTACTGTGGAATGGTCAACATTCGGGGTGGAGTGGCCCGCTGGGGGAACACTCAAATTAAAAACTGTACAAGCTGTGCATAGCATTGTAACTGGGGGTGGACATTGAGACCAGTACCCCTATATAGATATCTGGCAGGATCTTGCAGCTAATCCCCCCCCCCTGGCTGCGAGAGTGTAGAGCCCAAGCCATTAGGGCGTTAATGGCTCGGACCCCTGATCGGCATCGAGGTCGTCCCCCCGTTAAAAAGGCCCTGTCCACCAGCTGTGATTCCCACTGCCCCTGATCCTATGCCCCCTCCTCCAGTGTATCCTGGCCTTCCGGCCTCCCCGGCACAATCCCCTCCCTCTGTATTGAATACCCCAGAAAGCAGCCCCCCCCCCAGACCAACGACCCCAGAAAACAACCCAGGAGACAGTAACGGGGAGGACCGTAGAGGTCAGGAAATCTCTACCCCATCTACGAGCTCCAGGGACTCCCCAATATCCTCCCGTCTGAGGAGTCACACTAGGACAGTCGGGGAGGCATGGAAAGTAGTAGGCACCCCGGGAGACACAAAATTTGCTCTTACTAAGAGCCCCGCGGTAGACAAGGCCGTAGCCGAGATAGTCCCGGTGCGTGAACTGCCCCTAAGGGAAACTGTGGGCCATGATGGTGAACTCACTATGATATATGTTCCTTTCACCACGAGTGACCTGTATAATTGGAAGCATCAGAACCCCTCGTTCTCGGACGATCCCGCCCCATTAACAGCAGTTTTTGAAACCCTGGTCTCGGCCCATAACCCTACTTGGGGCAACATGAAAATTGCTCTCAATACCCTACTAACTGCAGAGGAAAGGCGCTTGGTCCTTTCAAAGGCCCAGGAGGGACTAGTAGCAGGGGGAATGGACACAGCTGAGTTACCCGACCAGCTCCCTGAGGCTGCGCCCGCTCGGTCACATACAACTGCAGCGGGTCGAGATCTCCATCGCAAATATGCTTTAGCTATAGTACAGGGGATGAAACGCTGTATTAGGAAGACCCCAAATTGGGCCAAGCTGTATAATATTCGACAGGAAAAGAATGAGAACCCAGCTGCCTTTTATGAGCGCTTGTGTAACACCTGTAAAAGATACACAGACCTCGACCCAGAGGATGCTAATGGAAAGCGAGTGCTCATTCCCCTCTTCATTGGGCAGTCCTATGAGGACATTAGAAAAAAGCAGCAGAAATTAGACGGGGCATCGGGTAAAAATATAGAGGAGCTCTTAGAGATTGTGCTAAAAGTTTATGATCGCAGAGACGATGAGGAACGGAAAAAGGGGGCCCGCCTACTGGCAATGGCCCTGAAGGGGGGAAGTGAGAAAGGGGGGGACAAAACGAAGGGACGAACAGGACTACAGGGGAAGGGAAAAAGCTCCCGTAGGAGCCCAGTTGAAGCCCTTATTGATACAGGGGCTACCCTTAGCTTGCTTCCCCTTGCAGAGGCTCCCCGGGGGAGGGCTCAAGGGTGTACTATAGTCCAAGGGATAGAAGGACAAAATATAAAGTTGGAAAAATCTCTTCCCCTCCTAGTAAAAGTAGGAGACTGTCATATATCCCACCAATTCGTTTGTAGCCCCTCCTGTCCCATTGTGCTGCTAGGACGAGATCTGCTTACTAAATTGCAGGCGGAAATCTCATTCAATAATAATGGGACTATGGAAGTTAGGCTCCCCAAACAACAAATTTCTAACTATCAAATGGCCCTTTTGAATGTTGAAAATCCTCCCCCGGCACAGCCGGAGAGTGAGAGGAACCAGCTGTCGGGGGTTAACCTTGAGGTCTGGGCTGAGGAGGGAGGTTTTGCTCGGGCTCGAAACACTTTACCAGTACACATTTCCCTTAGGGAGGGAAGTCGCCCAGTCCGAATTCAACAATACCCCCTTAAGCTAACCACTCGGATCGGACTGAAACCTCTGATTCAAAAGTTTTTGCAGTGCGGTTGGTTAAGGGAGGGCATCTCCCCATACAATACTCCGATAATGGGAGTGCCTAAGCCTAATGGGCAATATCGATTAGTCCAGGACCTAAGGCAGGTTAACAAGTTAGTAGAGGCCCCCTATCCAGTTGTCCCAAACCCCCATACTATCTTGGGCCAAGTCCCCAAGAACCACAGCTGGTTTTCCGTGATAGATTTAAAAGACGCTTTCTTCTCTATACCCCTTGATCAGGAGTCTCAGAAACTGTTTGCCTTTGAATGGGAAGACCCAGACACCCATTACAAGGCTCAATATCTCTGGACTGTTGTCCCCCAGGGACTTACTTGTGCACCCGAGATTTTCGGCAGCCAGCTAAAAAGAGACCTTGCCCCGTTCCTAGCTGGACATCCCTCGTGTAACATAGTTCAGTACTGTGATGATCTACTCTTAAGCACTGAAACAGAGACAGCTTGTAAAGAACAGACGATAGAACTCCTCAACTTTCTTGGAGCTCAGGGGTACAAGGTTTCCAGGGAAAAGGCCCAATTGGTTAAACAGCAGGTTACTTTTCTCGGATATCATCTTTGTCAGGGACGTCGTAGCTTAGGTAAAGATAGGATCCAGGCTATACTCGAAAGCCCTCAACCCCGAAATCCCAGAGAGCTAAGGGCTTTCTTGGGGCTGACCGGTTTTTGCCGGCTTTGGATCCCCGACTACGGAGGGAAGGCTAAACCATTATACGAGTCCCTTACTAAGGAGGGTCTGCTTAACTGGTTATGGACCAAGGAAAAAGAAAAAGCATTTCAAGAGCTTAAAGAAGCCTTGGTTCAGCCTCTCGCTCTGGCTCTCCCGGATCCCCGGAAGCCGTTCACCCTATACGTTCATGAAAGGAGAGGGGTGGCATCTGGAGTCCTGTGCCAAAGGTCGGGACCAGCCTGGCGACCTGTGGGTTATTACTCCAAGGTATTGGACCCAGTCGCCAAAGGCTGGCCGGCTTGTTTACGAGCCGTGGCTGCAACCGCTCTTCTTGTACAGGAGGCTGAGAAACTAACCTTGGGTGGGGATACTGAGGTTGTGGTGCCCCATGGAATACCCCAGATACTGGGAACAGGAGCCGGGGAAAAGCATTTAAACCCCAGTCGGCATACTAGATATGAGGTGGGACTTTTGTTGGCCCCTAACCTAACTTTTAAGACAGTCAGTTCCCTTAATCCAGCCACCTTACTGCCAGATCCCCAAGTCCCTTATGGGACTAGTCCCACCCATGATTGTATTGAAATCTTACAACAAGAAACTAAACCCCGCCCTGATCTTTCAGATTTACCCTGGCCCAATCCCAATATTGAAATGTACGTAGATGGATCCAGTTATGTAGAAGATGGGAAGCGATTTACAGGAGCAGCCGTTATAGTTAAAGAAGGAGAAATGTACAAGTTTAAGCTTAGCCCCAACTTATCCGCCCAGGCAGTGGAACTGGTGGTTCTTATTGAGGCTCTCCGGATGGGAACTGGAAAGACTATTAATGTATACACTGACTGTTGTTATGCATACATGGTGGTGCATGCCCACGGAACCCTATGGAAAGAAAGGGGCTTCATTACGGCTTCAGGCCAAAGAATAGCCCATGGGGCCCTTATCAAATCATTACTTGAGGCCCTGATGCTTCCCCTCCGGGTCACAGTGATACACGTGCGTGCACATGGGAGAGCCCCTGAAACTGAACAGCGAAAGTACAATCGAATGGCTGATCAAGCCGCGAAAGAAGCCGCACGAGGAGGAGCCATATGGCTCCTCTGGGTCCAAGATACGGAAGCCAAAACCCCTGCTCCCCACTATACAGCAAAGGAAGTGTCCCACGCGCAGGCTGCAGGGGCCCAGCAAACTCCCTCTGGGTGGTGGAAGTTGCCAGGGGGGGAGATTTTTGTACCTAGACCAATACTTCAGGAGATTCTCCGATCCCTACATAAGGAGGGACATTTGGGATCAGGAGCTATGGTCGATTTGGTCACCCGGTCCCTTAGGGGATTAGGTGCAAACATGGAAGCCCAAAGAATTGTAAATAACTGTTCCGTTTGTCAGCGAACAAACCAAAAGGGGTGCGGTCCCCCTGCCCCAATAGGAGGTCGGCCCTGGGCTGCCTATCCTTTTCAAAGGTGGCAGGTGGACTTTGCTGAAGTCCCCCCTTGTAGGGGTTATAAGTATTTGCTTGTCTTTGTTGATCAATTTACTCGATGGGTAGAGTGTTACCCCACCCGACATTGTCAGGCACGAGCCATCACCAAAGCCCTGTTACATGAAATACTTCCCCGCTTCCATCTCCCGGAGGTGATTGAGTCGGACCGGGGAAGTCATTTTATCTCCCAGGTGGTTCAGCAGGTGTCACGAGCCCTCGGGATCCAATGGAAATTGCATACACCCTGGAGACCACAGAGCTCGGGTCAAGTGGAAAGAATGAATAGAACTCTCAAGGACACTCTCACAAAACTGTGTATAGAATCTGGTTTAAAGTGGCCTGACACTCTACCGCTCGCCCTTACTCGCATTCGGAGGGCCCCACGTAAGGGTCTGAAACTTTCACCCTTCAAACTGGTCTTTGGGTTCCCTCCCCGAGTACTCATCCCGGGGTACCGAGAGGATGTAAACTGGGAAGTGGGGAATGACTCTTTGTGGAAACAGGTTTCTGCGCTACAATCTGTTTTGTTACAGTTACATCGATAAGCAGCACCTTTCCAGACCCTTCCCTTGGAGTGACCCATGCACTCCTTCCGGATCGGTGATCAGGTCCTTGTCAAAAAGTGGAAGCGTGATCCCCTCACGCCACGGTGGGATGGTCCACATACTGTATCGCTCATCAGCCAGGCCGCCGTTAAGGTCCTTGGGAGCGACAAGTGGACGCACCATACTCGAGAAAAGCGGTTCCTGAACCCTGACCCAGAGGACAACCTAACTGAAGAAGACATCAGCCCTCTGTCCTCTCCGGCTCCGGAAGCCCGGAGTGACACAGGCGAAGACTCTACCTGGGAGTACCAAGGACTGGAAGGACTAAAAGGACTGTTTAAAAGACAGAAACAATGAGACCATCCTTTGTATTTCTGTTATGTATGTTCAGTTATTCATATGGTTGGGAAAATAGGTTTATGCAACTAGGGGAAATAATAGCAGATTCCTTTAATCTTACTAATTGCTGGGTATGTGGCGGTCCGGGAGAATTGAATGAATGGCCCTGGGTAGCTCAGCCGGTACAGCCCAAGTGGTGGCTCAGTAGCTTAAGCATAGCACATAAGGGAACGGGAAGGTGGACTGAGGATCATGGCCCTTGGCAACTCTATTCTGCTGGAGTAGGTGTCTTTTGCCTTAATCAAACAAGACATGAGGGAAGATATATGGGGGAAAGTAAGTGTGAATGGACTTTATCTCTGGGATTTGATTGCTGGGATCCCTACTGTCGCCCATATGACTGTTTTAAGTACCAAGGACGATGGAACCTTACCCATGTAAAGCTAACTAACAATAGCTGAGTAAGATGTTCCTACTGGAATCACAGGGGCGATGGTTGTAAAGCAGTAGGATTGGATGGGTATTTTGATGCCCTCTTTCTAAGTTGCCAATGAGATAATGCCACTAACAAGCACCATGTGGTACGGTGGTATCAGTGGGCATGGCAACACCTTAATGGAACCCGAGTTACCCATTTTCGACAATTTTGGGCTAGTACCAATAGCCCAAGATTTGGTTGTAATTGTGTGTGGAAGGCAGGGGCTGGGGCATGGAAATGTGACTACTGTAACCCAAATGTAGACAAATTCCTAGGGGGACCAATAGAATCAGGTAACGCTTTATATTATGAGGAGCCGGGCCCCGCCGATTCCCCTGAGACCTGGGATGGCCCCTTTGCCAATGGGATCTGGGCCTTAAAAGGCCACTATTGGATCTGTGGATCCTATGCTTATCATAGATTGCCTCCAAACTGGTCGGGAATATGTTACGTAGGATATATTAGGCCTCTATTCTTTTTATTACCTCAAGCCCAAGGAAATAAATTGGGAGTTAAAGTTTATGATGATTTAGTTAGAGAAAAATGGTTTTTGGATTCCACTTTAACCGCCGGAAGTTCCCAAAACTGGGGAGCTCAAGAATGGCCCCCTGAAAGAATCATCAAACATTATGGACCGGCCACCTGGAATCCCAGTGAGCTTGTAACCGGGGCCAGGGAACCCATTTATAATCTAAATCGAATTATTAGGCTACAGGCTATCTTGGAAATATTAACTAACCAAACAGCTGCAGCACTAGACCTTTTGGCCGATCAATCAACTCAAATGAGACACGCAATTCTCCAGCACCACATAGCTCTTGACTATTTGCTAGCAGAGGAAGGGGGACTCTGTGCAAAACTTAATGAGTCTAACTGCTGCTTACAAATAGACGATAATGGCCAGGCAGTAAAACAGTTAACTAAGGAAATGAGGAAAATAGCCCATGTCCCAGTACAGACCTGGGGCGGTTGGGACACAGATTGGTTTACCTCCTGGCTACCACAATGGGGATGGTTACGAAAAGGTTTCCTCCTTTTTATACTCTTTATCACCATCCTATTAACAGTTGCTTGCTTCACCCCGTGCTTAATTGCAGTGGTCCGAAAACTGGCTAGTCAAGTTACATATCAACAAATGATGATATTATACAAGCCGGAAGGATCTGAGGTGCAAGGCCCATAAGCTCTTAAAATGTTTTTAAGGGGGGGAAACTTGATGGAAAAGGCCTAAGAATTAAGAGGCCTGAAATTCCGGCTTCTGCTTCTAGCTAAAGGATGGGCCTAGGAATTTGAATGATAGACGGGATCTGAGAATCAAGGACAGGACATGCATTTAATCTTATATTTAACCATGTCAGCTATTTGCTAATTGGCCCGCTTGGCACGTAAGTATATGCAGCTGTTTTCTCATGTATCCCCAAAGACATTTAATGCCAGGGGTCAAGGCATGTACCTTACTCTCCCTTCAAAATGACAAATGTATCCGCAACAGATGTCTCCTGTATCCCCCTCCCCAAAATAATACATGTATTCTGTGTAACCTGTTATCTATAGGTCAGCATAATGACGTAAACAGGATAAGAACTAAAGTTGTTTGTTGCTGATTATAAAAGGGGCCTATGTCGCCCATGTAAGGTGTGTTTTTCTTCTCTGGCACTAGCCGAGGAGAAACACCCGCTCAGCTGAACGAGAATAAAGGTGTGGTACCCGTCTTCTTGTCCTCCGTGCCTCCTTGGTGTAATTAGGTAAGCTCCAGGGGGAAACGGGCCCTATTTGGCCAACAAAAGCATTCTGTCTGGCAAGGACTCACTTTTCCATAGCAGGGGTGTGAAATCCTCATTTCTTTGTTGTTCTAGCACTGCAGTCTCCACTACAGAACAGGAATTAATCTGCAAAATGGACACCATTAAATTAGGCTTGAATAAAGACTGGGAGTGGACGAGTCATGAGACATTTTAAACTATTTCCCCATGCTAATGTTCCCCCTACTGTTACTCACACCTTCTTGCCAACTGTTGGAAATGGGCCATCATGATTATCACTACAAAAGTTTTTTCTTCTGCTGATAATAGCCCACCTTCATCAATTAGTCTCATTAGAGTTGGTATGGGAACACCCATTTTTTCATATATATATATATCTTCCTACTGTATTTTCCGCTGCATGCATCTGATGAAGTGGGCTTTAGCCCATGAAAGCTCATGCCCAAATAAATTTGTTAATCTCTAAGGTGCTACAAGTACTACTCATTCTTTTCACTTCCCTACTGTTTGTCTATATAATCTCTGTCTGGTTTTGTGATTGTTTCTGTCTTCAATTTTGTTGGGTGTAAACCAATTAAGGTGTTGGGATATAATTGGTTAGAAAATCCTGTTACAATATGTTAGGATTGGTTAGTTAAATTTCAGTAAAATGATTGGTTAAGATATGGCTAAGCAGAACGCAAGTTTTACTATATAATCTGCAGTCGATCAGGAAGCAAGGGGGGAAATGGGAACAGGGAATGGGGGTGGGAGAGTGGAATCATATTTTGCTAAGGGGGTGGGTGGGAACAGGGACACAGGCCAGGCTCTGTAGTGTCAGAGCTGGGAAGGGGGACACTGAGGAAGGAAATTGGAATCATGCTTGCTGGAAGTTCTCCCCAATAAACATTGAATTGTTTGCACCTTCAGACTTTGGGTATTGTTGCTCTCTGTTCATGCGAGAAGGACCCTGGAAGTAAGCCCTCTAACAGCCCAGAGCTCTGTGAGATGCTTGGAGTCATTTAGGAGAAGGCGAGGATGGGCCGTGTCCCATCCAGAGCCCCCTTCTAGGGACCGAGCATTTAAGGGGCCGTAAAATGCAGAGACAGGACAGGGCCACTGGCTGCAGGACTCTTTGCCTGAGGATGTTGCCAAGGTCAAGACTATAACCGGATTGAAAAAGGAACTAGATCGGTCCATGAAGAATAGGTCCATCATAGCCAGGCTGGGCAGGGATGGTGTCCCAAGTCTCTGATTGCTAGAAGCTGGGAATGGGTGACAGGGGATGGATCACTTGATGATTCCCTGTTCTGTTAATTCCCTCTGGGGCACCTGGCATGGGTCACTGTCGGAAAACAGGATACTGGGCTAGATGAACCTTTGGTCTGACCCAGTCTGGCCATTGTTATGTTCTTATGTACTTAGACTAGGGTGACCAGACAGCAAATGTGAAAAATCAGGACAGGGTGGGGGGTAATAGGCACCTATATAAGAAAAAGACCCCAAAATCGGGACTGTTCCTATAAAATTGGGACATCTGGTCACCCTAACTTAGACCTGGGCTACACTAAGTTGGTTGACCCAGCAATGTCGCTCCAGGGTGTGAAAAAGCCACGCCCAGGAGAGATGTGTGCACAGCACTGAGTCGGTGGAAGAATTGCTCCGTAAGACCTGGTGACCGCCTCGCTCACCCATCAGAGTAGGTTGCGTCGGCACTGAAACACTACACCAATGCCGTGGCAGAACTTAAGCAGCCACCTTGCCCCATCTCCACTTCCCTTTGCCACCCCTCCTCTGGCCCCTTCCTCAGCAGGGGCGGCTCTAGCCATTTTGCTGCCCCACACGGCAGGAAGACTGCCTTTGGCGACTTGCCCGCTGGAGGTCCCCAGTCCCGTGAATTCGGCAGCAGCCTGCGGGACGTCCGCCGAAGCCGCGGCACCAGTGGACCCTCCGCAGGCATGCCACTGAAGGTAACCTGCCTGCTGCCCTCGCGGGGACCGGCAGAGCACCCCCCATGGCTTGCCACCGCAAGCACGTGCTTGGCGTGCTGGTGCCTGGGGCCGCCCCTGTTCCTCAGCCTCCCCAGATGCGGCGCCTGCCCAGAAGCCGCCTGGCCAGGGCCCCCTTGACGTCGGCGTTGCGCAGGCTGTAGATGGCAGGGTTGAGAGTGGGGATGATCACGGTATACAAGACAGCAGCCATCTTGTCGGCCTGGGGAGCGTAGGTGTCTTCGGGCCGCAGGTACATGAAGATGAGGGTCCCGTAGAGCACAGCTACAGCTGCCAGATGGGAGCCGCAGGTGGAGGTAGCCCGGCGCAAACCTGCCCGCCCCACAGCCCTGAGGATGAACCCGTATGAGGCCAGGATGGCCAGCAGGGTGACGCTCTGGATGGCTCCGCAGATGGCCAGCAGCAGGGCCTGGTTGAGGCTGATGTCAGCGCAGGCCAACGCCAGCACGGGTGGGATGTCACAGAAGAAGCTGTTGACGGTACGGCTGCAGCAGAAGGGGAGGCGGAAGGCCAGGCTGGAGTGCACAGCCCCGCTGGCCGCCCCTGCTGCATAGGAGCCCAGCACCAGCCCGCAGCAGAGGCGGGGTGGCACAGCAGCCTGGTAGTGCAGTGGGTGGCAGATGGCGGCGTAGCGGTCATAGGCCATGACAGCCAGCAGGCAACACTCGGCGTCCGTGGCAGCAGCGAAGAGGAACATCTGGAGGGCGCAGGCTGGGCCGGGGAGGGCAACCCGGCCGACCAGCAGGCCCCACAGCATGATGGGGCCCACGGCACAGCAGGAGCAGAGGTCCAGCAGCGCCAAGTGGCTGAGGAAGTAGTACATGGGGGTGTGGAGGGAGCGCTCGGCCCGGATCAGAACTGCCAGGCCCAGGTTCCCCACCAGGCCCAGCAGGGAGACGGGCAGCGCGAGTGAGAAGAGGAGCAGACTTAGGTCTCGGCGGGAGGGGAAGCCCACAAGGAGGAAGTCGGTCACTCCTGTCTGGTTTGGCCTGGCCATGGGCGGGGGCACAGATCTGTGGAGAGAGAGCGTGGGTGAGAGCCTGCCCCTCTGCCAATGCACTCGGCCCAGGGTGGGGCTGGCACTGCCCTCTTCTAGTGTCAAGGATTTGGTGTTTGGGGAGGGCTGGTCTGGCAGAGAGATGCAGCCACCTCTGGGTTGGGGCAGCTGGGGAACAGCCGCACATAACATCACGTAACAATTTAGGCTACGAAGCAAAGAATAAGCCAACATCCAAACATATCTTTAGGGACGTTATCAGGTGAAAGGCGTTGGTGAGGAAAGCGGGGTTCGCAGAGTTCCCTTTGGAAAGAGGAGGCAGTGATTTAAATCTGCAGGAGCTACTGAGCTGGTGGGGGAGCGATGCCTGGGGCAGGGAGATGAACTAGAGGGACCCGGAGGCAGCGTGGCAATGTGATGTGGGCAGACAGCAGGATGGGCACTCAGGACTCCTGGGTTCTCTTCGCAGCTCTGCTACTGACCAGCTGGGTTATGCTGGGCAAGTTACTGCCCAGCTCTAGGGCTCTGCTTCCCCTGGCATATTCAGACTGGGAGCTCTCGAGGGAAGAGCCAGTCTCTCCTTGTGTGTCTGGCAGCACCTGGCAAGACAGGGCCCTGATCTCGGCTGGGGTCTGGGCACTGCCTGGCATAAGGGGCTCCCTGATCTCGGCTGGGGTCTGGGCAGTGCCTGGCACAAGGGACACCCTGACCTCGTCTGGGGTCTGGGCAGTGCCTGGCACAAGGGGCACCCTGATCGCAGCTGGGGTCTGGGCAGCGCCTGGCAAGACGGGACTCTGATCTCAGCTGGGGTCTGGGCACCATCTGGCACAAAGGGGCAACCTGATCTCAGCTGGGGTCTGGGCAGTGCCTGGCACAAGGGGCACCCTGATCTCAGCTGGGGTCTGGGCAGCGCTTGGCACAAGGGGGCATCCTGATCTCGGCAGTGCTCAATGTCATTGTCCCCACTGCAATTTCATCTGCAGCCTCCTACCGGAACCATAACAAACATCCTCATAAAGATGGGATGGGGACACCTGGTCAGGATTGATGGCTGAGAGCCCCAAGGGCTAGGTGTAATGATCAGGGTTGCATTTTCGGAGCAAAGAGGGGGGGATGGTCCAGACAGCTTTGGGGAGCCTCCCACCCCCCGGCCCTAAACACTGATCCCTCCATCCCAGATGGACGTGGGCACACGGCCGGGGGACAGGGGTTTGGGGAAGGGCCCCAGGTCTGGGAAAGGAGGGAAGAACTAGCAGGAGGGGCTCTGGCTGAGAGGTACCAAGGTGGATGGGGTAACCAGATGGGGGAATCCTCTGAACAGGGCAGATATTAGAAAGGGGGACAGCTGAAGAGAAGGAAGGAAATTGCCTCCCGCTGAGAGATAGAGGGAATGGGATGGGATGGGAGCCCTTTATGGGCAAAGCATGGAAGGATTTGCCCCTGAGAACCCAGGAGTCCTGGGTCCCAGCCTCCTGCTCTAACCCACTAGATCCCACTTCCCTCCCGGAGCCAAGGACAGAACCCAGGTGTCCTGGTTCCCACTGACTGTGGCTGGACAGCCCCCTGACCAGAGATGGTGTCAGCCAGCGAGGAGGTGATGGGGGTCAGTGCAGAGGGGGTGTCCCTACCCAGGAAAGGCCCCATGTCCGGTCGCTGCCCCATGGCATCCACCCTACCTGGGCAGTGGCAGGGTCTGCATCTCTGTCAGTGCCGGTGCCCGCTGCTTTCCACCCGGGCGGCGCTGGGACTTTTATGGCCCCTTTCCCTGGCATCCACAAGTCCTCCCCTGGCACCGACTCCCAGGGCTCCTACCTGAGCCAATCCCCACCGTGTCAGCCGGGCCCCGCAGACAGAGGGGCTGGGAGCTCATCACCCC
The DNA here is from genome assembly GCF_025201925.1 of Gopherus flavomarginatus. NCBI lineage: Eukaryota > Metazoa > Chordata > Testudines > Testudinidae > Gopherus > Gopherus flavomarginatus. The sequence continues at coordinate 2,556,887 of NC_066634.1, forward strand.
CCGCCTCCTGCCCGCACAGATTCAGACGCAGGTGGCTAATTGCACAGGAAATTGGTGTCTGGGGTGAGGGGGCTGCTGGGCCACAGCTACACACACACACACACACACACACACACACCACAGAGTGCTCCCAGTAACCCGTGTCAGAGTAGGGCCAGCCTCAGATCTTCTGCCCTGCTGCCAGTCCCTGTGTGGCACCAAGGGCTGGGCCCTTTGCACCCAGTGTGGTGTGAGGGAGAGGTCATCCCTGGCACTTCCATGCCTGGGTGCCTGGGCTTTGTTAGACCCCAATCCCTTCAGAGGGCTGAGGAAAGAACCCAGGAGTCCTGGCTTCCAGCCCCTCTGCTCTAACCATTAGCCACCTCTCCCCTCCCAGAGCTGGGAGAGAACCCAGGAGTCCTGGTTCCCAGCCCCCCCACTCTAACCATAGACCCCACTCCTCTCCCTGAGAACTAGGGTGACCAGACAGTAAATGTGAAAAATCGGGACGGGGGCTGGGGGGTAATAGGAGCCTATATAAGAAAAAGACCCAAAAATCTGGACTGTCCCTATAAAATCGGGACATCTGGTCACCCTACTGAGAACTGTTGAGAACCCAGGAGTCCTGGCTTCCAGCCCCCTCAGCTCTGACCCCTACACCCCACCACCCTCCCAAAGCTGGGCTGTCATTTAGGGGATTATTTCTCCAGTCTCAGAGGGGCCCCAATAACAGCTGCATTGAGCCCCATTGCCTTGTGCACGTGTGAGGAGGTAGTGGAAACCCAGCCTGCCGTAGACATGGAGTGTGGATTTACCCGGCCGATCGGCTGGATGCCCAGCAGAGAGAAAGAAACGTACATTCACAGCCCTCAAGTGAAATGGGGAGCAGGCCGCGGAGACATTATCCAGCCTGCAGGAATCCTTCCTGGCTCTTGAGCCAGAGACAATGGACTTTGGGGGATACACAAGGAGCAAAATGACCCTTTAAGTGTCCCCTCCTTGATGGATGTAGGGGCCAGCACTCTTGGGGCCTGTTCAGTCCCCCGACCTGGAGGGCCGGGCTTGCCGAGAACTTGATGTAAGGCAGAAAATTGGTTGGGGTAAGATAGAGAGACAAGGTGGGACTGACATGGCTCCAATTACACTATGTACAACAATCGGCAAAGATAGACAATGGGGGACCAATGCGACTCCAACAACATTTCATGCAACAACTGGAAAATGTAGACAAAGTGAGGCTGACATGGCTCCAATTCTGCTGTATACAATCGGCAAAGATAAAGAAGGTGAGACTGACGTGGCTCCAACAACGCTACCTACAACAATTGGCAAAGATAGACAAGGTGGGATAGACACATCTCTGACAACACCACCTTAAACACTCGGCAAAGTAGCCCCATGTGACAATGCCGTCTCCGTCACTAGAAAAGTGCAGTTTAGTGCCTTTTTCTCTAGCTCAGCATCACTTAAATCTCAGTTCTTCGTTGCCACGCTCAGCGCTGGATTTGCTAGAACCCGGCTGTGCACTGGGGTGTTGGAGTCGGGCGCAAGGCTCAGCTGGGCAAACAGACTGGGGCAGGACAGGACACAGTCCGAGGACGGCCTGGGGGTGCCGGGGGCGGAGGGTCACCTGCAAGGCTGGTGGTGTCTCTGGGGGGTTGCCAGTGAGGCAGACAGGCCAGCATGGCAGGGAACTGATTTCCAGCCACACTCGCTCTCACAGAGGCAGAGGGGCAAGTGTGACGATGCGGTTCTGGCGGGACCTAACTGAGAGTGCCAATTCAGGACCAATTGCTCAAACAGGGCAGTCACAGCCCAAGGCTGGGGTTTTTCCACCTCTAAGGCAAACTAAACCAGCCAGACAAAAATTACTTCGGTCTCACCCACTGGCTAACCACAAGTCACACAAGCAATTTCCTTAGACGCTCCAGTCTCCCAGTGTCACCACCAGTGCCACCCGTCCTGGGGATGAATGGTTATGAAAACCAACACCCCAGTAAAAGAAAAAGGTTCTCTTGATCCCAAAGGACCAACCCCAGACCCAGGTCAATATACACATCAGATCTTACCCACATATCACGCTGTTGCCAATCCTTTAGAATCTAAAATCTAAAGGTTTATTCATAAAGGAAAAAAATAGAGATGAGAGCTAGAATTGGTTAAATGGAATCAATTCCATACAGTGATGGCAAAGTTCTTAGTTCAGGCTTGTAGCAGTGATGGAGTAAACTGCAGGTTGAAATCAAGTCTCCGGAGAACACCCCCGACCGGGATGGGTCATCAGTCCTTTGTGTAGATGTTTAGTAAGCAGGATTGAAGACAAGATGGAGATGAGGCATCCGCCTTATATAGGCTCTTCCAGGTGTAAGAACACTTCTTTGTTCTTACTGTGGAAAATTACAGCAAAATGGAGTTTGGAGTCACATGGGCAAGTCCCTGCACACCCTGCTGAGTTACAAGGCGTATCTGCCTCCTCTCAATGGGTCAATTGTGTAGCTGATTGTCCTTAATGGGCCATCAAGCAGGCTAAGCAGAGCTAACACCAACTTGTCTGGGGTGTTTCCCAGAACTGCAGCACCAATTTGAAATACAGACAGTATACAGCCAATACTTATAACTTCAACTACAAAATGATACAGACATACAGACAGCATAATCATAACCAGCAACCCAGAACCTGGTCCTAGACACCTGATATGACCCCCTTTACATAGGATTTGGTGCCACTACAGGACCTTGGTTGCAAACCATGTTCTATATGATCCCAGTTTATATCAATAACGTCACAGCAAGGAAGCGGCTTGTGACCCTGGGCACTCTGACGAGAACATCCCAGTGCTGGAAGTGCTCGGAAGGCAAGGGGGGGCCCCCCATCGCCCCCACAGAGGCTCATTCCCCTGCCCAGCAGTTTGTTCTGCCTCCCAGCCCCGAAATGAAGCCTGGCCCCCATTAAGTCTGCCCCCTCTAGCACCCCATCAATTGTTCCCTCCAAGAATTCTACTGTTTCAAGCCCCCCACCAATTCTGCCCCTTGCAGCCCCCACGAGCTGCGGTGGGAGTTTGTGGTAATTAACGGGACGTTTGTCCCACGATCTCTCCAAGCCAGGCATTGTCCAGGGGACAGAGTTCGGAGATTCGCCCCCGGGTGCGAGCTCAGAACTCTGCGAGATGCTTGGAGCCATTAAGCGCCTCCCAATTATGGTGCACAGAGGTTGGGGTGCAACCCCAGATCACTGGGTCCAATTCCAGGGGGACTCCTCCCCAGCGATGTGAGGAGGAGCCCATCCCATCCCAAAGGGTTAGGAGAAGGTGGGGACGGGCCATGTCCCATCCAGAGCCCCCCTCCAAGGGGCTGAGTGTTTAAGGGGCTGTGAAGTGCAGAGATAGGATGGGGCCACTGGCCTTTAGGGTCTCATATTGTCGCTGACGGACTGAGAACAACCCTCGTTGTCTCCAGGAATGGCTGTTGGATTTTGGACTGGATGAGAGCTGGTGCCCCCTGTGGGAGGAAGGCCCTCTGTTCCAAGAGCCAGGCATCTAGACAGAGGATTGTCTGGACCAGCTCCAAGCCCCAACCAGCAGTGGCTGATCTTCAGTGCTTCAGAGGAAGGCAGGGGAAAAAAGAGATTAAAAATATAGAATCATAGAAACGTCGGGCTGGGAAGGACCTCGAGACCTCATCAAGTCCAGCCCCTGGTGCCGTGGTAGGACCAAATAAACCTAGACCAGGTGTTTCTCCAACCTCTTCTTAGAAACTGCCAATGACCAGAGATCCTACAACCGCCCTTGGAAGCTGGTTCTGGAGTTTAACTATCCTCAGAGTTAGAAAGTTTTTCCTAACCTCTAACATAAACCTCCCTGGCTGCAGATCAAACCCTTTACTTCTTGTCCTGCCTTCAGCAAACACGGAGAACAACTGATTCCCCGGCCTCATATAACAGCCTGGAACAAATGTGGAGATTGTTCTTCTTTTCTCAGGACTAAACATGTCCTGTGTTTTTAACCATTCCTCCTAGGTCAGGTTTTCGAAACCTTTCCTCCTTCCAGTCGCTCGCCTCTGGACTCTCTCCAGTTTGACCACATCTGTCCTGAACTGCAGTGCCCAGAACAGGACACAATATTGACTAGTCCCAGACCCAGGGCTGATCCCTGAAGGACCCCACTAGATATGACCTCCTGGTTTGACCGTGAACTGTGATAACTACTCTTTGAGTACGGTTTTGTGACCAGTTGTACATCCATCTTCTAGTAATTTCATCTAGACCTCACTGGGGGAAAGCATTCCTTCCTGACCGCAGCAGATGACCAACTGAAGCCTTGAAGCATGAGATTAGATTCTAGTCATTGTTATAATACTGAGCTCCAAGTGTTACAGACATGCCAAGGGAAATGCAGGTCATTCTGTTCTCCAAAAGGCCCATGAAGGGATGAAAAGGGGATTCATAGAGTCCAAGGCCAGATGGAAGGGAGGTTCTGAAATAACCTTCCATTTGGAAAACCTGCCTGATAGTGAGAGATTCAAGGATCACAAGCTATTTAGTTGAACAAAGAGAAGGTTAAAGAGTGACTTGATCCCAATATTGAAGTATCGCCATGAGGAACAAATATTTAATAACGGGCTCCAGCAGAGAAAGGTCTAACCCAATCCAGTGGCTGGGAGTTGAAGCTAGACATGGCGGCCATGATAGCAGGGACTGGAGTCTGTGACTCAGGAGGGCCCAAAGAAAAGCACTAGAGACCACAAGATTGGGGATAAAGCTACACAGGACATCTGGAAGACCTCTCTTAGAGGCTAGTGGGGTCTGGTCTGCTTAGCTCATCAAAGAGCCGGTGAAGTGAGGACTAGGTACCAGTTTGGAAACACACTTGCAGCCCCCCACCAGTATCTGGATCCTGCATGCAGCCCTGGGCCCCATCAGCACCACACGGGAAAGGCAGAATGAGCAGGGGCTCGGGGACAGTTCAGGCTCTAGAAAAACTATCCTGTGAAGAGATACTAGAAAGATCAGGGTTGCATAAAGCATAAGAAGGAGCATAACACAACGAAAATAGGACAGAGAAAAGAGCCTGGGGGATTCTGTCTTCCCTGTTGCATGGCACAAGAATGAAGGGACAGCCCAGGAAATTACAGTGGGAAATTCAAAAGACATACTGATGCCCTCAGTGACTGTGGAAGTCATTGCCACAGGATGATGCCGAGGCTAACACCTAGCAAGATTCAAAAAGGGACTGGACATTTCCATAGGGAAAAGGAGCATCCAGAGTTAGATTTGCTCAGACTAACTAAAGGTTGTGGAAGGGATATTAAACCTCATGCTTCAGGGTCGTACGGAACCTCTTGTTATGAGCGATCAGGAGGGAATTTTCATGGGGGCAGATCCTCACCTGCTCCTGCAGGTTCTTATACCTGCCTCCGCAGCATGTGGCACTGGCCCAGGTCAGGGATGGATTCTGAACCAGACAGAGTTTGTTCTGATCCATTTCTATACCAAACCCCGTCTTTCAACTCACAGAGAAGCACCATTGTTCATGAGAAATTTCCAATGGCCAACAAAGGGCCCTGATTTGCCTCCTCCAAACCAACCTGTTCTCAAAAAATTTCCTCCAGCATAAGTCAGAAATTTCCCACCAGATGGGATACCCGCCACCCTTCGCAGGTGGAAAAGTATTTATTTTTACAATAGAATGGGAACTGTCCCATATTTATGGAAAATCCCTGGCTTTCCCTTGAAAAAGCCCAACACTTTTCTCAGTTTGGGGCTGGCAAAACCCTAAAATTTTAGGCCAAAATCATGAAACAACATCTTTGGATTCTCAGGGGTTTGTTCTTTCTTTGCAGGGGCTATTAACAGCTCCTTTATTGAATTGCAGCAAGGATGATTTAGGTTAGACACTTTTGAACAGTCAGGGTAGCGAAGCATGGGAAGAAATGACCAAAGGAGATGGTGGAACAGGTTAGACAAACCCCTGTCTAGATAATATTTACTACTGCCTCAAGAGACTGGATAGATCGAGGGCCCTTCTAGTCCTACATTTCTGTGATTCTAGTTGTAAGGTGAAAGCATGACAGAGAAAACATCTTAAAACCACAAAACACATGCTAAGAAGCTCCAGAGATGGCTCCAGGGCCCTGGCTGGGGTCTGTCCTTCAAACGCTTCATGCTCACAACAGAAGCAGAGCAAAACTAGCACAACTACGAATCGATCAGCAGGGATGAGCTTCAAAAGGCCGGGGTTGGTTTTATTTTGCATAACTAGAATTTGCGTTCATGTCCCCTTAGAAAGTCCCCACGACGCTGCTTAGCCATGAGGCCAGTCTTATCTGGTGCATTGTCCATTTGGTCCTTTGAAGTCTTTTCTCATAAATTCATAGATGCAAAGACAAGAAGGGTTCATGGTGACCCTCTAGGGCAGTGGTTCTCACATACCCTGGTCTACACTGAGGGCTTCCAGGAGGTCCATCAACTCATCTAGATATTCGCCTAATTTACAACAGGCTACATAGAAAGTGCGAGCAAAGTCAGCACAACCTAAAATTTCGTCCAGGCAATGACCTGTTTATATGGCTCTATCTACTATCCACTGAAATGTAAGTACAATCTTTCTGTTCCAAACAATTTATTTTATAATCCCATGATACAAATGAGTAAGTCAGTCATTTCCCAGTAACTGCACTCTGGGACACTTTTGCATGTTTACATCTGATTTCGGAAGAAAGTTGTTTTTAAGTGAGGTGAAACGTGGGGTTAGGCAAGACAAATCAGACTGCTGAAAGGAGGACAGTCATCTAGAAAGGCTGAGGGCCAAATCTAGGGATCTTCCCTCATTTCATTTCTAGCGCCGACCTTTTAGAAGAACATCTCGTCTCGGTTGAAAAATTGTCGTGGTGGTGAATCCACCATGCCTGTCAGTAGATTGTGCCCGTTGTTAATTACGCTCTCGGTTATAAATTGACACCTTTGTTTCCAGGCTGATTTAGTCTAGCTTCAGTTTCCGGCCATAACGCGTCATATCCTGCCTACCCCCTTAGAAAGATGTCTTGTCATCTTGGGTCCCGGTAAAGCAGAACCTTTGTGATGAAGGTAAAGGACCCCAAAGGAATTTGACTTAATTCCATACAGTCGCCCGAGGGTATAGCAGGAAATAGCCCCCTCTGTCGATGAAAAGCCTGGGAAATAACGCTCCCTTTTTCACAGCTATTTGTCAGCAGCATGGGTAGAAAGTGCTTTTGGTAACTATGATGTTTTGTGTTCTGTGACTGAACAACTCCATCATATGATTACAGTGGAAATGTTAATGCTTTTAGTGTTGCTGTTCAGTTTAGGGTTAGGTTATCGCTGTAAAGGATGTAATAATAATAACACCTTCTATGTTCATCCTAACCGTGCACTGTCGTTGCATCTAACCAAAACCCATGAGGCTGAAGCATTTGATCTGGAATCCGAAATATAAGGTTCGATGAACATGGAGGTTTAAGATTGGCAGTTGTGCTGGAAGCACAAAAGGGGGGAGTGTGGAAGGGGAAAAGGAATAAAGGGAACTTGGACGCAGACATCTCAGACATGGACACTCCACCCAGCACATAGACGATGAGGCATGGGCCTGTCCGGTACTTGGCCGCTGGCTTGTTCTTGTGCCAATGCCCGAAGCGGGGACTGACAGCAGCCTGGGAGCTGGTGGTAGGGACTGGATCTGACACAAAGGGCCACAGCTTCTTGTCCAGTTTGTTCTCAGCGATGTCCTCCGTGGTATCCTTGAGCATGGGGGTCCAGTGGGAGAGCTGGTAGGTGGACTCCAACCGCATCTTCCTCTCAGGACGCAGCTGCCCACTCCGAGGCACAAGAGAGTTGCCCAGGAACTGCATGCTGTGGATGATGTTGCCCAGCTGCTGGATGTTGGCATGCTGGATCAGCCTGATGAGGTTCCCCAAGCCTATACCATTCTTCAGGAAGATGTAGAGCAGGATGATGCAGATCTTGTCGTAGGCCTGCATGGGGCTGGGGTCCAGCAGGACGGGCACAATGATCTTCATGGGGTCCTTGATCATCTCCCCATCCATGTCTGTCCCCATGGCCAGGTCCTGCTCCACGCTGCACAGCTTCTCTACTGTCCATTTGAAGTGCTGCATGCAGTGCTCGGCCAGGTTCAGGTGCATGGAGTACTTGTTCAACTCTTTCTGGTACTGGGGCATCTTCAGGATCTGGGACGGGTCCTTGATGTTGGCCTTGTCCTTGGTCAGCCTCTTAGGGTATGTCTACATCTACAATTTTGCAGCGCTGGTTGTTACAGCTGTATAGGGCCAGCGCTGCAGAGTGGCCACACTTACAGCAACCAGCGCTGCAAGTGGTGTTAGATGTGGCCACACTGCAGCGCTGTTGGGCGGTTTGCAGGGGGGTTCGGGGAACGCGAGAGCAAACCGCGGGGAAGGAGACTTGCTTGCAGGGGGGTTCGGGGAACGCGAGAGCAAACCGCGGGGAAGCAGGTCTCCTTCCCCGCGGTTTGCTCTCGCGTTCCCCGAACCCCCCCGCAAGCAGGTCTCCTTCCCCGCGGTTTGCAGAGGGGTTCGGGGAACGCGAGAGCAAACCGCGGGAAAGGAGACCTGCTTGCAGGGGGGTTCGGGGAACGCGAGAGCACACCGCGGGGAAGGAGACCTGCTTGATTACCAGAGAGGCTTCCTCAGGTATGCTGGGATACCTGCTTATTCCACGGAGGTCAAGAAAAACGCTGGTGAGTGTCTACACCTGATGACCAGCGCTGGATCACCAGCGCTGGATCCTCTACACCCGAGGTTCGACCGGGTGTACGGCCAGCGCTGCAAACAGGGAGTTGCAGCGCTGGTAATGCCCTGCAGATGTGTACACCTCCTAAGTTGCAGCGCTGTAACCCCCTCACCAGCGCTGCAACTTTGTGGTGTAGACAAGGCCTTACTCTCACAGAAGGTGTGCAGCAGCTCGGTCACCTTCTTGGAGACGTTAGCGATGTGCATGTGGCGTAGCTGCACCCAGAGTTCGTCGTCTTCGTCCAGCAGTGCCTCTTTCTCCTGCGAGTCGCTGATGCCCATCGTCTCATACTTGTAGGTGCCATTCTCGATGCTGAGCAGGTCGTAGGCCATGGCCTGGTAGGTGAGCTCGTGCAGCAGTGGGGACACCAGGTCAAAGCTCCAGTCCACGATCAGCAGCTGAGAGCAGGCTTTGCTGGGGATTTCTCCCATGCTGGGCTCGTGTGCCTTGAATGCCTTGAGTTTGGCCAGCACAGCGTGCGCCAGCTGGAAGTTATCTTCACGGTCCTTCCTGTAGCGGATGGCTGGATACTCCTTCGAGGTTACACACAATGTGGCAATCTGCTCTGCCAGCATCTCCATCTGCTTGTTCTTTTCCAAGAAGCAGTAGGAGCTGAACCAGTTGTGTAAGGTCTGTGGCCCGTCCAGGGAGTACACCAGGCTCTCGTAGGGCAGGAAGGCCACGTTGATCTCCCTGAGGATTTTGATGGCCTTGGTGATTCGTGACTTCCTCAGGTCATTGAACAGAGGCTCAGGACAGGTGTTGATGAAGACGATGTGAGCCGCCTTGTAGGTGAAGGTGGGGGTGCCCTGGAAGTCATTGATCAGAGCCTGCACCGACTTCTCCACAGGGCTGAACAGGTAGATGGTCTCCAGGCTGGGAATTGTCTCCCGGCGCTTATTAATATCTTCCACAAGCGTGATCCCTTTGTCCACGAAGTCAGACATCGTGCAGCATGATGAGAGGATGCGCATGCTAGGGTGGTCCATGATGAGCACCTTCCATTCTCCTTCCTTCTTCATGCTGCAAATGACGCTGCTGAGGATCACTGGGTTAACTGTACTCCAATAATAAGACCAGTGGCCCTTTTCAGTTGCTCTAATTTCTCATCATGTTGTTGGCCTTTGTAAATGTTCCAAATTGGTGCTGCACTATTGGCACCATCCCATAGCGATCACTAAGGGGTAAAGGCCTTGGCCATTGGGTTTCATCAGAGTTTATGGTATTGTCTGTATTAGGATGTGTTAGAGGGGTGGTGAGTGGCAGTGAGGATAATGGCGGGGGCAGTGGTCATGGCAGCAAGGCGCTTTTGGTATTCATCATCTGAAAGCCAATTAGGGATGGCTATACATGTCCAAAAGCACAGAGTCCAGTCCCCGGAATAAACCCAAACCACTACTCAATACCACAGTCCCAAGTGCAGTTCCCACAAGTTCCTCTCTGCCAGGTTACTATACTCCGTCTCTTCCACCAGGACCAATTCTTAATGTCTTTTGTAGTCAAGAATCCCTGGACTTTGGCGGTTTCAGCGGAACAAACATGCCGCCTTCTTCTTTCCTGGAAGAGTCGTGGTTCAGCATCATACAGGGGAGAAGTTACCAGCACATCACCCTGTAATAACTGGGTTCCTCCAGCAGATGGTGAATGTATGGTGGTTCCGTTAGTGGACAAGGGAGAGGTTACCAGCACTTCACCTTGCCCTTTTCTCCTGCTGTCCAGAAGGAGGAAAAGAAGTACCAGAAGGAGGGACAGGCTGATCAGCAGTCAGAGTCATCTTGAGGTGGAGGGGCCTTCTTGCAGTGAGGCGCATGGGTCCAGGCAGTGAGTCCTTGGCACTTCACAGTGATGTTGGTAGTTAGCAGAACTTGGTAAGGGCCTTTCCAGTGCGGAGCCAGAGCGGTCTTTCGCTGATGGACCTTTATGTAGATCCAGTCTCCTGGTTCTAACGAATGATAGGGTTACTTAGGATCTTTGGGTAGCGCTTCTTTTACCTGCGAATAAAGAGACCTAACACATTTCATTAGTGCCTGGCAGTAATTAAGCATTGTATCTTCCATCAAATAAATGTCCATATGGGCAAGGGCCAGTGGGGGCGAAGCCGGTAGCCGTGTCGGGTGCCCTCTCAGGATCTCATGTGGGCTAAATCCAGTCTTTCGGTTGGGAGTGGCCCTCATGCTCATCAATGCTCATGGCAGGGCATTTGGCCATTATGAGTTTGTTTCTGCACAAATCTCGGCCAGTTTGTTTTTCAGAATCCCAATGTGATATGACCGTGAAAAAAGCTAATGAGGTCTTGGGATGCATCAGGCGAGGTATTTCTAGTAGAGATAAGGAGGTGTTAGTACCATTATACAAGGCACTGGTGAGACCTCATCTGGAATGCTGTGTGCAGTTCTGGTCTCCCATGTTTAAGAAGGATGAATTCAAATTGGAACAGGTTCAGAGAAGGGCTACTAGGATGATCGAAGGAATGGAAAACCTGTCTTATGAAAGGAAACTGAAAGAGCTTGGCTTGTTTAGCCTAACCAAAAGGCTGAGAGGGGCATGACTGCTCTCTATAAATATATCAGAGGAATAAATACCAGGGAGGGAGAGGAATTATTTAAGCTCAGTACCAGTGTGGACTCAAGAACAAATGGATATAAACTGGCCATCAGGAAGTTTAGACCTGAAATTAGATGAAGGTTTCTAACCATCAGAGGAGTGAAGTTCTGGAACAGCCTTCCAAGGGGAGTAGTGGGGGCAAAAGACATATTTGGCTTTAAGACTAAGCTTGATAAGCTTATGGAGGGGACGGTATAATGAGATTGGTCTTTGACTATTAGCGGTAAATATGCCCAATGACTTGTGATGGGATGTTAAATGGGGTGGGATCTGAGTTACTACAGAGGATTCTTTCCTGGGTGTCTGGCTGGTGAGTCTTGCCCACATGCTCAGAGTTTAGCTGATCGCCATATTTGCGGTCGGGAAGGAATTTTCCTCCGGGGCAGATTGGCAGAGGCCCTGGGGGGTTTCGCCTTCCTCTGCAGCATGGGGCACAGGTCACTTGCTGGAAGATCCTCTGCACATCTATATTTTTAAACCATGATCTGATGACTTCAATGGCTCAGACACAGGTTTGATACAGGAGTGGGTGGGTGAGATTCTGTGGCCTGCGCTGTGCAGGAGGTCAAACTAGATGATCATAATGGTCCCTTCTGACCTTAAAGTCTATGATTCTGACATTTCACTGTCCCGGCAGACTGCGGGTGGTGGGGACAATGGAAGTTGTGTTGGATCTGCAAGGCTGCATATAACTCCTTTACAATCTGTCCAGTAAAATGATTACTACGATCACTGTCGATACTCACAGGTATGCCAAACCTTGGAATGAAATTCTTAAGCAACATTTTCACAACAGACTTGGCGTCTTCCCTTCTGCAGAGGAAGGCTTCAACCCAGCTTGAAAAACATCAGCTAATACTAACACATACTCATAGTTACAACATTTAGACATTTGAATAAAATCAATCTGAATATTTACAAAGGGTCCCCAAGGTGTGCTGCTTTTCTAGATTTAACTGCTTTTTCAATATTATGTTGCTGACAGTATTATTCCAATATTATATTACTGACCTGTCATAACATTTCTTCCCAGATCTGGACCTTAGCGTCCAAAATAGGGGTGTTAGCATGAAAACCTCCAAGCTTAGTTACCAGCTTGGACCTGGTAATTGCTGCCACCAGCTAGGAATTATACAGTGCCTAGCTCACTGTGGTCTACCCAAAACCTTCCCTGTGGGACCCCCAGACTCAGATGCCTTGAGTCTTACAACAAAGGGAAATAACCCCCTCCCCTTGTTTCCTTGTTACTTCCTTCCAGGCTCCCCTCCCTGTACGACCCTAGGAGATTCCCTGCTTCCAGTCCTGGAAACACAAGTACCGAGAGATCTAATCTCTCTTCCCCCTCACCCAGAGGGTATGCAAAGTCAGGCTTAGTAAATCTAACACAAAGAGATTTTCCCCCTGACTTCTTCCTCCCACCAATTCCCTGGTGAGCTGCAGACTCAATTCCCTGGAGTCCCCACTAAAGAAAAACTCCAACAGGTCTTAAAAAGAAAGCTTTATATAAAAAGAAAGAAAAAGACATTAAAAATAGTTTCTGTATAACGGTGACAATATACAGGGTCAATTGCTTAAGAAAAAAAGTGAATAAACAGCCTTATTCCAAAAGAATACAATTTAACACATTCCAGCAACTACACACATGTAAATACAAAAAAACAATATAAACCTATTGTTTTACTATCCTTGTACTTACAACTTGGAAACAGAAGATTAGAAAGCCTGGAGATAGAAAAATCACTCTCAGAGCCGAGAAAAGAACAGACACAAGACAAAGAACAAAGAACTCACACCCAAAACTTCCCTCCACCCAGATTTGAAAAAGCCTTGTTTCCTGATTGGTCCTCTGGTCAGGTGTTTCAGGTTACTGGTGTTACCCCTTTACAGGTAAAAGAACATTAACCCTTAGCTATCTGTTTATGACATGACCCTCCTCCCTCAGTGAGTCTCCAGGAAAGGAAGATCAGCAGTGTATGTGGCCAAGACTGTTGCAAGCATCACAAAGCATTTTGGGGAGGGTCAAAGGTATGTGAGTGGAAAGTGGAAGTTTCCTTTGCAAGTACGAGAGACCAAGGTGGGGAAGAGAAGAAGAAGAAAGGAGCAGAGAACAAATGAATTCAACACTGCAGCTAGCATACTAAGCCCGAAGATAAGATGCTGGCTCCCACCCAAGGACACTGCTCATAGCCAAGACTTGGCTGACAGTTGAGAAAGATCGGGGCTTGAATGTGCCCGAAATAAATCCAGCTGCACAGGCCTTCAAAATAGCAAGGCCAGCAGGAAGGAAAACAGCAGATCTAAGACTACGGAGATGGAAAACACCAACTACCAGGCAAATTAAAATTAAGTGCATACCAATCTCGTTAACTGCAGCAATCATCCCCCCTTTGCTCAAAATAGGTCAAGAGCACCTGAGGCGCAACCAGGCTGGTGTCCGGGGAGCGCCAAAGGTGATCAGGATGGAAAGTGCACCCAGCAGCACCCCAAGAACATTTCTCAGCTTTTGGCGCAGCCTCTGTCACGTATAATTAAACCTTAGTATTTCCTGATAGTATTCAAAGCACTTTGTATTCCCAGTTGGATAAAACAAGCATCTGCATTTAGCTCTAACCCTTTCATTTGGTTTTGAACTAGGGTGTCCTGTAGAAAATTAAACACAACAATTTCAGCCGCAAGACAAAACATCACAAGGACATAGGACATGGAACACAATTTCTATTGTGCCAGTAAATGCATGGTATGTTGAATTGCTTTTTAGCTGGCATTAGCTTTCTCTAATTTTCTAGAAGATTTTCTGGGACCATCAGTCATTGTTTAAAATATTTCTTTCTTATACAAATACCCTTGCTGATTGCAGGCAAAATGGAGGAATTACCCCCATATTTTTCTGTGTTTGTTTCATAGGCAGGCCACGTTTCAGTGGCTTCTACCTTATCAATCAGGTCATTTGCATTAGCACACAGATGCTTTCTGGCTTGCTTTTAGATCCAGAGCCATTCACAGGTTAAAAACTTTTACTTAAAAGGGACACAATTAACTTTTACCAGCGTTCTGATCACCTGTTACCTTTATCTCCTGTTTTCAAAAACACAGTAATCTGAAAAGGAAAACACCACCTACTGTAGCCCCTTGGAGCCTAATAGGATTTTTCTTAAATAGCATTGCATATTTGTGTTTTCCTCACCCCTTTTACAATATACACCACACATGTTCATTTCCTTGACATTCCTTTCATACATTTCGGGTGGTTAAATTCCCACAGACAAAATTTCTAATCCGACAAAAATGTTCATAGCCAAATGATTTTAATTAAATAGTCTATTTGCCTGGATTTATGTACAGACATTTCTTTGGAAAAGGGCCCATTCTTCCTTCAGAATGGCTGCAAAGAAACCAATAATTCTTTTTCTTTTTAGCGTTTTTACAAACTCCAACTGATAATTCCCTCCAGCAACTACAGAGTTAATGGCTTACTTTTTTTTTTTTTCCTTAAATCACTTGCTTATTTTCCCAAACCAGCACCCCAATCAACTCAGATTTTACCATTCCAATTATTGTTCCAGGGGTTTAAATTCCCCATGCCTATACTTACTGCTTTCCGTTAGTCCTGCCACCAGGCCCCTCAGGGCTTCCAATCGGGTTTCCATTTTTAACTTCTCTGCCTGCCTGCCTGCTTGTCTGGGCCTTGCTGCACCGTCTCTTTCCATGGGCACAGGCTTTGTTCCACTATCAATTTAGCAAGGAGGGTGGTCTTCTCAACTAACCCTCACTCCTCTTGGTCCTGTTCTTAAACATTCTCAGTCCTCCCCCCTGAGGCTTACCACCTGGACAGAACGCACGGCCCACTGGCGTTTTAACTGTTCCATTTTCTCTAGCTGGCAGGTACACATCTCGTCCCTTTTCCCCAACTCCTCTTATTGCCTGGTCCTGCTATGACCTGGGGTGGACCCAGCTGCAACCTTTCTTTTTTCATACTCACAAACACGCTGCCTGGGCTGGCCAGGCCCGGGGGTAGGAGAGACAGAGAGAGAGAGAAGGGGGTGGACAGGAGGTTCTCCTGTGCACAGGTTGTCCAGACGCATGCTGCAAAAAAATCTCCAACTTGCTTCCACTCTTGGGTTTTTCCGCCCTGGGGTCTCTTGGGGTGTCTCTTTCAGAGATCCTTGCTCAGCATCCCAGTCCAGGCTGGCTGCCTGTGGCTTCTTCAGTGTCCCCAAAGCACACCGGCTCCAGGATCGCAAAGGCAGACTGTTGGGTCTCACTGGGCGGCCAACCTCTGCAAATGTAATCTCAGTCCTGTCACTTGTGTTGCCTTTGGTTTGCCTCTGTCTATATTTTTTCAAAGCCGGCTGGGTTTTTTGGTGCTTGGCATGGAGAGCAAGACAGACTGTGCTGATTCTTGACCTAGAACGCAGAGCAGCTTCCTCTTTATCTCTAGGCCAAGCTGACTTTTCAAATTAACCTGTTCCTTTCCCTCCTCCCTCCAGCCTTAACGAATTGGGGAGATAAGGAGCCGAGTGGGGGTGATGAAGTGGTTTGGGTAGGGAGGCAGCCGGATGCTTTACATTTTGTGTTTTAACCTGCACTTGAGTCTTTAATTTTTCCTGGGAGTCCTTCAAACTCCGCACTCGGGACTCATGGAGTCTCTTTGTAGCTTCCTCCCACCGTTAGACAAATTGCTCCCACTGTTTGTTAGAGGCTTTTGGTGATGTAAAGGTTCCTCTGAGGTATATGATTTTATCCAGATCAAAGGTATCGTCTAGTGGGAATTGTTTAGATGGATTATCACGCGGGTAAAAATTCCAATTTTCTAAATACCTGCAGGTCCTAGAACCATAATGTCTATACATGTAGTACGCAGGGGATCCCTTCAGAGGTGTGGGGGGGGGGGGCAGGATTTTAGACTGTCCCCCACCTATATTCCAACCACACAGGGGAGTATCCTCTCCACTCAGCAGATCATCTCATGTCCACTCAGCAGCTCATAAGGGAAGATTTCCACACACTCACCCCGGGGAAAGGGTCCACTGGGTCACGGGTTTCACCGCCTCGCGGCTTAAGCCCGGACCTGGTCAGTGGCTCATGAGTAAGGGAAAATTCTCTGCTGGGTCATGGGGTTCGGATGACCTCCCCTTGCTTTCAGATCTCCCACATGGGGTATCCCTGGGGCAGCTGGAGTCAGCTTAAGTCTTAGACCTGGTCAGCGGCTCATACCCTGCCTGCGTTCATTCCTACACACACATTCATTCCCCATATCTAGAGGCATCTCCTTTTAACAATAATCTTAATTCTTTATGTCCGGACTTAATATAACTGTTCCCTTATTTGAGGTGGCAAAAAACCCCTCAGCGCCGGTGCATTAACCTCATTGAGGGCGGCAAAACTATTCCTCAGAACGGCATTAACTAATCTTACTTGAGGGAAGCAACAAATTCTTCAGCACCACTCGCATCTAACCTTGTTGCAAAATCAGTAAGTTCGGTGCTAAACCCAGGGTTGTGAGTTCAATCCTTGAGGGGGCCATTTACAGAACTGGGGTAAAAATCTGGGGATTGGTCCTGCTTTGAGCAGGGGGTTGGACTAGATGATCTCCTGAGGTCCCTTCCAACCCTGATATTCTATGGAGGGCGTGAGCCCCAAAGGGACAGACGGCCCCACGGGCAGTCCTCCTCCGACACCCCAGTAGAGATTTCAAAAGGTCTCTGACCTCTTGATTGGTGCCTTGGGGTTCGAAGAGGAACAGTCCATAGCCGCCATCACTGTCTCAGCCAGGCGCTGCCATCCGAGTCACGGCACCAAATGGTGGAAGAAAACGCAGTCTTTGCTGTTAGGTTGTTTGCAACATGTCAGAGACAGTTTATTCTCAAGCAACTGCAAGGGGGAGACTGCGCACGGACAGGGATTCCCCCGTCCCAGGCAGGTCTCCGCCAGATAAAAGATTAGGGCAAACACTTATACCTTTTGTTGGCTACAATAATGATCAACAACCACATCTTGTTTATACATGTTCCTTCCTGATGTCTTACTTTTCTCAATAGTTCCTGCTACCATCTGCGTCCCATTCTTATCTAACACATGGTCAACCAGCATCTCTTACAGTTTTCCCACTCGCCCAGGCCCTGCCTTAAAGTCTCATGTTACTAGAGTTAGAGGTAGCTTGACCTTTGCTCTATTCTGTTGAAAACTAAGGTGTCTGCATCCAAATTCCCTTTATCCCTTTCTCCACTTCCACACTGCCCTAGCTAATATAGTCGGCTTCGCCCTTCCCCTGAACCTCAAGCACTTGGATCCTGGTTCTTGTGGACCCACCTGGCCCGTTCACGAACGCTCCCTCGCCAAGGGGTTTTCCTCAGGGACTGGAGCCTTTCCCGACATTCTGTGACACTGACCGCAAACTTTTGTTGTTATTCGTGGCCAGGACTAGCGCCTGCCCGCAGTGATGTCCCTTGTCCCTGTGGTTTTCACTCTGTGGAGGCACAGTTAACCTGTGGAACTCGCAGCTGGGGGATGTTGTGGAAGCCGAGCCTTGAACCGGGCTCAAAACAGAATGAGAGACGTTCATGGAAGATAGGTCCAGTGATGGCTATTAGCCAAGATGGTCAGCGATGCGACTGTCAATATTAATCCATGATGCTGTAGGTATAACCTGTAATATGTCTCACTGTGCTTATGCATCTGAACCAGTGTGTGAGCTTCCCACCAGGATCGGGACCAGCTTTGGGACAGTCTCTTTTGGGGGGAGCCCGTCCATGTCCCAGACCGCAAAGGATGGGATCTCACTCTTCCCCACGGCCTCACGGCCTCGCACCTTCCAGCCCCGTGTCCTCAGGGTGGGGGGTCTTGTCTTAGATCCGCCTCAGCGAGCGTTAATCCATGAGTCGTTGGAGCAGGTGTCTGTCCAACCCAGGGATTCTTAAACCCTTTTTAATATGCGGACACTTGAAATACATCAAATGGAGGTGCGGACCCCTTTGCAAATCTTAGACGTGGCCTGTGAACCACTGGGGTCTGCAGACCACAAGATGAAAACCACCAGTGAAAGTGCCTTATTGGGCCAGGTTAGTTTCAACCAGTTCCTTAGGGCATGTGTACACTGCAGGGAAAGCCCAGGGCTCAAAGTTAAGAACAAACCTACCTCCTTTCTGTCTACACACAAATTGCGCTAACCCAGTGTGACAGGCTGGACCCTGATGTTCATTCTTTTTTCAAGACTATGATATATTTGTACCAAGTAGGTCTTGTGCTAGTATCATTCAAAAACTCATAATCTACTGAACATTATTGTACTGGAAAAAAATGCGTGGCAACACTGTATGTAAAGTTATACAATTCTACTGTATGACATTGCTGAGCCGTGTTCCAAGTTTAGAAAAGCCAGCACAAACTGGTTCCTGAGAGACAAAAGGCAAACTGAGACATCCTACAAAAACATTACAAAAATTCCCACTTTGTCACAATCTCGTATGTCTTCCCCACACGCACACCCTCCAGCCTTGGTGGCTAAACATCCTGCCAGACTTCGGGGTAGTGAGTTTGTCAGGTCTGCGAGGAACTGGTTTGTCATGGGAGTTGGCTCGGTTTGTCCCACGGACTTTCATCCAAGGTGCGTTCGCTTAAGAGAGCAGGAGGAAGCTACAGTCTCAGGCCCGGGTCTCGTGGGAGCAGACAGGCGGTAGGAGGTTTGACAGAGATGGGGAAGGCAGGATGTCCCTTCCCCGTGCTCCGTTCTTTGATCCATCCCCAGGGCCTTAATTACCGGTAATGGTTCCACGCTGGGCGTCATTAGCAGCCATGGCGCTTGGGGACGGGAACCATGGGAGGAGGAGCAGCGGCTGATGGGTTGCAGCAGGAGTCTGGAGTAATTACCAGGATCTTTGTCCCATGCTGAGGCTCGATCGCTCCATGCTGGGCATTGGCCGGCTTGCCCAGGGGAGGCCGTTCATGGATTCACTTCCCCACCCCGCCCCGGTGTGAGCGTAGAGCTCTGTGAAATGCTGGGAGTTGTTAAGATCCTCCACCTCCATCTCCGGGCTGCTGCACCCACCCTCCAGGTGACAGTGCAGCCCACAGGGGGAAACTGAGGCACACACAGACTTCATGCAAAATATTACAGTTGGCCAATTCCCATGTCAGCCCACGTGTTGCAAGCAGGATGGCTTCTCCGTCCCGGGCCATTTTCCAGCCAGGCTGGGAGGTTTTCCTAAAAGATCTGCTCTGGGAATTAGTTCGTGGCAGGGCTCTGGGCTGCAGAGGTCAGACTGGCTGACCACAACAGTTCCCTCCAGCCATGGCAGCTCTGAAATTAGCCGCCCCTCTAAAAGGCAGGCTTTGATGCTGATGCTGGGTGATGTGCTACAACCTGGTGTGGGCGGGGTAGGCATGGGGTGCGGTCTGGCCTTGGGAACCTGTGAATCCAGGAAACCACCTGTTCATTCCTGTCCCTTTCCAATCCACTCTCATGTTTCAGGGCTTGGGCTGCAGGGTCAGGAAGGTTTGTTTCCCCCACCCTCTCAGGTGCACAATGGACCAGGTGCATTTTTTCCCTCCCACTCTCCCCTGAATAATCAGTGATGGGATGGAGCTTTGAGACACTTCAGAAAAATCCCCTTTTTAAAGGCCCAGCTGGTGGGCCGTGCTCCCGTGCTCCATTCTGGTCAGTGAGGCAGGGACTATGGGGGAGGGGGTGGTCGCCATCTCCTAGAGCCTGCTGAGATGATTGGGACATATCCCTGCTGGCCAATTGCCTGCTCTCCTCGGATGCTGTTGGCCGCAGCAGCTCTCCTGTTCCCCAGCAGTTCAGTCTCCTGCATTGATCTAACAAGGAGTCGCTATTTGTCAACTTCTCCCCATCACGCTGGGGCATTTCTACCCTTCCGTGCAGAGCAAATGAGCTGGGGGGGCCCGTCTGGCCCAGCCCAGCACCACGTTGATTTCACACCCCTGTACCTGGTGAATGAATGCACCTCGCACAGAAGCACCGTGGGCTGCCACTTTAGATTGGATGAGGGTGACCAGATGTCCCAGTTTGATAGGGACACTCCTGATTTGGTTTTTTTTCTTATATAGGCTCCTATTACCCCCCATCCCGATTTTTCATACTTGCTGTCTGGTCACCCTAGTTTGGATGCTCCTGGAAGTTTCATCCCACGGCATCATCTTTAATTCTTGGAGACTCCAGGATAGTCCCAGAGTGGAAGTCCCTAGCCCTCGAGTTTGCAGCTAGCACCCCTTAGTGGTGGCATCCATCACTGATTTAAGTGCAGCCTATAACCTGGCTCAGAATAATTCAATATTTAATAGGTCAGTGTGTCGAAATCACCACTCACACCCAAAGCTCTAGTAACAATTTGTCACTCCCAAGTGAAAGTCATAGATCAGCAACGCAAGAAAAACACGCTGCCTGGAAACATACCAGCGTGTGATTGAAAGATAGTTATACATTGTGACATGGAGCCTGTGTGTTTTGATGTGTGTTTATTGATCTCAAGTATCAGAGGGGTAGCTGTGTTAGTCTGGCTCTGTAAAAGCAGCAAAGAATCCTGTGGCACCTTATAGACTAACAGACGTTTTGGAGCATGAGCTTTCGTGGGTGAATACCCACTTCCTCAGATGCATGTAATGGAAATTTCCAGGGGCAGGTATATATATGCAGGCAAGCTAGAGATAACGAGGTCAGTTCAATCAGGGAGGATGAGGCCCTGTTCTAGCAGTTGAGGTGTGAAAATCAAGAGAGGAGAAACTGGTTCTGTAATTGGCAAGCCATTCACAGTCTTTGTTCAATCCTGAGCTGATGGTGTCAAATTTGCAGATGAACTGAAGCTCAGCAGTTTCTCTTTGAAGTCCGGTCCTGAAGTTTTTTTGCTACGTCTACGTGAATTAAATACTTATTCCCTGACCCCTCGAGTGGCTGGCACTTGCCCAAAAAAAATCAAAAAAGTTTTAAATGCTTAAAACGCCCTGATTTTGTGCAACTGGGGAAATGCAAAATCGATAAAAACAAACGTAAAGCGAAACTGTGGAACAGATGCTGGTTTCTCACTCACTCAGCGAGGGACGAAGTGAGTCCTCTGACAAAACCCGCTTAAGAAAGCAGCACCAGAGTCAGAACAGCTCAGAAATCTCACCATGGTCCAAGCGCTGGATCGCAGCCATGCTGGCTCTCCGGAAATGAAATCCGCTCCACCCGCTGCAAGTCACCCATTTCCCCCTTCCCTCCATGACGAATCAGGCCCTGCCGTGCCAGGAGGCTCCAGTTGCAGAGGGAAGCCACTTTTCTGAATACCGCAGACCATGGCAATGCCGCTTGCTTCCAGCCCGTGGGCGTCTGCGTCATCTGAATAATTTTTTATCAACATCCCCCCTTGGGAAAGGAGCCGGTGCTGGGTTTGGACGAGCCACCCGGGGAGATTTCTGAACTGATCTTTGCCAGAGCTGCCTTGCAACAAACGAAGCTGAATTCCAGATTAACAGCTTCCTATGCCAGAACAGACCCTTGTGAGCATCGTCTGAGCCCCTGTATGACCTGTCCCGAGACCTGCCCCCAAGTTATTCCTAGAGCCGATCTCTTAGGGAAAAAGCTTCCCAGCTTGATTTTAAAATGGTCAGGGATGGCAAATCCATTGCATCCCTTGGGTAACTGACCCAATGGTTAATTCCTCTCGCTGGTAAAGATTTACACCTTATTTCCAGCCGGATTTGTCTAGCTTCGGTCTAAAGCTGTCGGACCGTGTTAGATCTTCTAGGAGCCCGTTATTAAATATCTGTCCCCCCTGTCAGTACATCCTGCCCTGATCTATTGGGTCACCCCTTCGCCATCTCTTTGTTCAGCTCAACAGCTGGAGCTGCTGGCGTCTCCCGCGCTCAGGCCAGTTTCTAGCCCTTTAAATCATTCTCATGGCTCTTCTCTGACCCCTCCCCGACTGATCGTGAATTGCAGGCAGCAGAACTGGTCGCAGCAGGCGGATTCCCCTGTCAGTGGAGATGGGAAAGGAACAGCCCCACCCTCCAAGGTCACTGTTTTCCCATCTGACTGGGCAGCCCCCACTGACTGGCCTGTCTCTCTCCCAGCTTGGTGTGGGGCTGGCACAGGGCGGGTCCCCATTGCCAGCTCATGCCCCAGGGATGCAGGGCAGGAGGGCGCGGATGGTGACCGACAATCCAGGGAGCCTCATCTCAGTTCTGATTTGGGTTTTGGTCCAAAAAGGCTTTAAAAGATTAAGCAGCAAAGAGTCCTGTGGCACCTTATAGACTAACAAGTTTTGGAGCATGAGCTTTCGTGGGTGAATACCCACTTCGTCAGATGCATGACATGCATCTGAGGAAGTGGGTGTTCACCCACGAAAGCTCATGCTCCAAAACTTGTTAGTCTATAAGGTGCCACAGGACTCTTTGCTGCTTTTACAGATCCAGACTAACACGGCTACCCCTCTGATACTTAAAAGATTAAATTTCATTTCCTAGGAGAGACGGATGGAGAAACAGAATAGAGGGAGTACTTACCCAAGGTCATCCAGAGCCAGGGAGAGAACCCAGGAGTCCTGGCTCCCAGCCCCCTCTCCCTGCTCTAACCCACCAGACCCCACTCCCCTCCCAGGATTGGAGAACGAACCCAGGAGTCCTGGCTCCCAGCGCCCCTGCTCTAACCACCAGACCCCACTCCCCTTCCAAACCCTGGTCATGGCTACACTAACCCAGAGGTGAGGTTGCTTGGAGGCATGTCGTCCACTTGCAGAACAGGGAACTGAGCAAAATCCAAAGAGCTGACAACCGGGCACTGCAAACAGGCTGTAAAAGGAGATGGGGAGCATGTACATTTCAGCCACTGTGGGGCTGGTGTATTAATGGGGCTATGCCAAAAGAGGGCAGAGTTAAGGTGACATGGACAGCATTAACTGTGCATTCTCCCACGTGCAGACATTTGAGTTCTGCTCCACTCAGGCATGCTGCAAGGGCACGACCAAGCCCCTTAATCAACCCTCTGTGCTAAGGGCGGGGACTGACTCTTCTGCCTTGTCGAGCAGGGACAGACACACTGCTGGTCAGAATTAGTGGTGCAGCCTGATCTCTTACTGCATTCGGGCAACGTATTCATTCCCCTTACGTGATTTATTACTGCTACAGCATCTCTCCTTTTCGGGCAGCTGATTCACATGGGCTGGTCACACCCGAGAGAGATACTGGCTTTTCTTAGCACTCGTTAGGATCATTAAACATACAGCTACAAACTGCGAGTTTGTCACCCGCGCCTACGATTTGTGGCAAGCAAAGATCGCTGGTGGAGAACGGGCCAGTCGACCCAGCTACAGGAAAGCGGCCGGCCCCAAATTCCAGGGCATGTTTCCAGCTCTTCTCTACCCCGACGTCACGCGCCTCACCCTTGGCTTCAGGACTGTAGATAATCTGTATTCTCACACTCGCCCTCCAGCAGGTTCCAGGCTAATAAGCGACTCAAAGCTGTCAGCATTACACTCCGCGGCGTCCCTACAAAGCCACAACCGGCACATCTTGCAGAAGGCTCAGTAAAGGAAGTTCTCGCGGCATCGGCCACTGTCGGCAGGCAAGACACTGGACTAGACGGACCTTCGGCCTGACCCAGGCTGGCCACTCTTATGTTCCTACACCGCTCACCCACATAACGCTGAACTGGGGACAAGACCTCGGTCCAAAAACACCTTCATGGTGGCTGGGGCCTGGCGCTTAATTTAAGCTAATTGAAGGCTGAGCTCACGGCTATCAATCTCCAGGACAGCCACAATTTACCGAGTCATTACACCCACTCAGTGTAACAGCACCCGGCAGCAAGTGGAAACCAATTTCAGGGTGGGTCTAACAACCCCGAATTGGGCTCTCCAAGGCCACCCCGTGCCCCCCACTACATTTCAAGGCAAGCAGAGTAACCTTTCAGCTGCTGGAGGGTATGGAAAACCACATGCTCTTTTGTGGCCCGGGCGCAGCCACTGTGTTAAAACACACCAACAAAAACAAGGCACTTGAAAACATTGGGGAAAGGGCTTTTCTGGGACAGGCGATATCTCCGGCACCCGGTGCTCAAACGATCCCAAATCAGGGTCACTAACCCGGCCCCGCGCCCTCCTGAGGGGCACCACATTTCAAAGGGCGCCGCAGAAGCTGGTGGATTTTAGCTGCCTTTAACCAGGTCCCTGACTCAACCTGAATTACCGTGGGGGCGGTGGCTGCTGGGAACAGACACGCCTGGGCAGCTGCCCCTGGACCCATTCCCGGCCAGGTGTGCTGGGCTCCCTGCCCCGGAATAAAAGGGGGGCCCCTGAGCGGCTGCTCCGACACCCAGCCAGACGCAGCCTTGGCCACCCTGAAGCTCCCGCTTCTCCTCGTGCTGCTGGCCGCGAGGGCCCCCGGCTGCCAGGGCGTCGTCATTCCCCAGTGCCGGCTGGTGCAGCTCCTCCGGGGCATGGGCTGGAGGGCTGTCAGGAGAGCACTGGCTGATTGAGTGGGGCACCCCCCACCTGCTGTCCCACAGACCCCATCCCTCCTTCCCCTCTCCCCCCCACCACCACCAGGGCCGGCTCCCACGCCCAGCTCCTTGCAAAGAATTCAAGGGACTCATGGAGGGCTAGAGGGATGCACAGCTAGGGACAGATATTGGGATGCCTGAGGATAGAGGGATGGATGGCAGAGTGAGGTGGCAGGGAGCGGGCAGAGGGGCAGGGCCGGGGGGCCAGCAGACCCCAGCCAGCTAGGCCCACGTGGGGATGGACAGACAGACTTTGGCTCAAGGGGGCTGGATACCAAAGGCCCCAAGCAGGCCCCTGGCCCCACTGCAGAAACCCCCTGGGGACTGGGTAACCCCACCCCATCTCAGCCTCAGATGTGGGGGGCAGCGACCCCCCCCCATCGCCAATAAAGACCAAGAGCAACGTGTCTGTTTGGCCGGCAAGGGCACCACACCCGGGGAAAGGGGCATTTGAATCATCAGGTGGGGCTGGGAGCCAGGACTCCTGGGGTCTCTCCCTGGCTCTGGGAAGGGAGTGGGATCCAGTGGTTAGAGTTAGCCTGGGAAAGTGGGGGGAGAGCGCGACTGGGAGCCAAGACTCCTGGGTTCTCTCCCCAGCTGTCACTGACTTCCTCCTGAGCATGGGCCAGTCCCATCCACCCACCTACCTCAGTTTCCCCATGGGGCTTGCACTCCTCTTACCACACCCACCCTGTGCTCAGGTGCCAGGCAGGACGCCAGGGAAGATGGGCTCCCCCCACCAAGGGGTAACGGTTTCGTAGCCCCGGGGGGGCCGTCCCTCCCTAGGGAAGCAGAGGCAGGACCCGGCCCTCATCTACTCATTAAAACTTTTAATACATAAAAAAAATAGAGACGAAATTCTGGGGGGAGGTGTGAATTTTTTTTCGCATTTTTTTTCCTCTTTCTGTGCGCGGGGGGGAGAGGGGGGGAGGAACAGAACTAACCCTGACAGGGGGTGGGGGCGGGGATCTGTGCTTCACACCCTGCCCCCCCCAGCCACAGGGGGGGAAGATGTCCCCCACCAAGGACGCAGGTATGGCTTCAGCAGAAAATCCCTGAAATTAGCACTAGCCTCTGACTGCCGGGGGAGTGGGAGGAGGAATGGGTGGCACAGGGCCATCTCTGCCCCCACCAAGCAACCCGTGTCCTCTAACCTCCGCCCCCAGGAGCTGTCCCCTTCCCCCTGCAGCAGAAAAATCACCACCAAGGAAGAACTCAAGTTTTAAAACAGGAGCCTAAACTGGGGGGGAAGAAAGGGGGAGTGACCCTCCCATGCTGGAGATGAAGCAATCGCTTGGGGGGGGAGAAGCTGGCATGGGTCTGCCCCCCACCAAGGGCAGGGGAGGTGGAAGACTCAGGCCAATGGGCAAGGGGGTTTAAAGCAATTTAAGATGGCATCTGAAATCCCTGCCCCTCAAGTCACTGCAAAGGGAACGGGGGGGGCTCAGGAGGAAGGAGCCCTCTGCCCTGCCTGGGGGGGCCCTACGGAGACAGAGCTCCTCATTGGCTAGAGCCACTCATGTGACCACAGTGGGGGGGGATGTCCCTTCAGCCCTCCCCAGCCTGGAGGGGGACAAACAAGCAACGAAAACAAACTGGCATCGTCCCCCCCCGGCCACACCCACCTCTGCCCCCCTCCCCGACCCGGCAGGGTCCCGCCAATTCCAGTGTCAAAAATAGAAGCTCTGGGGGCGCGGGGGCCTAGGGGCCGGCGCTGCCCGAGGGCCAGGGGTTGAGGCGGCACTGCGGGCAGCAGCCCGCGTACACCAGCACGTCGCAGGCCTGGGAGCGCTGCCCCGCGTGCCAGCCGGCCGGCCAGCCCGGGCACAGGCGATAGGCCTCCAGGTCGCAGATCAGCTCCACCACCTCGTCCACGGTGGTGAGGCGGGCGGGGTGGCTGGCGTAGACCTCGTGCTCGGGGGGCACGGGCAGCTGGCGCACCACCACCTGGAAGAAGAGGCCCGGGCGGATGTGGATGACGGTGGCGGCCATGGTGGAGCGGGCCGAGCGCTGGACCAGCCGCAGGTCGGGCCCCCCCAGGGGCGGCTGCACCTCCCAGTGGGCCGGCAACGGGATCTCCTGCAGCTCGGCCAGGAACTCGCGCAGCACCGGGTCCAGGGGCGCCCGCCCCGCCAGCGCCCCCAGGCTGTAGATCTCCATGATCTGCGGGCATGGGGGGCACAGGGGGACGAGGGGTCAGGGGGGGCTGCCCAGTGCTACCCCGAACGCCCCCAGCACTGCCCCCAACATGGCCCCTGCCCCCCCAGCACTGCCACCATCACCCTTCATCACTGCGCCCTCCATCCCCCCAGAACTGCCCCATGCACCCCTCAACACTGCCCCCCACTCCCCAGTGCCAGATGGCCCCAGCACTGCCCCCATCTCCCTTCATCACTGCATTCTCCCCCAGGCCCAACCCCCAAGAACTGCCCCCCCCACTCCCCAGTGCCAGATGGCCCCAGAACTGCCCCCAACATGGCCTCTGCCCCCTCAGCACTGCCCCTTTCACCCTTCATCACTGCACTCTCCCCCAGGATCAGCCCCCTATCCCCCCAGAACTGCCCCATGCACCCCTCAACACTGCCCCTCAGCACCAGACGCCCCCAGAACTGCCCCCAACATTGTCCCCTCCCTCAATACTGCCCCCTGCCCCCCACAGTGCCAGCCCCCGACAGAACGGCCCCCTGCTCTCTCCTGGCCCTCATGGAACAGCCCCCCGCACTCACCACTGGGGTGCGCTCCTCCTCCTCCTCGTCCTTGTCAGCTGGGTCCAAAACCACCACTTCACTGGCCAGCCCCCGGCCCTCCATCCGCAGAGGCACCCCCGCTGGCACCTGCAAGAGAGGGGGTGAGCGCTGGGGGCACCCCGAATCCTGCCTGGGGCAGCTCCCAGGGGAGTATGGACATGGGCTGGGAGCCAGGACGCCTGGGTTCTCTCTCCAGCTCTGGGAGGGGAGTGGGGAGCTGAGAGCCAGGACTCCTGGGTTCTCTCCCTGGCCCTGGGAGGGGAGTGGAGGCTGGTGGTTAGAACAGGGGGGCTGGGAGCCCGGACTCCTGGGTTCTCTCCCTAGCAATGGGAGGGCTCTTACCGGTGCAAGGTCCCATCCGGGCTCCACCTTCTCCTGCTTCACCAGGGGTGGGGCGGCGAGGACCAGGGTGGGGGCCGGCTCCTGCAGGGGGGAGAGACAGGGGACAGGACTGAGCCCGCAGAGCCAGGGCAGCCAGCGAGGGGTGCTGGGGGGGCATGCAGGCCCCGGGGCCAGGCCTCACCCCAGCACAGAGCATGCAGCCAGGACCCCCGGTCACCCAAGGGGGAGGACTGGGCTGGAGCTGGGTGCCACTGCAGGGGGACACCCAGCAGGAATGGGGGCGGCTCTCACCTCCAGGCGGCCAGGGGGCGGGGGTGTGGCCGGCTCCTCCTTCACATGCTGCAGCAGGAGGGGGAAGCTCTGGGGGGCGTCGCGGAGCAGGACGAAGTCCCTGCCCGGCCGATCCTTCAGCAGCACCAGCTGCCCAGGCGCCTCGGCGACCCCCTTCTCCGCCAGGAATCGCAGCTCCCCGCCCGGCGGGCGCTCCTTCTCCTGTGGGGCAGAGCACAGCGTCAGGGGGCAGCACAGAGCCCCCCATGGACAGCCGCCCCCCAATGCCACTGCAGAGCAGGGAGAGAACCCAGGAGTCCTGGCTCCCAGTCCCCCCCTTTTCTAACCACCAGAACTCACTCCCCCCCCAGAGCCGGGAGAGAAGCCAGGAGTCCTGGCTCCCAGTCCCCCCCTGCTCTAACCACCAGAACCCACTGCCCCCCAGAGCAGGGAGAGAACCCAGGAGTCCTGGCTCCCAGGCCCCAGCTCTAACCACCAGAACCCACTCCCCCCCAGAGCCGGGAGAGAACCCAAGAGTCCTGGCTCCCAGCCCCCGCTGCTCTAACCACCAGCCCCCACTCCCCCCCAGAGCTGGGAGAGAACCCAAGAGTCCTGGCTCCCAGCCCCCCCTGCTCTAACCACCAGCCCCCACTCCCCCCCAGAGCTGGGAGAGAACCCAGGTGTCCTGGCTCCCAGCCCCCCCTGCTCTAACCACCAGCCCCCACTCCCCCCCAGAGCTGGGAGAGAACCCAGGAGTCCTGGCTTCCAGCCACACACCCCTCCCTAATCAGTAGACCCCACTCCCTTCCCAGAGTGAGCTGAATCCAGGCAATCTATGGGGAGAAGCAAAATTAACTCATTCCCTGGCCTAGCAGTGCAACCGACGTCCCGGATCGTCCCCCCCACGCACAGGCTGTCACCATCCCAAGTCACTGATGGGGACAAGCACACGGAGGTGGAAGGTCTTAACCAAAAAGTCACAGGGCAAGCCAGGGAGAGAACCCAGGAGTCCTGGCTCCCAGCCTCCCACCCCCCCGATCTAACCACTAGACCCTACTCCCCTTCCAGAGCCGGGGAGAGACCCCAGGAGTCCTGGCTCCCAGCCTCCCACCCCCCCCCGATCTAACCACTAGACCCTACTCCCCTTCCAGAGCCGGGGAGAGAACCCTGGAGTCATGGCTCCCAGCCCCCCCCGCTCTAACCACTAGACCCCACTCCCCTCTCGGAGCCAGGGAGAGAACCCAGGAGTCCTGGGCTCCCTTCCCCCGAGGCTGAGCGGTAACCGGGCCGGAAGGACAAGCGGGAAAGGCGGAGCGGAGGAAGAAAGAGAGAAGCACGAGTGTCTTTGGCCCTGGGCGAGTGCCGCATCTCGCAGGCCTGGGGGACTCCCACAGCCGGGGCGGGGCGGGCAGGGTGGGGCGGGGGGGCGGGCCGCCGGGGGGCGGGGCAGGGGGAGGTAGTTACCTGCGGCGGGGCACTGCCCCGAGCCCAGCGCTGCTGGCCGCTCCCCTTGACCCGCCGCCCCACCTGCTTGATCCGGGCCGGCTGGCGGCTGCGGCCGATCCTGCGCCTCCAGGCCTTCCGGGGGGCCAGGGCCCCCGCCCCCTCCTCCGCCTGCCCGCGGCTCCACACCGCCGGCAGCAGCCGCTTCTGGGGAAGGGAAAGAGAGGGAGAGACAGAGCCAGAGCCAGGCAGGTGGCGAGTGGGAGGGAGGGAGGGAGAGAGAGAAAGAGAGAGAGAGCGAGAGAGACAGGGAGAGCGAGAGTCGGCCCGGTCCTGCCCATCCCCACGGCCTCTGGGCGCCTGCACTCCTGCCCCTCCCCCGGAGCCCGCTGCCTCCTCCCCAGCCAGCAACAAGGGCCAAGCACTCGGCCTGCACACGCGCACACACGGCCCCCACCGTGTGGGAGTCACCCGGTTCAGGGGGCCCCCTCGCCTGCCCCGGAGAGTGGGTGCAGGGCAGGGGAGTTTGGCTGCACAAGGAGGGTGCAGGAGGTGCACAGACACCCAGTCAGGATGTTTGTATCAAGGGTCCAAATTTACAGAAAGGCAGAGAAAAAGAACCCAGGAGTCCTGGCTCCCAGCCCCCTCCTGCTCTAACCAACAGCCCCCACTGCCCTCCCAGAGCTGAAGAGAGAACCCAGGCATCCGGTTTCACAAGCCCCTTCTGGGCAGAGCCTCTGGCTCTGTGCCCGGCCCTGACAAACGGCCCCGGCACCTGCAGGTGAAGAACGCAACTGCCAAGACCTGCACTGATGTCCCCGGAAGCTCTGGGCCCCAAGCACCCTCCCGGGAGGCAAACGAACCCGTTGGGGACAAACCCGCGCTCTGCCAGGCCCAGCCCCGGCTCTGCGCTCCAAGACGAGCACGGCGAGAGGGCAGGATACGGGCCGCAAGGGAAGACGCTCCCCTGATGCGGGGAACAGAGCTGGGGCGAGTGGACGGTAGGAGGCATGTGCCCCACATCAATGGGCTCTGTCTCCCCTCCCCAGGGCATTGGGCCTGCTCCAACCGCCACAACGGGATGCGAGCCCCAGAGCCGTGGTGCATCTTGGGAGCCCAGCCGGAGCCACACCAGCCGGGGCGAGCGCCCGCCCGGCCGGAGCCCAGCCGGAGCCACGCCAGCCGGGGCGAGCGCCCGCCCGGCCGGAGCCCAGCCGGAGCCACGCCAGCCGGGGCGAGCCCCTGCCACACTGGAGCCCAGCCAGGGTGAGCCCCTGCCCTGCCGGAGCCCAGCCGGAGCCACGCCAGCCGGGGCGAGTGCCCGCCCCGCCGGAGCCCAGCCGGGGTGAGCCCCTGCCCCGCCGGAGCCACACCAGCCAGGGCGAGCGCCCGCCCCGCCAGAGCCCAGCCGGAGCCACACCAGCCGGGGCGAGCCCCTGCCACACCGGAGCCCAGCTGGAGCCACGCCAGCCGGGGCGAGCCCCCGCCACACCGGAGACCAGCTGGAGCCACAGCAGCCAGGGCGAGCCCCTGCCATGCCGGAGCCCAGCCGGGGTGAGCCCCTGCCCTGCCGGAGCCCAGCTGGAGCCACGCCAGCCGGGGTAAGCCCCTGCCCTGGTGGAGCCCAGCCGGGGTGAACCCTTGCCCTGCCGGAGACCAGCTGGAGCCACGCCAGGCAGGGCGAGCCTCTGCGACGCCGGAGCCCAGCCAGGGTGAGCCCTTGCCACGCTGGAGCCCAGCTGGGGTAAGCCCCTGCCATGCTGGAGCCCAGCTGGAGCCACGCCAGCCGGGGTGAGCCCCTGCCACGCCGGAGCCCAGCCGGAGCCACGCCAGCCAGGGATACGCCTCAAGTCCCTTCCAGCTCAGCGCTCAGCACCGTGCCCCTGCCCTCCCAGAGCAGCCGGACCCCGCGAGCTGGGTGGGCAGGGCACCAACCATTGCGAAGCGCAGGCACTGTCTCCAGCGGCACTTCTGGCGCTTGAGGTTATCGCCGCCGAACTTGGGCTTGTCCCGGCAGAAGTCGCAGCGGCCGCAGTCGGCTTTCAGCAGACAAGCCTCGCACTCCCCGCACCTGCGGTTCCGCCGGCTCTTGGAGCAGAGCTGCCGGGCGGGGAGAGAGGTGCCGGGTCAGAGCGTGGCGGGGGGAGGCCGGCCGCATGGGGAGCACTGAGGGGGCCCTGGGCATGCAGAGCCATGGCCGAACGACCCCAGCTGGGGGTCCCGGCCCCCCAGACTCAGGCCGTGTGACCTCAGGGGTCTAGCTTCTGCCTTCGGGTACCTAGCACCTCTTGCCCATCCCAGGCGCAAGTTAGAGATGAACCGTCTCTCGCTGCCAACTCAGCTCCCCACATCCAGGCCCGACCCATTGCCACGGGCTGGGGCGCCGGCTCCCCGACACGCTGCGGGGACGTGCTGACTCAGCGAGCCAGCCCCTCACTTCCCTTTTGTTCAGCTCTCGGCCTCTCCCCCACCGACCCACTTCCTCCTTGAACTGCGGACACTGTGCCAGGCCCTGATCGCAGCAGGGGCTTCCCCACGGCTGGATCCAGAGAGAACATCCCCTCTCCGCTCCTATCCAAGATTGGCTCCTGGGGCTCAGCAGCTCGCTGACTGGCCCCTTTCCAGAGTCCCAGGGCAGCGCTCTGCCCAGATCTAGAGGGCTGCACCCGCGGAGGGTTTCAAGAAGAGGTCGGACGAGCCCCTGACACGGAGAACCTACGTCCATTTGGTCCCGGCTCAGTGCCGGGGCTGGACCCGCTGACGCCCCTTCCAGCCCTAGTGCCCGAGGCGGCCTGGGACATCAGGACAGACTCGCCCAGTTCTCCCAGGAGGCCCCGGAGGCCCAGGGGAACCGGAGTCAGGTCTGTGGCAAAGCTGCCCAGCAACAGGGGCTGCCAGGTGGACAGGGAGCGCTGTGCCCGGCATCAGAGAAACGTGAGAAGATCCAGTCCAACAGGCCTGTCTCCCCGGGGCAGCAGGGCCAGGCCAGGCGAGACAGCAGGGGGGCGTTCTGCGGCCCACCGCCACGACCCACGGCAAGGGAGGGGCACAGCGGGCAGGCGACACACAGGCGAGTTAGTCAATGGAACAGAGCTGGGGGGTGGGGGGGGGAAGCACCGGGGGAGACCATCAGCCACAGAACCACCAGTCACACTTTTCCTAGCCAGGGATGGAACCTAGGAGTCCTGGCTCCCAGCACCCCTGCACTAACCACCAGACCCCACTCCCTGCCCAGAGCCTGGGAGAGAACCCAGGAGTCCTGGCTCCCAGCCCCCCCGCACTAACCACCAGACCCCACTCCCCTCCCAGAGCCTGGGAGAGAACCCAGGAGTCCTGGCTCCCAGCCCCCCCGCACTAACCACCAGACCCCACTCCCTGCCCAGAGCCGGAGAGAGAACCCAGGAGTCCTGGCTCCCAGCACCCCTGCACTAACCACCAGACCCCACTCCCCTCCCAGAGCCTGGGAGAGAACCCAGGAGTCCTGGCTCCCAGCCCCCCGTGCAGTCACCCCATGAGGTCTCTGGGCAGGCTCTGGCCGTGCCACGCTGCAGCGCCCCCTGCTGGCCCCGCCCACCACCGCAGGGAGGGTCACTCACCAGGCTGCTCCGGGCCCTGGCACTCGGGTGTTTCGGGGGCCGCCCCGGCTTCTTCTTCTCCGTGATTTTACCCAGCTGTTTCTGGGGGCGGCCGAGAGAGGAGAGGAGAGGGGTCACCTTGGCCCCAGAGCCGACGCCGCCCCGCCCCCACCCCTGCTCCCCAAGCGCCGCCCCGTGCTCGCTCCCCAAGCAGCGCCCCACCCTCACCCCGCTCCCCAGGCGCCGCCCCAGCCCCACAGACCCCAGCCCCGCAGGCTGGGCAATCCCAGATTTACAGCATCGGGGGTCCTGACACCGGCTCTCGGGAGCCAGCGGGGGTCAGGGCAAGCCACAGACTCTACAGTGCTGTGCGGTAGGCCCAGCCCCCCTGTTCTAACCACTAGCCCCCACTCCCCTCCCACAGCCGGGCGGAGAACCCAGGAGTCCTGGCTCCCAGCTCCCCCACTCTAACCCACTACACCCTCCTCCCATCCCAGAGCCGGGAGAGAACCCAGGAGTCCTGGCTCCCAGCCCCCCCTGCTCTAACCACCAGCCCCCACGCCCCTCCCAGAGCTGGGACAGAACCTAGGAGTCCTGGCTCCCAGCCCCCCATCGCCCCCAATCACTAGTCCCCACTCCCCTCCCAGAGCCGGGGAGAGAATCCAGGAGTCCTGGCTCCCAGCCCCCCCCTACTGTAACCCCTGGACCGCGCTCCCTCGCTGTCTCAGCCCCAGGACTTTGCCCCACCCCAGACTATGGGGCTCCCCCTGTGCCGGGCGGGTCTGAGCTGGTTCCGGCTCCGGCTCTCACTCACCCTGCGCCGCGAGCCTGAGAGGCCGCCGGGGTCTCGCTCCAACGACGGCTTCCATTTCTGGGGGGAGTGAAGGGGGGAGAAGGTGAGGGGCGGGGCGAGGGTCACCCGGACGCCAGGGTCCCTTCTGTGGAACACATGCAGGGCCTGGCTGGAGAGGAGGGGAAGAGCGGCCCAGATGTCTGGGTCCCTCCTCCTCCGCAGCCCAGCCGGGGCGGGGGGGGTGGGGGGACACGACACAACACGACCACCCGGACACCTGGGTCCCTCTTCTTCCCCCAGAATTCAGGGTGGGGTAGGGTGACCAGGACGCCTGGGTCCATCACCCCACCTGAGCTGGGTGGTACCAGAGGACGGGGCTGGATCGCCGCCCCCCGGCTTGTTGCCCATCCGACCCCGCTGGCTGTCACCACCACGGCCCGGCTCTGGTCCCCCTGGCCGGATGGGAGGGCGCCCACAGCTGCCCCACGGCAGAGAGGGACCAGCCGGCAGTGCCAGGGGCCACAGAGCTCGCCCAGCCCCTATGGAGCCCTGCTGGGCTCAAGCCCCACAGTGCTAGGAAGGGGTCAAGGGTGGACACTGAATGTCAGGCTTCCTGTCCCCCCCCCCCCTTTTCCTCCCCCGAGGCAATGCAGAGTGCCCCCAGCGCGCCAGACACAGCCTGGGTCACCCCTAGTGCCAGAGACCTCACAGCAAGGAGAGAACCCAGGAGTCCTGGCTCCCTACCCCCTTGCGCTCTAACCACTAGACCTCACTCCCCTCCCAGAGCCGGGGAGAGAACTCAGGCTCCATGAGAGCTTGTTTGGGGTGGGGAGGGGTTGGGGGGGCAAAGTCCCTGCCCAGAGCAGGATCTGTGCCCCCCTTTCCTCCATCTCTAGGGTTAACTCTGCGTGCGCCAGGCCCTTCCGAAGGCGACTGGGGATGGGGGATGCTGGGGCCTGGGAGCCAGGATCCCGGGTTCTCTCCCCGGGGGGGGGACAGGGGCTGGCACCGCACTCACTGTGGCTGCTGCGGCTGGGGTTAATCTCTTACGGCGCCGAGGTTTAGGGGCCAGGCCGTCCTGGCGGAGACAGAGAAGGAAGAGAAGAGACACTCACAGGACACGGCAGCGAGGCCAGGCTGGCAGAAGGACAGAGCCAGAGCAGAGCCCACCCACAGCCGCCACGGGCCCCCCGCTCCATGGGGACCCCACCGGCAGAGGCAACCCAAGCCACCCCCCTCCCCTGCTCTAACCACTAGCCCCCACTCCCCTCCCAGAGCTGGGAGAGAACCCAGGAGTCCTGGCTCCCAGGCCCTCTGCTCTAACCACTAGCCCCCACTCTCCTCCCAGAGCTGGGAGAGAACCCAGGAGTCCTGGCTCCCGGCCCCTCTGCTCTAACCACTAGCCCCCACTCCCCTCCCAGAGCTGGGAGAGAACCCAGGAGTCCTGGCTCCCATCCCCTCTGCTCTAACCACTAGCCCCCATTCCCCTCCCAGAGCTGGGAGAGAACCCAGGAGTCCTGGCTCCCAGCCCCTCTGCTCTAACCACCCCCCACTCCCCTCCCAGAGCTGGGGAGAGAACCCAGGAGTCCTGGCTCCCATCCCCTCTGTTCTAACCACTAGCCCCCACTCCCCTCCAGAGCTGGGAGAGAACCCAGGAGTCCTGGCTCCCAGCCCCTCTGCTCTAACCACTAGCCCCCACTCCCCTCCCAGGAGTCCTGGCTCTCAGCCTCCCCCCGGGGGTGGCGTGGTCTCCCAGCAGCGCTTCCCGCCGCTCACACCCACTCACAGCGCTGGGCCCGGGCGCTGGCACCCTCCGGCGGCGCCTCCCCGGGGCGAGCTGGGGCCCGTCCTGCGGGCAGGGAAGCGACAAGGACAGAAGGAAGAAGGGACAGGAAGGAGTGAGAGAGAGACGCAGAGTCAGCCAGACCACGGTGCTGCCACAGCCAGGAGAGAACCCAGGCGTCCTGGCTCCAGCCCCCCCCACCCCCAACCATGCTGGGGCAGCGAGCTCGGGGGGGCAGGAGCCCCATGCGGGGGGTGGGGCAGGGTTCCAGCCCCTCAGTGCAGCTTCGGGCAGGGCCAAGGGGCGGTTTCGGGTGGGCCAGGCAGGCAGAGGGCGAGCAGCTGTTGGGTGCCACGGGGCGGCGTGGCCAGGCCGCAGCTGTACCCGCTCCCGGCTCCCCTCTGGGGGGGCACAGACAGGCAAGAGCCACAGGGCAGCAGTGCCAGGAGCCACATACACCCACCTGCCCCACACTGGAGAGCCGCCCCCCCACCCCCAGCCACTACACCCACGCCAGGGGGCTGCACATGCAGGCTCCCCCCTAACTACACCATGGCAGGGGGCTGCACGCGCCCGCCAGCCCCCAACTACACCCACGCCAGGGAGCCGCACATGCACACTCCCCCCAACTACACCCACGCCAGGGGGCTGCACGCGCCCGCCAGCCCCCGACGACACCCACGCCAGGGAGCCGCACATGCACACTCTCCCCTAACTAAACCCACGCCAGGGGGCTGCACGCGCCCGCCAGCCCCCGACAACACCCATGCCAGGGGGCTGCACGCGCCCGCCAGCCCCCGACAACACCCATGCCAGGGGGCTGCACGCGCCCGCCAGCCCCCGACGACACCCACGCCAGGGAGCCGCACATGCACACTCCCCCCTAACTAAACCCACGCCAGGGGGCTGCACGCGCCCGTCAGCCCTCGACGACACCCACGCCAGGGAGCCGCACATGCACACTCCCCCCAACTACACCCACGCCAGGGGGCTGCACGCGCCCGTCAGCCCTCGACGACACCCACGCCAGGGGGCTGCACGTGCCCGCCAGCCCCCGACAACACCCACGCCAGGGAGCCGCACATGCACACTCCCCCCAACTACACCCACGCCAGGGGGCTGCACGCGCCCGTCAGCCCTCGACGACACCCACGCCAGGGGGCTGCACGTGCCCGCCAGCCCCCGACAACACCCACGCCAGGGAGCCGCACATGCACACTCCCCCCAACTACACCCACGCCAGGGGGCTGCACGCGCCCGCCAGCCCCCGACGACACCCATGCCAGGGGGCTGCACGCGCCCGCCAGCCCCCGACGACACCCATACCAGGGAGCCGCACATGCACGCTCCCCCCTAACTACACCCACGGCAGGGGGCTGCACGCGCCTGCCAGCCCCCGACGACACCCACGCCAGGGAGCCGCACATGCACACTCCCCTCAACTACACCCACGCCAGGGGGCTGCACGCGCCCGCCAGCCCCCGACGACACCCACGCCAGGGGGCTGCATGTGCCCGCCAGCCCCCGACAACACCCACGCCAGGGAGCCGCACATGCACACTCCCCCCTAACTAAACCCACGCCAGGGGGCTGCACGCGCCTGCCAGCCCCCGACGACACCCACGCCAGGGAGCCGCACATGCACACTCCCCCCTAACTAAACCCACGCCAGGGGGCTGCACGCGCCCGCCAGCCCCCGACGACACCCACGCCAGGGGGCTGCATGTGCCCGCCAGCCCCCGACAACACCCACGCCAGGGAGCCGCACATGCACACTCCCCCCAACTACACCCACGCCAGGGGGCTGCACGCGCCTGCCAGCCCCCAACGACACCCACGCCAGGGAGCCGCACATGCACACTCCCTCCCAACTACACCCACGCCAGGGGGCTGCACACGCCCGCCAGCCCCCGACGACACCCACGCCAGGGAGCCGCACATGCACGCTCCCTCCCAACTACACCCACACCAGGGGGCTGCACACGCCCGCCAGCCCCTGACGACACCCACGGCAGTGACCTGCACGCCCCTGCTCCCTTCCACTACACTAATGCCGGGGAGCTGCACACATCTGCCCCCCCCCCCACACACACACACAGTGGGAAGCTGCAAGCGTCTGCTCCCCCCCACTACACCCACGCCTCCATGACAACACACAGGCCACAGGGCAGGCTGGGAAACCATGCCCCCCCCCCCCCAGGCCACAGGTCAGGCTGGGAAACCATGCCCCCCGCCCCTCCCCCCCCAGGCCACAGGGCAGGCTGGGAAAGCATGCCCCCCCCCCCCAGGCCAGGCTGGGAATCCCCCACCCACAGAGGCAGGCAGGCCTGCTGGGAATCCTACACACACACACACACACACACACACACACACGCTGGCCGCAGGGCATGCTGGGAAGCTGTGCCGAGGGGGGCTCCAAACAGCAGGGCAGATACTTACTATGGTCAGTTTTCGGGGGCCGTACCCTGCCTTCTTCGCCACCACCGATTTCTGCTGCACATCAGAAGATAGTCAGGGCCAGCCGCAGTACTAGGGGGCGTGATGCGGGGCTGGGCAGGAGGCGCTGTGCTGCAGGGGGTGCTGGGCAGGGGGCAGGGGGTGCTCTCCCCTGCCAGGCTGGGTCGGGCGCTGGGGGGTGCCGTGCTGCAGGGGGCGGGGCAGGGGGTGCTCTCCCCTGGCAGGCAGGGCCGGGCGCTGGGGGGCGCAATGCTGCAGGGGGTGCTCTCCTCTGGCAGGCAGGGCCGGGCGCTGGGGGGGCGCCGTGCTGCAGGGGGCGGGGCAGGGGGTGCTCTTCCCTGGCAGGCAGGGTCGGGTGCTGGTGGGGCGCCGTGTTGCAGGGTGCTGGGCGGGGGTGCTCTCCCCTGGCAGGCAGGGCCGGGCGCTGGGGGGCGCCGTGCTGCAGGGGGCAGGGCAGGGGGTGCTCTCCCCTGGCAGGCAGGGCTGGGTGGCGCCGTGCTGCAGGGGGCGGGGCAGGGGGTGCTCTCCCCTGGCAGGCTGGGCCGGGCGCTGGGGGGCGCCGTGCTGCAGGGGGCGGGGCAGGGGGTGCTCTCCCCTGGCAGGCTGGGCCGGGCGCTGGGGGGCGCCGTACTGCAGGGAGCGCTCTCCCTCTCACTGTGGCACCCCTTGAAAGAGGCAGCGGAGCCTTCCCAAAAGTGTGGGGGGGGCAGGGGCCCCATCCCGACCCTCCCCTTCCCGCAAGCCCCTGGGGCAGGGGGCCGAGAGCAGCCCTCGACCTGTGTCCCCACCGCGCATGGGTGGAGGGATCCACAGCCGCCCCCCAATGATCCCCCCCACAGCTGCCCCCCGTACCTTCTTCTTGAGGCAGCGGCGTTTAAGGCATTTCCACTGCCGCTTCAGGCCGGGCTTCAGCCTCCGCAGGCAGATGTAGCAGCTGCCGCAGTCCTCGGTGGCCTGGCAGCCCTGGCACACGCCGCAGCCGAAGCCCTGCGCAGGCAGAGGGGAGAGGCCGGGCGTGAGGGGAGCCCAGGGCTGGGCTAGCAGGGGCTGCGGGGCGGGAGTGGGGGGCACCAGGTGGGCAGAGGGGGGAGCCGGGGAGGGGAGGGGCAGGCCGCCGGCCGGTACCTTCTTGACGATTTTCAGGCAGCGGCGCAGGAGGCATTTCCTGCCGATCCGGAGCTCAGGGTTCTTGGCCCGCACGGCGCACACGGTGCAGATGCCGCAGTCCTCGGGGATCTGGCAGGCCTGGCAGGCCCCACAGCCCACCCGCTGCAAGAGGGGCAGGGCCTTCAGCCGGCGCAGCCACGGCCCCTCGCCCGCCCCCCAACAAGGAGGGGACCAGGGAAACAGACCCAGCCCCCTGGAGACCCGACTCCCAGCCCCACCTCCTCTAGCCACTGGACTCCACTCCCCTCCCAGAGCCAGAGAGAGAACCCAGGAGTCCTGGTTCCCAGCCCTCCCTGCTCTCACCACTAGACCCCACTCCCCTCCCAGAGCTGGGGAGAGAACCCAGGAGTCCTGGCTCCCAGCCCTCCCTGCTCTCACCACCAGACCCCACTCCCCTCCCAGAGCCGGGAGAGAACTCAGGAGCCCTGGCTCCCGGCCCTAACCACTAGACCCCACTCCCCTCCCAGAGCCGGGAGAGAACTCAGGAGCCCTGGCTCCCAGCCCTAACCACTAGACCCCACTCTCCTCCCAGAGCCGGGGGAGAACCCAGGAGTCCTGGCTCTCGGCCCGGCCCTTACCTTGAAGAACCGCTGCTCCCTGTTGAAGTCTCTTCTCTGGGCTGAAAGAAAGAAGCTAGCGTTGGCATCTGGCTGAGGCTCAACCCAACAGGTAGCGGCACCAGGGCAGCTGGGTTAGTCTCCCAGAGATGCAGCCGCCTCTAGGGTGGGGCAGCTGGGGCACAGAGACAACGCCACAAGGGGATGACTCGCCCAGCACTGAGATGCAGCCGCCTCTGGGGCGGAGTCCGGACAGGACACCTGGGTTCGCAGCCCGGCTCCTTCTAGGAGGGGCCAGGGAGCTGGGCACAGCAGCAGGAGCCCCCCAAGCAGGCCGGGGTCTAGCCATCGGCCCCAGCTGCCGGTGCGACCCTCCCTACCCTGCTCACCCACCTCGGCAGTCCGGGCACAGCCAGCGGCAGCGTCTCTGGCTGGGCATCACCACCCCGGGGAAGTAGTTCTGGCAGCTGGCGCAGCATCTGGAAGGCAGAGGTGGGCTGCTGAGGTCCCGCGTCTGGGGCCCCCCAGGTTGGTGGCGAGCTCACAGCCACCCCCGGGGGGCAGGGACCCCGCTAGGCCTGGACAGAGGGACAGGGGCCTGCTAGGCAGTTCCTGTGCCAGGGAGGGCTCGTGGCGCGGGAGATGGACCGGGGACACTGGGACGTCTCCATGGACGAACAGAACCCAGGAGTCCTGGCTCACAGCCCCAGCCTGCTCCAAACACTTGACCGCACTGCCCCTCACCCGAGCCGAGGAGAGAACCCAGGCGTCCGGCTGGGCTCTCGGCACCTCCCCGTAGCGTTTGCATTGTTACCCGGAGGGCTCAGGGGACAGGGCACCCCAGGCGGCTGGGGGAAACTCACGCCACTACGGCATCTTGCCCCGATTCCTGGGGTTCCAGCAGGGGCGCCGGGCGCTTGCGGGGGCGTCGCTCTGGGAGGGGCGGAGGCGGCTGCTCCGGGGGCTCTGGCTTCACGGGTTGCTGTTTGGGGGGTGGCTGCTCAGGGAGGGCTGGGGGTTCTGGCTCCGACAGCGAGAGGCATCTCTTCTGGGCCTTCTTGACCTGGACAGGGCGCAAGGTGAGTGGGGCTGGAGGTGGGCTCCCAGCCCCCCGCAACATGGGGTGGGAGCTCAGCCAGGCCTTCCCCAACAAGCCCCGAGTGATGCCCCACTCCACCTGCGATTCCTGACCCAACCATGCACTATGTGCTGCACCCCACGCCCCTCCTAGAGCCAGGGAGAGAACCCAGGAGTCCTGACTCCCAGCCCCCCTGCTCTGACCCACTACACCCCCTCCCCTCCCAGAGCCAGGGAGAGAACCCAGGAGTCCTGACTCCCAGCCCCCCTGCTCTGACCCACTACACCCCCTCCCCTCCCAGAGCCAGGGAGAGAACCCAGGAGTCCTGACTCCCAGCCCCCCTGCTCTGACCCACTACACCCCCTCCCCTCCCAGAGCCACGGAGAGAACCCAGGAGTCCTGGCTCTCAGCCCCCACAGCTCTGACCCACTATACTCCCTCCCCTCCCAGAGCCGGGGAGAGAACCCAGGAGTCCTGGCTCCCGGCTCCCGCACTCTAACCCACTACACCCCCTCCCCTCCCAGAGCCGGGGAGAGAACCCAGGAGTCCTGGCTCCCGGCTCCCGCACTTTAACCCACTACACCCCCTCCCCTCCCAGAGCCGGGGAGAGAACCCAGGAGTCCTGGTTCCCAGCCCCTGGGAAGCGCTTTCACTAGCCAGAATGGCGGCCGCGCAGCCACGGACACCGGCTGGCAGTGGGAGGGCTGGCCCAAGGGCGGCCACTTGCGCAATCAGCAGCTTGCGAAACACGAGCCGACCGCACCAGCGCGAAAGGCCTGGTTACCGTGGCCGCTTTGGAGGGAGTTTTGGCGCACGGAGCCAACACCACGGCCAGGGCCGATCAAGCGGGACATGCGGTGTCACACGCAGCTCGTGGGACCCTAATT
Source organism: Gopherus flavomarginatus (assembly GCF_025201925.1). Classification (NCBI taxonomy): domain Eukaryota; kingdom Metazoa; phylum Chordata; order Testudines; family Testudinidae; genus Gopherus; species Gopherus flavomarginatus. The sequence goes on from NC_066634.1 coordinate 2,598,840, forward strand.
ACGACTCCCCGGAACACGCCGCTGGGGGGGAGACGTAATGAGCCCCGGCCGCAGACGGGAGGGAAAGCAGGTCTGAAAGAGGTGTTCCCGGATTCCATCCGGCACACGGGGACTGGCGGGGTGAGGTTTGCGCCACACCCGCCTCCTGGCTTGGCTTTCCATGGGCTCCAGGGACTAGTGTGCGGGGAGGTTTCGATGCCACTGCAGCCCTGCTCAGGCCGATCTGGGTTTCCAATCAATCCTTCACCTTCATTTCCGGGTCTGAGAGTCACTGGCCGTATGAATTCCCCGCAGCCGCCTGCGGCCAGGGCCTGTTTGTGCCATGGGGGAGTCTCACCCGGACAGACCGAAGGCAACCAGAGTTTCTGCCGGGGCCCGGGCACGGCTAAAATCACCAACCAGAGTCGGCTGGGAACAGCCGCCCTCGGCACCGGCTAAGCACGGCTCAGCGCATTCCTAAGGGGCAAGAACACGCAGGTCCTCGGAAGAGGACGCGGGAGCAACAGGATCATGGACGGGGAGGTCTTGTTCCAACTAGGAACCGCTTTTTTGGGGCATCAATTTATAAAGGGGAGAACGGCTCTGGGTCAGCCGAGGGACACCTGTGTCGGCAAGAAACCCAGCCGAGTTTTCGGCACCGCGCCCGTGGTCAGGCCTGCTGCAGGGATTCTGCCCCTCCTGTGTATGCGCGCTCCCCGCACCCCCCAGTACCTTGGGGGGCGGATCGCGGAGCACGCCGTTCTTGAAGTCGAAGTTGGTCAGGTCCTGCGAGGGCCCCAGGAACCTGGTGAGCTCGATCTTGCTGCGGAATTTCTCGCCGTTGGGGCTGCGGGAGGGGAGGCAAAGCAGGTGTCAGGGAGGGCACCCCAGCCTGGCCTGGGGGGCTGGGAATACTCCCACAAACACATACACCTCCCACCCTGGGAACTGATGCACCTGCCTGGAGCCAAAGGGAGCCGGGAGAACAGGCTCGCTCCTGAACGACGTGGGGAAGCCACATTTTTTCATGAAGCGCAAAATTAGCCTGTGGAACTCACGGCCACAAGGTAACAATGCAGGGGGGCAACCTCAACTCTGCTTTAGAGCAGGAGCCAATGGCTACAGGGAGGGAGACGCTGCCCCGTATGGGAAGGGAAGGGCTCAGACAAGAGATGGGAATTTCACGGCACAATCATTCTCTTTTAATGTGACACAGGCAGGAGGTTAAAGGGGGTTGGGAACTGGGGCACGGGGGACTCGTGGCTACTGAATCCGGCTCCAGCGGAAGAGCAGGCCAGGGAGCAGGCAGCCCCCTGACGAGCCCAGGGGATAAATGAAGTGCCAGCCAGCCACTAGGAGCCATCTGTTCCTCTCCGACCCCCGCAGCAGGGGAGGGGCGTTGGAGGGTTGCCCCCTGGCTAGTCTTCCCCTCCAGGCACCTGGGGGGGCAGGTTCCCAAGGAGACGCCCATGAGCGAGGGGGCATTAAGAGGGAAGCGCCAGACGGCCAACGGAAGGAAACAGCGGGCGGTTAGAGCTGCCCCACGCAGGGCGAAACGTGCCCCCTACACTGAGAATTCGGCATCCGAGACCCGTCTAAGATCCCAGCTAGTTGCTCCCACACTCATGGGAGTCTGTTGGGAACCGTGTCCTTCGCAGCCTGCACTGCTCCTCGGGCCGTCGACGGGCTTTCGTCTCGCTAACTCTTCTCCCTCCCGACACACTGAGCACGAGGAACCAGCCCCCCCCACCTCCACCTGCTTGCGTCTCCCCGGGGAGCGGCACACGCGAGTCCAGAGGCCTGAATATTTCCCCATCGCAGCTAGTCCAGCCTAGGCTCGCCCATGCCCCCCGCGCCCAACCGCTCCACCCAGCCTCCACCGTCGCTCCCAGCTGAGCCGCGCCGGCTCAGAGCAGAAAATCTCGTTCCTCCCCCCGCTGGCTGCACGGCCTTGCACTTTGGACTAGTCAATTTATAACCCGGATTGGCCACGCCTCAGCTCGCAGTCCTTGGTACTCAGCAGAGCCAGGATGATTTCGCCTCCGGGCTGGCAGGGAGCGGGAAGCGGGTCCGGTGGGGATTTCCCGGCGGCGCAGTGCGGCCCAAGCCATAGGGAAGCCGGCCCGGCGAGGGCCCCAGCTGGGCTGCCCTGGAAGGCTCCAGCCAGCTGAGCGCCTTGCGGATGCCGGGGCTGGAGGCGGAGAGATGGCCTGGACCGTGGCCACAGCCAGGCAGTGCGCTGGGACAGCGAGGGCACTGAGCGGAGGGGTCTATGCTTCAGCAAACTCCTGCCCCCAGGGCTGTTTGGATTAGACACGCTGTGGGGACACAGGGAGCCCCCCCAGTTCTAGACAGTACCGCGACCAGGCTGCTAATGCAACCCAAGAGCAGCCCCAGAGGAGCGGGGAGACCGGGGAGCAGCTGGGGGCTACGCCGAGGCTCTGGAGGCGGAACGAGAGGCCTCGAGCGCCGGCGGGGGAGGGGACAGAGGGGGACGGTTTCATTTCATAACATGCGGGTTTTTAACTGAAAAAGCACATGCACCAGCAACGGACTCGGGGGCTGGGAGGAAAGACGCACACCCTGAACCACACGCAGACAACGGGGGGAGAACTCAGGAGAGAGCCAGGAGTCCTGGCTCCCAGCCCCCCGCCCCTCGCTCTAACCACCAGACCCCACTCCCCTCCCAGCCAGAGAGAACCCAGGAGTCCTGGCTCCCAGCACCCCCCTGCTCTAACCACTAGACCCCACTCCCCTCCCACAGCCAGAGAGAACCCAGGAGTCCTGGCTCCCAGCACCCCCCTGCTCTAACCACCAGACCCCACTCCCCTCCCAGAGCCGGGGAGAGAACCCAGGACTCCTGGCTCCCAGCATCCCCCCACTCTAACCACCAGACCCCACTCCCCTTCCAGAGCTAGGGAGAAAACCCAGGACTCCTGGCTCCCAGCTGGCTTCGGAGAAGGTAAATAGACTCCATCCAGCGGAGCCGGTTTCCTGCGGGGGCGGGCGGAGGAGAGTTATCTTCGGCTGCAGACAGACGCACCCTGTCTTAGAGGGGGCTGCATGGCTGGAGCAGGCAGCTCCTCTCCCACCGAGCACTAGGGCAGGCCGGGGTCAGGGCCAGCGCTCATGCGTGACGAGGCTGGGACCGACTGGAGGCCCCGAATCCCAGATGCCAGGCCGGGGGGTGGAGAGATCCAGGGAGCGGGAGGGCTACAGGAGCAGCGCCTGAACCCCAGAAGAGCCCAGAGTTCTGGCTCTGACCCACTGAGGCCGAGCCCCTCCCGTGCCTCAGTTTCCCCTCCCGTGCCGTGTCCACATGGGCTGCTACTGTGGCTTTGCAGAACATGATCCTCACCCCGACCCTCTGCCACGGGGGCTGCCCACCCCCTCCCCCTGCACCCAAGGGAGGAGCAGTGCCCGTACCCCTGATAGTAGGTGTCCGTTCGTCCACAGGTGGCCCCGGATCGGCGGTAGGCCTCGCGGCGCTTCCATCCAGGCCCCAAGGTGGGGCAGTCCACCCAGCCCTCCGACATGGTGCTGAGCTGGGGGAGCGGCAGCAGAGCGGCTACTGTGGGGACAGAGATGGGGGAGTCAGCACAGCTGGATGGGGGGGCGGGTTACCCCCCCCACCTGGGCTTGTGCCCTCCATCCCTCCGCCCAGGGCTCAGGCAGACGACGCCCTGCATCCAGGAACAGTGTCTACATTCAGGCCAAGCCTGTTTACCAGCACTAGCACCCCGCTCCCAGGGCTTGGCCCAGCTCTGATCACTAGCCCCCACTGCCCTCTCTGAGCCGGGGAGAGAACTCAGGAGTCCTGACTCCCAGCCCCCCTCCCCCACTTTAACCACTAGACCCCACTCCCCTCCCAGAGCTAAGGAGAGAACCCAGGAGTCCTGGCTCCCAGCCCCCCCGTTCTAATCACCAGACCCCACTGCCACACTTTGAACCTACTGGACACTTAATTCACATGACCCTCCTTTGAAAGGGTTTTCATCACAGAATAAAGGCTCACAGTAATGAGGCTCCAGCTTAAGAAATCACGTCACCCTGAACAACTGGACATGCATACAACAGGACCGACTGCAGGCAGCGATCACTTGCCCAGCACTGAAATGCAGCCACCTCTGGGGCGGGGCACCTGGGGAACAGCCACACGTAACACTGCATGGGGATGACTCTCCCAGCACTGAGATGCAGCCACCCCTTGGGTGGAGCAGCCAGGAACAGCCACACATAACACCTCGCCCGGCGCCCGAGCCACGAGCAAAGCGCGAGGGCCATCAGGAGGGCTCGGGCTTTCGGCTCAGGGCACCCGCTCGCAGCCCAGACCAAAGGCATGTCCGTCCACCATCCCCACCTTTCCGGGCGCAGGGAGCGGCCAGGAGGCAGCACCCACAGGGAGCATGACTCACGCTGCTCAGGCTTTGATCCTGGATCCTTCCGCAGGGCCCAGAACCCAGCATGCCTCGCTCCTTGGCAGAGGGGCAATCGGCACGGGTGTCTCCCACCAGGCTGGATCCTGCCAGCCCCGGGACCCTGCCGGACTCTAGGGAGGGGGCGGAGGAGATAAGGCCCAACGCAGCAGCTCAGCTTTCAGGCCCGCAAGGTCAGTGGGAAGCCCGGCCCCGCGCTCCTGCTCCAACGCCTGGCCACATTCCAGCGTGAGCAGTTACAGCCCGTCTCTGGCACGCCCAACGCTGCCCCCATCAGATAAGGGAGCACTCTCCGAAGTCAGCACGCAGCAGCACAACGGCTCCCAGCCGCCCCAGAGGTGGCCGCATCTCAGCATCGGGAGAGCCGGCGTTACGTGTGGCTGTTCCCCAGCTGCCCCACACCCCAGAAGTGGCTGCATCTCAGCACCGGGAGAGCCAGTGTTACATGCGGCTGTTCCCCAGCTGCCCCAGGCCCCAAAGCTGGCTGCACTGCAGCACCAGGAGAGCCGGCGTTACGCAGCATTATGCGTGGCTGTTCCCCAGCTGCCCCACGCCCCAGAGGTGGCCGCATCTCAGCACCAGGAGAGCCGGCGTTACGTGCAGCTGTTGCCCAGCTGCCCCAGGCCCCAAAGCTGGCTGCATTGCAGCACTGGGAGAGCCGGCATTATGCAGTGTTATGTGTGGCTGTTTCCCAGCTGCCCCAGACCCCAGAGGTGGCCGCATCTCAGCACCAGGAGAGCCGGCGTTACGTGCGGCTGTTCCCCAGGCCCCAAAGCTGGCTGCATTGCAGCACCGGGAGAGCCGGCGTTAAGTAGCGCTATGTAGCGTTATGTCTGGCTGTTCCCCAGCTGCCCTTCCCAAGAAGCGACTGCATCTCAGCACGGGTCAAGCCCTCCCCAATGCGGCCGTAGGTGCAGCTGCTCCCCAACTGTCCCACGTTCCAGACCTGGCCGGCCCTCAGCACCAAGCAAGCCATCCACATACAGCGTCACTGCGTGGCTCTTCCCCAGCTGCCTCTCCCGAGAGGTGGCTGCATCGCAGCACCACGCGAGTCACAGTATGGCTGTCCCCAGCTGCCCCTCCCCAGAGGTAGCTGCATCGCAGCACCCCGCGAGCCAGCACCGAGTGGGTCACCATGTGGCTGTTCTCCAGCTGTGTCTCTGTGCCAGGCGAGCCGTGCCCGAGAGGCTCCTGAACTGCCACCAACCAGGAAGCCAGCCAATTCTGCGTGTCCGTTTAACGCCATTTCAGATGGCGGCCCAGGCCCGGAGACATCCTGCCAGCTCACGCGTTTCAGCCCCCTTGTTTTCCCTTTCCGACAGGGGGGCCTCTTCCCCCCCCAGCCTGCACCACGTGAGATCTAAACAACAGGCAGCTCCGGCCCCAGCCTCTCCCAGCCGGGAGGAGAACGCACAGAGCGTGTCGGGCACAGAAACCAGCCCAACGTCACAAGCCGAGTTACAGCTTGAAACCACCGAGCTCCGGCCGTGGACACCTGCCAGGGGCGGGCCCTTCCACACAGCAGGGGCCCTTTGGCAGCCCGAGGGGCTCGCGGAAAAAGGGCCGGTAGCAATGGCGCGGGCAGGCCAAGTTGCCGGATGGCGTTTCACGGCCGAGGAATCAAGAGCGTTAAGGAGCCAGAAGCAAGATTATTTGGCGCTCCGGGCTTCCCCGGGTCTCCGTGTCCCGCCCCGCAGCTCCGCTCGTCTCTCTAGACTGAGTCTTGCCAGGCCCCGCCAAGAACGGGGGACCCCCGGGTTCAATGGGGCCATCTGGGCCCAGCCAGGGATCCGAAGTGCTGCCACAACCCGGGCCACTGTGGATGTTTTAGGGCGACGGGCAGCCCCCCCACTAGAGAGGCACTGCCGAAACAAGGCCTGAGCCATGCGGCTGGCGCCGTGATATTGTGGCTCTGAGCTGTCTGGGCAGAGTCAGGAACGTCGGTGTCACCGCCAGGCTTGTGGGGGACCCACCCGGTGACAGGTGGGTATGGGGCACCCCCGATCTCCCCTCGGGGAGCAGCAGGAACCCAGCAAGTCGCAACCACGTCATGGTTTGGCACAGACACCCCGTACGATGCTCGGGTGCCTGGCGCTGCAGGGGTCCGTTGTGCCAGCCTAATGGGGGGGGCCGTGAAGCGCCCGGTTTTTGTGGCTCTTTCCAGCTTAGTTTGGGAGCGATTCAGCTGAAATTGGGGGGGGGCTGCCATCGGGGCACAGAACGGCACCTACCGATTGTGTCGGGGGAGTTCTCCCTGCCCTAAGCCTGGGTAGCCCGGGTTGGCCCTTCCTGCCCCCGAGCCCCAGCCGCAGCCTTGCTCGGGACGTGTCCGACGGGCGAGCGTGGCCCAGGTCGGGCAGCAGCGCCAAGGCTCGGCTGGGGGGGGGCAGCGGGCGCCAGGCCGGAGGCGGGTTCCGAGCCCAGCGCCGCCGAGCCGGTGCCCAAACGCCATCCCGGAGCTGGGCTGCGGCGATCCCGGCGCGCCCCAGATCACCCTGCGTGCCAGCCCACCCGCGTCCCTGACGCGGCTTCACGCCGTGCCGCGCCCACCGGGCATCGGCGCCACTCCCAGACCTCTCCCCCAGCTGCCCCCATTGCCGCCCCACGGCCTCCCTCCACTCCCTGTTTGCCCACAGAGAGCTGGGCCCAACCCAACAGCAGGCCTGGCGAGAGACTCACACCTGGGGCAGGGACCCCCAGCTGCCCCCCCCAAACCTGGCCACTGGGCTCCCAGCCCTGCTCCCCCTTCCTGCCCAGCCCTCCCACGCATTCCCCTTCAGCCCCACTTCCTCCCCACTCCCCTCTGTCCCCAACCCCCCCCTTCCAGGGCACCTCACTCCCACCCCAGTGCCTCCCCCACAAGGCACAGCCTGTACCCTCCACCCTCTGCCACCCCCTCACCATTCACATCAGCCTCCATTTCCCCAGCCCCCCCACTGCCTGGTGCCCCTGCACCCCCCCTCCAAGTTCTCTCCCTCTGCAGCCCCTGGGTCCCCCGCAACCCGTCCAACTCCCTCTGGGCCCCACCCCCACCACCTAGACCCCCAACGCCCTCCTCTCCTCAGAACCCCTCCCCCCGCCATGTTATAGTGCCCCATTTCCTCTTCACCCCCACTGCCTACACCCTCCCCCGACCCCCCAACTCCCTCCTCACCCCCTATCGGCCCCCTCCCCCCACAGCCCCCCATTTCCTACTTCACTCCCACTGCGTACAAACCCCTCCCCCCAGAACACCCCTCCCCCGGCCCCCCAACTCCCTCCTCACCCCCTACCAGCCCCCTCTCCTCACAGCCCCCCATTTCCTACTTCACTCCCACTGCGTACAAACCCCTCCCCCGGCCCCCCAACTCCCTCCTCACCCCCTACCAGCCCCCTCCCCTCACAGCCCCCCAATTCCCACTTCACCCCCACTGCCTACAAACCCCTCCCCCCAGGACACCCCTCCCCCGACCCCCCAACTCCCTCCTCACCCCCTATCGGCCCCCTCCCCCCACAGCCCCCATTTCCTCTTCACCCCCACTGCCTACACCCTCCCCCGACCCCCCAACTCCCTCCTCACCCCCTATCGGCCCCCTCCCCCCACAGCCCCCCATTTCCTCTTCACTCCCACTGCCTACACCCCCCGACCCCCAACTCCCTCCTCACCCCCTATCGGCCCCCTCCCCCCACAGCCCCCATTTCCTCTTCACCCCCACTGCCTACACCCTCCCCCGACCCCCCAACTCCCTCCTCACCCCCTATCGGCCCCCTCTCCCCACAGCCCCCCATTTCCCACTGCCTACAAACCCCTCCCCCCAGAACACCCCTCCCCTGGCCCCCCAACTCCCTCCTCACCCCCTACCAGCCCCCCCTCACCGCGGGGCGGCTCCCGGGCCCCCCCCGGGCCGGCGGCTCCATCCCGCGGGCCCCGCTCGTGGCGCAGCAGCAGTGGCCGCAGCCCGGGCGGCGCGCGGGGCTCGAACCGGAACCGGAAAACGGGCGGGGGGGCCCGGGGGAGGGGGCCGGGAACGGCCGGTCACGTGGCCATGGGGGCGGGTCCGGGGGGAGGGGCCTGGACTGGAGGGAGCCAAGACTTGGGGGGCGGGGGGAGCTGGGGGGGAGGAGAACCGGGAGTTGGGGGGCGGGGGGAGAAGGGAGCTGGGGGGGGAGAACCGGGAGTTGGGGGGCGGGGGGAGAAGGGAGCTGGGGGGGAGGAGAACCGGGAGTTGGGGGGCGGGGGGAGAAGGGAGCTGGGGGGGGAGAACCGGGAGTTGGGGGCCGGGGGGAGAAGGGAGCTGGGGGGGGGAGAACCGGGAGTTGGGGGCCGGGGGGAGAAGGGAGCTGGGGGGGGGAAGAGAACCGGGAGTTGGGGGGCGGGGGGAGAAGGGAGCTGGGGGGGAGGAGAACCGGGAGTTGGGGGGAGAAGGGAGCTGGGGGGGAGGAGAACCGGGAGTTGGGGGGCGGGGGGAGGAGAGAACCGGGAGCTGGGGGAGGAGAAGAGAACCGGGGGCGGGGGGAGAAGGGAGCTGGGGGGAGGAGAACCGGGAGTTGGGGGGCGGGGGGAGAAGGGAGCTGGGGGGGGAGAACCGGGAGTTGGGGGGCGGGGGGAGAAGGGAGCTGGGGGGGGAAGAGAACCGGGAGTTGGGGGGGAGGAGAACCGGGAGTTGGGGGGCGGGGGGAGAAGGGAGCTGGGGGGGGAGGAGAACCGGGAGTTGGGGGGCGGGGGGAGAAGGGAGCTGGGGGGGAGGAGAACCGGGAGTTGGGGGGCGGGGGGAGAAGGGAGCTGGGGGGGAGGAGAACCGGGAGTTGGGGGCCGGGGGGAGAAGGGAGCTGGGGGGGAGGAGAACCGGGAGTTGGGGGGCGGGGGGAGAAGGGAGCTGGGGGGGGGAGAACCGGGAGTTGGGGGGCGGGGGGAGAAGGGAGCTGGGGGGGGAAGAGAACCGGGAGTTGGGGGGGAGGAGAACCGGGAGTTGGGGGGCGGGGGGAGAAGGGAGCTGGGGGGGGAGGAGAACCGGGAGTTGGGGGGAGAAGGGAGCTGGGGGGGAGGAGAACCGGGAGTTGGGGGGCGGGGGGAGGAGAGAACCGGGAGCTGGGGGAGGAGAAGAGAACCGGGGGCGGGGGGAGAAGGGAGCTGGGGGGGACAAGAGAACCGGGAGTTGGGGGCTGGGGGGAGAAGGGAGCTGGGTGGGGGGAGGAGAACCGGGAGCTGGGGGGCGGGGGGAGAAGGGAGCTGGGGGGGACAAGAGAACCGGGAGTTGGGGGGAGGAGGGAGCCGGGGGACCCCACGGAAGCAGAGTGTGGGGCAGACACCAGCGGCCCAGGGGCGCTCCGCAGCCCGCCCCAGCCGTAGCCCACCTGCTCCCTGCTGCAGCCCAGGTGGGGCGGGCCGAAGGGGGCGGGCGGATATAGCCTAAGCCACGCCCACAGGGCGGTTCGTATTCAAATAGGATGCGGGAAGGGCGCTCCGAGATCGGCTGTGCAGACCTGGGGAGGGGCTGTTAACCTGCGGGACCCCCCGCTGAAGGGTCGGCGGGGGCTTAGCTCAGCCAGGGCGTTAACCCGCGAGACTCCCCACTGCAGGGTTGGGGGGAGGGGGCTTAGCTCAGCCAGGGCGTTAACCCGCGAGACTCCCCACTGCAGGGTTGGGGGGAGGGGGCTTAGCTCAGCCAGGGCGTTAACCCGCGAGACTCCCCACTGCAGGGTTGGGGGGAGGGGGCTTAGCTCAGCCAGGGCGTTAACCCGCGAGACTCCCCACTGCAGGGTTGGGGGGAGGGGGCTTAGCTCAGCCAGGGTGTTAACCCGCGGGATTCCCCACTGCAGGGTCGGGGGGGGGGCTTAGGTCAGCCAGGGTGTTAACCCGCGGGACTCCCTGTTGCAGGGTCTGGGTGGGGGAGGGGGGCTTAGCTCAGCCAGGGCATTAACCCACAGAACTCCCCGCTGCAGGGGCGGGGGGCTTAGCTCTGGCAGGGCGTTAACCCACGGGACTCCCCGCTGCAGGGTCTGGATGGGGGGGGCTTAGCTCAGGCAAGGCGATAACCCGCGGGATTCCACGCTGCAGGATCTGGATGGGAAAGGGGGCTTAGCTCAGGCAAGAGGTTAATGCGGGACCCCCCGCTGCAAGGTCTGCTTGGGGGTAGAGGGGAGGAATAGCTCAGCCAGGAAACCCGCTTAAGAACAGCCATTATGCCTGGCCCCAGAGAAAAATAAAAGTAAGCTTCACTTTAAAACTTTTTTATTAGTGGCAGCCTCATTCCATCCATCTCTTCCCCCCACCCCCGCCCAGGGCCTCTAGCCCCTGCTACCCACACTCGCCCCTCACCCCCACTGCCCTAACCCAGCGAGGGCCCGTGTCTCTTCAGGGTAGACCCCATAGCCTGCAGCACCTGGAGAAGCACCCACGGGTGGGGTGGGTTGGAAAGGGACAAGCCAAACCCCCAGCAGGAGGGCGGGAGTGCGGGGAGGGGGGTCTCAGAAGGCCCAGGCTAGTGTGGGGGGAGTAGGGGCCTGGGCAGGGCCAAATTCCCTCATCCCTGGCAGAGCTTCGCTACATTTTTCCTCCTTTTGTTTTTTGTGGGTTTTTTTGTAAAGAAGAAAACAGTTTTGTTTTTTTTTTAAAAATCATTAAAAAAAAAGAACCAACGAGGATCCGGAGAATCCACGAAGCCTGGCGCCGACCCTGGGAGAGAGAGAGAGTCGTTAGGGGAGGCCCCGGAACCCAGCCCCACCCCGGGCAGCGAGCGAGCCTGGAGGGGAGCCGGCTCCCCCGCGAGGGAAGACTCCAGGCCCCAGCTGCTCACCGGGCTCAGCGGTCAGTGGTGGTGCGCAGGTCTGTGGTCAGCGGGTCATGCTGGATGGTCTGGTGCAGCATCAGCGCCAGCAGCCCAGCCCGGTTGGTCATGGCCATGCGCACGTTCCGCTCCTGCTCAAACAGCTCGTCCAGCTTGTACCACTGCCAACAGCAGGAGTCGTCGTTACACGTGGCCACCTCTGGGGCGGGGCAGCTGGGCACAGCTCGGCCGGCACAGAGATGCAGCTAGCTCTGGGGCGGGGCAGCTGGGGAACAGCTGCACACAATGGTGCTGGGGACAGCTCGGCCGGTACGGAGATACAGCTAGCTCTGGGGCGGGGTAGCTGGGGAACAGCCACACATAACAGTGCTGGGGACAGCTCGGCCGGGACAGAGATGCAGCTAGCTCTGGGGCAGGGTAGTTGGGGAACAGCTGCACAGCGAGACAGACAGACAGAGGGTCGGGAAAAGGGGAGCTCCCTACTTAATAGGAGTGTGGGAGTGATGAGGGAGCAGGAATTTCTTCAGTCAGAAGGAATAAAAACCACTTGGGACCATGCCTAAATTTTAGTGCCTGGGCCTCACTGCCAAGGGAGAGGGTTCCCCGCCCAGCCTCCCGCAGCGCCTGGCCCTGACTGCCAGGGGAGAGCACCGCGTAGCACCAGCCCCACTCCGTACCACGCGCACTCTCTCCAGGTCCACCTCGGCCCGGCGCAGTTTCTCCCAGCAGTAGTGCCGGTTGCATTTTCTCTTGGGCACGCGGCAGAAATCACCGGTGAGCTCAAACACGTCCTTTACCAGGGGGCAGCCGCACACCTCGTCCACCGACACCTGGAGGGGGCACCACAAGGTTTGCACACACGCTGGCCCTTGCTCCTGACCCGCAGCCCCCCGGCCACAGCCAGTGCCCCTCACCTTGGGGTCGCGGGAGTGCTCGGGACACAGCACCTGCAGCCGCTTGCAGTACGTCTTGCTCTGAGGGTTGTAGACGTCACAGAAGAGGCGGGTGGCTCTGGGGAGGGGAGACACGGTGCCCGGGTGAGAGGCTGCAGCTGCTACCAGCTGCAAGAGCGGGGGGGGGGCAACCTAGGCAGCATTGCCCCATTGTTCAGAGGGGGAAACTGAGGCACATACATGTGCATTCAATCCTGCTTGTCAGAGCCAGAGAGAGAACCCAGGAGTCCTGGATCCCAGCAACCCACCAGACCCCACTCCCCTCCGAAAGCCAGGGAGAGAACCCAGGAGTCCTGGCCCCCAGCCCCCCTGCTCTAACCCACCAGTCCCCACTACCCTCCCAGAGCCAGAGAGAACCCAGGAGTCCTTTGGAAATTGTCTGAATGATGGCGGACTGGAGGGAGGTCTCATGTGGGGTTCCACAGGGATCTGTTCTGGGTCCGGGGGTGTTTTAGACTTTTATTAACTACCAGGATGAGAGCAAACTGATCCAGTTTACAGATGGCACAAAGCGAGGGGGGTTGCCAAACCTTTAGAGGACAGAGCTAAAAATCAGAGGGATCTTGATAAATCGGAGAACGGGGCTATCACCAACACAATGCATTTCAATGGAGGCCCATGGATGGTGGAAAAACCAAACGCACAATTACAGACTGGAGGAAAACTGGCCGGGCGGTAGCCCGGCTGCAAAGGAGCTGGGAGTTGTGGTGGATCATAACCTCGACATGAGTCAGTAACGTGACGCTGTTGCAAACACGACCTGGTGGAAGGCCTCAAGGGCAGTAGAGGCAAACTGAAGCAGGATTGCCTCTCGACGGCTGCCAAGGCGGACGAAGGGCTACCCCCGCTCGTCTTGGACCTCCTGGACCCCGGACACGGGTGCCTCTCCCACCACAATCTGTGTGGCTGCAGGTGCAGAACAGCTCCCCCCCCCCCCTTAAACGATGCATGTGCAGGCTGATTTCCCAGGCATAATTTTCCCCCTCACCTCTACCCGTAAAAGCCCTGCGGCGATAGCAGTAGTGACAGAGGCAGGTGATGTGATCACTCAGAGTCCCTAGCCAAGGACCCACACGCAGCCTGTGACCGCAAGACGGTCGTCATGGTGTAGTATTGGGATTTTATGTTGGTATTTGGTATAACTTAGAACGAAGGATAAAGAATAATGCAGCATGTATTAAATGTTCTGGTGTATGGTTTGATCATATCCCGCCAGCCTCCCTTTCTGAAAGCAGGAGGAATGGCCTCGTGTGCCATTGGTAAAGAGGTTTCAGCCAGAAGCTTGTGTCTGAAGCTGATTTCAAGGCAGTGACAGAGCTTTAGGATCACCACTTTGTTGTAGGTTTAAAATGAGCGTTTTGAAATAAGTAAAAGAATGTGATGATTGTTTTCTCCTGCACTGCAGTTTGATGTTCCTGTTCACATGCTCGGTGTAAATCAATCCTGTTTTGTGTGTGAACGAGGAATGTGCGTGTTAGAAGACAAGTGTGAAGGCCATCGCTGGACCAGATGTTCTAGGGAGGATCCCAGGACAGACGTAAAGGCGCCAGGAGGCTGCAACACACCGGAGGGCAGATTGACGACTCCAAAGATGAGGCAGGCACCGATCAATGGAGACAAGATAGCGGCGATCAACGCGGCCTGGGGTAACTCCCCGACAGACCGATGAAGGAACAAGATAAAAAGGATGAGAAGATTGATTACAGCATGACAGTGCAAAACGCATCGGTCCCCAATGAAGGAGACTCACTATAGAAACAGGGGGCCTTGCCATGAAACTTTGGGTTCATCTTGCCAAGACTTCCCTGAAGCACTGTGTCGCAACAGACAGAACCTGGCTTGTCCTCACCCGTGATCAACCTAGCTGGCCACTAGATTGATCCGGACTCTGGACTCGTAACTAGAACATCAACTGATGGGACAAAGTGAGAGAGAGAGAGAGAGTGTTTCCAATAAACGCAGCGTATTGCCTTTTCCCCTGAAAAAGAGCCCGTGTGCTTCCTATAAGCATAACAGTGTTCCCCTGGACTGGGACAGGGCAGCATTTTCGGCAACAGCAGGCATGACTGAGCAGGCCTTTTTGGGAACCCCCCTGCTCACCCCATACAGGGAGAGGGAGCCCCAAGCACTGGCTATCCCACCACACCTGACTGGAGAACCGGCTCCAGAAGGATCATGCCCTACGCGGCCGAAAACCAAAAAAGGTTTCTTGCAACTCGGCATGTCCGTGCCATGCTGGACGGATCCACAAGTGGAAGACCCAAAGGCAGAGCAGCGATGGTCACCCGAGGTACAACAGCGACATCGCTGCTCTCGGCGAGACACGGCCTGCCCCATAGAGTACAATTGCCGCCCTCCAGTGGCCTTCTTCTGGAAAGGAAAAGCAGCACATGACAGGCCAATACACGGTGTTGGCTTTGCACTCAAGAACTTTCTAGGTCAGCCGCCTCACTGAGCTCCCCGTCAGCATCGACGAGCATCTTATGACCCTCTGCATCCATTCCCCAAAACAAAGAAGTCAATCATCTTAGGGGACTTGAACACAAGAGTTGGCCAAGATTCTAACGTATGGAGTAGCACCATTGGGAAGGAAGGAGCGGACAAGACCACTTCCAATGGCATCCTTCTGCTCAGTCAATGTGCAGAGCGCAACCTTGTGATCACAAACACAATCTTCACACAAAGCAACAAGTAGAAAACAACTTGGCAACACTCCACGCTCAAAGCAGTGGCACCTCCTAGACTAGGTCATTGTACGAACACGGGATCGAAGAGATGTCCAAATCTGCCGTGTCCTGAGAGGAGCCGATGCTTGCTGGACTGACACCCGCCTGGAGAGGTCAGTCATGTCCCTCAGGATTGCACCGAAACATAGAAAGCAATTCAAATCACACAGACAGCAACACAACATCCAAAGACTTCAATCCTCAGCGCACCGAGATCCCTCCTCAGTGAAAACTGGCCATATGCACACCTGGAAATGACAAACACAAGTGCCGAGGAAGACGGGGAAGCCCTAAAACAGAGCCCCCCCAAGGCTTGCGAGGAATCCATTGGCCTTGCTACCTGCTGCCGTCAGGAGTGGTTTGACAACAACATTGAGATCACAGCCCTTTTGGGCCAGGAGAGGAAAAGTTTTCTGCGACTGGCAAAACCAACCACTGTCCAGTCAGAAACAGAGCTCTCGCCATCAGCTCAAAGGAGAGTCTAAGAAATCAAAACCAAACAGTGGGAAGGCAAAGCAAAAGAAAGCCAAACGTTTGCTGACAGACGTAATATGCGGTACTTTTAGTGTGAGAAAAAGCCCCTGTATGGCCCAATCTCACGTGGCCTCATCACACCTCTGAGATCTGAAGATGGTAGTGCCCTTCTTAAAGAGAACACGGCCAAAAGCTTCTAAATCGAGAAACGACTGTGACCGATGGCACCGGCGACTCCATCCCTCAGCACTCAATCTGGGAAACTCTTGCCAACCCACCGCCTCCTGAGGAGATCTGCAAAGCAATTAATCAAATGAAGACCAACAAAGCCCCAGGTCCTGATGGCGTACCAGCTGTGGTACTGAAAGCGAGGGGAGAAACACTGACTAACAAGCTTCATTTGCTGCTCCTCAAATACTGGCACACCGGAGAAATCCCCGCTGACTTACGTAATGCTAACATCGTCACCATTTTCAAAAAGAGACACAGGGCCGACTGTGGCAACTATTGAGACACTGGCCTCTGCTCCATCGCTGGGAAGATTCTTGCTAGAATCTCACTGAATCGCCTGTTTCCTCTTGCAGAGGAAGGACTGCCAGAGTCCTGGTGTGGCTTCAGACCATCATGAGGCACCACCAACATGATTTCCGCAGCCAGGCAGATCCAGGAAAAATGCCGAGAACACCACCGGGAGCTGTATATGGCCTTTAATTGATCTATTCAAAGCCTTCGACTCTGTCAACCGTGAGGCTCTGTGGAAAATCATGTCGAAGTTTGGCTTCCCAAGTAAATTTATCACCATTGTAAGACTCCTTCACAACCTGATGACTGCCTCCATCCTGTGCAGTGGCTCTGCCTCTGAGCCTTTTGTCATCCAAACTGGAGTAAAACAAGGATGTGTACCGGCACCCCCCACTTTTCTCCGTTTTCTTAGCAGCTATGAAAACGTTAACCCAAGACCATCTACCACAGGGCACTGGCATCCAATATCAGACTGACGGCCACCTCTTCAGCCTTTCTTGTCTCCGTGCCAGAACTAATATCGGCAACAATAACCGAACTCCGGTACGCGAGGATTGTGCTGTCGTTCCGCACACAAAGGAGGATCTAGGCCTTAGCAGCTTCTCTGAAACTTACCAAAGCCTCGGGCTAACGTTGGCAAAACAAGGTCAATCATCAGACCCAGCAAGGAAGATCGATACCGACAAAGAAGAATTGGAAAACGTAGAAGACTTTGCCTGTCTCGGCAGCCATCTCTCACAGAGGGCAGACACAGACGCCGAGATCCAGCCCAGAATTCGCCGTGCCTTTGGCAGACTGTCTTGCCAGGTGTTCAACATTCACAACATCAGAACTCACATGGGACTTTTAGTTTATAAATCAGCGATAATCCCAGCTCTCCTCTACGGCTGAGAGACTTGGGTAACCTACAGAAAACACCTGAAAAAGCTGGAATGCCAGCCCCAGCACTTTCTCTGGAAGATCCTCAACATAAAGTGGGAAGAACGTCGCACTAATGTCAGTGTCCCCATGGAGGCCAACACCCTCAAGAGATGTGGCATCGACACCACACACTGGGAGACAGTAGCTTAGAACAGGGATAACTGGTGAAGATTTGTCAGAGAGGAAATGTCTAGTTTCAGTCACCGATGCACAGAAAGGAGGTGATGACAGTGGGTAAGACCCAGAGGCAGCGACAAAGCCGATCAAAAGGGTGGGGCACCAGCCATGTGAGCAAAGACTGCAGGAACTGGGAACGCTCAGTTTGGAAAAGAGATTGAGGGGGGACGTGCGAGCGATCTTCGACTACTCGAAAGGCTGCCATAGAAAAGGTGGAGATGGGTGGGTCTCTCTTGCCCCAGACGGCAGGACGAGAGGCCGTGGGGTCAAACTACAGCACAGCAGATTGAGATTAAATCTCAGGGAAAACTGCCGAACAGCAGGACGATGGAACCGAGGCCTCAGGAGGTCGTGGAAGCTCCTTCGCTGGAGCGTTTCGAGCGGAGGCCGGAGCCATCTGTCTGGGATGGTTTGAATCCTGCAGCGTGGTCAAGGGTCAGACTAGGTGCCCCTTGTGGTCCCTTCTCACCCTACGGGTCAAGGAGCCTATGAAGGTACATGCGAGTGGGGCACAGAGGAGGATTGTAGGAATCAATGACAACGGGTGATGTCCAGCGGGGGAATTACAGGGATGTGGGAACCAAAAGCAGTGGAATGGTGGAAAGGGGACGACAGGCAGGGGGAGTCAGTGGGGGAACCATATGTGGAGGGGAACCAAGGGGTCAGGTTGGTGGGGGAAGATTTAGGGGATGGACAATGTCAGCCCATATGGTCCCAGGGGGACGAATTTGGAGAGCACCCCCCTACAGGGCTGGGACTCACCCCTCTATGCGGGTTGGGTACATGGATCCGAAAGACGTCTGGCTCTCGTACTGTGGGGAAAGGGAGAACACAGGGCTCGTCAATGCACCGGGAAGGGGACAGGGACAAGACAGGGGAACAGCCGCACATAATGCCGCACGGCCGTCAGATGCGGCCACCTCTGGGGCGGAGCGGAGGTGGGGGGGACAAGGGGAGAGTCTGTATTTCCCAGGCCCCACGGGGCAGGGCAGCGTACCTTGGCGTAGCAACGTTCCATGTGGCGCAGCGCCACCTTGGGGTTGATGGGGTGCCCGCAGGAGACGCAGAAGATCTGCAGGTCGGTGTCGTCGCTGTCTCCTTCGTTGGTCTGTGGGGAGAGAGCAGGGAGGGAGGGCCCTGTTAGCGCTGCCTAGCGGGGGATCCCGCAGCACAGAACAGCTGGGGGAGAGAACCCAGGAGTCCTGGCTCCCAGCCCCCCCACCCTGCTCTCACCCACCACACCCCCCAACCCTCCAAGAGCCAGAAATGGAACCCAGGTGCCTGGCCCAGCCCACCTCCTCATCCTCCTTGATGGCCTGCTGCTTGGCCTTGCCGATGATGGCCTCCAGCTCGTGGAAGCGACGCTCCATCTCCTGCAGCCGCAGCCGCGCCTGCTGCTGCTCCCGCCGGATCCGCTCCAGCAGCTTCTTGCCGTGCTCCTCCGCCACGCACGGGCTCTGCTGCCACTGCTGGATGCGCTGTGGAAGGATCTCGTAGATCCGGCTGGACGGGGGGAGAGACAGGCTGACCTGCGGGGGGGATACCGGTCTGGGGGCCTCAGGGTTGGGGTGTACCCTGTGGGTCTGATCTGGGGCGGGGTCCCCCAGGAGTCTGAGTGGGGGGATGGACACATGGGGTTGGGGGGGACCCTCTGGGTCTGATTGGGGGGGGACAGACATGGGGCTGGGGGAGGCGTGGGTCTCATCTGGGTGATCGGGATGGTGCCGATGCCATGGGGACCCCTGCTGGGGCCCGAGGATTCTCAGGGCTAGGAGCTCCTGGGGGTCGGACCTGCGTCCCCTTCGAAGGGATCGGGCCAGGGAGATATGGGGCTGGGGGTAGGAGGGGGCGCGGGTCTCATCTGGATGATCGGGATGGTGCCGATGCCATGGGGACCCCTGCTGGGGCCCAGGGATTCCCAGGGCTAGGAGCTCCGGGGGCCGGGCCGGGGCTCTTACTTGGCAGCCAGCTTCATGCCGCACTCCTCGGAGCAGTACTTGGAGGCGGCACGGGCCGGCTGGACGCAGCCAGGGCCCAGGCACTGGTGCAGGGAGGCCGGGTCCTTGGCGTCGGGCCGCTCGGCGTGCCGTGACCGGTCCCGGTGCTTCTGCTTCTGCTTGTGACGCTTGTACTTCTCCTCCTTCTGCGGGGGGGTGGGGGTGGGGAGGGGGGAGACCACGTCAGCGCCCTGCGGCCCCCCACGGCCATCTCCCCCTTTCCACCTCCCCTCAGGGGCCCCTCTGTGACCAGCCCCCCCTACTCTAACCCCTAGACCCCACTCCCCTCCCAGAGCCGGGGAGAGAACCCAGGAGTCCTGGCTCCTGGCTCCCAGCCCCCCTGCTCTAACCACTAGCCCCTACTCCCCTTCCAGCGCCAGGGAGAGAACCCAGGAATCCTGGCTCCCAGCCCCCCATGTTCTAACCATTAGACTCCACTCCCCTCCGAGAGCCAGGGAGAGAACCCAGGAGTTCTGGCTCCCAGCCCCCCTGCTGTAACCACTAGACCCCGCTCCCCTCCCAGAGCCAGGGAGAGAACCCATGAGTCCTGGCTCCCAGCCCCCCTGCTGTAACCACTAGACCCCGCTCCTCTCCCAGAGCCAGGGAGAGAACCCATGAGTCCTGGCTCCTAGCCCCGACTTCCGTCCCAGACCAGGGATATACTCCACAACTGGGGAAAGTCTCCGTGGCGGCTGCAACTGGCTCCTACCTTCTTCTCCGATTTCTTCTCCCGCCTCTTGACGTGCTTGACCTTCACGGCGCGTTTGCGGAGCACGGGGTCCAGGAACGGGGCATCCTCCGGGTCACTGAGCCACGGCTTCCCGGGGGGGGGTGGGACAGGAGAGGAGAAAAGGATGAGACCGGCCCCCCCAAGTGAGCTTGAGAGGCCACATACCCTAGATACCCCCTGCTCCTCCCAAGCGGGCTACAGAGGCCTTCCGAGCCCTCAATGATGCTCAACCCAGGCTCCTGCCCAGGGAGCCCCCCACATGTCCAAGGACCCATACTAGGAAAAACAGAGCCCAGAGGCTGAACGTTCAGGGACGGGACACCCTGCACTGAGATGCCGCCACCTCTGGGGTGGGGCAGCTGAGGAACAGCCACAGAGTGAAACAATTTGGAGAATGCTCTATCTGGACACATGGTGCCTGAGATCTCCCAGGGCCCTGCCGCACGTGGGATCCCGCAGGTTGTGTGGGGTCCTCACCAGGTTCTGGTCGTCGAAGGCTCCGGCACAGAAATCTTGGTACAAGTCGGGATCAATCGGAAGGTCGTCATCCGACAGCGGCTCGGGTGTGGCGGATGATTCCAACTGCTCTTTCAGCATCTGCAGGTCCTCATCCCGCCCTCGCAGCATCTGCCAGGAGGGGGTTAGATACTTGCTGCCTGACACCCCAGGCCTACCCTCTCCCCTGTGACTGCCCCACACACAGACAGGGAAACTGAGGCAAATGAGGAGAAGAGACCAGTCCATGATCAAACTGCAAAATCTGGGAATAGGACCTGACTCCCATTCCCCTTTCCCCAGTAGACCCCACTCTCCTCCCAGAGCTGGAGAGAGAACCCAGGAGTCCTGGTTCCCAGCCACCCTGCTGCTCTACCCACTAGCCCCCTCCCTCCTCCCGGACCTAGGGAGAGAACCCAGGAATCCTGCAGGGAAATGGGGACAGAAAGGATGGGACCAACTTACCGAGGCTGGGAAATACTTATATGATTCCTAGAAAGAAAAGAAACACTCTGATAAGCAGCTTGGATGACATGCGGCCACCTCTGGAGCAGGGCAGCTGGGTAATAGCGTCCAGACGGAGCACACGAGTGTTTAGGACAGGAGGTGAACGTTCCAGTACTCACCCGTGCCCGGACCTGGCACTGCCGCAGACGGCACTTCTGACGGATTTTATTGGGCCCTCCAAATTTCTTCATGTCACGGCAGAAGTCACACTGGCCACAGTCCTCTGTCCGCCGGCACGCCTCACACTCCCCACACATCCGTGCCGAGCGCTTGATTTGCTGTTGCGGATGAGAGAACTGTAAGAATGACAAGTTTGCACATTGTAGAAAGATGGGGAAATCATCCTTACCCAGGGGCATCCTTAACTGGGGGTGTCCTTAACTGGGGCAGGAAAAAGAGAGACCATTTTTCCTCTCACATCTTTTAAATTATCACTCCATCCACTGCCTTCAAATCTGACTTGCTCTTGCCTCGTGGTGAGATCTATCAAAGAAGCCAGGTCTGAGATTTCTACTCTCCTCAGTCTCTCTCCTAAAACATCCCCAGCCCCTTTAGATTCTTCTTTGCAAAGAGGCAATTCAGCATGTGCCCCTCAGTCCAAAGCTGAAGCTGGCTGGTAAAGGGAAATACCCCTGTCATCTGGAAACAGACCTTTGTACCCTTTAAGACTTTTAATCTGTTTGGCATCACAACTGCCGCTTTAAACATTGCTAAGGACTGCAACAACCTACCCTCCACACCCAACACACGTGGATACTTTTTAAACCAAGTCTAGCTGTTTGCATCCACAAATCCACAACTTGGAGGTCTGCATTTTATCCGGCATGCCCAGAAATAACTGTGGGCGTAAAGGGTGAGGCTAAGCCAAGCCCCCGTTTAATATGTAGCAGCTCATGCTTCTGTTTAGAGGGAAATATTCCTAGCAAGCGTCATTCACTTTCTTTGCAGTGGAATCTGCTGCTTAACAGGCCCGGTTCCCTTCTGTTTCTCGTGCCACCTGCCAGATTTGGGCTGCCACAGCAGAAGAAAATCTGTGAAATGCACCATGATTAAGTCCCCAGAGCCGCATCCAATTTTGGGGGCCCTAATAAGCCAGAAAAGGGATTAGGGTGCCTTTTTAAAAAAAAAAATACACACAATGCATTTGCTGCTGTTGTGGCTTGTCAATTGCAGCTTTTGGCTTTCCCGGCAACACTGAGATTTGAGCGCAAGAGGGGCACCTGAACCGATGCCGGCCCACGTGTCAAACAGCGCCCCCGATCGAGAAACATTTCCACGGAAACAAACACCCCGGCTCTCCTGCAGGGCTGACTCCGCCCCGAGCTTACGTCTTGGGGATGGCTCTAGACTCTTCCCAGCTGATTTGTCTGCTGGGGCACCCTTCAAGTGGCACCTATCCCGTGCTCAGCCACCCTCCCACCAAAAAAACCAACCCTCAGAGCCACCTCCCTCCTCCTCCGTGAAGACCCCACACCCTCTCCCTTATTTCTCAGCTCCTCCGCTGGCTGCTGTATTTGGGGATTTATAAAATCCTAACTCAATACTTGACACTCCACTTGGCATATAACAAACGGATCATGGGCACCGAGATCGGGGGGGGAACAGACGGCAAGATGAGCCGGGAGTAGCCGTTTGAGTGCATTTACCGCGTAAACCCACAGCTGGCATTTAGCTCGGGGAAACTGGGAATCCTTCATTCTCCCGTCCAGCTGCAGCACTGGAGAGTGGACGGGGTAAGAAGCTTTTACAGGGGATGTCGTCTCCCCTAGCTCAGACAGGCGGAGATGCACCGGGGGCGGGTTGGGCTGCACAAAGGGCACGACAGTCTATTCTGAAGGTAACCAAGGCTGGTCGCAAGGAGAAAATGTCTCAGCCTCCAGGTGGATTTACGAGGCAGGGAGAACACTTCCCGAGCGAAGAGGCAGACAAGTTAGCACATCTGCATTTGTAGCGTGGCCACAGCCAATAAGGTACAGTCAGAAATTCACCCCGTGCGCATTGGTGTCACCCAACCGCCCCATACTCCAGAAATATGGAGTAAGAATGGAAAGGAAACCGTCAGGTTGCTTTCAAAATCTACAGGAACAACTGACTGGAGGGGAGTGCTACCACTCAAAATGGGACGGTTCGCCTGGTGCCAAGATGCAGCCAACTCTGGAGAGGGGCGGTTGGGGAACAGCTGCACATAACGCGACATGGCAACTCAGTCAGAACTATCTGCCCAGGGATTCAGGGGTATCAGGCTAGATTCCAGAGTGTTTACCCTTAACTTTGCCCATGGGGAGCGGCAGGAATGAGAGGGAGGATCATAAGCACGCCCTCCCTGGGCAGGAACGGGGAACAGCAGCGACTGGAACCTGTCAGGGCCCAGCTGGCATGTGGAGCTGCTTTTGGAACCCTGCGGCTTGGCTCCCTGGCAACACGGCTCATGGGATAGAATCCTGCACCCTGCCCCCCAGAATGCCCTCACCTGGCCACCTACTTTCGACCCACGGCTCTGGTCCAGGGCCAGCTCCTGGGCCTTCTTCCTCAGCTCGTCCTTCTCCGCCCGGTCCCGCTCGCCCTCCCGCTCCTTCTCTCTGGATTTCTTGTGCCGGTATCGGATCTCCAAATTTGGGTTCTTATCTGCAGTAGGGAGAGGAAAGCACATCACAGCCAGAAAGACCAAGGAAACAGCCCCACCCCACCGCCAGAGCCCAGGAGAGAACCCAGGAGTCCGGGCTCCCCACTCCGTTCCTCACCTCGGCACTGCAGACAGTACCATTCCCGAATGGCCTTCGCCATCTTCTCTGTGATGTTAATACAATTGCCATGGAACCACTCATTGCAGTTATCACAGCCTCTGCAGGGGTGGGAGAGAGGGGAGAATCAGAGCGTCCCCTACTGAGCCCCCCGCCCTGCATCCCCCAGCACCTGATCCTGACTGCCAGGGGAGAGCGCCCCCCGCCCTGCCCCCCGGCACATGGCCCTGCCCCATGGCACTTGCCAGCACCCAGCGCTGACTGCCAAGGGAGAGCATTCCCCACTCTGTCCCATAGCATGCCCCTGCCCCGGCCCTGACTGCCAGGGGAGAGCACCCGTCACCCTGCCCCACAGCACGCGGCCCTGACTGCCAGGGGAGAGCACCCGTCACCCTGGCCCCCCGCACACGGCCCTGCCCCATGGCACTCGTCAGCACCCAGCGCTGACTGCCAGGGAAGAGCACCCACCACCCCGCCCCCTGGCCCTGACTGCCAGGGGAGAGCACCCGCCACCCTGCCCCCCGGCACACGGCCCTGCCCCATGGCACTCGTCAGCACCCAGCACTGACTGCCAGGGGAGAGCACCCCCCACCCCGCCCCCTGGCCCTGACTGCCAGGGGAGAGCACCCGCCACGCTGCCCCACAGCACGCGGCCCTGACTGCCAGGGGAGAGCACCCGCCACCCCGCCCTGACTGCCAGGGGAGAGCACCCGTCACCCTGCCCCCCCGCACACGGCCCTGACTGCCAGGGGAGAGCACCCGCCACCCGGCACACGGCCCTGACTGCCAGGGGAGAGCACCCGCCACCCGGCACACGGCCCTGACTGCCAGGGGAGAGCACCCGCCACCCGGCACACGGCCCTGACTGCCAGGGGAGAGCACCCGCCACCCCGCCACCCGGCCCTGACTGCCAGGGGAGAGCACCCGCCACCCGGCCCTGACTGCCAGGGGAGAGCACCCGCCACCCCGCCACCCGGCCCTGACTGCCAGGGGAGAGCACCCGTCACCCTGCCCCCCCGCACACGGCCCTGACTGCCAGGGGAGAGCACCCGCCACCCGGCACACGGCCCTGACTGCCAGGGGAGAGCACCCGCCACCCCGCCCTGACTGCCAGGGGAGAGCACCCGCCACCCCGCCCTGACTGCCAGGGGAGAGCACCCGCCACCCCGCCACCCGGCCCTGACTGCCAGGGGAGAGCACCCGCTACCCCGCCACCCGGCCCTGACTGCCAGGGGAGAGCACCCGTCACCCTGCCCCCCCGCACACGGCCCTGCCCCATGGCACTCGTCAGCACCCAGCGCTGACTGCCGGGGAGAGCGCCCCCTGCTCAGCCCCCTATAACAGCTGGAATTTCCTGGGGGACGGGGGAAGTCTCCCTTGGCCTGGCTCAGTGAGTAGGATGCCTGGACTGAGTTCCCCCTGGGCTCTCCCTGCAGGGGCAGCAAATGACCCACCCCCCTTCCAGCACCCTGAGTCCTAGCAGCCCCCGTTCTCCATACATCATGAAGCAGTTGATGTCCGGCTTGCGACAGATGCAATACACAGGCGCGTTCTCGCCATTCTCCGACTTGGACTCCTCGCCCGCCGCGGCCAGCTCCGGGTCGGAGAACTCGCTGTCCTGGGGGGAGTGGGAGGGAAGACAAAGGGCATCAGAGAACCCAGGAGTCCTGGCTCCCAGCCCCTTCCGCCCCGCTCTCAGCCACCAGACCCCTCCCCTCCCTGAGAAACCAGGAGTCCGGGCTCCCATCCCCCCGCCCCCCCAGCCACCAGACCCCTCCCCTCCCCGAGAACCCAGGAGTCCGGGCTCCCCCCGCCCCCCCCAGCCACCAGACCCCTCCCCGAGAACCCAGGAGTCCGGGCTCCCCCCGCTCCCAGCCACCAGACCCCTCCCCTCCCCGAGAACCCAGGAGTCCGGGCTCCCCCCGCTCCCAGCCACCAGACCCCTCCCCTCGCCGAGAACCCAGGAGTCCAGGCTCCCATCCCCCCCCCCGCTCTCAGCCACCAGACCCCTCCCCTCCCCGAGAACCCAGGAGTCCGGGCTCCCCCACCCCCCGCTCTCAGCCACCAGACCCCTCCCCTCCCCGAGAACCCAGGAGTCCGGGCTCCCATCCCCTCCGCTCTCAGCCACCAGATCCCTCCCCTCCCCAAGAACCCAGGAGTCCGGGCTCCCCCCGCTCCCAGCCACCAGACCCCTCCACTCCCCGAGAACCCAGGAGTCCGGGCTCCCAGCCTCCCCCGCTCTCAGCCACCAGACCCCTCTGCTCCCCGAGAACCCAGGAGTCCGGGCTCCCCCCGCTCCCAGCCACCAGACCCCTCCCCTCCCCGAGAACCCAGGAGTCCGGGCTCCCCCCGCTCCCAGCCACCAGACCCCTCCCCTCCCCGAGAACCCAGGAGTCCGGGCTCCCAGCCTCCCCCGCTCTCAGCCACCAGACCCCTCTGCTCCCCGAGAACCCAGGAGTCCGGGCTCCCCCACCCCCCGCTCTCAGCCACCAGACCCCTCCCCTCCCCGAGAACCCAGGAGTCCGGGCTCCCATCCCCCCCGCTCTCAGCCACCAGACCCCTCCCCTCCCCGAGAACCCAGGAGTCCGGGCTCCCCCCGCTCCCAGCCACCAGACCCCTCCCCTCCCCGAGAACCCAGGAGTCCGGCCCCCCCCCTTACCATGGTCTCTCCCAGCCCCTTGTTGTGGTTGGAATCAAGACAAGGGCTCTGGGCAGGAAGTTCTGACAGCCCCTCCCCCAGGCTTCTGCTTCTACTTCCGGGGTCACCACGGCCGAAGGCGCAGCCGCCACCCCCAGCAGCAGCCAGCTCATCTGCCCGCTTCCAAGATGGCCGCTACCAGGGCTATGACGTTCCTCCCCGTCGGCCTCTGCCCGCTTCCAAGATGGCCGCCCCCAAGCCCAGCGGCAGGGGAATCCATCAAATATGGCCGCCCCCATGAGAGTGACGAGCGCGTCAGGCCAGATGGCCACGCCCCCCGGGATCCCTCAGCCTGAGCGCCAGGATCAAATATGTCCGCTTCAGCGCTATTTAATGCCCATTAAACGGGAGCGGCCATCTTTGATACTGGCATATGTCCAGCTAGATAGATAGATACATAAATAGATAGACAGACAGACAGTCTTAGGGGTGGAGATCTAGAGGCATAGGCATATGGTTAGATATCTCAGGAACCCCTTGGTCAAATCACCCCAAATTTGGGTCACTGTCTGGGAAGGGGAAGACAAAGGCTGACAGAGAACCCAGGAGTCCTGGCTCCCAGGCCACCCCCCAGTCCTCTGCTCTCAGCCATCAGACGCTCCCCTGCCCAGAGAACCCCGGCCCAGCCAGTTTCGAGGCACTCAGAATAACCATGCGGATTCCAGAGCACTCGGAGCCTCGGTGGTGTGTGGCCCGGCACAACCCTGCCCCGCGGTAGACGTGGCCCTCGCTGCCCCTTCTCCATGGCAATCTCTGGGGTCATGCCCACTCCCCTGTGACTTTCTACTGGGTACCATAGGCCCCTTTGGGGTCCCCGGCCTCCACAAAGCCATGAGCATGCAGGGAGAGGTCTCCCCCTGCCGCATACCATAATCGTTCCGCCCTCTAGGGATCAGGCGGGCATGGGAGGGGCCGAGCGATGATCCAGCTACTCTCGGGCCCCGTCTCTGCAGGAAATCTCTTCCTGACACCCCCAGGCTCAGAGCCCGAAGTCTGGGGGCCAGTAGTGCATGTCCCAGCTGGGAGGCACGCCTGTTCATGGTCATGTGAAATCCACTCTTATTTCTATTCACCTTTACTCTTTGCCTCTCTGATACCCTGCAGCAGGGAGTTCCACAGGCTACTCCACTCAGGCATACACGGAGCAACGCAGGCATATCCCATTTGTTCTCCACTGCTCCCTCCCCTGAGCTGGGAGCCGATGCAGCATGGGTAGCAGCGCCACCTCCTGAGCCTCCCACCCTACTCCCCGCCGCACAGGCCCCCTGGGGCCACACTGGGACCCGGGTGTCAGTGCACCACTGACTCCATATGGAGAGGGCCCCTAGCGCCGCTTGACACCAAGGCAGCCTGACAAGGAAGCTCCCACTCGCTTCACGCATCCGGGACCCCAGAATGACGGCAGACCCTGCCGCGGGACGGAGATTGCCTGGCACAGACGTGACCACTCGCTGCTGCCCCATGGTTCCGGCCGGGACTGATGCAGCCAGGTGGCTTCACCCCGTCTCGACTGAACCACGGCCAGGGATGGAGACTCCACTGTGCCCCGTGGGAAATCAGTTAATTCCTCTCATCGTTAAAAACGGACGCCTTCTTCCCAGGCTGAATTTGTCCTGCTGGTACTTATAGATGGGGATAAAGTCACCTCTTCACCTTCTCCTGGTTTGCCTAAATAGACCGAGCTCCTGGTACCTCTCACTAACCCTTTCATCATTCTCGGGGGGCTGCCTGACCCCTCCGCACACGATCCCCAACCTCCCTGAACTGTAGGCCGCCGAATGGGACAGATGGCTCCCACCCCGAGTCCAGTAACCGAGCAGAGGCCAGCAGGGGGTGGAGGGAAGGATGTTTTTATTCATAACAAGGAGCCCGATACATCCAGAGGTGACTTAACTCCAGGCCGATCCTTGGGGGGCGCCGTTCTAGCTCTCGTTGGGGGGGGGCGGGGGTTAGGCATCTGTTTCCATGCTGGCCGAGTCACCCCTGGATCCCTGCAGTGGGGCAGAGCACAGGGCGGAGGTTACGGGGGGAGATGTGGAAGGGTCGGCCTGTCCCCCTAGCCGGGACGGTGGGACACGGCTGGGTGAGAACGCTCAGACGCTGGCGCTAGGCCTCAGATCCAACCCAAGTGCGATCGCTCCACCCTAGGTCTGGCCCCAAGCCTGGCCCCACTGCGCTGCTGGGCATTTAGGGAAGGGCCGTGGGTCCCAGCCCCAGGGGCCGCTCAGTCCCCTGGCTGGCAGGCTGATTGGGACACCCAAAGGGGTACGAGCGATTGCTGGGCCTCCCAGGGGCCTCGGGCACTAGCAGGAACCCAGAGCCAGGAAAGCCGCCAACCAGCCAGGCCTCGCACACCTACCTCCAGCCAGCCAGGCCTTGTACACCTCCAGCCACCTCACACACCTCCAGCCAGCCAGCCAGGCCTCGCACTCCTCCAGCCAGCCAGCCAGCCAGGCCTCGCACACCTCCAGCCAGGCCTCGCACACCTACCTCCAGCCAGCCAGGCCTTGTACACCTACCTCCAGCCAGCCAGTCCTTGCACACCTCCAGTCAGCCAGCCAGTCCTCATACACCTCCAGCCAGCCAGCCAGCCAGCCAGGCCTTGCACACCTACCTCCAGACAGCCAATCCTTGCACACCACCAGTCAGACAGTCCTCGCACACTTCCAGTCAGGCCTCGCACACCTCCAGCCACCTCACACACCTCCAGCCAGCCAGCTAGTCCTCGCACTCCTCCAGCCAGCCAGGCCTCGCACACCTCCAGCCAGGCCTCGCACACCTACCTCCAGCCAGCCAGGCCTTGTACACCTCCAGCCACCTCACACACCACCAGCCAGCCAGCCAGTCCTCGCACTCCTCCAGCCAGCCAGCCAGCCAGGCCTCGCACACCTCCAGCCAGGCCTCGCACACCTCCAGCCAGCCAGCCAGCCCTTGCACACCTACCTCTAGCCAGCCAGTCCTTGCACACCTACAGTCAGCCAGCCAGTCCTCATACACCTCCAACCAGCCAGCCAGCCAGGCCTCGCACTCCTCCAGCCAGCCAGCCAGCCAGCCAGGCCTCGCACACCTCCAGCCAGGCCTCGCACACCTACCTCCAGCCAGCCAGGCCTTGCACACCTCCAGCCAGCCAGCCCTCCTTCCCCCATGCACCCCTCCATCCATGCATCCTCGTACATCCCTCTCTCTGCATATCAGGTGGGGTATTCTGTCCATGTGGCAATGTCTTGGTCACAGGGGTCCAGCACCACAGACTCCGGTGGACCATCTAGCCAAGCCCTGCCCCTTTGCGTACCAGAGATTTCCCTTTGTCGCTACCATCCTCACCTGCTGGGCTTCCAGCTCAGACGTCAGCCTGAAAGAGACCAGAAATATTGGTTATAATCAAACAACAGTAGCGCCTGGCCGGGCCCGTCACCAGGACATCCGAGCCATTCGCAGAGAGGAAGGGCTATGTCACAAGGACTATGGCAGCAGAGAAATGCAGCCACCTCTGGTGGGGCACGCAGCCGCTGCCCAGCACAGCAGAGCAAGCAGGACAGTGAGGACTCCCATAAGCCACTGGAGACACGGGGAATGTGGAGGGAGGTGAAGTGGGCTCGACCAAGTTGGGACTGGGCCAGGCGAAGAGGGCCCAAAATGTGCCAGGGGAGTTTCCTGGACAAACCAGTCAGGGCCTTGGACTAACTGTTCCCACAGCAAAGCAGCAGCCTCAGCACCAAGCTCACAGAATCAGGGATAGAACCTCCCAGTCACACCCTGCTCTAACCATTAGACCCCACTCCCCTCCCAAAGCCAGGATTGAACCCAGGAGTCCTGGCTCCCAGTCCTGCCCTGCTCTAGCCCAGTAGACCTCATTCCCCTCCTAGAGCCAGGACAGAAGCCAGGAGTCCTGGCTCCCAGCCCCCCCTGCACTCACCTCTTGAACTTCTGCTGCAGTTCTGAGTGGCGGCGTGAAGCTGCCTCCAGATACTCGGTGGCTCTCTTGTTTTCCTGTTGGAACAGCTGCCTGGGGACAACAGAAGGCAGTGATCAGCCCAGACACCTCGGTGATGGACAGCAATCACCCCCTAGACAAGGCAGGCTGTGCTGGGAACGACTCTCTCTGCATCCCCTCTTCCTGGCGGACCTCTGCCAGCGCTGTGCCAAGGCACGCTCTGCACTGGCCTGGATGGATGGTTTCAGGGCAGCACCTGAGGTGCCTTCACTCCTCAAGGCAGGGATAGAAGCCAGGAGTCCTGGCTCCCAGCCCCCCTGCTCTAACCACTAGACCCTGCTCCCCTCCCCCAGCTGAGGATAGGACCCAGGAGTCCTGCTCTTGGTGTATCCATGCAGTACTGTTCCCCTGGGGCTGGCACAAGCTGGTGGCACTCAGCACTCACAGGGCAGTGCTGGCCTCCTGGCTCTTCAGGAACATCCTCTCCTGTCTGGGAGCTGCCTCTGCCTGGGGCAGGGAGTCCAGCTGCTTTTCGACCTGGGCCAAGTTGTCTTGGATCAGCTTGTCTAGGGCAAATGACAGAAACAGCATCACAGGGCAGCGTAACTCGGGTGCTGGGATCTCAGTGAGAACGGATGGGGCCCAGCTCCTGGACTGAGACATGTCTGCAGAGACCAAGATCTGGACCCCACCGTGCCAGGCGCTGCCCAGATCCCAACTGAGATCAGGGCCCCGTCATGCCAGGCACTTCCCAGACCCCGACCAACATCAGGGCCCCGTCGTTCTGGGCGCTGCACAGACCCTAACTGAGTTCAGGGCCCCCCATCATGCCAGGCACTTCCCAGACCCCGACCAAGATCAGGGCCCCGTCGTGCCAGGCGCTGACCAGACCCCGACCAAGATCAGGGCCCCATCATGCCAGGCGCTGCCCAGACCCTGACTGAGAGATGGTCCCTGCCCCCAAGCGTCTGCACTCCAAATAAACAAGACAGACCAAAGCAGGGATTATTCTGCCCGCTTTATAACTGGGAACTGAGGCCCAGAGAGATTCTTCACCTTCGCTCAGCAAACGTTCCTTGCTCTCGGCCATGCTGCAGATCTCGGCAGCCAGCTTCTCCATGCTCTAGGAGGCAGAGGGAATTCACCACAGAGCCATGGGGAGGAGGAAGTGTGGAGGGGGGGCGTCCACAGGCTTCCCTCACACTAACAGCCCATGGCCGGATCTCATCCCAGGTCAAAGCCTGGTCTCCGAGGGGAGACGCAGCTTGTACCAGCTAAAGAGTAGTTCCCCTCTCCCCCTAGGCCTTATATCAGGTCCCTCCTCTAATGCTGCCACAGCGAAACACTGTGGATACCCTTGGCTTCTGTTGGCACTGAGTGTCCTCAACCTCTGTCCTGGTTCTCAACCTCCCCGCAAGATCCCACTCCCCGCCCAGAGCCGGGGCAAGAACTCAGGAGTCCTGGCTCCTAGCCCCCCCTCAAAGCCAGGTAGAGAACCCAGGAATCCCGGCTCCCGGTCAGACTCCCTGCTGTAACCTGTAACCCACTCCCTCCCACACATGCCCAGGTCCCCTCCCAGTAGGGTTGTGTCCCCCAGGCTGTCCCTAGGGGGCGTTCCCTTGGACCCCACCCCCACCCCGCCCCACTTGGCCCAGGAACAGCACAGGGGATGGACCCTGATGGCTCTTACATGGCACTCCTGGAGGCTCTTGTGCTTCTCCATCAGCTCGTCCAGCTGCTGTTCAAATTCCAGCCTGGAAACAACAAGGGGTGAGGGGCTGCCATGGGGCAGAGAGGGCGACTGAGGTACAGGGAGTGTGGAGTTCTGCACGCAACAGAAACACACACCTCCACACGCACACACACAGAGCAGGGTTCATCCCCTCCAGCCGGGGGCAGCAGAGACACACACACACATACACGCACACACAGAGCTCAGCCTCTCCAGCAGGGACACATACACAGAGCACATGGCTCAGCCCCTACAGCGTGGGGACACACACAACCACACACAGAGCAGGGCTCATCCCCTCCAGCAGTGGGCAGCAGGGACACACACACACACACACACACACACACACACACACACACAGCAGGGCTGTTCCCTCCAGCAGGGGGCAGCAGGGACACACACAGAGTGCATTACATACAGTGTAGTACCTGTATGTCCCTGCCGCCCCCTGCTGGAAGAGATGAGCCCTGCTTTGTGTGTGTGTGGGTGTGTGTGTGTCCCTGCTGGAGGGGCTCAGCCGTGCGCTGTGAGTGTGCGTGTCACTGCCATCCCCAGTTGCAGGGATGAGCCCTGTTAGGTGTGAGTGTGTGGGTGTATGTCCCCCTGCTGCACCCCACTGGAAGGGATGAGCTCTGTGTGTGTGAGTGTGTGTGTGTGTGTGCGTGTGCTTGTGCACCCGGGTGCTGTGCGTGTGAGAGAGACAGAGAGAGACGCTAAGGGCTGATTCACTCCCCAGGGCGACTCTACTCCCTCTGGTGAGCAGGTGCTGGCAAGCGAGGGCCTGTGGCAAAGCCAGGACTACCCAGGCCGAGCACCGTCACCTCTGCGCTGTGGGCCTGGCAGCTCGTTAATCACTGGTCGTTACTTTCCCGGACAGAACAGAAACACGCCCAGGGAGTGGAATCCGAGGCAGATGCTCAGGCTGCAGCAGGGAGCCACCATTGCACACCTAGGTCAGGCAGCTAGTCGACAAAGTGGGGTGCGCAACCCTGGCCTCTCTTGGAGCGCTTGCCCGTGGGTTGGCCTGTCTGGCACACCGGGGGCTGCCCCAAGGATGGACGCCCCAGACCCGCTAAGGGATTTACTTTGAGGATCGGGCTGCCGTAGATTTCACGGAGAGAAGGGAGCATCTAGATATCCCAGAATGCACTGCCCACTCTGGCTCACTGCCTGTTGTGCTGGGTGCTGTGTACGACACTTGGCCATCTCCAGGGCACCGGGGGCAGGAGGGTTGGACCAGTAGCAACTCCCGCTTATAGAGCTGGGGATCCTGTCCCACGTTCAGTCTGCTGCAGGGGGGCGGGGGGTACCTCTGTTTCCGCTGCTTCAGCTTCTCCTCCTGGATCTTTGCCGTCAGCTCCTCGATGCTCTGCTTCCGCTCCTGGGACAGCGTCTGCTGCCTGCACGGGGCGAACAAGAGCGGCCCAGACGGTGGGCCCCGGCGGCCTGACTCCCAGACGAGGCTATCGCCAGCGGGGGACCCCAAGACACCTTCCTCAGGTGAAGCTACCCAACCCCCACACATGGGCAGAGAAGCGGAAACACCTGGCCCAATATCAGGCCGTGACATGAATAGAACCCAGGCGTCCTGGCTCCCAGCCCTCGCCTCCCCTGCTCTAACCAGTAGACCCCACTCCCCTCCCAGAGCTGAACCAAGGAGTCATTCTCTCTCTATATGGTTCTCAGTGTCTCTCAGACTCAGTCTATATCCCCATACACACCCCTCCCTCCTGCCCCAACCCCTGCCCTATCCCCCTCTCACCGCTTGGCCTCGGCCTCTGTCTCCTGGCAGCGGAGCTGCAGGGTCCTCAGGACCTCTGGAAGGGACACGCGCGTTAGTGCTGGGGACACAGCTCCCAGAGAGACACCACACGCTGATCCCTGCTGGGGCCACCCCACTCCCCATGGGGTGCTCACTCCGGCCTGCCTTTGGGCAGGTCCCACTTACCTGGGGGGTGGGGGCACACAGAGCCCCTGGCAGGAGGAGACTTGGGGATCCTGGTATGAGAGGATGGAGAATGGGGGGAGCACAGAGACCCTGGGATGGGGGGAGATTGGGGGACCCTAGTGTGAGGGAGGCGGAATGGGGGACTCACAGAGGCCCTGGGTTGGCAGGAGATTGGGGGATCCTGCTGTGAGGGAGGGGGAATGTGGGGCACATAGAAGGCCTGGGACGGGGAAGATCAGGGGACCCTGGTGTGATGGAGCGGGGAGGGGGGCACACACAAGGCCTGGGATGGGGAAGATCAGGGAAGCCTGGTGAGAGTGAGGAGGATAGAGGGCACACAGGGGCCCTGGGATGGGGGGAGATCAGGGGACCCTGGTGTGAGGGAGGCAGAATGGGGGGCACACAGAGGCCCTGGGATGGAGGGAGATCGGGGGACCCTGGTGAGGGAAGGCGCACACAAGGCCTGGGATGGGGGAGATCGGGGAAGCCTGGTGAGAGGGAGGAGGAATGGGGGGCACACAGGAGCCCTGGGATGCGGTAGGAATCGGGGGACTTGGTGTAAGGGAGAGGACAAAGGGGACACACAACACCTCTGCGGGCATGCAGCACCCCTGGCAGGGGAGAGAAGGAGCAGAGAGGCAGGAAGTCTCTGAAATAGAGGGGACTGGCAGGGGGGCCCACAAGGAGTCTGAGGGGCAGATGCTGTGTTGTATCCCGCTGCTAATGGTAACGCCTGTGTCTCCTCGAGTCCTTCTCAACAGTGGATCCAAAGCACGGGACCAAAGCGGACAGTGCCTTTATCTCGGCTGTCCAGCCCGGAGCTGCCATCCTGCCCGCTAAAGGCCTGTTCTCACCTTGCTTCTGGCTGCAGATTTCCTCCAGGTTCGACTTCTCCTTGTTCACTGCAAGAGAGTAGGGGGGAGGGAAACAAACTGGCTGGGGGCTCATGTCCTCTGGGTTCGGGGATGGGTCTCACCAGCACTAGGGGGTGGGTGCCCCCCCAGCATGCACCTGGGTAGTGAAGTAGCCCGCGCTGCAAAGGAGCCTGCTGCCAGAGAGCTCAGAAGATGCCCTGGCCCAAATCTTTAAAGGTATTTGGTGCCTAGGGGAGTTAGGCACCTTTGAGAATCTGGGCCAAAGGCCTGAGGAGCAACATGAGCCATAGAGAGCACAGCTGGGGGTGACTTACGCTCCTCCAGCTCTGCCTGCAGTTCCTCGCTGCGCATCTTCCCATCATGCAGCTCCTGGCTCAGATTCTGCTTAGCTACGGAGAGACCAAAGGGGTTAACGGTGAGGGTGTGGGGGGGGGGGATGTCTAAGGGGCTGGAGCAGTGGTGTGTGGGATGAGGTGTGATGCATGGATAGATAGATGGAGAGGTGTGTATGGGGATGGATGGGGTGGTGTGGGGTTGGAGGGAGGGAAGGTTCAGTATGGAGATGGATAGTGGGGTGTGTGTACGGAGATGGAGGGAGGGGTCAGTATACGGTTGGATAGAGGGGTGTGTGTACGGTGATGAAGGGAGGGGTCAGTATGGGGTTGGATAGTGAGGTGTGTGTATGGGGATGGAGGGAGGTGT